>NC_058083.1:496173657-496839603 GCF_014858855.1 Bufo gargarizans | reverse complement strand
GTCTCAGTGGTGGGACCTGCACCTTTCAGACACTGGAGGCATATCCTAGCGATGGATCTGTGATGGGAATAACCCTTTAAGTTCTGTTTATTTTGGGTGCCCTGCACAGTATGATTCCACTTTCATGTGATTGGTGGTGGTCCTAGCGATAGGACCCCACCAGTCTAATAGTTATCTGTTATCCACAGAATAGGAAATAACTTCAAATTAGCGAAATACTTATTTAAACTTTTAGCGAAATGCTTCTTTAAAGGGACTCTGTCACCACTTTCTAACCCCCACTTTTAAAACTATAGTTCTGTCCATGGAGCCCCTGTGATTACAATGGTGTTGTTATATGCGAAATCCGCCGTCTCGTTTTGATAAAAAAAACTTTTATCTAACCTGTCAATCATGAGGATAAGGTGCCCAGGGCGTTTCTCCTGGTCTGAACATGCCGCCGCCGTTGGTGCCCAGCTCCTCCTCTGATCCTTTCAGCGCCGCCTGAATGTGAAGAAATACGCCTCCGGCTCTCCCTCAGTCCCCCCTCCTTTTCTAAAATTTTGCGCGTGCGCACAGGCCTGTGCCTGATGCGCCCGTGCGGACTTTTCGATTCGATGCGCACTTCGCTCAACCTCCCGATAACGGGAACACTGCCGCACGCGCGGGATCTTAGAAAAGAAGGAGGGGGGACTGAGGGAGAGCCGGAGGCGTATTTCTTCACATTCAGGCGGCGCTAATTCAAGGCAGAGGAGGAGCTGGGCACCAACGGCGGCGGCGGCGGGCGGCATGTTCAGACCAGGAGAAACGCCCTGGGCACCTTATCCTCATGAGTGACAGGTTAGATAAAAGGTTTTTTTTATCAAAACGAGCCTGCGGATTTCGCATATAACAACACCATTGTAATCACAGGGGCTCCATGGACAGAACTATAGTTTTAAAAGTGGGGGTTAGAAAGTGGTGACAGAGTCCCTTTAAACTCAGTGTGTAGTCTTATCATTTAGCCATCAGGATGCATTGAATTCCTTTGTATGATGGATCCATCACAGTGAAAGCTATGATGCTAGTGTGAACAGAGTTATGAATGTTGTCATCCAATTTTCTTCTAGCACAGTAGACGGCACTGTGCTTTGTAAGGAGGCCGTGCTGCTCACTGGAGTGTCACGGCCTCCTCAAATAACTGATCAGCGGTCTTACCGGGTACTTTCTCTGAGGATAGGTCATCAGCATTAAAATCTTGGAAAACCGCAGTCACTGGAATTGAGCTGCTCCTAGACCATGTGAGCGATGAATGTGCCGTCACTGGCCTAGGAAGAGGCTGTGTCACTCACCTGTTCAGCTGATCGGTGGGGGTATCGGATGTCAGACCCCTGCCAATCTGATGTTGATGACTAGAGATGCCCCGAATTTTTTAAAAGTTCGATTCGGCTTATTCGCCGAATAAAAAAAACGAAGTTCGCTTTGTGACAAAGCGCATTTTTTTAAAAATAAGTAGCGAGTGCAATGACAGGGAGCTGTGATAGCGCCACCCCCTTCATTGTACCCCTCAGATGCCGCGTTCATACATGATCGCGGCATCTGAGTGTAAAATTAATGATAAAAAATGAAATCAAACTTGCCGACTCCATTTGCTCACGACAGGCTGGCCGCCGCCATCTTGCTTGAAGTTCTCGGCCGAAATCCTGAGCGGCGCGAGATTACGTCATCACGCCGGCTGGCATGGTGACGTATGACATCATCACGCCGTACGGGATTTTGGCTGAGATCTTCAAGCAAGATGGAGGCTGGCGGCCCGTCGCGAGCAAATGGAGTTGGCAAGTTTCAACTATTTCAAGTTAAATCGATTGACTGACACGAAGCACGAGGAAATTTACCCTGAAATTTGGATCGAATTCCACTTGATTCGCTCATCTTTACTGATGACCTATCCTGAGGATTGGTCATCAATATCAAAATCTCGGAGAACGCTTTTAAAATGTTGTATACTGTAAGGTGAATGGATCCTCAGGAAAGTGAACGGATCCTCCAAGGGATACGTTTCAATACCGGTTTTGGGTATTCAAACATGTGCCTCCACCTGAATGCTCAGTAGGGACCTTACTACTTACTGCAGTGACGCCCTACTCAGGTCATCGTCTTAATTTATTTGCATAATATAAGGCTACCCACCTTCACGCTTCCCATTTTGCTTTACAGTATGGCAGCGCTGTTTGTTTTGCAGCATTATATGCTTTCTTTTTTTTTATTTGCCTGTTTGGTCCCTAAGCCTTATGTAAAAGGCATGTGTGTAAATCATGCTGTGGGCAAATGGTTTCGTTTCAGCTCTTTGTCTCCTTTTATGTCTTTGTAAATAGCGTTTCATACTGAATCCCGTTCAGCTCAAAGGATGCTCTAAAGCTTAAAAAAAAAAGTGAAATTGAACCATCACAGTGAAATATCGATTATGCATACCTGCCCCAGGCGCAGTCCTTTCCCATTATGAGCTTGCGCTGCTCCCTGTTTATCGACTGTCTGCATTGTCAAACTGCAGTAAATATCTGATTACATGATTTGTAACATGTTAATGATGTTGTCTGCACAGAACGTGAAATCGGAACAACACAGCGAGTTAATCTTACAGCCGCGACGAGGAAAAAAAGGAAGAGAAATAAAAAGATTAACATTAAATAGCGTATTGTTGCCGGTGAGAGAGCAAGGCTTTCAGTCCTCATGCAGATGTAGAGCTCTTTTGTTACTGTAGGTTTCAGCGACCGGCCTTCCTTTTACTATGTCTAATGAAAATAGTACAGTAGTGGAATAAATTTAAAGTTGACATTTAGAGTTTTAATTGATTATTTTTTTATTTTTATTTTTTGCTAGCGTTAAAAATACAGTATTCTATCAGCCTGGTTAAAGTCGTGCCAAGAAAAAGAAGTTCCACCCAGAACTGTAATTTAGCTATGACGCTGCAGCTCTCTCTGCACTTTTATGAAAGGGATTGTCTTATATAGACAACCCTTTTAATTTTGGGATTTGGAGGTCTAAAAAGCTTACACCCCCAACTAGGCATGGATTTATATTAGATATAAGGAAGTTAGGGCCTGCTCACCTCCATACATGTAGTCAGCCTGGTTGAAGGGAACCTGTCACATTGAACATGATGTTTGAGCTACAGGCAGCATGTTATAGAGCAGGAGGAGCTGAGCAGATTGATTATATACGGTAGTTTTATGGGAAATGATTCAGTAGAACTTGTATTTTAGACATGTAAATTCCTGTTCATTCTGGGCTTTGAAGTCAATAAGACGTTCCTATCGATTGATCAGCAGGTGTGCCAGGAATCAACATGAGTACAGGACATCTGTATTAAACACTCCTAAAACCCCTTTCTTTTAATTACAAAATATCTTAAACCAGGACCCTACAGTTAAGAAAGTGTTAGATACGGGATGGGAACCCAATCTGTTCCTGCTATTTGATTTCGGTGGGCGTTATGTAATGCTTTTATTTCTCCTGTGGAGGCAGTGTTGAAAAACTGAACCTTTGCTGTTCGTTTCCTCGACTTATTTCATCTGGTGGTTTGGGGTCCAAGTAGAAGAACATCCTTTGATCCACCTATTTTCTTGGGTAACCTTCTAATAGAAAGGGTTGGTCCAAGTTGTAGAACTCCTTTAAGGAGATTACCTCTAGAATGAATGGAACGTAGAGATAAAAATAAAAAATGAAAATGTGAAACATGTTCGGGTTATTAGGTCACCTCTTTTGTGCATAGTTAAACACCTTGGGCATTTGCAAGGATAAAATAATAATCCTTACCCATGATAAGGTGAACCTTATTGACTATTGTTTCCCATAGAAAAGTTGAGTGGAATATTAACTTTTTTTTATCCTTTTACATTATAAATTAGTAGAATACCATAAAATAAAAACAGTCATCTTGAGGGTCATTGCTGTCATTTTTACTCTTCATTTATATCTCATAGCTGTGTAGACAATGCATTTTGAAATATTTTCTCTGTAGAAACAGTCAAGTGTATTGTTTTAGCAATAATTGAGGAGTTCACAGTAGTAGGGGACAAGGGCGCCTTCACACACGGCAGATTTTGTTGCAGAAAGTCGAAACTGAAAAAAAAGGTTCTGTTCATTTGAATGGGGTTTGTAGAAATGCATGTGCTTGCCGCCAAAACAACCCTATTGAGATGAATGGAACAGATTTTTATCTGCAACTAAATCTGCCACATATAAAGCCACTGTAATGGTCACAGCATCTCCAAAACAGCAGGTGTTCCCTCTATGCAGTGTTTAGTACCTAACAAAAAGACGTCCAAGGAAGGACAACTGGTGAATTGGTGAACGTCCACTGCTAAATGTGCCTATAATGGGCATGCAAACATCAGAACTGGACCAAGAAGCATCGGGAGAAGGTGTCCTGGTCTGGATCATTTACATCATGTGGACAGCATCACTAACCTGGGAAATAGATGGAACCAACATGCACTATGAGAAAAAGTCTGGAAGAGGCTCTGGGCAATGTTCTGCTGATATATTTTGTGTCCTAGCATGTATATGGATATTACTTTGACATAAACTTCCTACCTGTAGTTCCAGACCAAGTAGACCCTGTCATGGCAATGGTATTGCCTAAGGGCAGTGGCCTCTTTCAGCAAGATAGTATGTTCTGCCAAACTACAAAATGTGTTCAAGAAAGGACCATGACAAAGAGTTCAAAATGTAGACTTGGCCTTTGGATTTCCCAGATATCCTTTCGATCATCTATAGAATGTGGCAGAAAAACAAGTCAGATCCATGGAGACTCCACCTCACAACTTACAGGTGGGCCCGGCGGGGAAAGGTAGTATCCGGCTATGCCAGATTTGAAGAAAAGAAAAAATGTTCCCACACAATTGTTTAATTATTTGGATTATTTTGGGGGTATCTATGCCAGATATGATGGACTTCGGCAGGTTGTTCCTTTGCCGGAACAGCCTGCCAAAAGATTTTAGCGCTAGTGTGAAACTAGCCTTACAAATTTATCGATGGTTCCCTCCATCAATTTAACCAGTGTAGAGAACAGTTTTCAAAAAGTTTATTTTGCGATGGAGGACCCATCTATAGGTTACATAGACCATCCATTGATTTTAATGGCAACCATGCCATGCTGCAGATTGCTGAAGGTTCCAGCTGTTGGATATCCTGTCATCTCTCAGGGAGACTTGCGATCCAAAAATGATTGTCCCAAAGTAGAGAACTTGTCCAAGATGGTTATGGCTAAATGCAAGCCTGAGGTGAAAGAAGGCTAGCAGCACACCACGAATTTCAACGGAAAACGTGTAGTTTATTCACCCAGTGTCAACAGCTTGTTGCTGTCTTTCTCAAGCTAAATGCAAGCCTGCCTATTCGTGCCTCAGGTTAGTGCAGTAATAGACTGTTTTGATCACTTTTAGGTGAAAATTATATAATTGTAGTCAATCCTGCAGTTTGTTATTAAGGCTTAAATGTAAAGAAAGTAGAGCTATAACTAAAAGATGTAAAACTAAAAAGTTTTTTTATTTTTCTCAAAAACAGCACCCCTCTTGTACATGGATTGTATCTGAACCTCTAGCACAGTGACCTTCTTCTGTGTTAAAGCCATTTTCCATGGTCACTGAACACTGTAGTGAAAATCAGTTTGACAAGTTTTGTTCAAGGATTTGAGAACATTTGAAATGAAAGTTTGACTTTAAAAAGTTTTGATTCCAAAGTTAGCATTTTTGATGGACTGTAGAAAAGCTTATTCCTGTACCAGATTTGTATGGACCATTCCAGGCGGCATAGTCTATTTTTTTCTTTTTTCCTGTAAGAACGTTGCTCAGAAGCGAATAGATTAATAGATCAACCAACAAAGGGCTCGTCTCTTGAGTGGCCGTGATTATTTCTCATGGATTTCACTTGAATGAAGTACGGTAATTGTATGAAAGGAACTTGGATACAGATAATGGTCTCTTTACCTCCTCAATTTTATATTATCTGGTTATTGTTGTCCCAATGATAATGGATGCTAGTATGTAGAGAATGGCATAGAGCGTAGTAATGTACCTACTTGTCGATAATGCACCCGTTCCTGAATGACATAGTAAATTATGAGATAGGCCATTTACAAATGTATTCATAGCATATATTTAAAGGGGTTGTCTCACTTCAGCAAGTAGCATTTATCAAGTAGAAGAAGTAATACAAGGCACTTGCTGATGTATTGTGATTGCCCATATTGCTTTCTTTGATGCTATGGCTGGATTAATTTTTTCCATCACATTAGACATGGCTCATTTCCATGGTTATGACCACCCTGCAATCCTTCAGTGGTGGCCGTGCTTGCACACTACAATAAAAAGCATCGGCCTCTCTGGTGGCCGGGACTCTGATAATGCACATAGGCTGGTGCTTTTTCCTACAGTGTGTAAGCACGACCACCGCTGCTGGATTGCAGGGTGGTCATAACCATGAAAACGAGCAGTGTGATGGAAAAATGAATCCAGCCAGCAAAGGAAGCAATATGGATAATAAAAATACATTAGTAAGTGCCTTGTATTCACTTCCTCTGCATAATAAATGCCATTTGCTGTAGTGAGACAACCCCTTTAAAGGGAGCCCATCTCCAGTAAATTTACTGTTGTACCAGGCACAATGTCTTGTAGGGCTAGCTCAGCTGAATGCAGTGATGTCTTTCATTTATTGATCTGTTGCTTCATTCTGGAGAAATAGTCTATATACAAAGTACTGAGGGCTGCCCAAGCCACTCTGTGCACCTTTCTCCTCCTGCTTCCTCTGCTAACCCCTCCCTCTCCTTGATTGAAAGGGACAGGTTCCTGCATAGTCATCTCACCTGGTCCTGTCAATCAGAATGGAGATAGGATCTGATGAGAGATTCATTATTTGTATTTTTTTTATTTTTTTATTTATAATTTTAGTACATTTGCTGCTGTCCAATCCCTTTAACAAAGTTCGATACACAGACAGTGTGTGTGTGTGTGTGTGTGTGGGGGGGGGGGGGGGGGGGGGGACTGCAAGGCAATAGAATGCTTATTGCCTGGTTCCCCCACAGTTTACAGCTGATCTCCTAGGGTCTAAGTAGCTTGAAGGGGTTGTCCAAGTTAGCAAAATCCATGTCCTGACCAACCATGTGTGTACCCTCTGTCTCTGTAGCACATGCTATGAATTCAAGGACCAGGGCGTGTGCAGTAGAACCTTACCTAGACCACTGTCTTCCCATCCGTGGTGCTTCCAAGACAATATATTGGCGCATGCGCAGTATTACATTTGCCTACTGCACATGCATCTCTTTGTTATCCTGGATGCACAACGACCGGGGAGACAGAGTACTGGGTACATTTTTACTGCACATACCCTGGTCCTTTGATTCGTAGCATGCGCAATAGAGACAAAGGGATGCAAATGTGCTTACGGTCATAAATGGGCTGGTCAGGTGACCCACTTCCAGGGCGTGATGTCACTTGGGCGTGTCCAGGAGAAATCTGATTGTCTACTTTCAGGGCAGCAAGTTAAGAACATGGAACTGCGCCAAAACTGAAAGTAAGAAAAATATAGTTATTTACGCTTCTGCAACATATGCTTAATGCAATGTATTTGTAGGAAAGAGGCCAACCTCTATCAGGTTTATAAAAAGACGCAACATGCATAAAAAACAACATACATTTTTGCCCCAACCAGTGAATAAAATTTCTAATAATAAAATTTTCCATAGCACCATTTTCACTGCAGTATTTCAGTTGGGAACACAAGTACCTAAAATGTATTATGCTCTTTATTTGTTTCTGTGTTGATTGCTTGACCCTCATCTAGATCACTACATAAGCAGACATTTACTCATCGGTTAATCCACACAGCTCTTCCGTAGTTCTTTGTTTCACTGTGTTTCCTTTTATCCCATTTTATATTTTTTTCTCTTTTGTCTTAAATTAGCCCAAGGGCCCTGTAAGGAATGCTAGTAATGCAACCATAATAATGCACATTGCCCAATTGCTTGTGTGCATGATATAGGTTGGGAATGCTAGTGGCTTGACAGGCTATTACCGAATGTAATGAACAGCTATTTTTAAGGAAAAGAAATTCAAGTTGACAGGTTGGCAATGAAATTCAGCTAGTGGCATAATTTTTATCTTATTTAGTGTGGAGAGTGGATTTCAGTTCAGTTTAAAGAAATTTGTATCATAGACATCATGTAGAAAACATTTTGTTCCTTGGCTTTCTCTATTCGAGCTTGTTATAAGATCTAGCGGCGACTGCAGAATGCACTTGTAAAGTACTTTTCCCTCTTGTCTTCCTGTACAGAAGGTACAGTGTCAATGTCTATATAAAGGATATAGTAATATATACTTGATATAAATTAATTCATCCTATTTTTTTTAATGGTCTACCTAAAACAGTTGTATCAACGTTTTAGAGAGTCCTGCATGATTGAGATAAAATAAAATCATCTTGCACCTTGGCGGTGGTTACCAGGGACTTGAATTTCTTCTTCTTACCTACATTGTATTGGCAGCACGGACCCCAGCCTTACCGCACTGGGGTCCTAGGTTTGATCCAACCAAGGACAACATCCTTGTATGTTCTCCCCATGTTTGCCTGGGTTTCTTCCAGGTTCTCTGGTTTCCTCCCACACTCCATTGGGGACAGCTTGATGATGATGCCTGTAAAGCACTGTGGAATATAGCAGCGCTATGTAAGTGCATAAAATAAATAAATACACCGTGACCTCTGGCACCCGCTTCCACATAGGCCCTAATGCATTTCATTTTGCCTACACCAAATTGACTACTTTGAGACTACATAAATGTACAACTTTTTGAAGAAAGTCAGCCAGTGGTGCATACTGTAAGCTCCGTCTGCTGCAGTGGACTTTATACTCCCTTACTTGACAAGGCTCCAATGATGTCCCTCATATGGACCTGAGTGTTATGACTCCATCTTCTTTCCAAAGTGTCCACAGGTCTTATGTGTCGCTGCCTCTCAGTAACATGACCCTGACACACAAAACGTTTTTGACCTACCTAGATGGTAGATTTTTCACAGAGGAACTTCTCAATTTTCATAACTTCACCATACTTCTTTTTCCATACTCATTTCTTTTTAATTTTCTTTATATTGTTCTACCAATGCCTATCTCATCCCTTGTACTATTCTTACATCTTACCCCTTTCATTTTTACCACCTATTTTAATATTTTTATGTGGCACCTTCAAGCTCTTTGCCGTAGTGAGACATTTTCCAAGGTAGGAACTCCACTTACCTATAAACTTTCGAAGTGCTTTGGAGCCACTTTTTTATTTTAGGGAATTGAACTATGAGATAACCCACTCTCCCGACATTGTTTCTCGATGATATAATGAGTCCTAGAAAAGGTTAAAGACAATTCAGAAGGTAAAGCTGAATTACTGCATCTTTCTCTAAAGATGAAGGGAAATTATCCTACACCTATAATTAAAGTTGGTAAATCCAACTTTGTGCATTTGTGCAAGAGCTATAATGATGGGTTAAATTTTTCCCCCTTTAAACCAGTAGCCTTTGACATTTCATCTCTTGTTTCACAGTATTCCTCCAGGCATCTTCTCTATCCTGGCTGTGACCCCAGTCTCACCTCTTTTTCTGGTTATGTCTTGTCATTCATACTTACCAGACTTCTAGTGCTGGACTGAGGATGGAATTTCAATCCTTTCCCCAATAGGCACTTATCCAGTCTTTTTTTTTAAACTCTCCGAAGAATCTACATTCTCCCTAAATCCTTTTTCTTACAGAGCCGCTAAATACTTACTATACACTTTTGTTTGTCCTATTTTGTTCTGTTCCTGAATGGCTGGGCTTAAGGCGGACCTTTTTCTAAATTCATGACTTTTACTTTTTAAATTGATCTTTTGTTGCACATTTCCTTCATTTTTTGCATGTTGAAAATAATGAAGTGGATTTTTTTTCCTTAAACATTTCCTTGCATGGGTCCATTTAGCTGTTACTTTTCCAGTTAGAACTGTAAATTACTTAAAGGACACCTTTGGGGGCAGTTTTTTATCACCACATAAAAAAAAATAAAAAATTAAATTGGTCTTTGTTAAAAATTTTCAACAGTTTTTCCTCTACAGCTTTCAGTTTCTGCATATCTACAGATTTTTGCTCTCAGTAATAGTATTGATAACCGGCACTCTACCACCCAGAACTGTATTAAAAAGCGGTATTTTATTAAGCAGTAGAACTAAAATAGAATAAAATAAACCACAATACACCAAGAAAAGGGGGTCCTAATAGATTTTAAAATAAATATGTCGTGGGATTGCAATATTATACACAATATACAGTTTAGCTGAAAATTTGTATGTTTTGCTATATTCCTTGAAAAAATCTCTTTAAAAAGTCAAGATAAAACAGAGAGATTTCAAATTAGGTAGCTGGAATATTCACAGTAAATCTCTGAGTTAGGAGCAAGTCTTACGATCCAGTATCTATTGTGTATTCAGTTCATCCTATAGTTCCACTGTGCCACCTGGTTAGATGATATTATATCCAAGTGTCAATTCATAAAGCTTTGTCATGTCCAAGTAATAATTCATAAAATACCAATTCATAAAATGTTAGAAAATGTCTCAAATAGGCACTTGTTCATAGATTAGATGGTTAGTCCCATTTCAAAAACTATTACTCGCGATCATATGTACTTGGTAATCACTAATCACTGTTCACGATTCTTCATATCTGTGTTTTTCAAACTCTTGAAAAACATTTTTTGCCAAAAATAACTAAAATGCAATGATAAAAAGAAAAATGCCCTCAAAGATGTACCTATCCGTTAAAGAGGTTTTCCACCTTTTATATGTAGCTTTAGGATAGGTCATGAATAATATTTCTGTGGGTAGTCAGAGGAAAAACCGATGTCAGCAATAGACGTCAGTAATCAAGAAGATGCTAATCACAATAGAATAACAAATCAGGGAAATACCTATCATTAGATGAAGGGGAGCTGGGAGGAGAGGTGGGCCCTGCAGATAGCCTAGTAATCACACGTCTAAGATAGCCAGGGACGTGATTCTAGAACCTGGGCAGTCGACTAAGGCTAGTTTCACATCAGCGGCACAGCTTTCTAGCAGACTGTTCCTTCAAAGAATGCCGGGAATGGGCTGGACAAAATCCGCCAGATCCCATTATAGCAACGCCGGATCCGGAGAACTCCAGGAGGCTGTACTCTACCGGAACAGCCTGCAGAAGAAACTATCCTAACACAGAGAACAATTAGGAAATACATTTTATAACATTTGTCCTTTTGATTTATGTATATTTATACAATGCCTCTCAAGCCTTTTTTAAATTAGTTTTCTTGTTAGAAATTGTATTTTATTAATTGTTATTTTTATTTTTTTATGATTTCTAACAATGTAAGCAATTCATGTTTGTATGACTGAATCTTTATATGTTTTATGCTAAAATAAAGCTTAAAGAATGTTTAGACATGCAAAAAAAATAATTTACTCTGCATACTTAATTTCCCTTAATGAGAATCCTCTGTGATTTTCCTCTCCTTAAAATCATTCTTGATCCATTGCCTAAATAGACCAAAGGTAGAAGCTTATTCTGTGGTAGAAATCAGTGTTAGGAAACTGAAGTTCAGAGGGCATCATGCTCGTTTTTTTCACAAATTCATTTAAGTACCAGTCTTAGCCATTGCTTTAACTGGGGCAGACAACCATACAAATGACTTGAGATAAAATGAAAATAATGGACTAAGCTGGGTGCCGGAGGTGGTAGTTACACTGCATGCACATCAGTAAGCATTCAGTGTTATTCTATGCTAATGTAAGTCTGATAGATCAGCTTTCGCTTTTAGCCTGGGGGACCATTAACCACTAGAAGCTAGGTCAAACTGATACTGCAAGGCAGGCGTCTCCTAACGGTTTGCCATACTTGTTAACAACAGTCAGTCTGAAACACAAAACGCTCCTGAAATGAAGTCATGTTTGTTGAGGGTCTTTGTTTTACGAGTAGCTCGGTACATGGCCGCCTGATCATTGTAGAAAGGCATCTTCCTATACCTGTAGAAGAGGTTTATTGGCTTAAAAAATATTGTATTCTCACTAATTACTGGTATAATCTTTAGGTAGCACCAACATAGTAGATTTGGGAGAGAGTGCACAAGTAAAATGATGAGTAATCTAAACAATAGAACAGAGATAGAGAGCGAGACAAAAAGAGAGGTCCCTGCCCATAAAAGCTGATGATCTACAGGACAGAGATCACTGGCCATAAAAGCTGATGATCTACACGAGAGAGAGAACCTTGCCCATAAGAGCTTACACCATACAAGAGAGAGTTGCCTGTCCATAGAGCTTACAATCTGCAGGAGAGCAGTCCCTACCCAAAAGGGCTTACAGTCTACAAGAGACCCATAGAGCTTACACTCTACAGGAGAGAGGCCCCTGACCATAAGATATTACAGTCTACAGAAGAGAGGTCGCTGTCCATAAGAGCTTACACTCTACAGGAGAGAGGTCTCTGCCCATAAAAGCTTACATTTTACAGGAGAGAGGTCTCTGCCCATAAGAACTTACAATCTACAGGATAAAGGTCCCTGCCCACAAGAGCCTACAATCTATAGGATAAAGGTCCCTTCCCATAGGAGCTTACACTCTACAGGAGAGAGGTTGCTGTCCATAAGAGCTTACACTCTACAGGAGAGAGGTCTCCGCCATAAGAGCTTGCACTCTACTGGAGAGAGGTCTTTGCCCATAAAAGCTTATACTTTACAGGAGAGCGTTCCCTGTCCATAAGAGCTTACACTCTACAGAAGAAAAGTCCCTGTCCATAGAAGCTTGCACTCTACAGGAGAAAGACCCTGTCCATATGAGCTTACACTCTACAGGAGAGAGGTCCCTGTCCATAAGAGCTTACAGTCTACAGGACAGAGGTCTCTGCCCATAAGAGCTTACAGTCTAGAGGAGAAAGTTCCTTTCCCATAAGAGCTTACAGTGTACAGGAGAGGGGCCCCTGCCCATTAGAGCTTACAGTCTACAGGAGAGAGGTCCCTGCAGGGGCAGACTGGGAACTTAAAGCGGCCCTGGATAAAATACTAAAAGTGGCCCTGTTTTGTAGTTGGGTCCAAATTGATGGAAGGCAGGGCCATCAATACCATATTGTGGCACATTATACCACCCCAACAGAGCCAAATACCACAGTCCATCATAAAATACTGCCAGCAGCACAAAATACATCCCCAAAAACTTCCACTGGCCGGCCGTGAGGAGGGCCCAAGCGGCAAATTTTCCTATAAGGTCTATGGGCAATCCACCCCTGGGTCCCTGCCCATAAGTGCTTACACTGATTGGGATATGACAGGGATTAAGTCAGTTTCCAGCACCATTTTGGAGGTCAACAGCAGTTTTCGGCAAGACCACTACAGATAGTTTTAGCGCAGGTGTGGAACTAGCCTTACACTGTACACATGAGCATTATGTATTGAGCGACTCTAATGCTCAACTTAATAAATGTGGGGTTGTAAGGGTGATGGCAGAATGAATCGCTCTAGTTATTATTACACAACAGAAAAACCTTGCTCAAGGACATCAGGATAGGTATCTGTGTTAGAGCTCTTTCACACCTGCGTTATGGTCTTCCGGCATAGAGTTCCGTCGTCGGGGCTCTATGCCGGAAGAATCCTGATCAGGATTATCTTAATGCATTCTGAATGGAGTGAAATCCGTTCAGGATGCATCAGGATGTCTTCAGTTCCGGAACGGAACGTTTTTTGGCCGGAGAAAATAGCGCAGCATGCTGCGCTTTTTGCTCCGGCCAAAAAAACTGAAGACTTGCCGCAAGGCCGGATCCGGAATGAATGCCCATTGAAAGGCATTGATCCGGATCCGGCCTTAAGCTAAACGTCGTTTCGGCACATTGCCGGATACGACGTTTAGCTTTTTTAGAGTGGTTACCATGGCTGCCAGGACGCTAAAGTCCCGGCAGCCATGGTAAAGTGTAGCGGGGGAGCAGCATACTTACCATCCGTGCGGCTCCCGGGGCGCTCCAGAGTGACGTCAGGGCGCCCCAGGCGCATGGATGACGTGATCGCATGGCACGTCATCCATGCGCATGGGGCGCTCTGACGTCATTCTGGAGCGCCCCGGGAGCCGCACGGATGGTAAGTATACCGCTCCCCCGCTCCCCACTACTACTATGGCAACCAGGACTTTAATAGCGTCCTGGGTGCCATAGTAACACTGAAAGCATTTTGAAGACGGATCCGTCTTCAAATGCTTTCAGTACACTTGCGTTTTTCCGGATCCGGCGTGTAATTCCGGCAAGTGGAGTACACGCCGGATCCAGACAACGCAAGTGTGAAAGAGGCCTAGAGAATTTATCTAATTGAAATTTTTATTTTTTTCACAGAACCTTACTGGGGTAACAAAGCCAACAATCATACACTAGAATATATTGATGAATAGGTATAAGTGGTAAATGCCTTATAAAGTCCTATTCTATTGCCTATTTCTAAGTTATAAGTGAAGGGAAGGGGGGGGGGCAGACTACAAATCTGGAGGTATAAAGGTGCCACTGATGACCTGATGAACAAGTGAAACAGTCGTTCATTGGGTAATTGGTTCATTTGTGTAGGCACCTAAATCTTCGTTTGCCAGCAGCAAATCGTGCTGTCTAAGGATAGGTTCACACCTGAGCGTTTTACAGCGCGTTCCTACGCGCTGTAAAACGCTAAACAGGCAAAAACCAATGTTTCCCTATGGGCATGGTTCTCACCTGAGCGTTTTACAGCGCTTACGAACGCGCTGTAAAACGCTCTACGCCCCTAGAAGTACAGGAGCTTCTTTGGGGCATATTGTCGTGCGTAACACCTCTGTTTTTCATTGTACGCCTCTGTGGTCAATAGCAAGAACACGCGTACGATAAAAACGCCTGTAAACAGCGCTTTGGTGTGAACCCAGCCTGAACGCGCTTTGCTGCCGGCAAACAACGAGTTTGTATGGGGAAGAGCTATGGCATTAGCGATCGCTCTTCCTGGGAAGGAACGCTTCTTTCCCGACAATCGCCTGCTAAACTTGACCTGTGTAAAGGCACCTTAACACAGACACCCCATTGAATTCAGTTGGAACTGTGTAATATTTCATTTTTCCTGCGGAGGCGCTGCAGGAAACTTGTCTAATTGCACTGGGTTTGTTCACAGATTACAGATGATGTTTGGATTTGGAACAACAGCGCATCCTGCGATCGGTTTATTGCTGATGAACTCTTCTAATAAAAAAGGATTGTGCAACGCCAACAGGCCCTTCAGTGGACTATTACCATCTCGCAAAGTTTTGGCATATCGAAACTCCACTGATCCTGACAGTGAATCACTACTGCAGCCCCTTTACAGTCACACAGTGGGTGGGTTTTTCTGCAGCCTCTACACAATATTTCCATGCAGATCTGTGCCCTGGCCACCTGTTATGCAGAGGGACGGCAGCACCGCTTCATTCAAGGGGTTGTCCACCTTAATGGGAGAAGTGCTGCAGTTACCAGCTCTATCTGCTACACTGTAGATTGGGCTATGTAATTCTAGCACCTTCTTCTGGCGCCAGAGCTACAATGCAACAGCTGATTGTCGGAGTATCAGACGCCTGCTTATCTGAAGGATAAGCCTTCAGTATTAATGTCCTGGACAGCCTCTTTAAAGTTATTGGGGCCACCTCCATTTCCTGGACAGCCAGGTAGCCGGGAGCGCTGCTGTGCAAAACATTTTAAAGTTGTTTTTATTGTGACAACTGTGCGGTCAATAACTGCATCCGAAAATGGAGGCAATTCTCGGTAAAGTGCGTGCACTTGTGCCACACAGAAATTGGCTACACGGGAAATGACTACTGCATCTGATCCCAGCCTTAGACCAGCCCTTTCTATATGTCCTATAAGATACTATGGCTGTAATAGAAGACTTTCTCCTTTTGGAGGTCCCCTCTATCAGCGAGGGTAGAGATTAATTACATAGTGTTTTTTCCTTTTGTTTGTCCTAGCTTGTACTCACATTACAAAGACGGCTGTTGTGTCTGCTGCAGGCAAGTGTGTAGCTATAGGGGATGCCAGCTGAGCAGTCACACCCTAGCCCTGGAGCTTGAAGGGTCCCAAAACCTGTTCTGTCCCCTAAGAAGACACCAGTATGATAAATGACACTTAAGTGGGGGCCCTTATACAGTTTCATATTGTGGCCCAGGAGCTTTAGGGAGCCCCAGGATTTTGCTAGTGGCCCCTCTGTACCCAGTTTATCCTTAGGAGATTTTTCTAATAAATAGAGTATGACCACATAGAAAATGAGTAGCAAGATCAACTTAAAGGTGCATTCCCATCTGGGACATTTATGACATATCGACAGGAAATAAAGCAGAAGAAATAGCAGAAGAAAGATGACCGAATTCCTGGCACTTTCCCCAGAAGACTTCTTGGACAAGTAAATGTGAACTATAAGTTCTTTTATTGTCAACACGTTTGGAGGGCAGAAAGCCCTCTTCATCAGGCACATCTGAGACATTTATGACATATCAACAGGAAATCAAAGCAGGAGAAACAGGACCAAATTCCTGGCGCTTTCCTTAGAAGACTTCTTAGACAAGTAAATATGAAATATAGATATATAATGTATTTTTCAGACTATAAGACACACCAGACTATAAGACTCTCCTAGGATTTAGAGGAGTAAAAAAAGAAAAAAAATATTTTCTTCAGACCCTAGAGCAGCCTTCCAAATCAGACCCTCATTTGTCATCAGACCTCAGATCGGACTCTCATCAGACTACCAAATCAGACCCCCAGCCTCAGATCAGCCTCCTATCAGACCCCCCAGCCTCCATCTGCCTCAGATAAGCCCCTCCCAGCCCCCATCAGACACAGATGAGACCCCCAATCAGCCTCAGATTTGACCCTCCAGCCCCAAACAGCCTCAGATCGGACCTTCCAGCCCCAATCAGCCTCAGATGGGACCTCACAGCCTCCATCAGACCCCCAGCCCCACTCAGCCTCAGATCAGACCCCACTCAGCCTCAGATCAGACTCCCCAGTCCCCATCAGCCTCAGATAGGCCCCAATCAGACCCCTCAGCCATTAGACCCTATCAGCCTCTGATTTGATCCCCCCCAAAGCCTACTTAGGCTCAGATAGAACCCCTCCAGCCCCAATCAGCCTTAGATCAGACCCCTCAGCCATCAGACCCTACCAGCCTCTGATCGGATCCCCCCAGCCCCATTCAGTCTCAGATCACACTCCCCAGCCCCCATCAGACCTCAGATCAGACATTAAAAAAAATATATATATAAACTTCCCTCGCTTGCTCCGGACGGCACCACATATCCAGGACTAACTGCTTCATTGCTTCTTCTGGGTCCCTCTGTGTATTTTGACCTGAAGCCGCACAGCGTCAGGTCATAGTACGCACCTGCATGCACCAATTCCTGCCGCTGTACGTGGTCAGGACACCACAAAAGGACCCAGAAGAAGAACAGGGAAAGTGAGTACAGCCAGTGCAGAGCTCCCGCATGCTAATGACTGCTTGCATAATGGAGGCAAGTGCTATTAAAGTGAATGGAGAGAGCGGCACGTGCACGGCCACCTCTCCATCCCTGGCCGGGTATGATGGGGCCTTGTTCTGGTGATAGTAGCAGGTTTCAGAGGTGGCACCCATAACCTATCAGACATTTATGGCATATTCTGTCGATATGCAATAAATGTTCCAGATGGGAATACCCCTTTCTTTGGTATTGACAACGTCACCCAGTTGACCTCAGAAGAGCTGTAATGTCCCCAGGTGTCTTGGCAAATGTTCGATTTGATAATTCTGCGGGTCTATTTTAAGCTTGGCTCGCACAAGATATGGCTTGTTAGCTGCCTCTATAAAGGGATTATAAAATAAAAACAGTATACATTTACAATCTGCTGCAGGAAAAGGGCAGAGCTTCTTCATGATACATTTCAAGGCATTTAACATGAATTTCGTCCTCAGGGCAGCAATGTATTAATGCTCGTCTTGAGTAGATATTGTAATTTGGTGCTATATCCTTGGAGAAAATTACAGTTTTTGAATAGTGTCTACAAAGTGCTTTCAGAATGAAGACACTGTAGAAATGTACTAAATGAATCCTTAAGGATTGTTATTATTAATACTGTAATCTATTGAAAACGGCTTCAATTTAAAGGTCACATAAAATCACACTTGTGTATTAATGTACATCAATCCCAGTGTGTCACTATACATGAAACAAACTCATATCGTGATATTCAGATGTAACCTGCGTGATATCTATTACCTTTTGTGATGAAAGTCAGATACAAAAATGCTAACTAATGATGAGCATAGTGACTAGTAGAAGTGCCTCTGTGCAGGTAGGTGGCCTTTACAATATTATTGGTTCTGGAGAAGCCATATAATTGCTCAAAGCTCCCGCTGGTCTATCAGCAAAAGCTGTTCTTACCTGACAAAGGATCCAGTTTTAAACGTGTTGTATATATGCACATGTTCAATAAATATTGACCTAAGGAATATACAAGTACTAGGAGTCCTTAAAGGGTTTATACAGATTATTTTTTTTTTTTAATCTGTCCCCCAGACATCGGGACCTCTGGAGAATTCAATACTCACCTGGTCCCTGATGCTCAGTTCTGGCTGCCGGGCCATTTTGACTGGATCTCCTGTCTTCATCTGTCAACTCTTTGCATGGATGGGATCATGTGTGCCGCTGCAGACAATGACTGGTCTCAACAGCGACATGTCCCCATGCCATATGGACCTTGTATATACATTCATTGACAAAAAAATAATGTACCAAAATGGAGTTGTTGGAATGAATGAAACTTTCTATGTGTGGATGTAATGATGATACAAATATATAGTAACTTAGCGGCTCAACCAAAACACCAGAAAATGCCAGGTGCTCACCCCTTTGGCATCCCCAAAGCCTAGGCAAAAATAGTAAATAATAAAAAGATGGGAGGCACTTTAGATCTGGTAATACATGGACTGCCGCAATTGCTTAATTTGCATAAAATATTTATTGATTACACTAATAATATCACCCTATAAAAAACTGATAAAAAACATGTGCATACAGATGTAAAAAAATAAATAAATATATATATATATATATATATATATAAATAAATAATAAAAAAAAAAAATGTGTGTGTGTGTGTGTATATATATACACACACACACACACAAACCAAAGGATCTCCTGTTATGGTGATATATATTGATGGTGGTATATCCTCCTCTAATTGCACCATGTATTTTGTTGTTTAGATAGTCCCCTATTTTTGAATATAGTGCTCCAGTGTTTCAGTGTATATGTTGAAACCACTGGCCGTCCCAATTGTATTGGATTGAAACACAATATGATGTTATGTGCTGTACGTTACCAATCGCGGTGCTGTGGATGTTGTGTCGTTCTAGGTCAAAGTTCCTTCTTTGGAGCCGACCGGAGAAGCACAATTGCTCGTTGAGCTGCAAGGACCTTTGCAGCGTCCCACGTGGTCCGTAAGCCTACACATGGCATCCACGTGACAGAGGCAATGCAAGGTAATTTGTCCCTTAGGTCCGGGATAGCCAATTAAGCAGCTGTGCCCACAGGAATTAGTTGGTATGAAAAATGGAAGGTGAACCACTAAGGAAGGGGCAGTTGTAGCCCCGAAACGCGTCTGATACAGAACAGTGAGCGACAGTATTGAGCCAACATGGCTCTAATATATTCTACAGATTGTGGACCTTCCATTTTTCATACCAACTAATTACTGTGGGCACATCTGCTTAATTGGCTATCCCGGACCTATGGGACGAATTACTTTGGATTGCCTCTGTAACGTGGGACGCCTTGTGTAGGCTTACGGACCACGTGGGACACCGCAAAGGTCCTTGCAGCTCAACGAGCAATTGTCGGCTCCAAATTCTCCAGTCGGCTCCAAAGAAGGAACTTCGAAATAGAACGACACAACATCCACAGCACAGTGATTCATAACGTACAGCACATAACATCATATTGTGTTTCAATCCATTGATCTGTGGTAGAAGAACGGGCCCTATTTATTGGGCAACCTTATCCCAGAGACGTGTGCCAAATAGTGATCTCTTACACCATACAGGTGAAGAGATACACTGGAGGATTGTATCCTATTGATATAGACTGCCAGCACAATTGGGATGGCCAGTGGTTTCAACATATATACTGACACACTGGAGCATTATATCCAAAAATAGGGGACTATCTAGACAACAAAATATATTGTGCAATTAGAGGAAGATATACCACTGTGGCGAAACCAACCTCGCCACTGGGTTTTGGAGAGGCCTGTTTACCAACCTCTTGCCTCAGGATTATGGCCCATACTAACTTTAAAGGAGAAGACAGACCGGCCGCACAGCTTAAATCTGTCTTTGGAATTGTATTTTGTTATGTGAGGGCACCCAGATAGCTAATTTTATTATATTTGTGTATTCTGAGTGCCATTCACCTAATGATATGCACTCAGACTTGAGCTATCTGGGGATATGTTAAATGTCTGTGTTTGCTGTGGGGGTGTGACATTGTATGTTTGGGTGGTAATTTCTGTCTTGTTGTCTCCACATGTGTATTGGCGATTTCCCTTTGTCCTGAGAGATAATTGAATTGCTCCTCGGGTGTCTCCGGGGCAGAGGGGAGGAGGCCATGATGCATTGTGGGGATGTGTTGTGTCTGTGTGTCGCAGTCTCCCTTCTGGTCCCCTGGGGGCGTGTCCACCAGATGGGGACCTGCATAAATACGGGCGGGTAGCCCTCAATAAAGAGTTCCTGTTTTATCCTTCATCATGTTGAGACTGGTGTTTAGATAACTGATCAAAACTGGGGGATTGCTATACACTGAAGATTTGCTATACTCCCCTGGCATAACTACTAGCTCTTGTAAGAGCTGTTCCTGCTCTCTGGCTGTAGGAGAGGTTCACCCACTGGAAGCTGAAGCCCGGTCTTGGGTCCAGCGTGGGTGGAGGACGGTGAGACCCCAACCAAGCTGCGGCGGTTCGTGGGGTCTGCAGTGCGTACGGTGTCAAGTGGAGTGCTTGGAGTCCTCGGAAAGCACTAGGAGCATCTATTGACGGAGGTACCCGGTCGGGGTGCTAGGAGATCCGTTACAACCACCATCAATATATATCACCATAACAGAAGATTCTTTGGGTAAGATTGTGTGTGTGTGTGTGTGTGTGTGTGTGTGTGTATGTATGTATGTATGTATGTATGTGTGTGTATATATATATATATATATATATATATATATAAAATTATTTTTTTTATATATTTTTTTTACATCTGTATGCACATATGTTTTAATCAGTTTTTTATAGGGTGATATTATTAGTGTAATCAATAAATATTTTATGCAAAGTAAGCAATTTCGGCAGTCCATGTATTACCAGATATACAGTGCCTCCCATCTTTTTATTATTTACCAGTGATGATACAGTGTTTCACAAAAGTGAGTGTGACGGTATCATCCGTGTCACCGCCTAGTATTCCCTTCTTCCCTTGAAAAAGCACAGCCAAATAATCTGCAGAGCAATAAATCGCTATTATCGCTAGTATCGCTGGTATCGCCAAATAAGTCCATACATGAGCCAAAGCTGAATGCTGGAACAAGACTTTACTGGAAGCAACACAGGCATTCAGAACTACATTTTCTTTTATGCCCTGCTCCCATGCAAAGGAGACACCCACAACAAATACACATTAACCAATAACACAAAGGTTACAACCCACATATAATCCTCCCCTCTGCCTGTGATATAATTATGGTACACAATGGTTAACATAATTATCACAGGCAGGAACATACACAATGTCTTCTGTCCTGGAGACAACCGAGGTGTAATTCAATTATCTCTCAAGACAAAGGGAAATCCAATACACACGGGGAGACAATGGGACAGACATCACTACTTAAATATACAATGTCCCACCCTTTAGTATACATAGACATTTAGATCAGGGGTTCAAAAGTTAGTAAAAGTCTCTTTGGCCTGGCTGTACTCATGGCTCCTCTGCCCAAAACCGGTTCTACACAGTCTTTTGTCCTGGAGACAATTGAGAAGTGATCCACTTATCTTCCAAGGACAGATGCAAGACTCCATTAGCCACGTGGTAGCAAAAGACAGCAAAATACATGAACTTATATAACTATGCAGCTATTACATAAAACAGGTACATTCAACATGGGACCGTAATCACATGGTAAGAGGCCGGCAAGTAGTCCTCTCCAAGTTCTCGTGGCAAACTCAAAAGAGGGGGATTTGTCACAGTGAGTACACCCCTCACACTTTTGTAAATATTTTATTACATCTTTTCATGGGACAACACTGAAGATATGACACTGATACAATGTAAAGTAGTCAGTGTACAGCTTGTATAGCAGTGTAAATTTGGTGTGCCCTCAAAATAACTCAACACACAGATATTAATGTCTAAACCGCTGGCAACAAAAGTGAGTACACCCCTAAGGAAAATGGCCAAATTGTTCCCAAATTGTCAATATTTTGTGTAGTTACCATTATTTTCCAGCACTGCCTTAAAGGGAACCTGTCACCGGGATTTTGGGTATAGAGCTGAGGACATGGGTTGCTAGATGGCCGCTAGCACATCCGCAATACCCAGTCCCCATAGCTCTGTGTGCTTTTATTGTGTATTAAAAACCGATTTGATACATATGCAAATTAAACTGAGATGAGTCAGAGCTTGAAAATATGACTCTTCTCTGGTCACACAAGTAAGATATGACTCTTTTATGTTAATTTGCATATGTATCAAATCGGTTTTTTTACACAATAAAAGCACACAGAGCTATGGGGACTGGGTATTGCGGATGTGCTAGCGGCCATCTAGCAACCCATGTCCTCAGCTCTATACCAAAAATCCCGGTGACAGGTTCCCTTTAACTCTCTTGGGCATGGAGTTCTCTAGAGCTTCCCAGGTTGCTACTCCTCCATGGCGATATCACAGAGATGGTGGAAGTTAGAGACCTTGCGCTCCTCCACCTTTCATTTAAGGATGTCCCACAGATGCTCAATAGGGTTTAGGTCTGGAGACATGCTTGGCCAGTCCACCACCTTTACCCTCAGTTTTTTTTTAGTAAGGCAGTGGTCGTCTTGGAGGTGTGTTTGGGGTCGTTATCATGTTGGAATACTGCCCTGCGCCCAGTTTCTGAAGGGAGGGGATCATGCTCTGCTTTAGTATATCACAGTACATGTTGACTTTCATGTTCCCTTAATGAACTGTAGCTCCCCACAGCTGGCAGCACTCATAAAGCCCCAAACCATGATACTCCCACCACCATGCTTGACGCATGCACACAAAAAACAGATGGCGCCACATGCTGCACCCTCTTCTGAAGGTGACGCGACTGCGCAGCCATTATTTATTATGATGTCACGGCGGGGAGTGGGGAAAACCCCCCCACCGTGCAATGACAGTGGCTGCAACGCCAGATAGCAGGGAACAGGGAGCAGGTCGCCTCCTAATGCAACCCTGAAATCTCCCTAGACTCCTAGTGCATGAGCCGCCTCTGAAGGTAAGGGGGCTCATGCTCACCAACCTAGAACCCTAGGTATCCCTGCTATGCCCTAGGCCTGATGACAGGGCAGAGACCACCCATTCATCCTTCACCACGGATGAATGGTGTCCCCAGAGGCCCAGTAGCTGGCAGGATGCAAAACTATGGGATAAGCAGTACGGCAGGTAAGTAACACCGCAACAAAACAAATGCTATCCACACTTACCTGCCGCAGCCGAGATGGAAGGACGGCTCCAGGCTGGGAAGCCCACAGTCTTGCTATTGCTTAAACCCCTCTGGGAAAGCAAGCCCCTTTCAGAGCAGGCACACCAACATATAAACCTCCAAACAAAGACCACACAAAAACAACATACACCAGGTGGGGGAGGAATAACAGAAACACACCGGAGGGGACACACAGCCAGGGCAAGGTAAACAATATAATAAATAAGGGTGACTCACACAGACACCACATTCAGCCAGGGAGAAAAGCTCCTACACAGACTGACAACCAACAAACTATGACCTCAGGCTCCAACACACCAATATATAAAGAGGCCTGAGGTCACCCCCCACACCACTAGTAATTAACCCCGTGCCAACCAAAACAGGGAAAACACCATATAAAAGGAAAGTACAAGTGCAAACAACAAACTACACGTTGCCACAAGCAACGAGTCTGCACGGCAACCGCGTCACGGTCAAACACTAAAATGACCGTGACATTTACTTGGTTCCAGTAATTAGGGATGAGTGAATCATTTTTCATCCGAATTGATTCGCATAAAACTTTGTTTCAATACTGTATGGAGCGAGCGCTCCGTACAGTATTAGAATGTATTGGCTCAAATTGGTCTCTGTACCACTTGGAACCGAACCAGAGTTCGGGAAAGGGATTTTTTACAGTAGAAATTAATTTATGAAGTTATTACCCGAAGCCTCGCGAGACTTCGCAAAGTAATAACTTCGGCTCATCATAGCCAATACATTCTAATACTGTATCGAGCACTCGCTCCGTACAGTATTGAATCAAAGTTTTATGCAAATTAATTCGGATGAAACATGATTCGCTCATCCCTAATTACTAGAACCAAGTAAACCAAGATAAACTTATGCTTCATCTGAAGTCGATTCGCTCATCCCTATCAGTAATCCATGTCCTTAATCTGCTTGTCTTCAGCAAACTGTTTGTGGGCTTTCTTGTGCATCATCTTTAGAAAAGGCTTCCTTGTGGGATGACAGCCATGCAGACCTATTTGATGCAGTGTCCAGCATATGGTCTGAGCACTGATAGGCTGACCCCCCACCCCTTTAACTTCTGCAGCAATGCTGGCAGCACTGGATATGACGCTGAGCACGTTCACACAACTTCTTTGGTCGACCATGGCAAGGCCTTTTCTGAGTGGAACCATTCTTGTTAAACCTCTATATGGTCTTGGCCACGGTGCTGCCGCTCAGTTTCTGGGTGTTGGCAATCTTCTTATAGCCTCGGCCATCTTTATGTAGAGCAACAATTCTTTTTTTCAGATCCTCAGAGAGTTCTTTGCCATGAGGTGCCATGTTGAACTTCCAGTGACCAGTCTGAGAGAGTGTGAGAGCGATAACACCAAATTTAACACACCTGCTCCCCATTCACAAATGAGACCTTGTAAGACTAACGAGTCACATGACACCGGGTAGGGAAAATGGCTAATTGGGCACAATTTGGCCATTTTCACTCATGGGTGTACTGGCCCAGCAGTTTAGACATTAATGGATGCATGTTGAGTTATTTTGAGAGTTATACAAGCTGTACACTGACTACTTTACATTGTATTAAAGTGTCATATCTTCAGTGTTGTCCCATGAAAAAATATAATAAAATATTTACAAAAATGTAAGGGGTGTGCTTACTTTTGTGAAATACTGTATATGTGATTACAATATTAGAGCGAAAGGATAAGTTTATTGAGGAAAACGATATAATTGACAGAAGGCTCCAGGACCCTGGATACATAATGAGATATGGCCTCTAACCTGGATACTTTGGTTTGGTGTAAAAAAATCATGATACTGTACTTAGTATTGGAATTGAATACAACCCTACTCTCAACATCTCCTAACAGCTACATCATAACAGGCAAGATGCCGGGCAGGTTGTGGAGACGACCATCCTGCTTCTCTCAGTCCAGTGATGCACCCCCTCTCAAAGTCTGCCAAGTGGGTATATTGTCTTTGAGTGCATCGTAGAGACATGTCTGGCAGTCAACAATCTTACACGAACAGGTACACTACCCAAAAGTAGCCTCTGAGAGTCTTCTGTAGGGCATTGGGGAAAGCACTGTTGTTGCAATACCCAGTGTCTAATCAGACACACCTGTAATCATTTACATGACACTTAACTGCATGCCAAATTTTGCCGCAGTCCTACATTTTTGTCTCTGTGTTTTTTTTTTGTCAATGAGTGTATAATAGAGTGTCTTACTGTCTGTGCTTCATGCCCGAAAGTTTTATCCAGACTATTATGGTTTTAAGTGTCCTGTGTATTATTTGCATTAAATGAATACTTCATTAGAGACCCCCATGTGTGTTGGACCACCTTTGGCCTTCAGAACTGCAGCAATTCCTCGTAGCATAGATTCCACTAGGTGTTTGAAATAATTTTGCAGACATATCGGTCCTTCTTTATTAATTCTGGAGTGCTACCAAGTCTCCTTTATTTTTATATCTGGAGACAGGGCCGCTTAAACCATAGGACACTGTGTAGATCCATGGGGCCCACCTGCGCCATATCACAAGACTCATGTCTTCAGCCTGTTATACCCACTGGAGGCCCCTTCACATGTGTCAGATGTCAGTATGAAGTTTCTAAAGAAGAAAGGGATGCAAATGATCTCTCTACAAAGCTCTGCCTCTGATGCCACCAGTGTAAGGCAGCTATCCTATGAGTCCATGTTCAACCCTTTAAATAGGCTTTGAGACATGACTCGGATATTAAATAAGCCAGCACCTCATCTGCAGATGGATGTTTCGGGGTGATTGCCCCTCATCAGTGCAGAGCAGAGAGTACTGGCTTAACTGGGTAAGTTACAACTGTCTGAAGATGAGGCGCTGGCTTATTTAAATTAATATCCATGTCTCAAGGCCTGTTTAAAGGGTCGAACATTGACTTATAGGATAGCTGCCTTACATCTGGTGGCATTAGGGGCAGAGCTTGTTAAGAGCTTATTTGCATCCTTTTCTTCACAGAATTCCAGAGGAGCATGTATGGGCTATAAGTCTCCTCATGACGATTTAAGGCACTCTCTCCCCAAGGAGAGATAGTACCCCCCAAGTCTCTAAAGAAACGTGTTTATACACGGGGAAATAATAGAGAGGTGGAGTAATAAATTGCAAAGCACCAACCAAGGAATGGTCTTGGAGAAAGAGTACCAAACATGTCTTTTGATCAGATGGGGCAGGACTAGTGTGCGTGATATGTTATCTCTAAAGGGCAGGTTTCACATCCACAATATGAGAATGAGGGATCGCTACTGCTGTTGCTCGTTCTCCTACAGCCGCATTGTTTCTGGGCAGCAGAGTTCTATTTAGACCACACAATCTGCTGCCCAGAAACGATAATTTACTTACTTGCATGAACGACTGCTCACCCAATTCGCTCGTTCATTTGGTGATCAGCTGCTCCTTTAGACTAGGAAATTATCGAGAACAAGCGTTTGTAGAAATGTTCATCCCCCGATAACCTGCCGACAGTGTAAACCTGCTATTAATATTGTAACCAGCGGCGTGACTATGTACTGACCATGTAACCCGACAGTAGAATATCTAAAACATAGTAGCGCATGACTGCACCCAAGAGCTGTCACACTGCAGAGGATATCTATCTATCGAACAAAACAAGAAGTAAATAGCAGCACTCCTTTTCTGTCCGGTGCAAAGTGCTTGAAGGATTCCACATTTTAAAAAATCCACAAACTGTTATATAAAATTGAAACAAGGCAGCACTCCGATCTTAGTGAGAAGAAAGTGAATCCTTTATTTCACTCAATGCAACGTTTCAGCTCATCTCAATGGAGCCTTTGTCAAGCAGTGATAGCAGTGCTCACAGCAGGAATAAATAGGTGAGTACCAAAGTGTGCAAGATTAAGGATTGATGAGATCAACAAATAAACATGATAATTAGTGTCCATTCACACGTCCGTAGTGTATAGCGGATCCGCAATACACCGGGCTGCACATGGCCGGCACTAAATAAAGAAGTCCTTTTCTTGTCCGCAGCTGCGGAAAAGAATAGGACATGCTCTATTTTCTTGCGGAGCTGCGGACCGGAAGTTCGGGGCCACACTCCGGAAATGCGGATGCGGAGAGCACATAGTGTGCTCTCTCCGCATCCATTCCCATAGAGAATGAATGGGTCCGCACCCGTTCTGCACAATTGCGGAACGGATTTGGACCACACTTGCGGACGTGTGAATGGAGCCTAAATGTGTAAATACAGTCATTCTCATTAAGATATATTTCATGATCAAATCTCCGGAAATACATGATTGAAAAGTGTTCAATAAATCACATACAAGTCAATAATTTATGTGTAATCATGAAATATTCCATAATCCCATAAAAAGTTATCAAGTGCACATGCGCAAAATAAAATACATCTGAGCAAATTAATCCGTGAGACGCTCACCCTCCAATGTCAGACCCATGTGGTGA
This sequence comes from Bufo gargarizans, assembly GCF_014858855.1. Taxonomy (NCBI): domain Eukaryota; kingdom Metazoa; phylum Chordata; class Amphibia; order Anura; family Bufonidae; genus Bufo; species Bufo gargarizans. The sequence continues at coordinate 496,811,383 of NC_058083.1, read as the reverse complement.
TGGTTCAGCGTTCAGAAATGTTCATTGCGCCTGCGCTGGCGTAAGACTATCAATAAGAGAGAAAGGAATGCCTGGAAACTCCACATCGGCCACGCGCATGCGCCTGGAGGACGACACAGTACCTTTGCCAGTACTAGCGATGGAGCTCACTATGTGAGAATTGCTAACTGCGCATGTCAATACGGACCGACACATACTTCAGATGGTAACCATAGTAACCAGGTATACAAAAGAAAGCGCACAGAGAACAGTGGTGCGCCATGCCTTCCACAGCCCATCGCCTCCTCAGGTCCAGGGTGTCATCAGGGGGAGCGCTAAATCCCCAGCATGTAACTGAGGGTCCACTCCCACCATAGCAGGATCAGGCACGGGGGCGCGATCAATGTCCACAGTCTCAACCCTCAGCACCCCAGGTCCCAAAGAGAAGACTAGCTGTGGACAGCCACGTTCATATAGAACAATTAGTCCAAGGATTCCCAAGGAGGCGCAAGAACCCCAGCAACTAGCGCGAGGGATCCAGCCAGGGGGGTGAGGGGCACAATTAGGCGTCCCCCAATCCCCAGTGGGTATTCAGGCAATCCAGGACATCTGTTATAATAGATTACAGTGCCATCCAATCTATGCACAGTTATTCAAGCAGACCAAGGGCAAACAAATAAACAAAAAATAATTAAACCACATGGGACTCCATGTTGGGTGGCGTCTTCACGAAGATTTTTTTCATTGTCATCTTCATAATCTCCTAAGAGATAAACAAATATTATATAATAGTATTGATAGTGTAACGCCAGCGCAGGCGCAATGAACATTTCTGAACGCTGAACCATCACCACATGGGTCCGACGCTGGAGGTTGAGCGTCTCACGGATTCATTTGCTCTGATGTATTTATTTTGCACATGTGCACTTGATTACTTTTTTGGGGATTATGGAATATTTCATGATTACACATAAATTATTGACTTGTATGTGATTTATTGAGCACTTTTCAATCATGTATTTCTGGAGATTTGATCATGAAATATATCTTAATGAGAATGTCTGTACTTACACATTTATTATCATGTTTATTTGTTGATCTCATCAATCCTTAATCGTGCACACTTTGGCACTCACCTATTTATTCCTGCTGTGAGCACTGCTATCACTGCTCGACAAAGGCTCCATTGAGATGAGCTCAAACGTTGCATTGGGTGAAATAAAGGATCCACTTTCTTCTCACTAAGACCGGAGTATTGCCTTGTTTCAATTTTACCTCTCCATCAATCAATCTATCTATCAATATCTATCTATCAATATCTATCTCTATCATTATCTATCTATCTATCTATCTATCTATCTATCTATCTATCTATCTATCTATCATTATCTATCTGTCCGTGTGTCTATTATCTCTTTCTCTCCCATATATCCCCCCATCCTCTCCTCCCTTCTCTATCTTCCTTCTCTCTTCTCTAGTGATGATCCCCGCCATCTTGTGCACCTTTCCTGCGTCCTCTTCCTCTCTCACTTGTATTCAGATGACTTAATATATTATTTATGTTTTTTGTCCAATTTCAATCCCAATTAATCTAACACCTGCAAATCAGCAAGGCTTCTCAGCGACTGCCAGCAAACGACGAATGATTGAGATTGCGGGCAATAGATGTCATTTTCTTCAAAACTGAAATGAATTGCAAAGTTTCGAGGGTCAGGTTCTGCTACCCTAAACCACCTTGATACTTTTTTTTTCTTCCCCTTCAAACAGAAGTTAGTCTTTGCTTTACAAAACATGGAAAAGCTTTTAAACTAATGTATTTGAAGTAAATTTGAAGTAAAAGTGAGGACACCTGCTGTTAAGAAAAGTGCTTGCAGATTTGGTACACTTATCCGTCCCCAATAGAGGGAACTAACAAGCAAATGTGTAATACCTGCAGAGTCCCATAGATGGCAGCAGTTACTGTAAATTTACATGGCTCTGCTTTTTGCCAAGACGTGTACAGCGGAGAATAAACTGACGGAATCTTCTTTGAAATATGATAGCGATTGGAAGTTTTTGGTTTCCTTTTTTTTTAAAAGATTTTAAGTAGCTTATCTTTTCTTAAAAGTCCTATGTCACACTTTTAATTACATATCACCCGATAACCTGAGAGATGGTGGGAGGCCAAGTGCACGGCAAAGTCTTTTTAACTATTACGGTTACTGTAGAATTAGGCAGGAAACAAAAGAGCACAGAATGAGGCTTTGTGGTTGAATCTTAACCTTGCCCTGAATGTTACAAAAGAACAAGGCATGTGCCACTTCTGAAAGCCAAGTGATAGCTGCAGGCGTGGTAGTAGGAACCATTTGTTGCAGTCTGTTCCTAGTATAAAAGTGCTCCTTCATCTTCGGTAGCCAACAGCTATAGCTCCCAATTCCCCTATAATAGGCATGCTCAGTTCGGCCAAGCAAGCATGTGTTTTCATTAGCAATAGTAAATGAAGCCACCATCAGACACCTTAGGAGCAGCTTGTCTTCTGCCAGAACAAAAATTAACCGTTGAAATTCAGCTTGCCCAATCTTAGCCTCCAATATCATCTGTCGACGTGACCTCACCGATGCAGCCAGGTAAATAGAGACCATGTGAGATAACCAGAGTAGCTGCATCAGTGCCCGGCCTTTTGAACCCAACCCGAGTTCGGGAAATGTTTTTTTACAGTACAAATTAATTTATGAAGTTATTTTGCGAAGTCTCGCGAGACTTCGCGAAGCAATAACTTCGGCTCATCGGAGCCAAAACATTCTAATACTGTACTGAGCTCCTGCTCCGTACAGTATTGGAACGAAGTTTTATGCAAATCGACTTTGGATGTTTCATCCGAAGTTGATTTGCTCATCCCTACTTTTCTACATCACTGCAATCAGCATCCAGGGGTGTGAAATTTGGAACCATGATGCTTTGTGGAAAGGAGCAAAATCTAAACTTCCCTAGTCTAGGAGGTTCTTAATCTAGAGCCACCGGTTTGCCAATCGTATTATGGTAAAAGTGTGACAAACTTTCTTTGCTTCTTCAGTATTTTGACCCTTCATTCAGCATATAAAAACCAAATCATGGAGCATTTTAAAGGGTTCTTCAGGCTACAGATATTGATGACTTTTTCCCAGGATAGGTCATCAATATCAGATCAGTCAAAGTCCGACATCTGGCACCCCAACTGATCAGCTGTTTTCTGACACAGTGGACGGATCTTGTGCTTCTGGTTTTGACTACGGTATATTTTCCACTTTCTTTCACTTGGGAGCTTAGTTGCAGTACCCCAGCATGGCCACTACACAAACACCTGCTCAGCTACTCACTAACTGAGCTATCAAAAATGGTCCCGGAAGCAGAGGCCAGTGGGGACCCAGTAAGAATTGGAATGGTTGGGGATTGGCGAGGAGTATCCCTTCATTTCTTTTTTCGAATTATGAGTCTCTTCTAACGAGTTTCCCATCATAGACAACCCCTTAAAATTGATTTCACAAGGGGCCATAAGGTAAGTGAAAGGGGTTTTAGGGAGGGCTGTGGAGTTAGAGTTGGTAGAAATGTTCCGACTCCAGCTTAAAAAAAAATCTATTATTCATTTATTATTTTTCATAAAAATTTAGATAAGTTTAGAAATGTTAATCATATATTTTATCTTCTTCTAAGGCCATTATTTATCCAGCAGAGTGATAAGCAGGATGTTCTAGTAGTGATAGACAATCAGTTATCCCCTGTCATGTGTTCTCCCCTCTCTCCTATACTAGGTATCTTCATGCTGCTCCAAGGCCCTTAGTTATATTGTCAGAAACGTTGCTGCACATGTTTAGTAGTAAGTTCCTCCTCTAAAGACCAACTGGGCATGCCTGCAGTCATCTAAGATCTGCTAGACAGAACGGGAAGACATCATTAAAGGGGGTTGTCCAGGAATAAGTAACTTTTCACAAGTGCTCGCAACCTGCCTCTGCTATGGAAAGAATCATATCTACTCCCCACTGTTCCAGTCCCGCGTACCGACACCCGTGTCTATATTTCGGTTTGTGGCTGGTTTAATTTTGGCCCGGCATGGCCATAATCCCCTGCTCTGCAGCAGCCAATAACTGGCTTCAGCGGTGATGTGTCTCTTGTGGACATGTTGGTATAACTTGGGTTGGACGGCACTCCTTTTTGTCAAGAAGGTACGGTGCTCAATGGTAGTGGAAGTAATGTAATAAAAGTAGACCACGGCACTCATATTTGTGGTTTTGAGTATTATATTTTCATTTCATTATTTTCAACATCCAGGAGTAATAAATGCAAACTGGCCAACGTTTCGGTCCTAACACGGGACCTTGTTCACGGCCTTAGTTACTTGCAGCATCCCACAGGCAACATGCTGCATATAACTAAGGCCGTGAACAAGGTCCCATGTTAGGACCGAAACGTTGGCCAGTTTGCATTTATTACTCCTGGATGCTGAAAATAATGAAATGAAAAATGAAATGAAAATATAATACTCAAAACCACAAATACGAGTGCCGTGGTCTTGTGGACATGTCACCCCTGAATCTAGTCATTGGCTGCAGTGGAGCAGATCATCATGCCAATGGCGGACAGGAAGTGAACAATCCGTGGACTGAAGGAAAGAGACACTGAAGCCAGTGCGCAAGACTAGAGTGGCAGCATTAAATATGGAAGATACACTTTTTACATGTTTCTTTTATTCCCATTTAGACGTGCACATGGTTCTCTGCATTTCCAGAACATACATATAGGGGCACATTTATTAAGACCAGAGTTTTAGACGCCAGTCTTAATAAGCCCTATACCTGGCAGTGGATCGCTGAACTTATGTAGAGGCACCAATCTCTATATAACTTCGGCGTATCCAATGCCACTTCTAAATGTAAAACAGCTTACTTGCTGTCTTACATTTATACAATTTTCTACGTCTAAACTAGTCGTAGAAAATGATGACTTAGACGGGATTGCCGGCCTGTCCACTTCCACGCCCGCTTTTTTTAGACCTGACATGAGCGGAGGAGAAGTCTCAGGTTCTGCCGCACCATGGCATGCACCATGGCATGACCCCCATAGAGCTTTTCTAACCAGTACAAAAATCATAGATTTCATATTAAGTGTATATTAGTGTTTTCCAGTTATTATTATTATTATTATTATTATTATTATATTATTATTAATGCATAATGCATTACATATTTATTTGCAGGGATTTAGAAAATGTCTGAAATCATATTCCAATAAATATGGTTTAAGATCTACCAATATTAGTAGTCTGATTACTTACATGATGGTGAGAAAAAAGCCTGATCTTACGATATTACTACAGTAAATTTATTAATACAAAATTATTGACCATTTTTGAAGAAGTCAGAACTTTGGCTTACCGACTCCATAGCGTTGATTTTAGGCTTCATATACCTGGTAGAGCTGCAATCACAGAACTTTATAGAAGGAAAAAATGCCCCTAGTGTGGCCCCATATAGTGTTGCACTTCATTATCTTCTTAAGGACCTGGCCAATTATTATTTTTGTGTTTTGAGTTTTTTTCATTTCTACCTTACAAAAGCCACAACTTTTAATCTTTTTAAATTTTTCATTCACAGATGAAGTTTTATTTTTTGAGTGGAACAGGTTGTATTTTTTAATGGCACCATTTCATTTACCATAACTTGTATTGGAGAATACGGCAGAAATTTCTCTGTGGGGTGAAATTGAAAAAAACTCAATATTCAAAACCCAAACGTTTTTTGTTATTATGCGCTAAAATTTTTCTCTACGGGTCAGTATGACAACAGCTATGCCAAATTTCTGAGAAATTAAACATGCGGTCAAAGGAGTTCTCCATGCAGGTGAAACAAGCCATCCTTCATCTGCGAAAACAGAAAAAAAAACATCTGAGAAATTGCTACACTATTAGGAGTGGCAAAATCTACAGTTTGGTACATCCTGAGAAAGAAAGCACTGGTGACCTCAACAATGCAAAAAGATCTGGACGCCCTTGGAAGACAACAGTGGTGGATGATCGCAGAATAATTACCAAGCTGAAGAGAGACCCCTTCACAACAGCCGACCAAGAGAGCAACACTCTCCAGGATATAGGCATATCAATATCCAAATCTACCGTAAAGAGAAGACTGCATGAAAGTAAATACAGAGAGTTCACTGCACGATGCAAGCCACTCGTAAGCCTGAAGAATAAAAAGGCTAGATTGGACTTTGCTAAAAAAAAAAAAAAAACATCTTAAAAAACCAGCACACTTCTGAAACAACATTCTTTGGACAGATGAAACCAAGATCAACCTTTACCAGAATGATGGAAAGATGGCGAAGGCATGGTACAGCTCATGATCCAAAGCATACCACATCATCTGTAAAACACGGCGGAGGCAGTGTGATGGCTTGGGCATGCATGGCTGCCAGTGGCACTGGGTCCTTAGTGTTTATTGATGAAGTGACACAGGACAGAAGCAGCCGGATGAATTCTGGGGTTTTCAAAGACATACTGAAATGAAGGGATTGAGTTTAATCACATTTTTATGCAATCATTTTGTTCAAATCACTGATTTAAAGCTAAAAGTCTGAACTTCGACTGCATCTGAATTGTTTTGTTCAAAATCCATTGTGGTAATGTACAGAACAAAAATTAGAAAAATGTTGTCTCTGTCCAAATATATATGGACCTAACTTTATATTTCTATTTACAGAGCCATTTGAGGACTTGTTTTTTTCAGAGCGAACTGTAGTTTTTATTGGTACCATTTTGGGGAATGTACGACTATTTTTCGAGGGAAAAGGTGACCAAAAAAATGGCAAATCATGTATTTTTATATTTTTCTCATACGGTGTTCGACGCTTAATAAAAATATTTAATATTTTAATCATATATTTAAGAAGGTGGCAATGCCTGTTATGCGTAGTGTTTATTTGTATATGTAAAATTAGAAGGTGGCAATTTGGGGGGGAAAAGGAGGCAATTTGAGTTTTTAATATTTGTTTTGTTTTTTAGATTTTTTATGTGATTTTAGTCCCCCTAGGGGACCTGAACATGCAATCTTCTGATTTTATCCCATACATAGCAATAGTATACTATTGAATTCTATGGGATTCTGACAGGCTGTCTGTGAAGTTGTGTCTCAGCACAGCTTTGCAGACTGTTTCTGCGGTCGCTATTGACAGCGGCATCTAAATAGTCTACAAATGTAAAACTAAATTTCCACTGCAGAGCAAAGTCACAATAAAATAAAGCTCTAGGACTAAAGCGCTGAATATACAGCATATCGAATCACATCCAGAAACATAATCTCTTGTGTGAAGATTCTCCTTTCTTTACATCATGCCAACATTTGTATACGGACCCAGTGTGGCTTCTTTTCCTGACTCAAAGTTGCCTTGTCTAATTATGACACGATTATAGTAGAGTTGTTTCGATACCAAAATTTTAATTCGGTTTCGATACCATAAAAAGTATTGAGATACTCGATACCATTCGATACCACGTGAAAAAAATGACACGCCAAAAAAAGCTGCGTGCATTCTGCATTTTATGGAACGTCCGGCCCATAATAGAACAGTCCGATCCTATTTTTTGGGGGGACAAGGTGACCCAAAAAAATGGCGAATTGCACAGTTTTTATATAAAAAAATTCTGTTACGGCGTTCATCGCATAGGACATATTTTTTTATATTTTAATAGTTTGGACTTTTCGGATGTTGCGATATGTAATATGTTTATTTATTGTTTATATATTTTATATGTAAAGTTGGCAAAGTGGGTGATTTATACTTAATATTTTTATTTTTTTTATACTTTTTATTAAATAACTATTTCCTCCCTTAGGGGCTAGAACCTGGGATCTTTTAATCCCTTGTCCTACTCACCCTAATAGAGCTCTATTAGGGTGAATAGGACTTCACACTGTCCCTGCTGCCCTGTGCATAGTACACACAGCAGCAGGGAGCTTACCATGGCAGCCAGGGCTTCAGTAGCATCCTGGCTGCCATAGTAACCGATCGGAGCCCCAGGATTACACTGCTGAGGATCCGATCACAACTGCCACTGTACCCCCAATGAGGAGGAGGGGACCCTGTGGCCACTGCCACCTATGATTTTTAATGCTGGGGGATGGGGAGTAGGGGGCGCACTGCACCACCAATGATTTTAATACTGAGGAGGTTGAGGGGAGTGGGCACACTGCGCCACAAATGATTTTAATACTGGGGAGGAGGGGGGAGGGTGCACTGCGCCACCAATGATAATTAACATTTAATACAGGAGGCGGGTGCGGCACCTGAGGGGTTAACTGCCGCTGATACCGCCTCTTGGATTTGTATTAAACGTTTGCTTTCATTGGTGGCGCAGTGCGCTCGCCCCTCTCTCCTCTTTGGTTGCAGCAGCAGCACAGGGGGGAGGAAGAGTTTGCTTACTTCTCCCCTGTGCTGCTGAGGAGAACACGGATCGCGCTGAGAGTAGCGCGCTCCATGTTCTCTGATACTAGACTGCACAATAGCGAAGCCTAGTATCGGAAATTTGATACCTGAAACAACCCTAGATTATAGCCTAGTTTCAAGAGGTTTTGCACCCTCCCTTCAGTCTTTTATTATTTGGTCTTCCTGTGAAAATTCTAAATGCTCTCCGCCATCTAAGGCACCCATTTGTTAAAGAGGACCTGTCACCACAATATGCAGTGCATATTCTAGGCATATTCAAAGATTGTTATATAGTTTTGTGGGAAAATATTCAACAAAAGATATATATGGTAATTTATTAAGACCGGCGGTTTAGATGCTGGTCTTAATCCCCCAGCACTGGTGCTTGATGTTCCTAATTTATGTAGCGTCGCGGGTCTCTGCATAACTTAAGCACATTCCCCTCTGTCGTCCAACAGCCTTAAATCAGTAAGATAAGAATTGAGCTTTAAAGGGACTCTGTCACCAGTTTCTAACCCCCACTTTTAAAAATATTGTTCTGTCCATGGAGCCCTTGTGATTACTAAGGTGTTGTTATAAGCTAAATCTGCAGGCTCGTTTTGATAAAAAAAAACTTTTATCTAACCTGTCAGTCATGTAGATAAGGTGCCCAGGGCGTTTCTCATGGTCTGAAGATGCCGCCCGCCGCCGCCGCCGTTGGTGCCCAGCTCCTCCTCTGCTCTGGTCAGCGCCGCCTGAATATCAAGAAATACGCCTCCGGCTCTCCCTCAGTCCCCCCTCCTTCTTTTCTAAGATCCCGCGCGTGCGCACAGGCCTGTGCCTGATGCGCCCGTGCGGACTTTTCGGTTCAGCCTCATTGAGCGAAGTGCGCATGCGCGAGCACTTCGCTCAACCTCCCGATAACGTGAACACTGCCGCACGCGCGGGATCTTAGAAAAGAAGGAGGGGGGAGTGAGGGAGAGCCGGAGGCGTATTTCTTGATTTTCAGGCGGCGCTGACCAGAGCAGAGGAGGAGCTGGGCACCAACGGCGGCGGGCGGCATCTTCAGACCATGAGAAACTGCCCTGGGCACCTTAACTACATGACTGACAGGTTAGATAAAAGTTTTTTTTATCAAAACGAGCCTGCAGATTTATCTTATAACAACACCTTAGTAATCACAAGGGCTCCATGGACAGAACAATAGTTTTAAAAGAGGGGGTTAGAAACTGGTGACAGAGTCCCTTTAATGAGTGTTTATAAGGTCAGAGATACAGAGCCCATCAGCTCCTTGCCTGACAGATCAGAGAGAAAATTCAGAACCAGCTACTAGAAAAACTCAAAGCTGTGCGGGCAAAATGACTTCATATTTTTAATAAATACCAATTGAAAAAATTCTTTTTAGCTCAAAATGAGTGCAATGCAATAATAAAAGAAATTGCCACCAAAGGTGTACATAGCCTTCTAATCTTTGCTCTTTCAGACTTTAGTTGTACACAGGGAAGGTGTTATCAGTGATTGATAGCCTTCCCTGTGTAATGATGTGTTTATATAGCCCAATTATTGGGCCGTTTAGTGGGAACGAAGCTTACTACGAACGCACGTTCCTGATGATCAGCCCGTGTAAAGGTGCTGCCGATCACCCGATGAACGAACAAAACTTTCATTCATAGGGTGAAGTGATCTTTCATGCAGCACATTAAATCAGAGTTTCTGGGCAGCAGGTCTTGCTGTGTGAACAGGGATCTGCTGCCCAGAAACAATGAATCTGTACGAGGATAAGCAATGGAAGATGCTTGGCTCGTCCCCATACAGTGGAGGGGATTGCTGCCTGTAAATGCTGCTCTTTACCTCTACTGACGAGCAGGCAGTTTTTGAGAAGAAACAAAAGCATCTCCTCTGTTTGTAGATGAGCAATTGCCACTGTGATACCAATTTATTGTTCCTGGGCAGCAGATCCCTGTTTACACAGCACGATTTTCTGCTGAGAAACCATGATGGTGTCAGCATTACTTTCGAGTATTTGCTTGTTCATGGGGTGACTGGTGGCACATTTACTTGGGGCAATATTCTTCCCAGTAATTGGCCCTATAACCTGCCCGTGTAAAACGACCTTTACATTCCGATTTTTTGTTTCCTCAGCCCAAAGAGGGGAAGTTACTAAAACAGTTTTTTCATATGCTGATCTTAGTCTAAAGTATAATGAATCAAATCAATTAAGAAGCATCCACCTCATAATAATGTCTGCACCTCTTTGTCTGTCCATGTGCCTGAGAAGCAAATCTCTGCTGTGACTTTTTACATTTCAATTTAAGTCAACTTCTTGGGTAAGGCTACTTTCACACCAGCGTTTTTGCTGGATCCGTCATGGATCATCAAAAACGCTTCCGTCATGATAATACAACCGTCTGCATCCGTTACGAACGCATCCGATTGTATTACCTCTAAAATACCCATGACGGATTCGGCACTAAAACCATTGTAAGTGGGTGGGTGCCGTATCCGTTTTCTTTTGTGTCAGAGAAAACGGATCCGTCTCCATTGACTTACATTGTGACCGATAAACGCTGCTTGCAGCACTTTTGTGTGCATCATGGGAACGCAATGAAACGGAGCGAAATGCATTCTGGTGCACTCCGTTCCCTTCAGTTCAGTTTTGTCGCAACCTTCTACTCGGCCCTACCGACTGAGTAGACGTAATATTCAAAACAACAGATTATTATTTTTTTTATATACTGAATCTGTTGGGATCTGCTCTGATGGCTCATCTGACAGCTTATCTGTGAACTTCTGACAGCACACAGTATAAGCTAAATTCTTATCAAACTGATAAAAAAAAATATGGCTTGAATGAGTGTTTATTAGCTAAACATCCAGCCATCAGAGCATTTCCCTGAAGGATTCTGCAGATACACTGAAAGTGAGGGCTGTAAATGAAAAGCTGTTGAACAATTTTAATAAAGACCACTTTAAAACATTCCAATAAAGTCCAATTGAAAAAATGATTTTTAGCCCCAAATGAGTAAAATGCAGTAACAACAAAAATTGCCACTGAAGATGTCCATAGCCTTTAAGTAAATTATATAATGCATTTTTACTAGCTCTAACGTACATAATAATAGTAATATCTTCAGGCATAATAATTTAGTTTTTTTGTTGCAAAAGGAACGTGAAGAATATCTGTTCTCAAAGACAAAAATACTTCATGCTACTATTATTAGTTACTATATTTTTTTCATTATGAGAATCACTTTTTTACCCTCAGAAGTGGGGGAAAACGGTAGTGTATCTTATAAAGCGAATACTAATAGGCACTTTCATTATGGAAATGCTCATTTGTATGCAGGTGGCGTGGGGAGCGGTAAGTGTAGCGCTGCTAGTGCTTCCTGGGCTACTTCTGGGTGCCGACTGTACTGTGTCCTGACTACGCATAGGGTCATGACGTAGTGCACGTGGGCAGGAGCAGGAGGAATGTGCCATCCAGAGCAGGAGTGGTAAGTTGTTCTATTTATTTTACTGTTTGATCGGGCTCTTTCACACTTGCGTTCTTTTCTTCCGGCATAGAGTTCCGTCGTCGGGGCTCTATGCCGGAAGAATCCTGATCAGTTTTATCCTAATGCATTCTGAATGGAGTGAAATCCGTTCAGGATGCATCAGGATGTCTTCAGTTCCGGAACGGAACGTTTTTTGGCCGGAGAAAATACCGCAGCATGTTGCGCTTTTTGCTCCGGCCAAAAATCCTGAACACTTGCCGCAAGGCCGGATCCGGAATGAATGCCCATTGAAAGGCATTGATCCGGATCCGGCCTTAAGCTAAACGTCGTTTCGGCGCATTGCCGGATGCGACGTTTAGCTTTTTCTCAATGGTTACCATGGCTGCCGGGACGCTAAAGTCCTGGCAGCCATGGTAAAGTGTAGTGGGGAGCGGGGGAGCAGTATACTTACCGTCCGTGCGGCTCCCGGGGCGCTCCAGAGTGACGTCAGGGCGCCCCACGCACATGGATCACGTGATCGCATGGCACGTCATCCATGCGCATGGGGCGCTCTGACGCCACTCTGGAGCGCCCCGGGAGCCGCGAAGACTGTAAGTATACTGCTCCCCCGCTCCCCGCTCCTACTATGGCAACCAGGACTTTATTAGCGTCCTGGGTGCCATAGTAACACTGAAAGCATTTTGAAGACGGATCCGTCTTCAAATGCTTTCAGTACACTTGCGTTTTTCCGGATCCGGCGTGTAATTCCGGCAAGTGGAGTACACGCCGGATCCGGACAAAGCAAGTGTGAAAGAGGCCTAATACAGGTTGGGGATCTGATCGTGGGGTTCTAATAGGCGGGCTTTATCTGAGGTCTAAAAAAGATTGGGGGTCTCATTCAGTGGTTTCATGAATATTAGAGGTATGATCAGAGGTCAAGAGGGTCTGGGAAATATTGGGGATGTAATCTGAGGTCTGATGAAGATTAGGGGTCTGATCTGATGAAGATTAGGGGTCTGATTTGAGGTCTAATGAAGATTAGGGGTCTGATCTGAGGTCTAATGAAGATTAGGGGTCCATCATATAAAGAGAAAAATATGCTATATTTTCTTTTTTTGTTCAATAAACATGCAGTACATGTTTTATTTGTTTCATTTTTATGTTTTCGGTCTCGACTTTTTCTTTTTTTGGCCCTGACTTGGAAAGCATTTTTCATGGTCCACTTGTACATATTTTGATTTTAATAGCATTGCATTTTCCTTTTAATGACAAAGATATGTGCCATGTTATTTTTACACTCCAAGTGACATTACATTGTGCTCATTGTCGAGCAGTCACCTGGCTGTCTTTTTTTCTTGCGGAGTTCAGTGATACGCGATTTAAGTGGCTGCCAAGTAAGTTGAGAAATGTTACATTAAAAAGCATGTTGTTTGCTTGTGCATTTTGAAATTCCATTCAATTTATGGCAATTTCAAGTTATTTTTCTGTCACTTTGTATTTCTCTTCAACCTGACATACAGAAACACTGACTGGAGTGAAAAAAAAAAATATAATATTATGAAAAAAAATTATTAGAAAAAACGCTCACTTGGGGTTTAGTTAGAAAGTGTCAGCAGTCAAGAGCATGAGGTGCAGCATGCAGTAATCTTGAGTCATAAAAATGTCAATTTCCAGTGACTTTTGTGCCGTGTTTTTCACTCAAAAGATACCTGTTCTTCCTACTGTAGTTGTGACTCATTTATCTCTTCGCAGATGTACTTGACATGAGACAGCTTGAGGAGCGAGACGGTTTCTGTACTCTCTGTTGACTTTATTTGTATTGCAGTAGCGGCACGGCATGATAATGTGATGTTCTACTGTAATTGTGTTAGCGGTGAGGCTGGTTTCTCTCCTGAGGATTTCTGAGGTGTGCAGCTACATATTTCAATTTGATATAATTCGCCATATCCAATATATTTGTCCAAAATTGTAAAAAAGGGACATTAACCCGACCCCGCAGCACCAAGCTTCCACCATTGGCTTTGCAAATGAGCTCTCTTTCTAAAAAGGAAAGAAACCTTGAGCCTCTATTGCCACCAGATGTAAGGTAACTATCCTATAAGTCAATGCTCGACCTTTTAAACAGGCCTTGTGGCATAATTTAGGATTATCGCCAAGTCAGTACCTTATCTGCTGACTGCTCTTTCAGGGTGATTGCCCTTCATCAACTGCATTGCCTGGCTTTCGACTCCTTACGCCTACAAGGTACTCTCCGTAAGTAGAAAAAGTATCCCAGACCACTGGCTTTAGTCACATACGAGCAGTCAGACCCTGAAACTCCAGCGCCTTGCACAACAGTTTAATGTGCCCTGCATTGTAAGTGCACTGTCCTTTGGAGGACTGGGATAACACCTGCATTGTTTGCGCAAACTACCCCCTGTATTTAGACTAAGATCCATTGTGCTAAAGAAACAGACTTCCACAAATCAGCCTATATACCAGTAAGGCCTTGTATAGAGATATATGGGATGATAAGCTATTAACATGTGTATATGCAGGATGAGAATTGAAAAACAGAACTGACGCTCAGTATGACTTTGGGTAAAGTGATTTCAGTACATGTTGTTCTGCAAACGTGCGCCTGCTGGTATAACTTTGAATCGATATTGTTGCACATCAGTGTGCCAAGGTGTTGTCCATCCTCCTACAGTTTTTGAAAAATTGTGTACATTGGTATAAATTTAAAAAAGAAGGAATGCTCACTTTACCACTCCCCCATAGTTCCCGCTCCAATGTTTCCCTATCGCCCTTTCCCTTAGGCCTCTTGCACACGACCGTATGACCTCCGAGATATACGGTCCGTGAGCGGGTCATATGTCTCGGAGCGGCATTGATCGTGCGCACGGGAGCACACAGCCTCATAGATTACAATGATGCTGTGGACATTGGGCCACCCGCGGGACTATTGTCCCGCACTCATATGATCACAGACCGTATCTCAGAGGGCATACGGTCGTGTGCAAGAGGCCTTAGTCTCTGTATACTGCCCTCAGTGGCGTAACTAGAGTGTTATGGGCCCCAGTTCAAACTTTGGATCGGCTCCCCCCCCCCCCCCCCCCATTTTTTCAATGAGGCGGCATATTTTCTTTACACTAAGGTCTCTTCCACACGAGTGGATGCCGTGCGGCTAATCCGCTGCGTGAAAGAGAGTCAAACCGCGCTCTAGACAGCAGAGACACGGAGAGCGGAGAATTAACATGATTGATAATTCTCTGTGCCTCTCTGTGACCTTTTTACTACAAAATCACATTGAGATAAAGTTGTCACTGTGATTTTGTAGTAAAAAGATCACAGAGAGGCACATGTTAATGCTCCGCACATGATCCACTCGTGTTAAAGAGCCCTAAGTCCAATGCATGGCTACACTCACCCAGTCCTAATAAAATCTGGTCCTACCTCATCCAGGGAGTCGCTGGCGTCAAAATGATGTCTACTGGATCCAGAACAAGGTCCTTCTGGTCATAGAGAAAAAAAGAATAATCACATAAGGAAGGGATGGTGACTGCCCCTCCTTATGTGGGTTATGCCAGATATGTGACCCCTCACAGCTGTTATTCCATATATATTCCCCTCACAGTGGTTATGCCAGATATGTGCCACCTCACAGTGGTTATGGCCAGATATGTGCCTCCCTCACAGTAGTTATGCCAGATATTTGCCACCTCACAGCGACTATGCCAGATATGTGACCCTTACAGTGGTTATGGCCAGATATGTGCCTCCCTCACAGTAGTTATGCCCACATATGTGCCCCCTCACAGTAGTTATGCCCACATATGTGCCACCTCACAGTAGTTATGCCCACATATGTGCCCCCTCACAGTAGTTATTCCAGATTAATCCACCCCCTCAGTAAAGATGCCCACTTTTGTGCCCCCTCATTCTAGTTGTTGCCCCCCTTTTGCCTCCAGTCTGCAGCTTTATGGAAAAAAAACAAAAAACACATACCCTCTTCCCTGATGAAGCGCTCCCACACTCACATCCCGCTGCTGACTGTGCTGAAGGACGATTCCTGGGCTTTCAGCACTCCTCCCACAGACAGCAGCGCATGTGCTGCCCGATAGGGGAGCTCCGGAGCTCAGAAGAACAGTGAAGCAGGGAGCTGAGAGGTCACCCTGCTTTACTCTGAAAACGAACAGCCCGACAGAAACAAGAACTGCTGGGTGATTGGGCTTCCCCCCCCCCCCCCCTTCCCCCCGTTCCTTGCTTCTGAGCTCACCCTGCCTTCTGCACCCCCTCATTTTGAAGAGCGCTCTGACGGGGCCTGGCATTCTTACTGTACTTCATGCAGCAGGGCCCCAGGCCCGCTGGGCCCTGTCACGGTTGCACCCTCTGCAACCGCGATCGTTACGCCCCTGACTTCTCTTCAGTCAGTCTATGGCTGATGTGTCAACACCTCTAAAGTCACAAGTCTGTGTGAACATGTCATAAGATGTGCGTTGGCCAAACCTGTTGATTTGGGCAGATAAAGCTGACCGTCCAATGTGTATGGTGACCTCCTGACTGTTGTCTGACAGCTGATGTTCGAGGAGATAAGGAACGGGCACAGGGGATTTAGTTGCCTGCTCCTTTTGTTTTTGGGGAGATAAGCTCTCAACAGTGGATTTCCTCCTATTCACTACATATACATGCTTGGCTGAGCCAAGGATACATATGTATGGGAGAATCAGGCGATATAGCTGTTGATCGTGTGCGCTTTCTGACAGTTGTCTACATGGCCTGCTGAGAATTGGTATATGTGATTGGGGTGTGTGTGTGGAACATTGTGATTGAGCACTTGGTGTGGGCATGACAGGTAAATCAATACATGATGGCGAAGGGTTGAGTTTCCCTCCTACAGGACACTGTGATAATTGTTATTTCTGGTTAGTGTCTCATACTGTAAAAATATATTCTACTAAGTAAAGTTAACATAGATGACCTGTTGTATACTAAGCAATTTGGGACGAACAACTAGGGGGGTCCACCACCTGTGCCACTCCAGTTGTTGCAGAACTACAAATCTAAGAATGTCCTGACAGCTGTGGGCTGAGTGGGTGTACTGGGCGTTGTATTCTAACAGCTAGAGAGTCATAAGATGAAGACTTCTAAACTAGAAGACACAAAAAATAACATTAAACAATTGTAGACATGATCTTATATTTCCAGGACGTCCCCCATGACTGCACATGGGAGGTTGTCCTTATAGGTCTCTGTAGAGACAGGAAGCAAAAGAGTTTAAAAGGCCCCTCCCCACCCCCCTCTCCAGTTTTCTTTGTGTCCCTACATGGAGTTGGTAAGAGAAGCCCTCTTTAGGGTTGAAGAAAGGAAAAGGATTGGAAGTAGCCACATGGTTACTAGGGCTGGAGCTGGGTCGGGTGGTGTCTGGCCATTCCTCCCAGTTCCTCAAGGCCCTGCTAGTACCTCAATGCGAGGTTCCCTAGCATTGCCCAGTATACCTCTTTCCATGGCTGCGGTATCTGGGGGCCGATGCCGCTTCCCCTCCGGGGGCTCTGGGCTTGGCAGCGCACACTCCTCCTCGGCATCACGGGCGGGAGCGGTGACGTCACTTCTGGGGGTGTCATTTCCGGGGTACAGGAAGTGATGTACTGTTGCCAGGCTCCAAGATGGCAGCGCCCAGCGTTTCCATGCTTGAGGCCTGGTGTTGGGCCTCACATGGGGGGTCGACTCTTCCCTAGTGGATTAAATCCCCCTGGGGAAGGAGGAGTGCAGTGCAGCAGGAGGGGCGGGCCCTTATGGTAAGATGTATATAAAGCAACCAGCAAGCAGTAAAGCTTGTCTGCTGTTCCAGATGGAGGTCTAATTATCAATTAAGCCTGCGGTGGCTGGCGATCCCTCTGCTCAGGGTTATGTAAGTTAATTACCCATACCCTTGTCTGTTTGGTTTACTTGTGTGCCTAGTACTAAGGGAGAGTTCCCTCTTGTTTGTTCCTAGGGAGAAAAGAATCTGGGACATAGATCCTAGACGGAACCTAAAAGAAAAACAAGGAAATGTGTTTCCTGTACTAAAAAGCTACAGGAATCATACAAAAAAAAAAATTATGCCATGATTGTATTGCCAAACTTCTGAAGGAGGAACAGCCGTCCTTTCTCTCTGATCTGAGATCTATGATAAGAGAAGAAGTACATGCTTCAGTCTCAAGTTTGATTCATCCTCCACCTGTTTCACCGCCAGTATAAAAAAAAAAAAGTAGAATTCAGCTGGAATCTGATTCAGATGAACAAGGCGGAAATACTTACTATTCTAATGAGGAATTAGAAGAGGAAGGGTTAGTCATTCCTTCAGTTTCTTCTGAAGACCAGAAAAAATATATTTTTTCTTTGGAAGATTTAGACTGTCTACTATCGGCGGTAAGGGAAACCATGGAGGTGGAGGAGGTTCAGCAACCTAAAAAAACTCAGGACGAGAGGTTTGGTGGATTAAGGGCAAAGAAAAAGAAGCTGTTTCCGGTTAATTCCAACTTGAGAGAGATGATACTAGAGGAATGGGAAGATGCAGAAAATAAACTTTCTATTCCTCTGGAATTCAGAAGTCGTCTCCTCTTTAATTCTGATGAGACTAAATTATGGGAAGAAGTTCCAAAATAGATGTCCAGGTAGCTAAAGTTGCAAAAAAGACGACCATCCCACTTGAAGACTTGTCCCAATTAAAAACTCCCCATGGATCGAAAATCTGATGGGCTCCTAAAAAGAGTCTGGGAATCTTCATCAGCAACAATTAATACTAATATTGCCGCCACGTCTGTAGCCAGAGCAATGGGATTTTGGCTCAATCAATTGGAGAACCATTTAAAGCTCAAAACATCTAGAGAAGAAATTCTAGAATCTCTTCCTCTGCTAAAAATGGCTACAGTTTTTATGGCGGACACCTCTGCGGAATCTATCCATTTTGCAGCGAGAAGTGTAACACGAGCAAATACTGCTAGAAGGGCCGAAGACCTGGACGGGCGACCTATTTTCTAAGAACAAGTTATGTGCAATACCATTCTCCGGTTCCTATGTATTTGGACCAGTACTGGACACCATTTTAGAAAATGCTGCTGACAAGAAAAACTGATTTCCGGAAGAGAAGCCCAAGAAAAGTCAGCCCTTTCGGAAGACAAACAGACAATCCCAATACTCGACCAGTAGAGGGAAGGGAAAATCTGGTAGATGGAACTTCCCGAAAGGGGGCAGAGGGAGATGGTTCCTTCTCAACCCCAATAACACAAATAATCCCGGTAAACAATGATGCTATCTGGGGGGGGGGGGGGTGGAAGACTTTGTTTTTTCAGTCAGAAATGGATCCATTGCAGAAAATCCCTGGGTAATCCAAACCATTCAGGATGGTTACAAACTAGAATTCAAGTCTCCACCCCCACAGAGATTTCAGATAACCAATATTCACTCAGAGTCATTACAGATTCAACTTCTATAGGATATTCAGTCTCTTTGCAGGATGAAGGCCATTGTTCCAGTACCCTCTCATCAACAGTTCAAGGGTCACTATTCCAAGTATTAAGGAAGATTGGCGAGAGCACCACAAAGATGCTATTAATTACTCCGGCCTGGCCCAAAAGGAGCTGGTATTCGCTCCTCAGAGCAATAGGCATAGAAGATCCATTAATCCTTCCCAGGAGACAGGATCTTCTTGTTCAGGGTCCGCCGAAGCACTCAGATCTGAAGACCTTGAGTTTGACGGCCTGGATACTGAAAGGTAAATGCTAAAAAGGCAAAGTCTGAAAAAGTAATCACAACATTACAAAATAGTCGGAAGCCAGTTGCTTCGGCCATTTACTGGAAAATCTGGAAAAAATTTGGTTCCTGGTTGTCTACGGAACACCCAGACTGTTCCTCATCTGCCATTTCATACATCCTAGATTTCCTTCAAAAAGGGTTTGATTTAGGGTTGAGGCCTAGTACCTTAAAGGGAACCTGTCACTTGGAAAACGCATATTAAACCGACCATAGTACCTTACAGGATCCCCCAGTGTGTTGCTAATCATGTTCTTTCCTCTTTGTGTTTCTTCATACTTGTTAAAAACGCTGTTTTAATGACTGTTGGCGCTGTCTCCAAGTCAGGCTTGAAGTCAAGGGGGCAGCGGCCTCCTTGCTTCAAGTAAAGCTAAGCCCGCCCCTTACCCCTCCTCTCTACAATTAGATGGACATGCTGCCGTGATCGCGCTCTTCTAGCGCATGCGCAGTACGCTGCCTGTTACAGCGCGATCCTCACTCACCCGCCTGCCTTTTGCTGACTGCAGATGCGCCGGCCAGTACAATCGCGTGCCCGGCCGTCACGCTGTAACATGCAGCGTACCGCGCATGTGCTAGAAGAGCGCGATCCCGACATCACGTCCATCTAATTGTAGAGAGGAGGGGTAAGGGGCGGGCTTAGCTTTACTTGAAGCAAGGAGGCCGCTGCCCCCTTGACTTCAAGCCTGACTTGGAGACAGCGCCAACCGTCATTAAAACAGCGTTTTTAACACGTATGAAGAAACACAAAGAGGAAAGAAAAACATGATTAGCAACACACTGGGGGATCCTGTAAGGTACTGTGGTCGGTTTAATATGCGTTTTCCAGGTGACAGGTTCCCTTTAAAAGTCCAAGTTTCAGCTATATTTCCCGTTAGCAGAACATAGATGGGTTAAAAGGTTTTTTAAAGCCGTTTCCAGATTAAGAATTACGATAAGACAAATGATTCCATCATGGGATTTAACCTTAGTCCTAAACTCACTTTTTAAAACCTCTTTTTGAACCTTTAGATAATATCTCACCAAAATATTTGACCATAAAGACAGCCTTTCTGGTAGCCATTACCTTTGCTCTCCTAGAATAGGGGAGATTCAGGCTCTCTCTATAAAGGAACCCTATTTAAAACTTCTTGATAACAGAATCAACTTAAAATTACCGTATATTTCGCCCCATAAAACACCCCCCCCCCCCCAAAAGGGGGGGGGGAAATGCCCCTGCGTCTTATGGGGCAAATGCTGCCATTTTAAATTGCAGTCCTCGATGCATGCAGCATCGCAGACTGCGATTGTATAAGCTGGACGAGGAGGGAGGAGGGGCCGGTGTCATGCAAATGCGGCGGGGCGGTGCGGTCACTGTACTTCGACCCCGCCGCTCACTTCCTTATTGCCTAAACCTTTTATAATAATAGCTTTCATTGAAGTTCTGATCCCCAGCCCCATCTGTACTACTTACTAAATGTCCTGTAGCAGGGAGAGTAGGGCAGGCGGCCGGTCGTAACTCACTGATGTCACGTGCCTGTGCCGCCTACTTCATTCATAAAGTAGGCGGCGCAGGCACGTGACATCAGTGAGTTACAGCCGCCCACCCTGCTCTGCCTGCTACAGGACATTTAGTAAGTAGTACAGATGGGGCTGCGGATCGGAACTTCAATGAAAGCTATTATTATAAAATGTTTAGGCAATAAAGCAGTGAGTGAGCGGTGGGGCCGAAGTACAGTGACCGCACCGGCCCCGCTGCATTTGCATGACACCGGTCCCTCCCACAGGTTTAGCTCTGGTATATTAGGGCCTATTATGGGGTGGGGCATATGTGGATGGCACTGTTATGGGGGGGGGGGGGAGATCTGTAGATGGCACTGTTATGGGGGGGGTTGATCTGTGTATGGCACTGTCATGGGGGGTTGATCTGTGGATGCCACTGTTATAGGGTGGGGGATATGTGGATGGCACTGTTATGGGGTGGGGGATCTGTGGGTGACACATATATAGCAGTGCCATCCACAGATCCACCCCCATAACAGTGCCATCCACAGATCACCCCCCCCTATAACAGTGCCATCCACAGATCACCCCCCCCCCATAACAGTGCAATCCACAGATCACCCCCCTATAACAGTGCCATCCACAGATCAACCCCCCATAACAGTGCCATCCACAGATCACCCCCCCATAACAGTGCCATCCACAGATCCCCCCCATAACAGTGCCCCCTCAAATCCCCCCCTATAACAGTGCCTTCCACAGATCCCCCCACAACACTGCCATCCACAGATCCCACCCATAACAGTGTCATCCACAGATCCCACCCATAACAGTGCCATCCACAGATCCCCCATAGTAGTGTCATGCACAGACCACCATTAGTTCAAAAGCACACCTTTTTTTCTTATTTTCCTCCTCAAAAACCTAGGTGCGTCTTATGGGCCGGTGCGTCTTATAGGGCGAAAAATACAGTAGACCCAGCTTTCTTACCGAAAGTGGTCTCCACTTTCCATAAAGAGCAGGAAATAATTCTTCCTTCCTTTTGTGCTTCTCCTTGGAATGCCAAAAAGGAGCGTTTTTATTACTTGGATGTGAGGAGAGCGATAGTTAAATATCTTCAGTCAACAGAATCTTGGAGACAGGATTCTAATTTGTTCATTCCGCATTGGGGAAAAATAAAGGTGCCCGGGCATATGGGGGGGGGGATTATAGGTCTTGGATAACCGCTTTAATGTATCGTTATAGTGATCGGAGCTCAGTTTTTCTGATACAGACTTCCGAGATCTCTTAATAGATGTTGATTGAAAATATACCATTCCACTAGGGGGAGCTCGAGCTTACTGTATTATTATTATTGAGGTCAATGTATCAAAAAGTGGGCTCCTGAGCTCTTCACAGGGGATTTGGAGCTTTGTATGAGGAAAACAAAGTTCTGATGGTTCTAAATATATATATTAATAGTGTTTATATACAGTACAGACCAAAAGTTTGGACACACCTTCTCATTCAAAGAGTTTTCTTTATTTTCATGACTATAAAAATTATAGATTCACACTAAAGGCATCAAAACTATGAATTAACACATGTGGAATTATATACATAACAAAAAAGTGTGAAACAACTGAAAATATGTCATATTCTAGGTTCTTCAAAGTAGCCACCTTTTGCTTTGATTACTGCTTTGCACACTCTTGGCATTCTCTTGATGTGCTTCAAGAGGTAGTCACCTGAAATAGTCTTCCAACAGTCTTGAAGGAGTTCCCAGAGATGCTTAGCACTTGTTGGCCCTTTTGCCTTCACTCTGCGGTCCAGCTCACCCCAAACCATCTCGATTGGGTTCAGGTCCGGTGACTGTGGAGGCCAGGTCATCTGGCGCAGCACCCAATCACTCTCCTTCATGGTTAAATAGCCCGTACACAGCCTGGAGGTGTGTTTGGGGTCATTGTCCTGTTGAAAAATAAATTATGGTCCAACTAAACGCAAACCGGATGGAATAGCATGCCGCTACAAGATGCTGTGGTAGCCATGCTGGTTCAGTATGCCTTCAATTTTGAATAAATCCCCAACAGTGTCACTAGCAAAGCACCATCACACCTCCTCCTCCATGCTTCACGGTGGGAACCAGGCATGTAGAGTCCATCCGTTCACCTTTTCTGCATCGCACAAAGACACGGTGGTTGGAACCAAAGATCTCAAATTTGGACTCATCAGACCAAAGCACAGATTTCCACTGGTCTAATGTCCATTCCTTGTGTTCTTTAGCCCAAACAAGTCTCTTCTGCTTGTTGCCTGTCCTTGGCAGTGGTTTCCTAGCAGATATTCTACCATGAAGGCCTGATTCTCACAGTCTCCTCTTAACAGTTGTTCTAGAGATGTGTCTGCTGCTAGAACTCTGTGTGGCATTGACCTGGTCTCTAATCTGAGCTGCTGTTAACCTGCGATTTCTGAGGCTGGTGTCTCGGATGAACTTCTCCTCCGCAGCAGAGATGACTCTTGGTCTTCCTTTCCTGGGGCGGTCCGCATGTGAGCCAGTTTCTTTGTAGCGCTTAATGGTTTTTGTGACTGCACTTTGGGACACTTTCAAAGTTTTTCCAATTTTTCTGACTGACTGACCTTAATTTCTTAAAGTAATGATGGCCACTCGTTTTTCTTTACTTAAGCTGCTTTTTTCTTGCCATAATACAAATTCTAACAGTCTATTCAGTAGGACTATCAGCTGTGTATCCACCTGACTTCTCCACAACGCAACTGATGGTCCCAACCCCTATTTATAAGGCAAAAATACCCACTTATTAAACCTGACAGGGCACACCTGTGAAGTGAAAACCATTTCAGGTGACTACCTCTTGAAGCTCATCAAGAGAATGCCAAGAGTGTGCAAAGCAGTAATCAAAGCAAAAGGTGGCTACTTTGAAGAACCTAGAATATGACATATTTTCAGTTGTTCACACTTTTTTGTTATGTATATAATTCCACATGTGTTAATTCATAGTTTTGATGCCTTCAGTGTGAATCTACAATTTTCATAGTCATGAAAATAAAGAAAACTCTTTGAATGAGAAGGTGTGTCCAAACTTTTGGTCTGTACTGTATAAGAAAAAGACAAAATGGTATTAAAAAATAGCTGGTTTGCAATAAAAATATAGACTGGAGCAGAATGTATAACTGTCGCAGAACACTTTTACAGGGCAATGTACTTATTTATGGTATTTATAAAAAAGTGTAAAGTACAAAATAATGCAAAATATCTTTTGTCTAGTAATAATGTGCCTATTTGGTCGAATTTCTGTTTGCAAATAATGTGAGTCATTGAGAATATCACGTTGTGAATCATCTTTCATGCTGGGAGGGAAGGATGCTCCGAAGAGATATACAAAGCAGAGGCAATGTATGCATTTACTGTAGATATGCAGATCCGTGGGGTGCATGTATTAATGGACTGATAAGCACATGGAAGAGAGCAGCGGATAATTCCTTACTATATGCTTTTAAGTGTATGTGATCATATCGGTGAACATAAAGGTGAACGGAGATGTGAGCTTTGATGGTATGACAAGTGTTACTTTTTCATAGCCGTCATGGTAGGCTAACCCCATTACCACATCAACCTACAAACAAGCTGGAGCATCGCTATCCTGTTTACTTGCAGATGATGATTTCAAGGATTACTTCAATCTTTCATGGTACATTTTTTTGTGATCTGTGGATATCATCATGGAGCTGCTATACTTGTCACATCCCGGAGGAACCAAAAATACAAGTCACCACCAGAGAAATGCTAGCATGGAAATATAATTAAAAATGTATATTTAAACAATGTAATAAAATGTTAATACTGTAATATGACTGTTAATGAAGGGTTAAAGGGTTATTCCCATCTTTAACATTGGGGGGATATATTACTAGGATATGCTCTCAATGTCTGATATGTGCAAGTCTTATCTCTGGAACCTGCACTTATACTTAGAACGGAGGTTTTAAAGCACTGGAGGGCGCACCTTTATTCATTCCTATGGGAGTGCCGAAAAATAGCGGAGTGGCACGCTCGACTATTTTCAGAAGTCCCATTGAAATGAATGGGGATGCACACAACGCAGCCACTGCTCCATCCACTTCTATGGGGCTTACGGAAATTGCTGAGCCAGCGCTCACCTATTTTCGGCGCTCCCATAGGAATGAATGGGGGGTGATCGCACACGCGCCTCTGGCACTTTGCGGCCTCTGTTTTAAGTATAGGTGGGGGTTCCAGAGTTGGGACTCACACCTATCATACATTGGGGGCGTAACCTAACTATATGCCCCAATGTCCAAGAAGGTAATACCCCTTTAAGTAATGTTTCAGACTGCACTGACATCTGTGTTGGAGTCACCATCACGAGCCTCCAATGTAGATCCTCTAAAAAAAATGACAAAGTAGTCCAGCATGCACCAATGCCTTTGTGTCCGTCATGTGGCAGATCCGGCACTGACGTCATTTCCATTGTACTGCTCATATGATGGAGGAACAGTGGAAATGATTAGTGCAGATGTGAACAGTGCCTAATATTGTATTAATGCAGGGATTTTTTAACCCTTCAGAAATTTTTATGTTTCTGCATACATTTCTGCAAGCTGTCCTGGCGCAAATGCAGCAAAACAGGCAGGCACACAGGCAGGCAGTCAGACAGAAATGAGCAAATCTTCATAAGGACCAGCCAATTATGCACCTAAAGCTCTGGCACCCTCCCACTAGGGATGGTTCCTTATATACCCAAGAACAGACAGCAATAGGCCAGGGAAGAGTTTGAACAGGTGCGCTGTCCCTTTAAGAGGCCAAGTACACTAAGGAGAAAGCCTTCACCAGAGGATCGGGGCAACAGCAGGCTCAAGGAATACCAGCGGCCATGCCAGATGCAGGTGGTGGATGAGAGCGCGCAGGTCTGGACCAACAGCAAAGCAGGATGCGGAGCAGGCTAAGAAATGCAGCGCCCATTCCTGCTCTGGGGAGCGGGGCAGAGGTGGGCACGGGCTGCTATCGTAACAGTTTGGTTATGTTTATCTACCTTTAGGATTTGTGTGAAAATCTGATGTAGCTTTAGGTCAAATTATGCATAAATATAGAAAATTCTGAAGAGTTCACAAACTTAATCAGCATAGTAAATAGATAGATGATAGATAGATATCAGATAGATAGATATTGGCTCAATAGATATGATAGATAACTGATATAAATAAATATTAGCTAGATAGATACTACATTTCATATGTAATTATTGAAGATAATGCAGCGCCTGCTCATCATGACATATTAATGTGGTTTTGGCATGAAAGCGTGGAGTGACTTTCCAAGGCAGTAGTCACATATTCCATACCATCTGGGTCTGTGCACATGGGGTTCTGTATCTGTGTGTTCAGGTTTGTGGACACATTCCAAACATTTTCTTTATTTATTTAGTAGATTTATAATTCTACCTAAATAAGTTACTGTAATCTGAACTCCTTTTTTTTTCTTTCCTAAAAACCCTACATATCTACTTGTAGGTAGTCAAACAAACCACTTACCCGCTAAAGCTCTACTGATAACCTTGTTGAACAGCACCCCATATCTCAACACTTGGATTAGACAAGGATATGACCACTGTAGCCAATAAAGAGGTTCTCCCATCGGAGAAATTCACTAGGATATACAATCAATAGTAAATGCCGCATCCAGACATTCAGTGACCTTTCGGTTAGGATTGAAGCCTGGCAACCCAATCCTTTTTGGTCATTGTTGGTGGAATTCATATACCAGTGGGTAGTAACCCCACGTTGCCATATATCTGCTGCACTGATGATGATTCATGTCTAGTTATTGAGTTTCTGCCGTCTTGGGTTTGTTGTATGTTACCAACTATCCTCTTGCATGTGGCTGGTGGGCTCAAAGATTTTACACAGTATATACAGGTCCTTCTCAAAAAATTAGCATATTCTCATAAAGTTCATTATTTTCTGTAATGTACTGATAAACATTAGACTTTCATATATTTTAGATTCATTACACACCAACTGAAGTATTTCAAGCCTTTTATTGTTTTAATGTTGATGATTTTGGCATACAGCTCATGAAAACACAAAATTCCTATCTCAAAAAATTAGCATATCATGAAAAGGTTCTCTAAACGAGCTATTAACCTAATCATCTGAATCAACTAATTAACTCTAAACACCTGCAAAAGATTCCTGAGGCTTTTAAAAACTCCCAGCCTGGTTCATTACTCAAAACCGCAATCATGGGTAAGACTGCCGACCTGACTGCTGTCCAGAAGGCCATCATTGACACCCTCAAGCAAGAGGGTAAGACACAGAAAGAAATTTCTGAACGAATAGGCTGTTCCCAGAGCGCTGTATCAAGGCACCTCAGTGGGAAGTCTGTGGGAAGGAAAAAGTGTGGCAGAAAACGCTGCACAACGAGAAGAGGTGACCGGACCCTGAGGAAGATTGTGGAGAAGGACCGATTCCAGACCTTGGGGGACCTGCGGAAGCAGTGGACTGAGTCTGGAGTAGAAACATCCAGAGCCCCCGTGTACAGGCGTGTGCAGGAAATGGGCTACAGGTGCCGCATTCCCCAGGTCAAGCCACTTTTGAACCAGAAACAGCAGCAGAAGCTCCCGACCTGGGCTACAGAGAAGCAGCACTGGACTGTTGCATGTCATTCGGAAATCAAGGTGCCAGAGTCTGGAGGAAGACTGGGGAGAGGGAAATGCCAAAATGCCTGAAGTCCAGTGTCAAGTACCCACAGTCAGTGATGGTCTGGGGTGCCATGTCAGCTGCTGGTGTTGGTCCACTGTGTTTTATCAAGGGCAGGGTCAATGCAGCCGCTATCAGGAGATTTTGGAGCACTTTATGCTTCCATCTGCTGAAAAGCTTTATGGAGATGAAGATTTCATTTTTCAGCACGACTTGGCACCTGCTCGCAGTGCCAAAACCACTGGTAAATGGTTTACTGACCATGGTATTACTGTGCTCAATTGGCCTGCCAACTCTCCTGACCTGAACCCCATAGAGAATCTGTGGGATATTGGGAAGAGAAAGTTGAGAGACGCAAGACCCAACACTCTGGATGAGCTTAAGGCCGCTATCGAAGCATCCTGGGCCTCCATAACACCTCAGCAGTGCCACAGGCTGATTGCCTCCATGCCACGCCGCATTGAAGCAGTCATTTCTGCAAAAGGATTCCTGACCAAGTATTGAGTGCAGAACTGAACATAATTATTTGAAGGTTGACTTTTTTTGTATTAAAAACACTTTTCTTTTATTGGTCGGATGAAATATGCTAATTTTTTGAGATAGGAATTTTGTGTTTTCATGAGCTGTATGCCAAAATCATCAATATTAAAACAATAAAAGGC
Source organism: Bufo gargarizans (assembly GCF_014858855.1). NCBI lineage: Eukaryota > Metazoa > Chordata > Amphibia > Anura > Bufonidae > Bufo > Bufo gargarizans. The sequence continues at coordinate 496,782,900 of NC_058083.1, read as the reverse complement.
TTGAACTACTTCAGTTGGTGTGTAATGAATCTAAAATATATGAAAGTCTAATGTTTATCAGTACATTACAGAAAATAATGAACTTTATCACAATATGCTAATTTTTGGAGAAGGACCTGTATGGGGTGGAATTGGTAAAAAAAAAACTAAGGAATCATTAAAAATCCATTAGCTGCTGTTCCGTTCCCAAGTGCCCGCTGGTAACCACATTCTGGTCCTGGTTCAACGCACAGGAAGTAGCAGGAGAGGAGATGCCTGCTCAGCCGACCACTGGTTGAGGTAAAGACCCACCTCAGCCACTAACTGGTGGGGCAGGCATTTCCTGTGTATCAACCCAGCCCAGGAAGTGGCGATAAGCAGGTTCCTGTAATCATCAGATCGGTGAAGGAGGATTGGTGAGTTATGTCTTTCTTTACTTTTAAAGGCATCTGTCAGCAGATTTGTACCTATGACACTGGCTGACCTGTTACATGTGCGCTTGGCAGCTGAAGGCATCTGTGTTGGTTTCATGTTTATATGTGCCTGCATTGCTGAGAAAAATGAGATGTTAATATATGCCTAGGAGCAACGGGGGCGTTGCCATTACACCTAGAGGCTCTGCTCTCTCTGCAACTGCCGCGCCATCTGCATTTTGATTGGCAGAGCCGGGCAGTGAAAACATCATCACACCTGGCCCCGGCCAATCAAAGTGCAGAGGGCACAGCAGTTGCAGAGAAAGCAGAGCCTCTAGGTGTAATGGAAACTTCCCCCATTGCTCCTAGAGGCTCCTTTGCATATATTAAAGGCTGGTTTTGCGCCAATTGCCGGCGCATGCGCAGTAGTTAAAGGGATGCCTTGCCAACAATGGGCATCGCAGTGTGCATGCCCCGGCCTGGCGAGGCAGTGCGCAGGCGTGGGCTCTCGGTCAGCCCGAAGGATGATGCAAGGGAATAGGGGGGAGGGCAGAGGCTGGGGCGGGGAAACAATGAAAAAAGGCTCCAACACAGTGAACGCCGGGCACTTGCGAGTGCTTTAAAACATCTTCCTTAGCAATGTGGGCACATATGAACATGGGACCAACACAGATGCCTTCAGCTGCCAAGCGCACATGTAACGGGTCAGCCGGTGTCATAGGCACAAAACTGCATTGTAATCCCAATGTTCAACCTATATGTCATCTATATTATCACATGCTTGTTCTATAGCTCTAGTTCATTGACCTCCTTAGTACATACAAGATCAAAAATCCACATAATGCACAAACTTTTTAGATTATCTCCTGTGTCAAGTCCCTTCCAGTCTCTGTCCAGAGATCTGCAGAAATATTAATTTTTATTTTCTTTTGCACCAAATTCTTGGCGAATAGGTTGGCATCAGCTAAATGCATTGATCCATCCTATTCTTTCCATAATGCGCAGCATCCTACAGCTGTATTGTTTCAGTCAGTGATCTGCGGAGTAGTCGATAATATACAAGAAGGACAGCTGCTTTCTAAGTAGTAAGGCTAAATGCCCCCCACCGTTCGCCAGAAGCAAATTCACTCTTTATCATTATGGAAATAATGATAGTTCAGTGCGGAAAATGTGGGAAGGTGTCTTATATATTTTCCAATATTGCACAATTCTTTTCACTTTGGAGCGATACACCCCTTAGGGTGCCTCCTTGCTGAATGGAAAGATGTTCTTCCGTGTTCATAGACATATTATACGAAGCTAAGAACAACAATAAGAAATCGCAGGAGGGTTGATTAATGTCCCGCAGCTGCATAGCCGTTCCCTCGGGTTGTATGGATATTAAATTATCACCACAATTGATAAATGACGAGATGGATGCCTAGATGCACAAATATTGACAGATCATGGTAATGCATGACTCCCTCTTTCATATTGTTCGAATGATGAAAAAACAAGCTTGATATGATGAAAATATTGTGCTGTTCATGTAAGAGACCCCCGTAGACTGAAGGATTTTATTGTTTTTTCATTACTGCTTGTTAGAAGCTAGTAAAGGTTTCTTTATTCCTTGGATATTATTTTACTTTGGGTAAATTATTATTATTTTTTTTTAAACTTGTATTTGGATTCCAAAAAATCAATCCTATGTAAAAATGGATTAATAAAAACAGATTTTCTGGGATCCAGCGGACCCCACAATCCCACCTCAATTACTCATAGCTCACCTATAGAAATAAGATTTTAATAAAGTGTATTTTTTCGGACTATAAGACACACCTAGGATATGGAGCAAGAAAATAAGAAAGAAAATATTTTTCATCAGACCTCTTCTTCTCATACCTCAGATTAGACCCTCATTCATTCTCAGACCTCAGATTAGACCCCCATAAGACCCATAAGCTCCTCAGACCACAGATCAGACCCTCAAGCTCCATCAGACCTCAGATAAGACCCCCATCAGACCCCCATTCATCCTCCAAACTCAGATCTGACTTAGAACCCCATTCCTCCACAGATAAGAACCTTATCAGACCTCTGTATCAGACCCCATTCTTCCTCAGACCTCAGATAAGAACCTCATCAGACCTCTGTATCAGACCCCCATTCCTCCTCAGCTCTGATCAGACCCTCAAACTCCATTAGGCACTGCACTGCACTGCACTGGAATAGTGTGTCATATAGTACAAAAACCCTGCCGGATCCAGCAAAAATGCTAGTGTGAAAGTAGCCTTATAGAGCAGGAGGAGCTGAGCAGATTCATGTATACTTTTGTTAGAGAAGATTCAGTATAACTTGTAATGTATTCATTTAAACCTCTGTTTAGGCTTAGGAGTCCAGTGGGTGGTCCTACTCTGTGATTGACAGCATTCCTTGTATGAATGTGCCTACAGAGATAGCTGTCAGTCACTGAATAGGACCGCCCACTGGAGAGATTTCCATGTATAAACTGCAAGTTTTACTAAATGTTTTCCCACAAAACTATATATCAATCTGCTCAGCTCCTCCTGCTCTACAACCTGCTGTCTGCAGATGGTTCTGCATTTTCACTATAAAGCTATGGACATTACTTCTTGCCATGTAGTGTTATTTAGCATATTGTCTTAGGCCTCTTTCACACTTGCATTGTCCGGATCCGGCGTGTACTCCACTTGCCGGAATTACACGCCGGATCCGGAAAAACGCAAGTGAACTGAAAGCATTTGAAGACGGATCCGTCTTCAAAATGCGTTCAGTGTTACTATGGCAGCCAGGACGCTATTAAAGTCCTGGTTGCCATAGTAGTAGTGGGGAGCGGGGGAGCAGTATACTTACAGTCCGTGCGGCTCCCGGGGCGCTCCAGAATGGCGTCAGAGCGCCCCATGCGCATTGATGACGTGCCATGCGATCACGTCATCCATGTGTGTGGGGCGCCCTGACGTCACTCTGGAGCGCCCCTGGAGCCGCACGGACGGTAAGTATACTGCTTCCCCGCTCCCCACTACACTTTACCATGGCTGCCAGGACTTTAGCGTCCCGGCAGCTATGGTAGCCATTCAGAAGAAGCTAAACGTCGGATCCGGCAATGCGCCGAAACGACGTTTAGCTTAAGGCCGGATCCGGATCAATGCCTTTCAATGGGCATTCATTCCGGATCCGGCCTTGCGGCAAGTGTTCAGGATTTTTGGCCGGAGCAAAAAGTGCAGCATGCTGCGGTATTTTCTCCGGCCAAAAAACGTTCCGGTCCGGAACTGAAGACATCCTGATGCATCCTGAACGGATTTCTCTCCATTCAGAATGCATTAGGATAAAACTGATCAGGATTCTTCCGGCATAGAGCCCCGACGACGGAACTCTATGCCGGAAGAAAAGAACGCAAGTGTGAAAGAGCCCTAAGTCCTCAGTCAGATGGCATCATTTTCGTGTCCATATTAGAGGGGTTGGCTCATCTCATACATTGATGGCATATCACTAAGATGTGCCATCAAAGTCAGATAGGTTGCAGAACAGGGTCCCCAAAGTGAAGTAGAGCACTCTGCATGTACTCCATTGCTATAGGAGTTCTTAAAATAGCCAAGCGAACTCGCTCAGCTGTTTTCGGAAGTTTCATAGCGGTGAATGGGCAGCCCAATGTGCAAGCACGGCCACTGCTCTATTCACCGCTATTGGACTGCCAGAAATGTTCGGCTATTTTCAGAAAGGAGAGGGTCTGGACCTGAACCTATCTCCAGAACTGAGAAGTGAATGGAGGAGGCCCTCTTATCCCTTAAGGACACAGCCTTTTTACACCTTAGGACCAGGCCATTTTTTGCAAATCTGACCAGTGTCACTATAAGTGCTGATAACTTTAAAACGCTTTGACTTATCCAGGCCGTTCTGAGATTGTTTTTTCGTCACATATTGTACTTCATGACACTGGTAAAATGAAGTTAAAAAAAATATTTTTTTTGCACCAAAAAATACCTAATTTAACAAAAATTTGGAAAAATTTGCAAATTTCAAAGTTTCAGTTTCTCTACTTCTGTAATACATAGTAATACCCCTAAAAATTGTGATGCCTTTACATTCCCCATATGTCTACTTCATGTTAGAATTATTTTGGGAATGATATTTTATTTTTTGGGGATGTTACAAGGCTTAGAAGTTTAGAAGCAAATCTTGAAATTTTTCAGAAATTTACAAAAACCCAATTTTTAGGGACCACTACAGCTCTGAAGTCACTTTGCGAGGCTTACATAATAGAAACCACCCAAAAATGACCCCATTCTATAAACTACACCCCTCAAGGTATTCAAAACTGATTTTACAAACTTAGTTAACCCTTTAGGTGTTGCACAAGAGTTATTGGCAAATGGGGATGAAATTTGAGAATTTCATTTTTTTGGCTAATTTTCCATTTTAACCCATTTTTTCCACTAACAAAGCAAGGGTTAACAGCCAAACAAGACTGTATCTTTATTGCCCTGACTCTGCCGTTTACAGAAACACCCCATATGTGGCCGTAAACTACTGTACGGCCACACAGCGGGGCGTAGAGTGAAAGGTGCGCCATATGGTTTTTGGAAGGCAGGTTTTGCTGGACTGTTTTTTTGACTCCATGTCCCATTTGAAGCCCCCTGATGCACCCCTAGAGTAGAAACTCCATAAAAGTGACCCCATCTAAGAAACTACACCCCTCAAGGTATTCAAAACTGATTTTACTAACTTCATTAACCCTTTAGGTGTTGCACAAGAGTTATTGGCAAATGGGGATGAAATTTGAGAATTTCATTTTTTTGCCTAATTTTCCATTTTAACCCTTTTTTTCCACTAACAAAGCAAGGGTTAACAGCCAAACAAGACTGTATCTTTATTGCCCTGACTCTGCCGTTTACAGAAACACCCCATATGTGGCCGTAAACTACTGTACGGCCACACAGCGGGGCGTAGAGTGAAAGGTGCGCCGTATGGTTTTTGGAAGGCAGGTTTTGCTGGACAGTTTTTTTGACACCATGTCCCATTTGAAGCCCCCCTGATGCACCCCTAGAGTAGAAACTCCATAAAAGTGACCCCATCTAAGAAACTACACCCCTCAAGGTATTCAAAACTGATTTTACAAAGTTTGTTAACCCTTTAGGTGTTGCACAAGATTTAATGGAAAATAGAGATACAATTTCAAAATTTCACTTTTTTGTCAGATTTTCCATTTTAATATTTTTTTTCCAGTTACAAAGCAAGGGTTAACAGCCAAACAAAACTCATTATTTATGGCCCTGATTCTGTAGTTTACAGAAACACCCCATATGTGGTCGTAAACTGCTGTACGGGCACACGACAGGGCGCAGAAGGAAAGGAATGCCATACGGTTTTTGGAAGGCAGATTTTGCTGGACTGGTTTTATTGACACCATGTCCCATTTGAAGCCCCCCTGATGCACCCCTAGAGTAGAAACTCCAAAAAAGTGACCCCATTTTAGAAACTACGGGATAAGGTGGCAGTTTTGTTGGTACTAGTTTAGGGTACATATGATTTTTGGTTGCTCTATATTACACTTTTTGTGCGGCAAGGTAACAAGAAATAGCTTTTTTGGCACCATTTTTTTTTTGTTATTTACAACATTCATCTGACAGGTTAGATCATGTGGTAATTTTATAGAGCAGGTTGTCACGGACGCGGCGATACCTAATATGTATCCAATTTTTTTTATTTATGTAAGTTTTACACAATGAATTAATTTTTAAAACAAAAAAAAGTTTTAGTGTCTCCATAGTCTAAGAGCCATAGTTTTTTTTAGTTTTTGGGCGATTATCTCAAATAGGGTCTCATTTTTTGCGGGATGAGATTACGGTTTTATTGGCACTATTTTGGGGTGCATATGACTTTTTGATCGCTTGCTGTTACACTTTTTGTGAAGTAAGATGACAAAAAATTGCTTTTTTTACACCGTTTCTTTTTTTTTTTTTTTTACGGTGGTCACCTGAGGGGTTAGGTCATGTGATATTTTTATAGAGCCGGTCGATACGGATGCGGCGATACCCAATATGTATACTTTTTTTTATTTATGTAAGTTTTACACAATGATTTCATTTTTGAAACAAAAAAAATCATGTTTTAGTGTTTCCATAGTCTAAGAGCCATAGTTTTTTCAGTTTTGGGGCGATTATCTTGGGTAGGGTATGATTTTTGCGGGATGAGATGACGGTTTGATTGTTACAATTTTGGAGTACATACAACTTTTTTGATCACTTTTATTAACTTTTTGGGGAAGTAAGGTGGGCAAAATTTTAATTTCATCATAGTTTTTAATTTTTTATTTTTATGGCGTTCACCGTTTGGGTAAAGTAACATGACCGTTTTATAGATCAGGTCGTTACGGACGCGGCGATACCAAACATGTGTAGGGAATTTAATTTTTTTTATTTTTAATCAGTGATAAATGTGTTTTTTTGATTTTTACTTTATTTTCACTTTTTTTCACTTTCTTTTTGACCCAGACCCACTTGGTTCTTGAAGATCCAGTGGGTCTGATGTCTGTTTAATACAGTACAGTACAATATATAGTACTGTACTGTATTTTACACTTTGTCTGAACAGATCTATGCCTTTCAGCACAGATCTGTTCAGCACCATGGACAGCAGGACGCCTGAGAAGGCGTCCTGTTGCCATGGGAACCTTCCCCGTCTGCTCAGTTATGGTCAGAACTGCGCAGACGGGGAAGGGTAAGGACGGGGCTTGGGGGGTTGCCTGGGAGCTCTCTCCCTCTCCATTCGGAGGGGCTGCAAAGGCACAGCAGCCCCCCGATGGGAGAGGGAGGGAGCTCCCTGCGCTGTTAACCTTTTCCATACAGCGGTCCGTACGGACCGCTGTATGGAAAGGGTTAAACGGCTGACATCGCATCACCGATGTCAGCCGTTTATACCAGGGTGCCAGCAATGTGCTGGCACCCTGGTATACCCACTAGACACCAACGATTACGCAATGGGAGGCGGGCGGGGGATCGCGATCCCGCCTGCCGCACCGCCCGCCTCCCGCACCGCCCGCACCGCCCGCAACCCTCCCCCTGCACCTCCCACCCGGCAAAAATCACTAAGGGGTGCAGGAGGGGGGGATACAGATGCATTTTAGGAATGCTAAAGTTTCTGATCCCCGCGGTCAGGGACCGCGGGGATCAGAAACTGCAGAAATCGCAGCAAACCGCAGGTCTGAATTGACCTGCGGTTTGCCGCGATCGCCGACATGGGGGGGTCACGGGACCCCCCGGCGCATTTAGCCTAGGTGCCTGCTCAATGATTTGAGCAGGCACCGGGTTCCGATCACTGCCAGCCGCACGGCAGTGATCAGAAATACACAGGGCGTACATGTACATGTCCTTAAGTACCAGGGCACAAGGGCGTACCTGTACGCCCTATGTCCTTAAGAGGTTAAGAACAGGTCCCTCAGCGAAGTAGAGTAGGCAACCCTCCGTTCACTGTTATGGAAGTACCGAAAATAGCCGAGCGCCAGCTGAATGAAGAGGTGGCTGTGCCTGCGTGGTGTGCTCCCCATTCATCGCTATAGGACTTCTGAAAGCAGCCAAACGCACTTGCTCGGCTATTTTTGGAACTCCCATAGCAATGGATGGAGAGCATGGTGTCCGTGCGTGGGGTGCTCTTCTTTTCTGTAGAGCCCTATTATGAACATAGGAGCGGGTTCCAGGGGTGGGACCTGTACTGTACAAATCTGTCATTAGTGGAGTTTTTTTTAGCATTATGCCATCAATGTCGGAGATGAGACAACCCACTTATGGATACATGCCTCCGCTCAATCTTGACTTTTGGTGGCCCAAACTAACAGCAGCATAGTGATCTATAATGCTGTCAGTTCGGTTCCCAAATTCTAAAATGGTGTAATGGTGTAATAAAAAACAAACAAAAAAGCATACATTTGGCCTATGAGATATAAGATATAACCTAAGAGTTACTATATGATTGTGATCTGAGAAAGTACGCCCTTAGCTACTAATTTGGAATCAATACAAAAACTAAATTCTCAAGCATGCATCTGTTGACCTACAATACAACCCCCAAAATAAAGAATTGAAATACAAAGAGCATGTTAATACCAGGATGGGAGATCGGAGCTGCTGGCAGCCTCTCAACTGCAGTCGTATTGTTGATCAGATATTCAGTGAGCAGAATGGACCCATATGAGATACAGCTGTGCGAGCCTCATGTGGACATGGAGACAAAAAACATTAAAAGATCTAGTTATATTAAATAAAATAGATGCATTTACAATGCCGGTGCACAACAAGACTGCCATACATGGTAGTTAAAATAAAAATAATGATTAAAACATTTATTTAAAGCTAAAGCACGCTATCCATGGCTGATGAACATTATAGAGGTCCCTGGAAAAGTGTTACATGGCCCCTGATTTTGTAGAATGACCAGCGACGGGTGTCTTTTTTGTATTCCTTAGGCTTCATGCACACAACGTTGTTTGTTTAGGTTTCCGTTCTGTTTTTTTTTTGTGTGGATAGGATGCGGACCTATTCATTTCAATGAGTCCTCAAAAAATGTGGACAGCACACCGGGTGCTATTCGCATCAGTATGTCTGTTCCGTAGCCCCGCAAAAAAAAAAAAATAGAACATGTCCTATTCTTGTCCGTTTTAGGCATTGTTACAATAGATCTGCAAAAAAATAAAATAAAAACGGATGGCATACAGATGTCATCCGTTTTTTTGGGGGGCGGATCCGCAATTTGCAGACCGCAAAACACATACGGTCGTGTGCATGTAGCCTTAGACTGGAACAAGCAGCTCCACTCTTGAGGACTTGAGGCCATACCCCATTTATTTGATAGGGCACTTAGTAATACTGTATTGATCTATGTGACCACCTTCAGCTCAGGGAGACTTTGATTTGAGTTTTCCTGATGGGTCACCACCCTGCCCTTTGAGGGGGACTATGTAGTACTCTATTTTTCCTATGATGGCACTGCAGGGGAATTGAACACATTTTTGCCAATTACAGCTGATCACTGGTGGTAACCTTTTCAAGGGATAGCCTCAACATGATACGCCCTTGCTACATGGACATCATGTCAGCCAATAGCTATACCTCTTAATGGGCCCACATACACGCTCAGCTGAGTTATGTTCTAAGTGGGGATAGAGGTGGAAACTGGTACCAGACCTCTCTGGTGTCAACCTATCTTCCCTCAGACTAAAAGGAGCAGGCATGTTGAACTCCAACTGCCTGATCCTTCTTTTCACTGACATGTACCTGTGAAGAGTCAGGAGCCTCCCTACCCCAATTACATGATAGGTTAGTCCGGCCAAAATCATTGGGTTCCGCCAACTTTAACCTAATGTGTGTAGCCAGCTTTTATCGCATAGGACAGATCAAACTACTTGAAGTTGTTGTGCAAGATTAGAAAGACTGCTGTTTTCTTCCAGAAAAAGCTTCATATCTGTATATGGGTTTTTCAGGAGGGACTAGATAAGCTGTGATATCACCTACAGTGAATGGTGGATCCTGTATTATCTATACCAGTGATCAGCAACCTCCAGCACTCCAGGTGTTGTGGAACTACATCTCCCATCATGCACACTTGCTTGGCTTCTCCTTGAACTCCCACAGAACTGAAAGGAGCTTGCTGGGAGTTCTAGTTTCACAACAGCTGGAGTGCCGAAGGTTGCTGATCCCCGATCTATACAAAGCTAATATCTGTCCTACCATGTGATGATAATGTGATGACTGCTGAAAAGTTACCTGTACAGAACAAAGTCTCAACCCAGTGGCCAGTGTGAAAACTGCACGATTTTTAGTTATTTATTTATTTATTTTTATGTAGATATCGACATGGAAAATGAAAATCGACAATAATTCTAATAAAGTATGTTTAACATAAAAAAAGCTTTAAACAATAGGTTCATTCCTTGAAAGTAGATGGTGCTAAACAGTAACACTGTACACCACCTGTGGACAGATGTGGTGCTTTTTTTTTAATTTATTTTTTAAGCAGCCATGTTTTTCTAATTCTGCACAATCTCTATGTAGGGGTTGTCCAGGATTTTGCAAGTACCCAACTCCATCCACTACACATTGGTCTATCCTTCTTCCTAAATGTAGGCCATCAGTAATAAAATACTGAACAACCCCTATAAGACGAGTTATCAGTGAGCGCCAACGATGAATTACGTTTTTATTTATTTATTTATATCTAATGATTGCTAATACCAGGAGCTTATACTTCGGCATTTAAATACACGTGAAAACATTTCAACTCACTTAACTCGGTTGTACGCTAGATACCTTTATTTGCAGAATATTTCTTGCCATAGATAGCCGATCCCGAGAAGATATCATTTTCAGATTAAAAGCTAGGCAACACATTCTTAATTAGTACCCTATGAAGCTAAAAATTAAATCACAACCGGGAAATAGTTGTCATGCGAACCGAGTCCTCAATTATACTAAAGATTCAGGATCCTGCGGAGCTAATGTAAAAGATTGTCTACTCTTAGAGATGGCTCATTTTCTTCTAAATATACGTAAAATAAATAATTCTGCATTTCTGCCGATTATTGGAATAATAAAGATTTTTGCTGCTGGCCGGTGGAAAATTATTTTCCGCTCTTCAATTGAATTGGCTTAGTTGGAGATAAAATGCAAGTCAGGTGAAAACGATATATTTTTTGGGGGCATGGTTGGGTTATGAATATTAAAACAAAGCTCGTGGCCTCATAAATAGCTATTTTGTGCAAATCTATGGAATTTCTAAAGTGCAGTAAACCGGAAATCCAAGCATTCACAGTATGATCAGTTTTTGGATGTCAGGTAATAATGGTCATATTCGACCGCGTCTGTGACGAATATACCATTTATTTAAGGTAACGGTTTTAATGACTTAATGCATGGGAATAAAATATTCCGCCAAAGATCTTTGAGAATTAACTGTGGCACGCAACCATACAGTGCGTAAGGGGGTGTTCAAATTTGCATTGGGAGTCTCTGTTGCAAATGGCGCTAAAAAAAAGTTGGACAGAATAGCTCAGCATGGTGCGTTACTTTGTCTGGAAAATGACAGACACTATAACAGAAACTCGACAGACTCCATTGGAGCCCATCGGACACCTTTACTGTTTGTCATCTAATGGATCTGACACGGCCGTTATTTTCATTGTTCTGCTCCCGTAACAGAAATAATTGGTGGAAGCCCTTATCTTTCCATGCTCCAGTGTGCAACCATCATGTGCTTGGCTGTTTCTGTAACTACTGTAGAAGTGAATGGAGCGAGACGGGCACATGTGTGGCCACCTGTCCATTAACCCCTTCCCGCATTATTATGTACATGTACGTGAGTGAACGTGGCTTCTTGCTGCATCCTCACGTGCATGTACGTGATGGGATCGGGCGGGTGCAGGAGCTATCAGTAACAGCCGGGCCCCTGCTGCATCCGCTGGCATCACTGCACACATCGATGCCGGCGGATGCAGCAGGGGCCCGGCTGTTACTGATAGCTCCTGCACCCGCCCAATCCCATCACGTACATGCACGTGAGGATGCAGCAAGGAGCCACGTTCGCTCACGTACATGTACGTGATAATGCAGGAAGGGGTTAATGGACAGGTGGCCACACATGTGCCCGTCTCGCTCCATTCACTTCCATTTGGCTCAGTTTCGTCAAGCGGAGTGTTTTGGTGTCCGCCTCCAGAGCAGAATGGAGACTGAACGGAGGCAAACTGATGCATTCTGAGCGGATCCTTTTCCATTTCGAATGCATTAGGGCAAAACTGATCCGTTTTGGACCGCTTGTGAGATCCCTAAACGCCAGTGTGAAAGTAGCCTAAGCCTTCTAACGTCCCCCAAAAATAAAATGGCATTCACAAAATGATCCAAACATGAAGTAGACATACTGTGAATGTAAAGTAATAATTTTTTTTTTAGGTATTACTGTGTATTATAAAAGTAGAGAAATTTAAATTTGGAAATTTGCGAATTTTTCCAAATTTGTTGTCAATTTTGTATTTTTTCTATTAATAAAAATGAACATTTTGCCTCATGAGCCTCTAGGAGCAACGGGGGTGTTGCTGCACCCTCTCTATTTTGATTGACAGGGGCCAGGCGTGACGGCATTTTCACTGCCTGATCCTTTCAGTCAAGGTGAAGAGGACGTAACAGTCGCATAGAGAACGCCCCCGTTGCTCCTAGAGGCTCATTTGCATATATTAAAACATCATATTTCTCAGCAATGCGGACACATATGGACATGGAACCAACACAGATGTCTTCAGCTGCCAAGTGCACATGTAACAGGTCAGCCAGTGTCATAGGTACAAAACTGCTGACAGATGCCCTTTAAAGGGGTTATCTCATGACTACTGTAAACAAAATGATGATCAGACACCATATAGTACACAACAAGCTCTTTCTAACAAAGCTAGAACCAGCCCTGCACCTCACATGGATCCAGAGATCTCCACATTCATTGCTCTGCTAGATTTAGATCAACTAGCTTATGTGATAATTCCCAATAGCGCTATACTTCCCTCCTCACTGTAAGGGTCCATTCACACGTCCGTTTTTTCTTTCCTGATCTGTTCCGTTTTTTGCGGAACAGATCAGGACCAGATCTGGACCCATTCATTTTCAATGGGTCCTGGAAAAAATCGGACAGCACAATGTGTGCTGTCCGTTTCCGTTGTTCCGTTCTGCATGTCCGTTTAAATATAAAACATGTCCTATTCTTTTCCGAAAAATTCGGATCCTGGTACAATACAAAGTCAATGGATCCGCAAAAAACTGAAGACATTCGGATGTCATTCCGTATGTCATCCGTTTTATGCGGAATCCGTTCCTGGAAACACATAACAAATTTTTTTTATTAATTTTTTTCCATTTTTTTTCAAAGAAATCCAAACAACTTTATTTGATTATTGAAATTTATACATGTTTCCGTTTTTTGCGGATCCGCAAAAAACGGATGACATACGGAAACATTTTCAGGAACAACGGATCCGCCAAAAACGGACCGAAAATCGGGATATAGGAAAATACTGACGTGTGAATGTAGCCTAAAGCTGCGCTATCGCAGCAGGACCTTGTTTACATGCAATAAAAACAATCTCTGCCCCTCCCCCTGCTCTGCTAAGGGAGTGGCTACAAGAGCTGCCCTAAGTGACAGGTCTGCCTGCTGGGAGAATCAGCAGCATGTTTTATGTGTAGGACTACAAGTCCCAGCTGTATAATGACACTGCTAATACACACAGGATCTTCCCCCTACCTTCTTGTGCAATGTTCTCTCTAGTATGTCAGCTTCTGTGCCCAGAATTGTCTCCTCACTGCCTGCAGATCTACCCAGTATGTGCAGCTGAAGGGGTTAAGATTCCTAGGATAGAGCAGACAGCCGGCTGTGAGGTCGATCGACCTGTCACTGTTACTTTAAGTAGGTTTATATCAAGCTGACAGCTCAAGGGGAGTGTCTTTTCTGCTGCAGCTAAGGGGGCGTGTCCATGTTCTCCCTATCACAGCTCAGGAGGCAGTTGAAGGATGAAACTGAGCATGTGCGACCTTCTCAGTGAGCAGGACAAAGAAATAAGAAAACAAACAAACTGCAGGTGGCGCTATACAGATACGTTTTATTGAATAGCTCACTGGCTACTCTAAAATTTTTATTACATACAATTACAAAAGTATTCAGACGCAGGTGCTGGTTGGAAAACTGTAGAATATTTTTTGGGTGGGCAAAACCTTCTCCTTGATGCATTGGTAGCCTCACCAGGCAGGACTGAGGTCAGGATACCTTCATTCTTCACATAGGTGCAGGTTCTGAATGTGGCACCTTCTTCCATGGGCAACACGGTGGCTCAGTGGTTAGCACTATTGATTTGCAGCACTGAGGTCCTACATCCGAACCAAGTGAGACATCTACATGGAGTTTGTATCTTTTTCTTTGTTTGGGTGGGTTTCTTCTGGGTTCTCTGGTTTCTTCCCACACACAAAAAAAAAAAAATCATACTGATAGATTCATTTGGGATTTAGATTGTGAAAACCATTATATGGCCTTGTGCATAAGGCCTTGTAGATGTGCCCTTGATGCAATGTATGGCCTACTGGGAAGAGGGTTGGGATTCTTAGATGGGAATCTAATCTATTCAAATAGGGCAACACAGTGATCCCAGTTTTGTGATCACTCGGACCCCACCGATTAGACACTTTGCTACCAAGTGTTTGTAATGGAACAACCCCTTTAGCGTTGCATACTGTACCTTGCAGTTACACAAAGTACAGCACCTTTAAAAATGGAGGTGCCCGTAAAGACTAAACATGCCTCTTATGCACGCAGCAGGGCTTTTATTCCCTCATCAATCAGAATGTTTATGAACCATGCTTGTTCATTTTTCATTCCATCATTGCTGTCAAAAAGGAAAAAAAATCTTTTTTTTTTTTTTTTTTTTTAACCTGAACATTACCACTGTTTTCTGCATACCAAAACAAGTCATTTCAATGTGACATTATTACACCAGGTGGCCTCTTAAGAGTCAGCTCAATGTGATTTCAAATGATAGGTTAGAATGCATAAAGGAAATTAAAATAGTATCATACTTCTGATTTAAAAGCCAGTTAATTGCCAGGGCTTGTTAATAAACAGTAGAAAAAAAATAACAGAAGGCAATGTCATATGTACTACATGGCCGATGGTAATGAAAGACAGGCATGTAAATGAAATTAAAATGTGCTTAATAGTACTTTACAGCTCAATGAGAACACTCTACAATCTTCATGTCGTCACGGCCGTAGATGGCTCTATGGATTGGTGTCTGAATATCTGATAATGCGCCTGATATGTAATAGAATTGTAATAGGGTAATTCATTAAGAGACGGTTAACTACGGATGGTTTCTCATTGGGAATTTACGATGAGTGAAAGTCAATAAATAAGCTAATGTATAATAATGTATAGCTACTCACAGGGCGTAATATACTATAAGTCTCCTTCATTGTCCTTGGCTGGAAGTGGTCTCCGAGAGAGAGACGGTTCAGGTCTTGGATGCCTGAAATGGTCTTTCACTTTTCACACAACTTTGTATAAATCACTAGTACAGGCAGATATAACAAAAACTTTGTAATATATCTCATCACAAAATAATGCCTCTTTCTTCACTTATCAGTTTCTTTACATGTTCATCCAACTCATATTCTCTGTCTTGAGAGAGCGAGATGCCGCAGGTTAAATGGCCTTTCCGTCACACAAATTCCCTTGTTTCACACTCGCGTTGTGGCATTCCGGTTTTGAAATCCGGCAGAAGATCTCAAAACCGGCCCAAAACGGATCCGATTTTTCCCCATCAGGATGCATTCTGTTCCATTTTGTTGCGTTTTTTGACCAGACACAAAACTACTGCAAGCTGCAGTTTTGAGCCCGGTCTGCGAAATGGAACAAACCGGATCCAACATGAAAATCAATGTAAGTCAATGGTGCCGTATACGTTTTTTTTGTTAGCGAAAATAAACGGATCAGGCGCCTGTTGACTTACAATGATTTTCATACCGTATCCAGTTCAGTTTTGATTTAATACAACCCTATCCAGCTGAAATGGATGTATCCGGATATTTTAAATGGCATGGATCCGTTTAATTCCGGTTTTCAGATCCTCTGCCGGATCTTAAAAACAGAATGCCACAACGCAAGTGTGAAACAAGTCTTAAATGGATTTGTAGTAGTGGATTTTATTGGTGGGGGTCCGACACCTAGGACCCTCACTGATCAGCTGTTTGAGAAAGCGGCAGCACGTAGCTCCACAGCCGTCTCCAGCTTTTTCTAGGCCATCTGATGTCACATTAATTGATCACATGGCCTAGGGGCAGCTCAGACCCAATGAAATGATATGTATGGCGCTGTTCTTGGTGAGCAGAGAGAATGCCTTGGCGCTACTACGAGCGCCAATGCCTTCTCAAACGGTTTATCGGCGCGGATCCTGGGTGTCAGAGCCCACCGATCAGATCCGTCAAATGCCTATTGTGAATGGTGGATCTTGTCTTATCTATACACAGAGGTGATATCGTTATAGGCAGGATTAAAATGACAGATAAGCAGATAACTGCAGTAAAGTGATCTGTACAGACCAAGAAGTGGCTCCTGTTATTAGTGGCCTGTGTGTAAAACATAGGATTTAAAAAAAATATATAGACAGTGAGATGGAAAATTAAAAATACCATCATCAAAAATTCTTTAAAAAATATGTTAAACATAAAAATGTGATTTAATCGATAGGTCATTTTCTGATGACACATTCCCTTTAAATTACTTCCAAGAATAAAGATTTAATAATTTAAGAAATGTAGGAGTCTGGCGCTGTTTCCTCTTCCACTGTTCTAGGACACTCCTGTCTCTCAACTTCTGCTCACGTGCAAAGGCATTGTCCTTTTCAAAAGAGCGTGCTATTGCACCGGCTAGACTGAGCGTATAGGGGCACGCCCCTTTGATAAAAGTCAAAGTTAGCACACAGTTGTCAGTGTATTTATGCTTTTCTAAGAGGAATAACCGATGTATGACACCATGTAGAGTTCTAAGAACAGAAGTTCCAGATTATTTCATGGCGAATACAAGTATTTAATAAAGCAGACGTGTCAGGGGAGGCGATAGAAGGATGTGATTGTTTTTGTGTGCGGACGTACAAATCCCACACTCCGGCGATCACCTCTGTAGGTAGACGAGCAGTATTACATTCTTATGTGCCGACTCTGCCCCTTATTGTATTATTGTAACATTGCAGTTCAGTTATTTTATTTTCCCTGGCTTTTTGCCCCTCTTGTCACCAGTAATATTTTCTGTAATAAACAATTTTTTGTTGTTAATAGAACCAGGCTATTAAACTCAAGTGGGATGAAGCCTTTTAATAGCAGCAGCATGCGCGCATTCTTTCACCCATGTATGCTTTATCTTGCTGAAAATTATCCATTCTATGTTGTCAGTAATGTCCTCATGGCACTTGAATGTAATTTATTATGCCATCTTTTTTTTTTATTACGTGGCTTTTTTTTGTAATTTGCAAAAAGTAAAATGAGAATTGAAAATACACAAACTACACACTACAAAAAGTTAGGGATATTTGGCTTTCGGGTGAAATTTATGGAAAAATTAAAAGGTTCAAGCTACAGTGATATTATATCATGAAAGTCGGGCATTTAAGTAGAAGCAGCCATGGTGATTTCCTCATCTCAAACAATTGACACAAAAAGCCAACACCAGTGGTGGGTATACCCCCACAAAAATGTAAATGTCTCAATAACTTGTCATGTGGTCTTGAACATCAATTATAGCTTGACGACATCTTATGCTGTTCATAAGTCGACTTATTGTCTGCTGAGGCATGGCATCCCACTCTTCCTGAAGGGCGGCCTTCAGGCCATTGAGGTTCTGGGGTACAGAGTTACAAGCCTCACGGTGACTCAGCTGATCCCATAGGTTTTCAATGGGATTCAGGTCTAGAGAAAGTGCAGGCTGCTCCATTTGAGGTCCCCCAGTCTCCAGCAGCCGTTCCCTAATGATGTGACCTCAATGAGCTGGCGCATTGTTGTCCATGCAGATTAAATTAGGCCTGTGTTGTTCATGCAGAGGCACAATGACTGGATTAATGATGTTATTCAAGTAGTATGGGCTTGTCACTGTACCACTCACCAGGTGTAGGGCAGGTCTCTATTGAGTAGACACCACCACCACCAAAAGCTCATCTGGTGACAACAGTGGCTGATGCATAGCTCGCGCCTGGACGTCGCCAACATTGTTGACGGTCATCATTTCTGCTCAGCATTAATCCACTTTTATCAGTGAGGTCCACTGAGGCCCACTGGTCCCGTGTAGATGCTCTCTGGACCATGCAAGACGATAGGTACCCTTGCAGGTTGTCTAGCATGCAGACCAGGCTGATGTAAACCGTTTCGAATGGTCTGATGTGACACTTGGTGCATCTCACCTCCCTTAAATGTGCCTGGAGTTGTGTAGCATTCAACATCCGGTTACGCAGGGCATTGTTCACAATGAAGCGGTCATCAGTGTGGGATGTGGCCAAAGGAAGTCCACTTCTATGCCTTTCTGTGACTCTTCCAGTCTCTCTGTATCTCTGTTGCAACCTGCAGATGACACTCTGTGACACTCTAAGCTTAGTGGCCACTTCCATCTGAGAACATCCTGCTTGAAGCCTTGCAATGAGGAGGTACTGTTGATCAATTATTAGGTCGTCTTGGCCTCTAGATGTCAAAATGTGAACAGCATGATGAGGAGGACTGTTTAAATACCAATTCTAATTGATCCAGGAAATGTATTGGGTGATTCATGGAATAAACACCTGTTGTGAATTTTGCATTAAGCTCCTTGTTAGAGAACAGCAAGTTGTTCAAAAAGTACTGAAACATTGAACAGTTTGGGCATGTGCATTGAAAAGTTTAGAGAAGGTCACATTAAAGCCTTATTCACACGTTAGTGTTCGGTCAGTGATTGGATTTTGAGCCAAAACCAGGTGTGGCTCTAAACATAGAACAGGTGCAGATCTTTCCCCAATACCTTATGTCTGTGGAGGCTCCAATCCTGGTTTTGGCTCACAATCACTGATGGTAAAACACTGACGTGTGAATGAGGCTTGAGTTCACCTGTAAAGGTTAGAGTGCATTTTAGGTTCATCCTCAGCAGTGACGTGTCACCAGGAAGCATGTAAGTGATGGGTAAGTGATGGGTCACATGCCGCTTGGGGACATGTCACCACTCAGGCTAGTCTTTGGCTGCAACAGAGCACATGACCTTATCCGTTCCCCACCCAAAAGTAAACAAGCCAAGGACCGGAAAATCGTCAGTTCGGAGTGGCAAGTAGCAGGCGAGTATGATTCTTTCATTAGTTACCACACTGTAGGGGGTGATTAAAAAGGGACCAACTCCTGTTCAAACAATTTTGTGGAAAGGTGATAACAGAATTATTTCTAGTTAATTGATGTCCTCTACTCAGTGGGCAGAATGATAAACAGAATTATATACTGATATGTGCAGTTTTTGGTAACAGAATGAAGCCTACTCTTACATGACACACCTGCCATATGAGCTCAGGGGAATCCATTTTTTTGGAGGTTACAGAATAGAATCAAGAACAGCTCAGCTTGCTCGCACCCCATTTCTATATATTCCTTAGGGTTTTTAACAAGGATATAGGATCAGAGACGCCTTTTGCTCGGATAGGTCAAGGTCCCAGCCCTACCAATCCCAGCCCTGTACTTAACTTGCACCACTGTCCATAAATACTTACATGATTTGCCCTTAATGGAGGCCCACAACTTGGCAATGGACTAAGTGCAGGGGACTAAATCTAGAGGTATAAAAGAGTAGGCAGATAGAAGTCAAAACCAGGCCCAGATCAGATTACAAAAGCTAAGTCAAATACACAGCAGAGTGCAACCAGGAGATAAAGTTAGAGACAAGGTCAGCAGGCGAAGTCACAAGCTAGCAGAGTCTAATACCAAAAAACGGTGTTCAATATCAAGGAGAGTCAAATACTAGGAGGTCATGTCAGAAGCAAAATGAGAATATAGTGGCAAGGTCGTAGAAATAGGCAAAAAGTCAGCGATCCAAAATAACAAACGCAAAACTCGCTAGTGAGACAGGAATACCAATCACAGGAAACTGTGGCCGGCAGCTGCTTGTTTAAATCGTCTGCCCCGAGGAAGCATGTAACGTTGTAAAGCAGCACTGAGCCTAATTGGTCCGGCAGCGGGGCTGGTTGCCGTACTTAAATGGAGGAGACCTCACATGGACATGGTCACATGACCCTGCATTAGCAGCCATTTTATGTACAGGATCTTGGACAAAAGACTTGTCGAACAAAGGGGCATGACCTATGAAATATAGAAGATGGTGCAGAATTGTAACTATGGCCGTGTTAGTAAGTGAGATATAGTCATCTTACAAACAAATTAATCAACATTAACCAGAAAGTGGACAATCCCTTTAAACAATAAAGAGCTGTTAAATGTTAGCATTAAATGGTCTTTGCGCAATTCCGAAATTAAATGCCGGAGGTGACAGCAACAGCTTGCTTGTTAGGCTTCCGTGAAAGAAGATGTCTTTGTTTGGTATCATTCCCCAAGCTTTCTGTTAGAAATCCCAGCATGAGGTTTCACTGCGGCAACTATTATCTGGTGCTAATGTTAATAGGACAGGAGGATTAATTCTTAATTTTGTGGAGAGAATTATAGCATCTGTTCAGTTATCGAATGCATTGCCCATACATCATGTCATTCATACAGTAGAGCCCTGAGCCAGTCACCAGGCTGCCTGGTGGTCTGTGGTCCATCATTTAACCCTTTTCTGTGCAATTGGGTGTGCATTGTTTGGCAGCGTGGCTCCCTAGAGGTTAATGTGTCTCATCCTCTGTTCCCTGGTGGTTTAAAAACAGATTTTCCGGATCTAAATGGAGGCTGAATGATTGCACGTTGCTTCTGCACAGCTCAGTTATTACCTACCCCTGCAAGATATAGAATTACACTATAACAGCGGTGGTAGCACAAAGAGACAGAGCTTACATAAAGATTACATTTGTGCTCTATGTATGGGCGGAAGCTGAGCCTTCGATAAGAAGTAAAAAAAAAAAGCTAAATTTGTTGGTGGTTATCATCTTTATGCTTTGGTTATGGGCGCGTTGAAGGGTTGCGAGGTGTGTAGATAAGATCAGACAGCAGCATGTAAAATACTAAAGCTGATCATGGTCATAAGAGTCTACACTTAAGACCCAAAAACATTAAAAAAGTTAGATAGACCCACAAATTATTTTGTGTGTATAGGGGGCCTCCTGACTCTACTGACAGATGATGTCTGGGGAAAGATGGATCAATTTCAGTGGCTGATCCTTTTGTTCTCAGGGGTGATATGGATGTGTCCTTCCTTAACTTTCCTCTTGGATTAACCTATCCCAAGATTTGTATAGTTTTTAAAAATAAAAATGTTTTAAAAAATAACATGATTTTGAATACTCCGTCACAAGATGTCTATCCTATATTGTTCTCTGTATTGTTCTCTGGAGGCGTGCACCCTCTCTTTTTTTCATTTTTTTGGTTAATTTTTTTCTTATTTTGCTGTGCTGCTCTAATTTTATGTTTTTTCTTAAAGGGGTTGTCCGGGTTCAGAACTGAACCTGGACATCCCTCCATTTTCACCCCGGCAGCCCCCCTGACTTGAGCATCTGAGCAGTTCATGCTCTGATGCTCTCCTTTGCCCTGCGCTAAATTGTGCAGGGCAAAGGCATTTTTGGGAGATCCGGTGACGTACCGGGGCTCTCCATGGGGCTGCCAGGAAGCTCGGTGACGTCACCGGCACTGATGGGCGGGATTTAGGGCTTGCCCTAGCCAGTAAAACGGTACCAGAACTACACAGCTACTGCTCCGTGTCTCTGCTGTCCGGAACGGGGCTTGGCTGTCTTTCACGCACAGGATCCACTCGTGTGAAAGAGCCCTAAGAAGATATTTCTAGGTGATAGTGCCCTTGTTGCACCGATGGCATCCCTGAGATAAATTGTGCTGCACCATTGATCTGTCTATTGCCTCAACCTCATTTTTTTTTTTATGCTCCCAAAATTATAGATGGATGAGGCCTCAAAGTGTTTTTTTTTCGCTATTGTACACCGTATATTAACCCCAGTAAAGGGTAAATTGACAATTTTTGCATGATAAGTGCATGCAGTCTTTTCCGTTCATTGCCTGTGGTGCTATTTTTGTATTGTTCAGCGCTGAGAAAATCCGAATTGCATGCTTTTATTTACTGTTGTTTTGACCATATGGGTCCAGAGGTGCTACTTGACTTTACATTCATAGATGTAAAACAGACTGACGAGATGAATATGAGATATTTTAATGCTTAACCTTGAGCATTCTCAAGAGCAGATTAGAAGCTGGAATCACTACATTGTATTGTGCTTGCACTCTGAACCCTGATTCCTGCAGTCAGGCTAATTATCGACAATTATGGTCTGCAAATGCAACAGTTCCATAGTTTCTATTACTAACTCCAAGCTCAGCATTATGGCAATAAATGGTCAACTTCTACACTCCTAGCTATGCGCTCAAAAACTGTCAGCGAGTTATTATTTGCCTATTTCTTGATAATGTCATATTGACCTTTATATTCTAGTGACGGTACCCATTTTATAAAGATATCGGCTTAAAGGGTCCAGGACTTAACTATTGAGGACCTGTCCTCAGGCTATACCATTAATATCAGATGGGCAGGAATCCAACACAGTGCACCCACCCACCACCACCACTGATCAGATGTTCTGCAGTAGCTCCGGTACCAGAACTACACAGCTCCGTCCATGGTGTAGAGGACGGTGCTAACAATTGCAGCACTGCTTCCATTGAATTGAATAAGAACAGCACGGAAGTTACCAGTTCCATCTGCTACACCATGGGCGGAGATGCCTAGTCCTGGTGCCGAAGCTACTGCAAAACAGATGATCAGTGGGGGGTGCGTAGTATTGGACCACTGCCGATCTGATATTGATGGCATACATAGAGAGCAGTTCTAACTTCTGGCAGGAGAGCTACAAGGTAAACGCTTGGCTGTGGTTCAGGCCAGCGGGCCCCAACAATCTCATAATGATGACCTATACTGAGGATAGACCATCAATATCCTTGACAATCACTTTCATCTTCAGATGATATGTATGGCAGAAGTCATCAGTTTAAATATGACGTCCGCTTGCGCTATAGCCATTGGGTTTCTGATCTTTCAAGAAGCAGAGGCCCAGACCTAATGTCTGTGTAGGGCCATAACTCCAATTGCAGACATTTAACACATCAGATGGTGTGGTCAAATGTAACCACGGTATCTAAAAAAATATAAGCGCAACACTTTCGGTTTTGCTCCCATTTTTCATGAGTTGAACTCAAAGATCTGAAACATTTTCTACATACACAAAAGACCCATTACTCTCAAATATTGTTCAGTCCGTGACGTTTTTTGCAGTCCACGGATCTGCATAAAACGGAAGCTGCCCGTGTGTCTTACGCAATTTGCGGAACGGAACAGGCGGACCATTGTAGAAATGCCTAAAACGGACAAGAATAGGACATGTTATATTTTTTTTGTAGGCCACGGAACGGTGCAACGGATGCGGACAGCACACAAAGTGCTGTCCGCATCTTTTGCGGCCCCATTGAAGTGAATTGGTCCGCACCCGAGCCGCAAATAATGCGGCTCGGATGCGGACCACATAAACGGTCGTGTGCATGAGGCCTAAATCTGTGTTAGTGAGCACTTCTCCTTTGCCGAGATAATCCATCCCACCTCACAGGTGTGACATATCAAGGTGCTTATTAGACTGCATGAATATTGCACAGGTGTGCCTTAGACTGCCCACAATAAAAGGCCACTCTGAAATGTGCAGTTTGATCACACAGCACAATGCCACAGATGTCGCAATGTTGCTGCAGCTGTCCGGGTGGCTGGTCTCAGACGATCATGGAGGTTAACATGCTGGATGTGGAGGTCCTGGGCTGGTGTGGTAACACGTGGTCTGCGGTTGTGAGGCCGGTTGGATGTACTGCCAAATTCTCTGAAACGCCTTTGGAGATGGCTTATGGTAGAGAAATGAACATTCATTGGCCGGGCAACAGCTCTGGAAGACATTTGCTGCAGTCAGCATGCCAATTGCACGCTCTCTCAAACGTTGCGACATCTGTTGCATGGTGCTGTGGGATCAAACTGCACATTTCGAAGTGGCCTTTTGTTGTGGGCAGTCAAAGGCACACCTGTGCATTATTCATGCTGTCTAATCAGCACCTTGATATGCCACACCTGTGAGGTGGGATGGATTAGGGTACTTTCACACTTGCGGCAGGATGGATCCGACAGGCTGTTCACCCTGTCGGATCCGTCCTTCCGCTATTTCGCCGGACCGCAGCTCCGTCCCCATTGACTATAATGAGGACAGGGCGGCACTCCGGCGCAGTACGGCAGTTCGCGGTCAGAGGCCGCCGGACTAAAAAGTCGGACATGCAGGACTTTTAGTCCGGCGGCCTTTCGCCGTGCACTGCCGTACTGCGCCGGAGCGCCGCCCCCTTCCCCATTATAGTCAATAGGGACGGAGCGGCGGCACGGCAAAATAGCGGAAGGACGGATCCGACAGGGTGAACAGCCAGTCGGATCCGTCCTGCCGCAAGTGTGAAAGTACCCTTATCTCGTCAAAGGAGAAGTGCTCACTAACACAGATTTACACAGATTTGTGAACAATATTTGAGAGTAAGGGGTCTTTTGTGTATGTAGAAAATGTTTCAGATCTTTGAGTTCAGCTCATGCTAAATGAGAGCAAAACATCATAGGCATCACCAAAAATGCACAAGCTCTAAAAATATATTTATGCCATCTGCCGAATGATGTAACGGGGGAAAAAAACATACACCTTTTTTTTATTGCTTCACCTGCCCCCAAAAATGTAATAAAAAGGTGATCAAAAAGTAATCTACATACCAAAAAGATTTAAAAAAATGCAGCTACCTGCAAAAAAATTAGCCTTTAGACAGGTCTGTAGACAGGTTCTGTAGTAATTCTAAAAAAGTCACAATATTTTTTGGGAGTATTAAAACACAAGAAAAACTATATAAATGTGGTATTGCTGTAATTGTACTGACCCAGAAAATTAAGATAACAGGTCAATTTTACAGTATAGGGAACGCCGTAAAAACAAAACCTATAAAACTGTGGCATACAACTGTTCATGCAAAAAAACAAGCCCTCATAAACCAAAAATGTAAAAGTTATGGAAAGGCCACCATGCAAAAACGGAAGCCACTGGTTATTTAATCCATTTAAAATTTTGGGAAATTGTGCAGAGTTTAACTTCATTGTATACAGTAGTTGTTAAGAACCCATGGCTTTAACCCCTTAAGGACCCGTGACGTACATGTACGGCGCTGGTGGATGTGACTTAAGTACCAGCGCTGTACATGTACGGCGGGCTGATCGGGCGGGTGCAGGAGCTGTGCCCGCCTGATCAGCGGCAGGGGTCCAGCAGTCACTGATAGCCAGACCTCTGCTGTATGCGCTGGCATTGGTGAAGACCCCAAAGCCAGAGGATTAACCCCCGCATTGCTGCGGTCAGCACTGACCACGGCATGTGCGGGATGGCCATCGGTTTCCCACGCTGCTATGACGGGGACCCAATGGCAGGGAAGGCAGCCCGATGCCTTCTTTAGGCATCGTAGCTGCATTCCGTGACCCCCTGGATCTCACAAGAAGCAGGCTGTAAGTGTATTACATTTAGTAATACACTTACAGCCAATGCATCACAATACAGAAGTATTCTGATGCATTGTAAAGGGGATCAGACCCCCCCCAAAAAAGCATCCTTTTCCCAAAATAAAGTTAAAAAAAATTGGGAAAAATTGGGAAAAAAAAGAAAAGTAGACATATTAGGTATCACCGCGTCCGTATAGACTGGTTCTATAAAAATATCACATAGCCTAACCCCCTCAGGTGAACACCATTACAAAATTAAATAAAAACTTTTTTTGGTCACCTTACATCACAAAAGTTTTTTTCCCCTGTTTGTGCTTCAGACTCTCCTGTGTAAAGCCTAGAATGTATTGGCTTCTTTGAGGCAGAGCTGTTTACATTCTTCAGTTTCCGATTTAGTTCTTTCCTAACTTTAATCGTACTCAAGCTTGGCTGCACTGCACAGAGATGAGTCATAGGCTGTCCCTGCCTGCTACACATGTTGGCAAAAAAAAACAAATCACTGCACACACCTTTTTGTAGCTAGCCAGCCAAGTTTTCCAATTTGCCCAAATGCCTGCCGAAGTTGAAATGAAACAAAAGCACACAAGTAAAAGTTTATTAGTTCTTTATATTCTACACTACTCAAATTACTAATTATATTAGTAATTTGAGTAGTGTAGGACAATCCCAATAGGAAGCAGTTTCTGACACTTCCCTCACTGTAAACCTGTAAGTACGAGCCGGAGGAGATACCGGCGCATGCGCAGTGCCTGTGTGTATGGAGCCGAAGCAGAGATACCGGCGCATTTGCATTGTAATTGTACATACTGCGCTTGCGTTGGGTAAGAAGACGGAGGCCGGCGCTTCCACTTGCAGGAGGCCGTGACGTCATTAGTGACGATCTGTCTCCTGCTCAAGGCAGGAAGAGAAGAGCGGAAGACTAGGAGACGGACTTGGCCCAGAAACACAGAAAAGCCATCTGGAGGGACCATGTGACCGGGAGGCAGATCTCAAGAACGGCTGCACTGTGGAAGGTAAGTACATGAGCAATAATCTTTCCTCCACAGGTTAGCTTTTCATAGCCAAAAATCGGTTAAGCCCGGAGAACCCCTTTGAATAAATAAATAAATGTATACATATTAGGTATTGCCACGTCTGTAAGAACCTGCTGTAAAAAATATCACATGACCTAAACCCTCAGGTGAACACCGTAAATAAAATAAAATAAAAAGTGTGTCAAAAAGCCATTTTTTGGTCACCTTACATCACAAAAAGTATAATACCAAGCGATCAAAATGTCACGGCGATGGTCATGGTCGTGACTCCTGATCCGCATGCGCTTGCCTGCGGTTTTGGTTTGGTGGTACAACCACAGGTGAGGGCCGCTAGTGTGCTGCCTCACTTGTGGTTGCCGCGGGCAGTAAGTGTTGTATTGCACGTGTGTTTTTTGGTGTGCTGTGGCACACCTTCGAAAGAGGGTGCAGCATGCAGTGCCATCTGCTTGTGGCCTGCATGCGCGTTCTCCGGAGGGAGAGCGTTAAGGGGGATTACCGTTAACGGCACGGTTAGTGGCTTATTCCCCGCCACCTTACCTTCCGTGTTGGTGATCCCTCGTCCCTCTCCATGTTCCGATCTCTGGTCGTTTGCTGGCAGCATTCCGTTAGTGGTCCGCCTGCGTGCTGGTTAGGAGTGTCTGCTGGCAGCGACTGGAGTGGGGACGTGAGTGGAGAGTCCCCTCATCCACGTCTCAGTGGTTCTCTTCCCTGTGTCGGTGTGGCTGGCTGCAGGCCTCGTTGGACTAGCTTTAGTGTGTGCTGGGAGAGGATGCATGCTGGCAGCGACTTTGTGGGAACCATTTCCTGAGAGTGGATGTTCCCTTCTCCTATCCCCTTGTTGGGTCCCGCACCAGTTTCCTTTTTTTGGTGGGGGGGCTTTGAGGGGTGGGAGTGTCATGGTCATGGTCGTGACTCCTGATCCGCATGCGCTTGCCTGCGGTTTTGGTTTGGTGGTTCAACCACAGGTGAGGGCTGCTAGTGTGCTGCCTCACTTGTGGTTGCCGCGGGCAACAAATGTTGTATTGTCGCAGTATAGCAGCCTGAGCTGGTGCTAGGCAGCTTGCTGCAATGGCATGCGGTTACACCTAGCAACCTCTCTGTTAGGTGTGTGTTTATTGTATGCACTTTGTATGTCTGGTGTGCATGAGGTCTTATGTTAGGTGTGCACTGACACATTTCCCTTCACTGTGGCTGTCCGTGGCAACGTTTGGTTTATGTACATGTGGTGGCAGTGTCTCGGCCTTCTGGTTGACCCCCAGGACATGGTTGCCACCCATGTCGTTGCCTGCGGTAACAGCTGCAGTGTGTTGTGCATTTGGACACTTCCCCTTTAAGTGGTTTCACTCCCTGTAAGTGTTGGAAGGGTTAATTCCCTCTCCTTGTGTGTCTCTGTGGGTGTGGCCACTTTGGGCTATAAAGCCTCTTTGGAGTTCAGTAGCTGAGGGGTTCTTCAGCCATACTTTGCTGGAGACACCCTCCTGGTAATGCCACCTGCCAGTGGGGGCCACCCTTGTGGTCATAAAATTATTGTTATATATTTTTATACACTATGTTCTGTTGATGTTTTCCTTTGTGATGTTATGCACCTATGGATCTGGGTTCCTGTGTGTTTGTGTCTGTGCTGTGTCCACTGGTGTTTGGGTGTGGACACTTGCTGTATTGCACGGGATCCAGTCTGTGTGTCTGTGGCAGGTAGGTGTGGAAGTGCTTTTCATCCTCCTGCCATATCCATAGGCTGTTTATGTTCTCTTCCGTTTGCAGCTTGGCTAGTGAGACTCCTGTTCCTCCGTGCCTAGGAAAAACAGGTCGTCTTACCCTGCTCCTTGTTCCAGGGCAATCCTGAGGGCTAGCAGGGACCCCAAGGCATCCGGTGTATGAGTCCCCCCACTTTCAGGGTTGACTCATATGGTTAGGAGTCAGGGTCAGTTTAGGGACGCGATAGGAGGTGACCTGCTCCCTAATACTGTCGTCCTGGCCAAGCAGCGCTTAAAATTTTACCAATCAAACCGTCATCGAATACCGAAAAAAATAAGCCCCTTCATAAGACAGTTGTCCCCCCCCCCTCAAAAAAAACCTGTGGCTTGGCTTTCAGAATATGGAGACATTAAAAAAATCATAAAAAAAAAAAAAGCTTTATTAAGTAAAACTGAAACAAGCAATAAAAAAAGTAGTCATATTTGGTATTGTTGCATCCGTAACAACCTGCTCTATAAAAATACCACATGATCTAACCTGTCAGATGAACATTGTAAATAACAAAAAATAAAAACGGTGCCAAATAATTTGTTAGACTACTTTTACACCTGTGTTAGGTGCAGATCCGTCTGGTATCTGCACAGACGGATCCGCACCTATAATGCAAACGCTTGTATCCGTTCAAAACAGATCCGTTTGCATTACCATGAACAAAAAAAAAAATTTATAATTTTTTTTTCTATGATAATGCAAACGGATCTGTTTTGACTTACACTGAAAGTCAATGTGAGGCGGATCCGTTTTCAATTGCACCATATTGTGTCAGTGAAAACGGATCCGCCCCCATTGACTTACATTGTAAGTCAGGACGGATCTGTTTGGCTCCGCATCGTCAGGCGGACATCAAAACGCTGCAAGCACCGTTCTGGTGTCCGCCTCCAGAGCGGAATGGAGGATGAACGGAGGCAATGTCACGGCGGACGTACACCCAGTATCAAAGACAACACACCAACCAGGCTCTGGACGAGAGACAGGGGAAGGGTCACCTCCTAGCTTGTCCCTGACCTCTTTCCCTGCACTGCTCAGCCCACAGTAGACCTTGAAGGTAGGTGTACTAGTGTCCTCCAGCCTGGGCTAACAAAAACCCTGAACTTCCTAAGATGGTGAAGTGGGGAGATAGGAGCAGTCTGCTCGCACAGAACCTGGATGGATAAGAAGACACAAACAACCGAACAAGCAATGACACTTATCTCTGAGAGCAGGAACAGACAGCCAACCTTCTCTCCAAACTTCCCAGACACAATAAACAGTATAATCCGCTCAGAGCAGTGTGCTATTTAACCTAAAGACCCCACCCAGTGCACCTGAGAGAGGCGGATCCATCACGGCTCCAAAGCAATCACTAAACTCGTGCTGCTATCCTGGCTGACCTCCGCACATGGTCAGAGTGGGGCATGACAGGCAAACTGATGCATTCTGAACGGATCCTTATCCATTCAGAATGCATTGGGGCTAAACTGATCCGTTTGGGGCCGCTTGTGAGAGCCCTGAAACGGATCTCACAGGTAGACCCAGAAACGCCAGTGTGAAAGTAGCCTTACCTTGCCTCACAAAAAGTGTAATATAGAGCAACCAAAAATCATATGTAACCTAAAATAGTACCAACAAACCTGACGCCTTATCCCGTAGTTTCCAAAATGGGGTCATTTTTTTGGAGTTTCTACTCTAGGGGTGCATCAGGGGGTCTTCCAATGTGACATGGCAGCTTAAAATTATCCTAGTGATATCTGCCCTCCAAAAATCATATGGCGTTACTTTCCTTCTGCGACCTGCCGTGTGCCCATACAGCAGTTTACGACCACATATGGGGTGTTTCTGTAAACTACAGAATCAGGCCCAGTCTGCAATGATTGTGATGTTGGTTCTCGGCAACCACTTACTTTTAACTTTTAAATGACAGAGCGCTGAAATCAACTCACCTGTGTCTACTTTATTCTGCCGTTAGTATGGGCAGCATAAAGGTAATGACAGGTTCCCTTTAACCACTATGTTCCTCTCCCCCACATTGTATAGCAAGCGCACAGTATTCCTCAATAGTAGGTGCCCGGTTTGGGGCCAATTCCTTATAGCAGGGCTCGACAAATCCCAGGTGCCAGGTCGCCATGGCGATCAGGAATTTTGTCCTGGTGCCTGGGTATTTGCCCTCACATGGCTGCCCCCCAGTAATCCGGGGCGCTCCCAGCACTCCGCCGCCTCTACGTGGACTTCTTGGACAGTCTGGCAGGGAAGGAGTTACCCGGATACGCCCCGCCCGCTCACTGGATGCCGCTCGTGGCTATAGACTTCAGCTTCTCTAGTGGGTGTTCCTTCTCCCTGGCTGTAGCGCTGTCCAATCGCAGCACAGGGAGAAGAAACACCCAGGAGAGAAGCTGATGTCTCCTCCCCATTCTTCTGATAGTAATTAGCATATATAGCAGGAGACAGTAATGGGGCACAGCGGGCGAACGGAGCGGGGCCCAGGAATAATAGTAAGTACTGGGACATCTCTGGGCGCCGCTCTATGTAGTCTGCTACTTAAATTCTGGACCCATATAAGGTCGTCTTTAACACATAATACAGGAGGCAGGTGCCGGCAGCAGAATCACATAGCAGCACCCTGCCTCTGACAGGGGGCTGCGATTAGCGGCAGTTAACCCCTCAAGTGCGGCACCCGCCTCCTGTATTAAGGGTTAATTATCATTGGTGGCCCAGTGCTCCCCCCCACCCTTTTAAAATCATTGGTGGCAGTGGCCACAGGGTCCCCTCCCCTTCTCATTGGTGGCAATGGCCACAGGGTCCCCTCCCCTTCTCATTGGTGGCAGTGGCCACAGGGTCCCCTCTGCTCCTCTTCATTGGTGGTGCAGTGGCAGCTTCTGATCGGAGCCCCAGCTGTGTAATCCTGGGGCTCCGATCAGTTACCATGGCAGCCAGGACGCCACTGCAGCCCTGACTGCCATAGTCAGCTCCCTGCTGCTGTGTGCACACCCCCCCCCCCCACACCAAAAAATTAAGTATAAATCACCCCCTTTCCCAATTTCACATATAAAATATAAAAACAATAAATAAATAAACATATCACATATCATAACGAGTAATACAGATCAGCGGCTCACCCTATAGACTGAATGGAGAGGGTGCTCACCTCTCGTTCCACCCAGACCGCACGGTAGGTAAAAAGTGATAATAGAAAAAAGTGAGGGGCACTCCGTATAAGGGAACAGGAAACGGTAGTAAGAGGTACAAATTTAATATAGCATCAGATCATCATACATAAAAACATTGTATCAGTACAATAAAATATATAAATAAAGGCAGGGTCCTGAAAAAACCTGTTGGTAATAATAGTTCAGGGGTTCATGAGACACTGTCCACTATAGAATCAGTCTCTGCAGGTCAGAGTGACCTGAATGATGTTCCCAAGGTGTATGGTTCCAGTGTATCAAATGGAGGTAAGGATACCAAACGCTGTCCAGTTTCAGGCCTCCAAGATAGAAGAATCGACACTTGTGTCAAGTCCTGAAAAGAGTCACTCTTCGGATATAGTAGCAAAATAGCAACTGAGATCTCTTACCATATGCTTCCACTCAGCTCGCTATGGAGAATCGAGGTAGCAGCCGATCACAGCTGACGCGGCGTCCCACGTGGTATAGAGTCTAAACGTGACGTCTAACGTGACTCATCAGCTGGAATTGTTGTAGCGTATTTCCGTAGAGCTTGACAAACACCACCTCAATGCGAGACTGGCTATGCAGATCACCCCGACCGACGTAATCACTTTCCGGTCACTTGTAGTACTTGGGGGAAAAGGCTCACTGTCCCAACTTGCCCAAACGCGTTTCAGGGTATACACCCCTTCCTCAGTGGTAGAGACAGTGAGCTCTAAACAGCTTTTTATATCCTCCCAGAGAGCCAGCCACAGGTGGGACTGCTCTAATTGGGACATCAGGAAAACCCGGTATAGGGACCTAGTTATATTCCATATGAAACATCAAATCCTGCAACACTAACATCATTAATAATATAAACATGTTAAAATATATATAGACATGGTAATATCAGTATCAGGATAACAGATGAAATGGCCGCATGAAAAGACGCATTATCGGCACTTGCGTCTTCACTATCCCTTCATGTGCCTGGTGACACACAAAAGGATCTATTTGGGAAATCCAATAGTTATATGGAGTCATACCCCAAACCCGATAGCTTTACAATCTAACATGATACATCCAAGTCTCATAAATTAATAAAAAATAAAAATGACAATACCGATGACATCATCATACCAAATAGAATAAAAACGCACAGAAAACGCACATGCGATCAGGTGCGTTTTCGATGCGTTTCTGATGCGTTTTGTGTAAAAAACAAAAAAAAACAATAAATTTACCTTGTATAAGGTATAAAAAGCATACTGGATATTAAATTTCATCCAATTCAGGATCTGGAGAAAATCTATTCAGAGAAGAATAGGGAAATCTATTTATTTCAGACAGAGGCCTATATATGTAGATAAGGGAGGGGAGCTGGGCAGGGAGGGAGGAACAGAGTGCTGGGAAACAGCCAAACTCGGAATCTACATCGCCACCCAGCTCACCCCCCAACCCTCAGAGGAATCCGAACAGTTCCCATTCGGCATTCAAGCCCCTGGGGATCAGGGATTCAAATTCAAAAATACGGCGGGATTCCTGCCTGGACATAGCGGCCACATGATTGCCGCCTCTCCATGGTTTTTTAACTCTCTCTAATGCAACAAATGACAAGGACGAGGGGTCGCAATTGTGGACATCTTTAAAGTGTTTCGAGAGGGAGTGTAGTAAATAACCCTTTTTGATATTGGCCAGATGTTCTGCCACTCTCTTTTTTAATGTCCTCTTGGTCCTTCCTATATATTGTTTGCGACAACTACACTGCAACAGGTAGATGACATCTGTCGAATCACAGGTCAGACATTCATTAATGTCGAACCTGAAAGAGTTCTGAGTCGAGGTGACACTTGTAGTTTTCCTTGCAAAATTCGTCACCTTACAATTCCCACATCGCCCACATCTATGGAAACCACCCATTGTTAACCAATTCTGGCCTTCATTTGGACCTTTCTTACTCTTTTTCAGTGTGGGTGCTACCTTTGCTGCCAATGTAGTGGCTCTCGTGTATGTAATCCTTGGATCTCTAGTAAGGGATGGGCCTATAATCTTGTCATCCAGGAGAAAATGCCAATGTTTCCTGATGATTTTTTCTACCTGTCGGTATTGTGAATGATAGGGTAGAATCATCCTCAGAATTGGTTAACAATGGGTGGTTTCCATAGATGTGGGCGATGTGGGAATTGTAAGGTGACGAATTTTGCAAGGAAAACTACAAGTGTCACCTCGACTCAGAACTCTTTCAGGTTCGACATTAATGAATGTCTGACCTGTGATTCGACAGATGTCATCTACCTGTTGCAGTGTAGTTGTCGCAAACAATATATAGGAAGGACCAAGAGGACATTAAAAAAGAGAGTGGCAGAACATCTGGCCAATATCAAAAAGGGTTATTTACTACACTCCCTCTCGAAACACTTTAAAGATGTCCACAATTGCGACCCCTCGTCCTTGTCATTTGTTGCATTAGAGAGAGTTAAAAAACCATGGAGAGGCGGCAATCATGTGGCCGCTATGTCCAGGCAGGAATCCCGCCGTATTTTTGAATTTGAATCCCTGATCCCCAGGGGCTTGAATGCCGAATGGGAACTGTTCGGATTCCTCTGAGGGTTGGGGGGTGAGCTGGGTGGCGATGTAGATTCCGAGTTTGGCTGTTTCCCAGCACTCTGTTCCTCCCTCCCTGCCCAGCTCCCCTCCCTTATCTACATATATAGGCCTCTGTCTGAAATAAATAGATTTCCCTATTCTTCTCTGAATAGATTTTCTCCAGATCCTGAATTGGATGAAATTTAATATCCAGTATGCTTTTTATACCTTATACAAGGTAAATTTATTGTTTTTATTGTTTTTTACACAAAACGCATCAGAAACGCATCGAAAACGCACCTGATCGCATGTGCGTTTTCTGTGCGTTTTTATTCTATTTGGTATGATGATGTCATCGGTATTGTCATTTTTATTTTTTATTAATTTATGAGACTTGGATGTATCATGTTAGATTGTAAAGCTATCGGGTTTGGGGTATGACTCCATATAACTATTGGATTTCCCAAATAGATCCTTTTGTGTGTCACCAGGCACATGAAGGGATAGTGAAGACGCAAGTGCCGATAATGCGTCTTTTCATGCGGCCATTTCATCTGTTATCCTGATACTGATATTACCATGTCTATATATATTTTAACATGTTTATATTATTAATGATGTTAGTGTTGCAGGATTTGATGTTTCATATGGAATATAACTAGGTCCCTATACCGGGTTTTCCTGATGTCCCAATTAGAGCAGTCCCACCTGTGGCTGGCTCTCTGGGAGGATATAAAAAGCTGTTTAGAGCTCACTGTCTCTACCACTGAGGAAGGGGTGTATACCCTGAAACGCGTTTGGGCAAGTTGGGACAGTGAGCCTTTTCCCCCAAGTACTACAAGTGACCGGAAAGTGATTACGTCGGTCGGGGTGATCTGCATAGCCAGTCTCGCATTGAGGTGGTGTTTGTCAAGCTCTACGGAAATACGCTACAACAATTCCAGCTGATGAGTCACGTGAGACGTCACGTTTAGACTCTATACCACGTGGGACACCGCGTCAGCTGTGATCGGCTGCTACCTCGATTCTCCATAGCGAGCTGAGTGGAAGCATATGGTAAGAGATCTCAGTTGCTATTTTGCTACTATATCCGAAGAGTGACTCTTTTCAGGACTTGACACAAGTGTCGATTCTTCTATCTTGGAGGCCTGAAACTGGACAGCGTTTGGTATCCTTACCTCCATTTGATACACTGGAACCATACACCTTGGGAACATCATTCAGGTCACTCTGACCTGCTGAGACTGATTCTATAGTGGACAGTGTCTCATGAACCCCTGAACTATTATTACCAACAGGTTTTTTCAGGACCCTGCCTTTATTTATATATTTTATTGTACTGATACAATGTTTTTATGTATGATGATCTGATGCTATATTAAATTTGTACCTCTTACTACCGTTTCCTGTTCCCTTATACGGAGTGCCCCTCACTTTTTTCTAATATCACATATCATGTCAGAAACGTTCAAACTATTAAAATATAAAAAAAATCTATGGTGAACGCTGGAACAGAAAAATTAAATAAAACTGTGCGATTTGCCATATTTTTTAAATGCGGAATGCACGTGGCTTTTTTTGTTTATTTTTTCGCGTGGTATCGAGTATCGCAATACTTTTTTATGGTATCGAAATCGAATCAAAAATTTGGTATCGCAACAACTCTACTGTGTACACTGCCGCTGTATATGTGTGTGCGATTCTGTACACTGCCGCTGTATGTGTGTGCGATACTGTACACTGCCGCTGTATATGTGTGTGCGGTACTGTACACTGCCGCTGTATATGTGTGTGCGATACTGTACACTGCCGCTGTATATGTGTGTGCGATACTGTACACTGCCACTGTATATGTGTGTGCGGTACTGTACACTGCCACTGTATATGTGTGTGCGGTACTGTACACTGCCACTGTATATGTGTGTGCGGTACTGTACACTACCGCTGTATGTGTGTGCGGTACTGTACACTACCGCTGTATACACTAACCTAAAGAATTATTAGGAACACCTGTTCTATTTCTCATTAATGCGATTATCTAGTCAACCAATCACATGGCAGTTGCTTCAATGCATGTAGGGTTGTGGTCCTGGTCAAGACAATCTCCTGAACTCCAAACTGAATGTCAGAATGGGAAAGAAAGGTGGGCTACAACAGCAGAAGACCCCACCGGGTACCACTCATCTCCACTACAAATAGGAAAAAGAGGCTACAATTTGCACGAGCTCACCAAAATTGGACTGTTGAAGACTGGAAAAATGTTGCCTGGTCTGATGAGTCTCGATTTCTGTTGAGACATTCAAATGGTAGAGTCCGAATTTGGCGTAAACAGAATGAGAACATGTATCCATCATGCCTTGTTACCACTGTGCAGGCTGGTGGTGGTGGTGTAATGGTGTGGGGGATGTTTTCTGGGCACACTTTAGGCCCCTTAGTGCCAATTGGCCATCGTTTAAATGCCACGGGCTACCTGAGCATTGTTTCTGACCATGTCCATCCCTTCATGACCACCATGTACCCATCCTCTGATGGCTACTTCCAGCAGGATAATGCACCATGTCACAAAGCTCGAATCATTTCAAATTGGTTTCTTGAACATGACAATGAGTTCACTGTACTAAAATGGCCCCCACAGTCACCAGATCTCAACCCAATAGAGCATCTTTGGGATGTGGTGGAACGGGAGCTTCGTGCCCTGGATGTGCATCCCTCAAATCTCCAACTGCAAGATGCTATCATATCAATATGGGCCAACATTTCTAAAGAATGCTATCAGCACCTTGTTGAATCAATGCCACGTAGAATCAGCAGTTCTGAAGGCAAAAGGGGGTCCAACACCGTATTAGTATGGTGTTCCTAATAATTCTTTAGGTGAGTGTATGTTGTTAATGCCCATGTTGTTTAGTTCTAGACTTCTTTATATGTTAATTTAAGAGGTGTTATTTTTGTCACTGAAAATAAGGCTTTATAAGGTAAAAAAAAAAAAGTCTCCTAACTTTTTTAGCTGGCTCCTAGATTCCAAGGAAATTTGTCAAGCCCTGCCTTATAGCAATTTTTTTTAAACTCACATTTCTTATATGTAATCCACAATTATACATGACGTTTTCAGTGATGGACTAAAGTCCCTTGGGCCCACCCTCTGTGTATAAAGTTTTTTTTTAGGAGTACATTATTGTCAGAGCCTGGGCGTTTCTGTCCTGTAGTGGACCTTCCTCTGATAGTCGGGATGTGTAGTAAAATGTAGTGTGCATCAGCTGTGCTGTGTGATCAGACCTCTCAATTTAACCACAGACCCCCCCTTACCAATAGCAACTGAGGTTACATCAAACAGTGTAGTAGATTCACACTACATTTCACTACACATCCCGCAGTCTATCTGAAAAAGGTCCATTACAGGGCTGAAACGTCATGTATATTTTTGGATTGCATATAATAACCACAACCTCACCACCACCATGTCACACATGCAATAACCCAGAGGGAGGTTTCTGTAGTGTCCTTCAAGTCCGGCAACCGCTTCCTGCACTGATTAATGGAAACACAACACTCGATGGAGCTGGAAACAAAAGCCGCTGGTCTTTGTATATTGGCCTTGCCGGTGTTCCATTCACTTGAATCGGAGCTGGGCTGGCTGTGTAGGCCCCGTGGCCACTACACAGGGTCAAACAACCCTCCATACCTCAGCTTTCTGGACCTATATGGCACTGGGTTGTTTTTTTCGGTGGAATTTGGCTTTCAATGCATAATGAATATGAATAATAGTGTTTTCTTTCTGCTATTCCATTGTGCTTAGAGGTATTGTACGCCTCACAATGTAGCAGGGTCTCCTGGGAATCATCAGCTTCAGTAAATTGTAGTGACTCGCAGTACTTTAATCTATGACCTCTATTTACTGTTAGGGATCCTGATGGATGTGCCAGTATGTATCTTCGGGTCTATACTCGGAGTATGACAGCACTCATGATATAAATCAATATTCAATGTTCAGTAAGTGAACCGGGAAGTTTTATTGCTGCAAATGGCACCGTGCCTCAGGCATCTGTCAGGAATGGGTATTTAGTCATTACCCACCCCCGCACCCTCACTTATCGTAGTCAGTTGGGGTCAGATACAAAAGGCACTCGAGATATAAAATATTTTGCAGCAGCTCTTAAAATGTGGAGGGAGGTGTCCCTGGTCCGACGCTGGTATTGAGAGCAAGTTTAGCTTCGGCTGCGTGAAAATACACATTATCTAGTAGAATGACCCGGTAGTGAAGATATCCGTTTAGTATATACTATGTGTGTCGTATGCGCTTATTGACCGGAAAACTATAAATGATTGCACAGTTTGGCAATAACCATGTATGTATGAACCATATAATCTTTGAGGGACATTTATAGACCGGCTGCCTTCATAGGACCGGCCAGTCTATGATACCCTATGCGCTGCTAGAGGATGCACCTAATTTATGGCGAGGCACAGACCTCATCATAAATTAGGCGCGTCCTACGGCAATCCATGCGCCTAAAGTGAAATCTACGGCAGCTTGGAGCTTCCGTAGATTTCAGTCTTCTTTTGGAAAGTGGCGAGGGCGGCATAGAAACTCCACTTGCACCTAGATTTTGGCATTATAAAAGTCACAGACACTGGGTTCTGGCTTAAGGGAATGATAATTTTTCCCTTGGACTTTTTTTGGGCAAAATTAGAAAATGCTACCAAAATACATTACTGCTTCTCACATTTTCCATTGGTACACAACAGAATTTCCTGTTAGTACCGAGTCATCTATAACATCCCTTCTGCCAGGAGCTTCTCACCTCCTACATAGAGATAGATGTAAAGGAAATTCACTGATAAACCAGACACAATGTCTTGTAGGGCTAGCTCAGCCAAGTCTATTGATAACTTTCACTTAGCGATGCGTTGCTTTATTTAATCCATATGTAAATGAGCAGTTAAGTGCACTAAGGGTGGGCCTAAGCCGCTAAGGGTGGGCACTAGGTGGGCTTGAGTTCCAAAGCAGTTCCTCCGATCCCATAAATCCCAGAGATAGAGAATCAATCCACCTCTATCACCAGCGACTGATCCATCTTATTTTGGAGAACTTCTCGGCTGACATCAAGCAGATGAGACATGAAGAGACTCTGGGCCTGCCAACACTGAAGCCATTGGTCCTAGTGCAGGTTATTGGTAGTAATCAGTTCATCTCTAGTATACCACCTAGGTTCTGAAGGGTGCAAAAGGTGTTAAACTAGTAGTATACCCTTCGCTCTCCATTCCCTGAGGAAATTCTAGGTGATTCCATAAAGGTCATTGTCATAAACTTACCTGTCCGAGCTCCATCGGCGCGTGCCAGGAGGGACTCGCTGCTGAGCCTTGTTTGGGCTCACTAGCTAGGTTGCTGGTTCTTGTTCCTGTGCTGAATTGGATTGCTCGTGTTTTTGACTTTGTCTCGTCCTTCGTTGTCCTTCTGGTTCTGACCCATTTACGTACTACTCTGTTTTGTACTGTTTGTCTCTTGGTGTTTGTCTGTCTCTGCACCTTATTAGCATAGGGACTGTTGACCAGTTGCGGTCTTGCTACCTAGGGATTGCACTGCTCGTAGGTAGGGAAAGCAGGCTGGGTTCTGGGTTAGGGCTCATGGTCCGTGTCTGTCCCTATCTACAGGCGTTACAGGTAATTATTTGGAAATACAGAAGGAAAGCTAAATTTTGCAACTTAAAATTGTGTCTCTAAGCACTATGGACTTTCTTAAATGTACTGGAATGTTCCTAGTAGGGATTTGAAGTAGTGTTACAATGTCCCAGGGTGAGCAATAGTCAGATTTAAGGGAGAAAGCTGAGAATTATAGTGCTTCTTGGTGAGTGTGTATTCTGTGGGAAGACATGAAGAGCATCTAATCTCCACTCACCAGCTCAAGGGCAACTGAGAATTATTCTACTTTCACACTGCCATTTTGGCTTTTCGTTTGTGAGATCCGTTCAGGGCTCTCACAAGCGGTCCAAAACGGATCAGTTTTGCCGTTAATGCATTCTGAATAGATAAGGATCCGCTTAGAATGCATCAGTTTGGCTCTGTTCCGTCTCCATTCCGCTTTTTTGTCCGTTTTGGTGTCCGTCTGACGAAACTGAGCCAAATGGATCTGTCCTGACACACAATGTAAGTCAATAGGGGACGGATCCGTTTTCACTGACACAATATGGCACAATAGAAAACTGATCCGTCCTCCATTCACTTTTAATGGTGTTCAAGACGGATTTTGGCAATGTTAAAGATCATACAAACGGATCCGTTCTGAACGGATGCATGCAGTTGTATTATCGGTGGGGATCCGTCTGTGCAGATCCATGATGGATCCGCACCAAACGGCAGTGTGAAAGTAGCCTTAGAAATGCAGCATGCAAAGGAGAAAACTTCTAACAGTAGCAGAACAAGTCATATAATGGCCAGATATTGTGGTATCATTCATGTATAAGGGTTGTTTCTGGTATAGAATTTTCGATACTCAATCGATACTTTTGCCTGGTATCAACCTCTATACCAGGATTTGCCTTTTTTTAGATACTAGGCTTCGCTATGGGGAGGAAGAGGAAGCAAATGAGCTCTTAACAAGCTCTGCCTCTAATGCCACAAAAAAATAGCATCGGACTGTTCTATTATGGGCCGGACGTTCCCTAAAATGCGGAATGCATGCAGCTTTTTTTGGTGTTTTATTTTTTTGGCATGGTATTGAATGGTATCGAGTATCGCAATACTTTTTTTATGGTATCGAAACCAAAATTTTGGTATCGAAACAGCCCTATCATGTATACACGTCAGCTTATTCTGAAAAGTTATCTGAAAGCTTAGGTACGCTTTAAATAAAAAAAATGTTGCTCAAGGCTAGAGATTTACTTTAAGCTGCCATCCTCCACCCTCACCTCAAAGATAGCCAGAGCTGCCTCAGGATAGTCCATCCATATACTGATCCCAGTAAACTCCTTTTACCTCATAGACAACAAACAGCAGGTGGTGATATACAGATACATTTTATACAATTTTTAATTACAGGCAATTACAAAAGTATTCAGATCTAGATGCTGGTTTGAAAAATGTAGAATATGCTTTGTGACACAACCCCTTTAACGACCTATCCTCAGGATAGGTTATCAGACTGGTGGGGGTCCGACTCTCTGCACCTGGCCAATCACCTGTTTGAAGGGTTAGCGGTGCTTGTGCGAGTGTTGCGTCCTCTTTATTATTTACCTGCATGAAGCAGTGGCACAGTGTAATTACAGCTGCTTGTCTAAGTCAAGTGTAGGTGGTGAGCATTTGAAATTATACTGTACTGCACTAAAAAGAGTAACAAACTAATCCAGGCACCGGAACTACAACTCCCACAATGCCCTGCTGTAGGCTGATACCTGTAGGCTGTTCGGGCATGCTGGGAGTTTTGCAACAGCTGGAGGGCCTCAGTTTGAGGATGCCTGATCTAATCCAAGAGAGTTTTATTTTTAATATGGCAAAATTCAAATCATCACCCTTTTGCCATTTATCATATTGGCAATGAAAAAATAAACAGAATTTGGATCACCTCATCCAAGAATTTCCAGTCTATTAACCCCCTTAAGGACCGGGCTCATTTTCAACCGTAAGGACCAGGCCATTTTTTGCAAATCTGACCAGTGTCACTTTGTGTCAATATGTGTGAATAACTTTAAAACGCTTTTACTTATCCAGGCCATTCTGAGATTACTTTTTCGCCACATATTGTACTTCATGACACTGGTAAAATGGAGTAAAAAAAAAGAAATTTTTATTTATACAAAAATTCTAAATTTACCCAAAATTTAGAAAAATTTGCTAATTTCCAAATTTTTATTTCTCTACTTCTATAATACATAGTAAGACCTCCAAAAATAGTTATTAATTTACATTCCCCATATGTCTACTTCATGTTTGGATCATTTTGTGAATGCCATTTTATTTTTTTGGGGACGTTAGAAGGCTTAGATGTTTAGAAGCAAATCTTGAAATTTTTCCGAAATTTTGTAAAAAACACTTTTTCAGGTCTGAAGTCACTTTGTGAGGCTTACATATTTGAAACCACTGAAAAATGACCCCATTTTACAAACTACACCCCTCAAGGTGTTCAAAACTGATTTTACAAACTTTGTTAACCCTTTAGGTGTACCACAAGAATCAATGGAAAATAGAGATAAAATTTCACTTTTTTGGCAGATTTTCCATTTGAATCAAATTATTCCAGTTACAAAGCAAGGGTTAATAGCCAAACAAAACTTAAATATTTATGGCCTTAATTCTGTAGTTTAGAGA
Source organism: Bufo gargarizans (assembly GCF_014858855.1). Classification (NCBI taxonomy): domain Eukaryota; kingdom Metazoa; phylum Chordata; class Amphibia; order Anura; family Bufonidae; genus Bufo; species Bufo gargarizans. The sequence continues at coordinate 496,740,450 of NC_058083.1, read as the reverse complement.
AACACCCCATATGTGGTCGTAAATTGCTGTACGGGCACACGGCAGGGCGCAGAAAGAAAGGAATGCCATACGGTTTTTGGAAGGCAGATTTTGCTGGACTGGTTTTTTGACACCATGTTCCATTTAAAGCCCCTCTGATGCACCCCTAGAGTAGAAACTCCAAAAAAGTTACCCCATTTTGAAAACTACGGGATAGGGTGGCAGTTTTGTTGGTAGAAATAGCTGTTTTGGCACAGTTTTTATTTTTTGTTATTTACAACATTCATCTGACAGGTTAGATCATGTGGTATTTTTATAGAGCAGATTGTCACAGACGCGACAATAACAATGCATTTAAAAAAAAATTATTCTTTAGTGGTCCACATTCTGAAAGCCATAGTGTTATTTATTTTTTGGGTGACTGTCTTGTGTAGAGGCTCATTTTTTTCAGGATGAGATGACGGTTTGATTGGCACAATTTTGTGGTGTATATGACTTTTTGATTGCTTGCTATTACACTTTTTGTGATGTAAGGTGACAAAAATTGCTTTTATTACACCGTTTTCATTTTTATTCTTTTACGGTATTCACCTGAGGGGTTAGGCCATGTGATATTTTTATAGAGCAGCTTATTACGGACGCGGCGATACCTAATATGTCTGCTTTTTTTTATTTATGTAAGTTTTACACAATTATTTCATTTTTGAAACAAAAAAAAACATGTTTTAGTGTCTCCATAGTCTGAAAGCCATAGTTTTTTCAGTTTTTGGATGATTATGTTGGTTAGAGTATGATTTTTGCTGGATGAGATGACTGTGTGATTGGCACTAATTTGGGGCGCGTATGACTTTTTGATCTCTTTTTGTGATGTAAGGTGACCAAAAATGGCTTTTTTTACACAGTTTTTTTATTAACGGTAATCACCTGAGGGGTTAGGTCATGTGATATTTTTATAGAGCAGGTTATTACGGACGCGTCGATACCTAATATGTGTATTGCATTTTTTTTTTTTTTTTTTTAATCAGTGATACATTTTTTTTTTTTTTTTTTTTTTTTACTTTTTTTCACTTTAAAATTTTGACCCAGACCCACTTGGTTCTTGACAATCCAGTGGGTCTGATGTCTGTATAATACAATACAGTACACGATATAGTGTACTGTACTGTATTTTTACTTTACACTTAGTCTGATCAGACTTCTGCCTTTCAGCAGAAATCTGATCAGACTTAGCCTTACCATGGCAAGCCGGAAGCATGTGAAGGTATCCGGTTGCCATGGTAACCATCACCCGCTGCCACAACAGAGCAGCGGGTGATAGGGAAAGAGGGGGGCCCCCTCCCTCTGTGATCCGGTCAAGAATCGGGGGCTGAAACGGCACAGCAGCCCCCGATGGGACAGGTAGGGAGCTCCCTCCCTGTTAACCCCTTCCATAGAGTGGTCCCTACGGACCATGGCATGGAAGGGGTTAAACGGCTGACATCTGTGAGCACAGATGTCAGCCGTTTCAAGCAGAGTGTCAGCAATGTGCTGACACTCTGCTAACCGCTCGGCCATCCTGAGAGAGGGGGTGGGTGGATGATCGCGGGGATCAGAAACTTCCTAAAGCACTGCAAACCGCAGGTCTGAATTGACCTGCGGTTTGCAGCGATCGCCGATACGTGGCGGTCACAGGACCCCCCTCGGCATTATCACAGAGTGCCTGCTGAATGATTTGTATGCCCTGTGTCCTTAAGGACTCGGACATCAGGGCGTACGCCCTGTGTCCGCAAGAGGTTAAACTGTCATTTGATTTATCCTACAAAAAAAAAATGCTTCCCCCTAAAATTGCAATAAAAAGTTATCAAAAAGTTTAATGTTCTTTGAAATGTAAAAAAAAAAAATGCCTCCCTAAAAATGGAAAAATCTAAGAAAATAATGCTCATTCTGATATGATAAAACCTGAGACTCTCGGCCCATATATTTTGCTCAAAACACATCTGTGCCCGCCTACCCGTGCCAAGGTAGTCTCAGTCAGGCAGGTTTAACCTCCTATATGCTGGAGACTATATACCAACCATGGTTTTATATTGTTGGTATATAGGATCCACATGATCTTTGTCCCTCGAATTTATGTGTATTCTTGACATATTTTTTCCTCAGGCGTAGACCGCACTTTACATCTGATGTGTTATGTCTCTTTAATTCTAATATATGTGTATTTAATAAAGTTTGAAGCCTGTCTAGTCTCAGATTTTCTTTTTTTGTAGGTTGACTTATCATTACTGAGTGTTTTTTTTTCTTAGGGTCTGCTCATAGTACCCGGTACTTTATCTGGGTTTATATTTGAATGTTGTGTAACCTGTGTATGCTAATCCTTTAGATAAATATACTGCACATTCACACCCCAGAGGTCTGAGTGTAGTGAGCACATCACAGAGCAATCACTTATTATCACCACTGTTCAGCGTGATTGACAAAGTCCCTTCTCTGGAGGATTCTGGTGCTAAGCTGCAATAGAGTCTTCATCACATTTTATTTTAGAGAGGGTGGCCCCGTAGGTCAGGACAGCAGTTAAATCCTCACACTGCTGTGAAATGCTGTCACGGCTGAAACTACTTTCATGTTTTTTTTTGGTGACTACAATGATCACTGTACTGCCGCTATTTGCCAGGGAAAGATGACTTTACTATAATTTTCGCTGACATTTCATTGAGCCATGTCATAATGGTTTGGACTCATATTACATAATTGTAAATCAATGCTGCCTTGCATGTTATTTACATCTGAACAGTGAGGGTCTCCTCCGAGGCACAATCCTATAACAGTGATGGATTGGACTTGTATTTGCCCCACCGAAAGTCAGATACTAGTGGAATTTTTATTTTGCATTTGTTTTAGATCTGTTGTAATTTTCTTTGTTCACTGAGGATATTTTTTATTAGAATAAAAGGATGCAACCATTTTACAGGTTGGATCCATGTCATTTACAGTATAACCTATCCATGAAGGGCCCCTGTGCAGAAGGGCTTATGGGCTATTATAGTTCCAGATACTCAGCTTCTAATTTGATAAGAGAAGGGCGCTACTCATAGAGCACCTTCTTCATGGCTGTCCAGAAAATCCCTGTCCACTGGTTATTGTTAATCATAGATGTAAATTAGTCAACCAAATGGCGGCCTTTAAGTATCAATGTGCCCGTTACCCGCATGGTCCCTGTATGTCCACCGAAGACCAGGTTCACATCACTGCTTCGTTTTCCGTTTTTATGGTCGGTCAGAAGAACAGAAAACAAAACAAAAAAAAGGCTCCTGTATTTTAAATATTTATTATGCTAAGTTATGTACATTTTGCATTCGTTTTAACCATTTCTTTCTGTGATCTGTTATTTTAAACTGTAAAAAAGTCCTACACAAATGTAGTTGTTTTTTTTTGTCTTAACCGATCTCAAAAGGAAATAGCTAAAACCGATGTGCATAATGGAGAATACAGGATCTTTTTGTTTGTTGTTTTCTGTTCTTATGACCAATCAGAAGAACAGAAAACAAAATGGTGATGTGAACCCGACCTCAGGGTTTCTTAGGCTCCTTTCACACCGCCGCCAAAGCCTGTAATAGTTGAGGGCAATATTTAAGGGGTTGTCCGGGTTCAGAGCTAAACCCGGACATTCCTCCATTTTCACCCCGGCAGCCCCCCTGACATGAGCATCGGAGCAGTTCATGCTCCGATGCTCTTCTTTGCCCTGCGCTAAATTGCGCAGTGCAAAGGCATTTTTTGGAGATCCGGTGACGTACCGTGCTCTCCATGGGGCTGCCAGGAACCCCAGTGACGTCACCGGCACTGATAGGCGGGATTTAGCTCTGCCCTAGCCAGTAAAAACGGCTAGGGCAGCGCTAAAGCCCGCCACTCAGAGCCGGTGACGTCACCGAACACACTGCCGGGCGGAAGTTACCACGCGGCAGTGTGTTATTGAAAGCAAAGGAGCCCGTGCCCTGCACGATATAGCGCAGGGCAAGGGAGCGCATCGGAGCATGAGATTCTCTGATGCTAGCCTCAGGGGGGCTGTCTGGGTGAAAATAAGGGTATGTCCGGGTTCAGCTCTGAACCCGGACAACCCATTTAATGTGCCCTGCAGCACTATTCTAGTTGTAATCAAATAACACAGTGGAACCCCAGTGGACCCTATTATATATCCAAGTAAAGTCCACTGAGTTCCTTTGGGATCCATTGGACAATCAATCCAGCATGGCTTCATGGCTTATAAAGAAAAGCAACAACATAGATATGAAGAGAGCCGGTCCTAGGAAGTCAAACATTAGCTCTGGAAAATGAAAGGTTCTTCAGATCTGTTTAGGGATTTAGATGTTGGCTCTGAATTAATGCAGTGCTTTGTGGCCTCCACGAACATTGTTCACTGCATGGGGTCATCAAAGGAGTTCTCTGGTTTTAACAAATTGTGCAACCTGTACCTATCTCTGTAATCCCCAAACAGTATGCCAGTCTCTGAAATTCCTGTTGCTGGGTCCACTTGAGATAAGTCTTCATCATTAAAAAGGCGCATCCACAACATTTTTTATTCTCTGACCTAATAGAAAGGTACATGATGTAAACTGTGGTGAAGGTACTTACCGGTGACTGTATTTGTGAGTCATAACCTCCCTTCTGATCCTCAGCTGGTCAGCTTGGTCCCATTCAACTGAATGGGTCTTGGATGCAATACCAAACACAGCCACTATATAATGTACAGCGTTGTGCTTGATAAACTGTGAGGAGGGCGTACCATGCGAGCCCTGCAGCCTCTTCAAACAGCTGACCGAGTGTCGGTCACACACCAATCAGATATTGATTACCTATCCTGAGGATAGGTCAATCAATATTAAACTCCCAGAAAACCCCTTCACTTCCTTTCTGGGATTCTCACTTTCTTTTTGGGATTCACGTCCCCACCTATCCCTTGGTTGAACTTGATAGACTTATGTCTTTTTTCAACCATATTAATTATGTAACTATATTGTAAGAATATGTATTTTGTTCTCACACGAACAAATATTATTGTGTACGTTCACCATATATATACTAATTACTGCCTGAAGAACGTATTTAAAAGAAAATAATAAAGTATTTATTAATCTCAGGTTAAAAACGGGAATAAACTACAGGGAGGGCAGAATTATTAGGCAAGTTGTATTTTTGAGGATTAATTTTATTATTGAACAACAACCATGTTCTCAATGAACCCAAAAAACTCATTAATATCAAAGCTGAATATTTTTGGAAGTAGTTTTTAGTTTGTTTTTAGTTTTAGCTATTTTAGGGGGATATCTGTGTGTGCAGGTGACTATTACTGTGCATAATTATTAGGCAACTTAACAAAAAACAAATATATACCCATTTCAATTATTTATTTTTACCAGTGAAACCAATATAACATCTCAACATTCACAAATATACATTTCTGACATTCAAAAACAAAAACAAATCAGTGACCAATATAGCCACCTTTCTTTGCAAGGACACTCAAAAGCCTGCCATCCATGGATTCTGTCAGTGTTTTGATCTGTTCACCATCAACATTGCGTGCAGCAGCAACCACAGCCTCCCAGACACTGTTCAGAGAGGTGTACTGTTTTCCCTCCTTGTAAATCTCACATTTGATGATGGACCACAGGTTCTAAATGGGGTTCTGATCAGGTGAACAAGGAGGCCATGTCATTAGATTTTCTTCTTTTATACCCTTTCTTGCCAGCCACGCTGTGGAGTACTTGGACGCGTGTGATGGAGCATTGTCCTGCATGAAAATCATGTTTTTCTTGAAGGATGCAGACTTCTTCCTGTACCACTGCTTGAAGAAGGTGTCTTCCAGAAACTGGCAGTAGGACTGGGAGTTGAGCTTGACTCCATCCTCAACCCGAAAAGGCCCCACAAGCTCATCTTTGATGATACCAGCCCAAACCAGTACTCCACCTCCACCTTGCTGGCGTCTGAGTCGGACTGGAGCTCTCTGCCCTTTACCAATCCAGCCACAGGCCCATCAATCTGGCCCATCAAGACTCCCTCTCATTTCATCAGTCCATAAAACCTTAGAAAAATCAGTCTTGAGATATTTCTTGGCCCAGTCTTGACGTTTCAGCTTGTGTGTCTTGTTCAGTGGTGGTCGTCTTTCAGCCTTTCTTACCTTGGCCATGTCTCTGAGTATTGCACACCTTATGCTTTTGGGCACTCCAGTGATGTTGCAGCTCTGAAATATGGCCAAACTGGTGGCAAGTGGCATCTTGGCAGCTGCACGCTTGACTTTTCTCAGTTCATGGGCAGTTATTTTGCGCCTTGGTTTTTCCACACGCTTCTTGCGACCCTGTTGACTATTTTGAATGAAACGCTTGATTGTTCGATGATCACGCTTCAGAAGCTTTGCAATTTTAAGAGTGCTGCATCCCTCTGCAAGATATCTCACTATTTTTGACTTTTCTGCTGAGCCTGTCAAGTCCTTCTTTTGACCCATTTTGCCAAAGGAAAGGAAGTTGCCTAATAATTATGCACACCTGATATAGGGTGTTGATGTCATTAGACCACACCCCTTCTCATTACAGAGATGCACATCACCTAATATGCTTAATTGGTAGTAGGCTTTCGAGCCTATACAGCTTGGAGTAAGACAACATGCATAAAGAGGATGATGTGGTCAAAATACTCATTTGCCTAATAATTCTGCACTCCCTGTATATATCACTTTCCGTGACTATCAGGCTCCAGACTCGGGTGATGTGGTATAGGAATTTAATTATATCCACCACTCAACCTAAAGTCTGGACTAAGTCCCTATCCAGCTAGCACATTGGTGCCAATAATTACTGGAGAGGGAGTCAGGACACAGTTCTTTTGTTTGAACCAGGTAAGTGTGTGTTATTAGAGCAGTCCTACCTAGCATGAATTATAGAGCAGCTTTGAGTTGGTAGTGAGCTGGATGCCAGGGCAGTCCAGCAAATAGCATCCACCCAGTATAGTTAAAGATGTGGACGCTCACTCAGCTGCCTACAACAGCCTACCCATTCATGCCGTATCACACTGGGTCTCGGTATCAGACCGCCACACTAGCAAGTCAGCTGTTAAGCTGATTGACAATCAATCTACACCCTGCCTGCAGAGCCGTGTCCTAATACAATATCAACGGCTCAATGCGTTTTTAATGTGGAATCATAAGCCACATATCATCAGGAGCGATAATTTCTTAATACATAGACGTAGCCTGTAGAGCAGAAGTAGCCTAACACTTTTGCGTGTCAAGGCTCCGGCGCTATGATGGCCGTGCGCGGCCGCTCAAACGCCGAGAAGATATCAAGTAAGCCCCGCCTATCATGGGGGTGTATGCTGGCTCCGCGCGAATCATCCCGAGGCGCGTCATCTGACGTTCGCCCCCTGGTCCGCCCAGAGTCCACGTCACTGTACACACCTCCTAGTCAGCGCAACAAGCGCTCATGTATATGGGGGAATCGAAGCTTGCGGCTCAATCTATGTCACATAAACGCCTCGCTCCATTGTCAGTGAACACTGTGTCACCCATATTCACCCTGCATGTCAATCACCCTACCTGTACACTGTGGCTGGAACTATTCACCATGAACCAGGTAGAAATTTAGGGATAGACAAATAGGGGGGGGGGGGGGGGGGACAACAACACACTTCAGTATGTGTATGAACGCAAATATCCATAGATATATCCGTAAATGTGTAATACATCTGGGATAAATGAAGCAAGCATATGAAATTGCTTCATTCAATCCCCTTGGCTGAATGGTTTGTAACTTAAAGATCCACATTGCTTCTTTGCGGAGTAGTGGTGCATCCACATCTCCGTCACGTGTGGATCTATTATGTACAGCAATCCCTTGAACCCGCAACACATCTGGATTCCCGTCATGTGTCTCACGCACATGACGAGACACCGTGGTATCCCGTGCGTTGCGATGTCTGACAGGTGTTCGCCAAATCTCCTCCTAAGCTCACGCTTGGTCTTGCCTACATATTGTAGGCCACATTTGCAAGTGATCAAATACACTAGACCCACCGAGGTACACCTAATAAAGGACCGAATATAATATTTCTCTACGGTACAAGAAAGCTCCTTTATTGATGTACTTGCATATAATGCAAGAACCACAGGGGAAGTTGCCTTTTGCTGTGTTTTTAGGCCAAGTTTCAGGCGTAGGGCGAGTATAAAGGCTGTGCACCAATCGATCATGTAGATTGGAGCCACGTCTATACGTAACCAAAGGGCGGTCAGATATAGATGATCCGATGTCTGGATCCGACTGGAGAATAGACCAGTGGTTTTCCTCGGGATGATTCGCGCGGAGCCAGTACACACCCCCATGATAGGCGGGGCTTACTTGATATCTTCTCGGCGTTTGAGCGGCCGCGCACGGCCATCATAGCACCGGAGCCTTGACACGCAAAAGTGTTAGGCTACTTCTGCTCTACAGGCTACGTCTATGTATTAAGAAATTATCGCTCCTGATGATATGTGGCTTATGATTTCATATTGAAACGCGTTGAGCCGTTGATATTGTATTAGGACACGGCTCTGCAGGCAGGGTGTAGATTGATTGTCAATCAGCTTAACAGCTGACTTGCTAGTGTGGCGGTCTGATACCGAGACCCAGTGTGATACGGCATGAATGGGTAGGCTGTTGTAGGCAGCTGAGTGAGCGTCCACATCTTTAACTATACTGGGTGGATGCTATTTGCTGGACTGCCCTGGCATCCAGCTCACTACCAACTCAAAGCTGCTCTATAATTCATGCTAGGTAGGACTGCTCTAATAACACACCCATACCTGGTTCAAACAAAAGAACCGTGTCCTGACTCCCTCTCCAGTAATTATTGGCACCAATGTGCTAGCTGGATAGGGACTTAGTCCAGACTTTAGGTTGAGTGGTGGATATAAATTCCTATACCACATCACCCGAGTCTGGAGCCTGATAGTCACGGAAAGTGATATACAGTTTATTCCCGTTTTTAACCTGAGATTAATAAATACTTTATTATTTTCTTTTAAATACGTTCTTCAGGCAGTAATTATTATAATATGTATTTTGTTCTCTAATTTTAAATCTTTTTTTGTGAAAATATTCCTACATTCATTTGAAATTCAAACCAGCCCTATATGATTCCATGAACAATATGATGTTAAGACTATTCAGTCAGGCATTGCCTTCTTTCTATATTATCCATCTATTTTATCCTCGGTTTTATCACGCTCATCCTTTTTTTTTTTTTTTTTTTTTTTTTAAGCTCAAACTATACAAACTATATTATAATGGTGCACATCAAAAATGCTCATTATGGCAAGAATTAAATGGCAGACAAATGTTTCCCAGCACAGCGGCCTGACATATTGTAGTCTTTGTGACATGATCAAGAAAGTGTCAGCCACTATTTTTTTCCTGCCTGTAATTCAGCAGCCTAGTAGTTGACATTTATAGGTGATTGAGCAGCCTTCAAGGTTATTTGTGCATGGAACATATAAAGTATATATTGTATAGAACTGTCAGGGCCACTAATAAGAAAGTTAAAATCCTTGAAGACATTAAAAGAGGTACTTATCTTGTGGTGCGCAAAGTTCCAGGGCTGCCAGGTCCACTTCTTCACTGTCAAAGTGCTTACTTTCAGCACTCAAGAACAACATTCAAAGAAAGTGCTATTCACAGCTCAGGTCATCAAAATTGCAATTTAAAGCATTTAGCTAAAGGTACAGAAGCTTGAGTTGTGCTTGGAGAAATGACAGTGTCTTGAGCGCAAGACAGCTTCCCCCCCAGCCCTTTCAGATCAGTAATATAAGGGCATGCATTTTCTGAAGGGAATTTGAGCAAGAAATCAGTAGAAGCTAATAGACCGCGGGAGGCTTGGAAATAAAAACCTGGCTATTTCGAGCCCATCTAATAGAATAATTTGACCTACATCCTATATAGATAGATAGCTATAGGTATATACAGGTCTAATCAGATAGCTATAGGTATATACAGGTCTAATCAGATAGCTATAGGTATATACAGGTCTTTATAGTCAGATAGCTATAGATATATACAGGTCTTTATAGTCAGATAGCTATAGGTATATACAGGTCTTTATAATCAGATAGCTATAGGTATATACAGGTCTTTATAATCAGATAGCTATAGGTATATACAGGTCTTTATAATCCGATAGCTATAGGTATATACAGGTCTTTATAGTCAGATAGCTATAGGTATATACAGGTCTAATCAGATAGCTATAGGTATATACAGGTCTTTATAGTCAGATAGCTATAGATATATACAGGTCTTTATAGTCAGATAGCTATAGGTATATACAGGTCTTTATAGTCAGATAGCTATAGGTATATACAGGTCTTTATAATCAGATAGCTATAGATATATACAGGTCTTTATAGTCAGATAGCTATAGGTATATACAGGTCTTTATAGTCAGATAGCTATAGGTATATACAGGTCTTTATAGTCGGATAGCTATAGATATATACAGGTCTTTATAGTCAGATAGCTATAGGTATATACAGGTCTTTATAGTCAGATAGCTATAGGTATATACAGGTCTTTATAATCAGATAGCTATAGGTATATACAGATCTTTATAGTCAGATAGCTATAGGTATATACAGGTCTTTATAATCAGATAGCTATAGGTATATACAGGTCTTTATAGTCAGATAGCTATAGGTATATACAGGTCTTTATAATCAGATAGCTATAGGTATATACAGGTCTTTATAGTCAGATAGCTATAGGTATATACAGGTCTTTATAATCAGATAGCTATAGGTATATACAGGTCTTTATAGTCAGATAGCTATAGGTATATACAGGTCTTTATAATCAGATAGCTATAGGTATATACAGGTCTTTATAGTCAGATAGCTATAGGTATATACAGGTCTTTATAGTCAGATAGCTATAGGTATATACAGGTCTTTATAATCAGATAGCTATAGGTATATACAGGTCTTTATAGTCAGATAGCTATAGGTATACACAGGTCTTTATAGTCAGATAGCTATAGGTATATACAGGTCTTTATAGTCAGATAGCTATAGGTATATACAGGTCTTTATAGTCAGATAGCTATAGGTATATACAGGTCTTTATAGTCAGATAGCTATGATATATACAGGTCTTTATAGTCAGATAGCTATAGGTATATACAGGTCTTTATAGTCAGATAGCTATAGATATATACAGGTCTTTATAGTCAGATAGCTATACACTACGTGCAGAATTATTAGGCAAATTAGTATTTTGACCACATCATCCTCTTTATGCATGTTGTCTTACTCCAAGCTGTATAGGCTCGAAAGCCTACTACCAATTAAGCATATTAGGTGATGTGCATCTCTGTAATGACAAGGGGTGTGGTCTAATGACATCAACACCCTATATCAGGTGTGCATAATTATTAGGCAACTTCCTTTCCTTTGGCAAAATGGGTCAAAAGAAGGACTTGACAGGCTCAGAAAAGTCAAAAATAGTGAGATATCTTGCAGAGGGATGCAGCACTCTTAAAATTGCAAAGCTTCTGAAGCGTGATCATCGAACAATCAAGCGTTTCATTCAAAATAGTCAAGAGGGTCGCAAGAAGCGTGTGGAAAAACCAAGGCGCAAAATAACTGCCCATGAACTGAGAAAAGTCAAGCGTGCAGCTGCCAAGATGCCACTTGCCACCAGTTTGGCCATATTTTAGAGCTGCAACATCACTGGAGTGCCCAAAAGCACAAGATGTGCAATACTCAGAGACATGGCCAAGGTAAGAAAGGTTGAAAGACGACCACCACTGAACAAGACACACAAGCTGAAACGTCAAGACTGGGCCAAGAAATATCTCAAGACTGATTTTTCTAAGGTTTTATGGACTGATGAAATGAGAGTGAGTCTTGATGGGCCAGATGGCTGGATTGGTAAAGGGCAGAGAGCTCCAGTCCGACTCAGACGCCAGCAAGGTGGAGGTGGAGTACTGGTTTGGGCTGGTATCATCAAAGATGAGCTTGTGGGGCCTTTTTGGGTTGAGGATGGAGTCAAGCTCAACTCCCAGTCCTACTGCCAGTTTCTGGAAGACACCTTCTTCAAGCAGTGGTACAGGAAGAAGTCTGCAAGGTAAGAAAAACATGATTTTCATGCAGGACAATGCTCCATCACACGCGTCCAAGTACTCCACAACGTGGCTGGCAAGAAAGGGTATAAAAGAAGAAAATCTAATGACATGGCCTCCTTGTTCACCTGATCTGAACCCCATTGAGAACCTGTGGTCCATCATCAAATGTGAGATTTACAAGGAGGGAAAACAGTACACCTCTCTGAACAGTGTCTGGGAGGCTGTGGTTGCTGCTGCACGCAATGTTGATGGTGAACAGATCAAAACACTGACAGAATCCATGGATGGCAGGCTTTTGAGTGTCCTTGCAAAGAAAGGTGGCTATATTGGTCACTGATTTGTTTTTGTTTTGTTTTTGAATGTCAGAAATGTATATTTGTGAATGTTGAGATGTTATATTGGTTTCACTGGTAAAAATGAATAATTGAAATGGGTATATATTTGTTTTTTGTTAAGTTGCCTAATAATTATGTACAGTAATAGTCACCTGCACACACAGATATCCCCCTAAAATAGCTAAAACTAAAAACAAACTAAAAACTACTTCCAAAAATATTCAGCTTTGATATTAATGAGTTTTTTGGGTTCATTGAGAACATGGTTGTTGTTCAATAATAAAATTAATCCTCAAAAATACAACTTGCCTAATAATTCTGCACTCCCTGTAGGTATATACAGGTCTTTATAGTCAGATAGCTATAGGTATATACAGGTCTTTATAATCAGATAGCTATAGATATATACAGGTCTTTATAGTCAGATAGCTATAGGTATATACAGGTCTTTATATTCAGATAGCTATAGATATATACAGGTCTTTATAGTCAGATAGCTATAGGTATATACAGGTCTTTATAGTCAGATAGCTATAGGTATATACAGGTCTTTATAATCAGATAGCTATAGATATATACAGGTCTTTATAGTCAGATAGCTATAGGTATATACAGGTCTTTATAGTCAGATAGCTATAGGTATATACAGGTCTTTATAATCAGATAGCTATAGATATATACAGGTCTTTATAGTCAGATAGCTATAGGTATATACAGGTCTTTATAGTCAGATAGCTATAGGTATATACAGGTCTTTATAATCAGATAGCTATAGATATATACAGGTCTTTATAGTCAGATAGCTATAGGTATACACAGGTCTTTATAGTCAGAGAGCTATAGGTATATACAGGTCTTTATAGTCAGATAGCTATAGATATATACAGGTCTTTATAATCAGATGGAAGTAAAGGAGCTAGGACGGATTATGGAATTAGAAGACAAATTCAGAAATATCATATTTAGATGTACGATCAGACTTGACCGTGCTCGAGATTAATAGGTCAAGATGTGATTACGGGCCATCAAAGTATTAACGTCCATAATACAGAATCAATACAGTGTATTATAGTCTGAGGCAGGCAAGATTTTGACTGATGCTTTGTTTCGTCTTTATAAGAATATAAGATTTTTGTGGGTATTTATTTTTAGATTATTTAGATTTAAAGGGTACTGCCTGGGGCCCTAACAAGATGCATATTTCAGTATAACGCAAATGTGTTGAGCCACATTAAAGTATAAAGTAATATATATTATTAAAGGGGTTGATTCAGGGCAACAAAACCCTGTCAATATACCCTGCTATAAGCTACAACACAGGGCCATTCTAGTGGCCAGAGTGGTACCCACGTCAATCTAATATTGCTGAACTATCCTGAGGATAGATCCTCAATATTGGAAACCGGACTATTCCTTTAAAGGTGTAATGCAAAGTATAAAACATGCCCCTCATATAGATTATACTTGCGCTGCTCCCTGGCACCCGCGTCGCTCCTGATCCCCGAATCGCCACTGCTGCATCTCCTCGTCGCCCGGATCAAAACATCAGGCGACTGGGAAGAGCCTCCCTAGCATCACCCGCGATGCTAGGGAGGCTCGTCCCCATCACAGCTTGCTAATGGCTGCTCCCCCCAACACCGGATGTTATGATCCGCATGATGGGGAGATGCAGCAGCGGCTGTGCGGGGATCAAGAACGATGCGGGGAGCGGGGAAAGTATAATCTATATAAGGGGGACATGTTTTGTACTTTGGATAACCCCTTTAAAGGGAACCTGTCACCTGGATTTTAGGTATTGAGCTGAGGACATGGGTTGCTATATCGCCACTAGCACATCCGCAATACCCAGTCCCTATAGCTCTGTGTGCTTTTATTGTTTCAAAAAAATGATTTTATATATATGTAAATGAGGCTACTAACGTTTCCAGGGCCCAGCCACGCCCACTGTGAAGGAACCCCACATACTCTGAATCTCCTCCTTGCTCCCCGAAGTCACAAAGCTAGAGCGCCGTAATTTCACGATCCGCGAGCTAGCGCATGCGCAGTGTCGGCATAGTGTTCCTTCCCTGTGCTTGCATCAGCCTCAGGGAACGAACTGCGCATGTGCTAGCTCGCCATTGCGAGATTACGGCGCTCTAGCTTTGTGACGTCGGGGAGCAAGGAGGAAAATACGGAGGATGCGGGGCGGTGCTGGGCTCCTTCACAGTGGGCGTGGCTGGGCTCAGTCAGAGAACGGTGGACTAAGGTTAATTTACATATCTATAAATTAAATAAATACGTCTATCGGTACATCATGTTTGCTCTACTCGCACCCAGAGCTGCGTTCACACGTCCTATGCTACTACAGGTTCTTTCCAGGCCCATTTCAAGAACTGCATTCATGCCGCTGTTACATCTGTTATGCTCCATTCACAACCAGAGCTGCTGTTATACCAAATATAATGCTCTGCTTATACCCAGAGTTGTGTTCACACTTCTACTGCTACACCAGGTCCTATACCCCACTCACCAAAGCCGCTTTCCATGTATGCTGTCACATCAAGTTAATATTCCATTCACATCCAAAGCTGCGTCCACGTGTCTGCTTTTACATCTTGTCCTATACTCCATTCACTACTAGAGCTGCGTTCACTTGTCTGCTTTCGCATCACGTTCAATACTCTGCTTACTTTCAGATTGCATTTATACGTCTGCTTTATACCATGCTTTTCATGTGCTACCCATACTCAGAGCTGTGCCCATACCATGTTTTTTAGGTACCACTCACATCCAAAGCTGCATTCACCCATTTGTTTGTTACATCATGTGTTGTACTCTGCTCCCACTCAAAACTGCATTCTCCTGTTCATTGCTACGTCGTGGTTTTGCTCAATCTCACCTGGGCAGTCTGCACCCACCGCTCTGGTACCTCTCTCCTGACAAACATAACTGCGTTCTTTTCAGGCTTACGTTCCCTTCCTCGGTGGTCTGTTACATTCCATAGGCCTACTTTCTGTTTAATCCTGGTTCGTATTCACTCAGATTGGTCTCCTGCCCCAGTTCACCAAACAGCTCCTCAGCGGAGGTCACTGGGCCAATAGGAGTAAGTTTCCTGCCATGTTTTCACAAGCTGTTCATTTGTTTGTCACGATAAGAGACTTCTCTTAGCGAACTTGCAATGCCTCAGGCTCTTGTTTTTCTCCCATCTCTGTTTCAATTTTATGTTTCAATTTTATGGTTCGCGGTGGTTAGTGTTTTAGGTATGCACGTGCTTCGGATTACTAATGTCTATATTTTCAACGCCTGTTGGCAGTTTTGTTTCTTAGGCCACCTTCTAGCCAATCAAATCATTCAAGTCGCTGCATATCCCATCAGGTCCGGCTTACGTTTTAATTACTTATCGTCACCGCAACGTCATCCCTCTGGCTTCGGGGGCCCTATGACTGATCCGGCCTCATGGCTCCGGGTGCTCCATGACCGTTTTTCATGTTTTGGTTGTCAGGGGTACGACATGGTTGTAGGCTGGTTAGTGTCCCAGGTTTGCTGTTGGAGGCTCGCACGAGTGGCTCTTCGCTTATAGGACCTCACGATTGGCATCGACACTTGTAGTTCGCACGGCCATCTGATACTTTTTCCGCCATAAGAGGCTCGCACGCATGGCTCCCGCCATAAGAGGCTCGCACGCATGGCTCCCGCCATAAGAGGCTCGCACGCATGGCTCCCGCCATAACAGGCTCGCACGCATGGCTCCCGCCATAAGAGGCTCGCACGCATGGCTCCCGCCATAAGAGGCTCGCTAGAGTGGCTCTTGGCTTAGAGGATTTCACAATTGTCATCGACATTGGTAGGTCATATGGCCATCTGATACTATTTCCCATGGCACACTTTTCAGAAGTTTTCTTTTGGTCATTTACAGACGTGGACAAAATTGTTGGTACCCTTTGGTCAATGAAAGAAAAAGTCACAATGGTCACAGAAATAACTTTAATCTGACAAAAGTAATAATAAATTAAAATTCTATAAATGTTAACCAATGAAAGTCAGACATTGTTTTTCAACCATGCTTCAACAGAATTATGTAAAAAAATAAACTCATGAAACAGGCATGGACAAAAATGATGGTACCCCTAGAAAACACAGAACATAATGTGACCAAAGGGACATGTTAATTCAAGGTGTGTCCACTAATTAGCATCACAGGTGTCTACAACCTTGTAATCAGCCATTGGGCCTATATATATGGCTCCAGGTAATCACTGTGTTGTTTGGTGATATGGTGTGTACCACACTCGACATGGACCAGAGGAAGCAAAGGAAAGAGCTGTCTCAAGAGATCAGAAAGAAAATTATAGACAAGCATGTTAAAGGTAAAGGCTATAAGACCATCTCCAAGCAACTAGATGTTCCTGTGAGTACAGTTGCACATATTATTCATAAGTTTAAGATCCATGGGACTGTAGCCAACCTCCCTGGACGTGGCCGCAGGAGGAAAATTGATGACAAATCTAAGAGACGGATAATCCGAATGGTAACAAAAGAGCCTAGAAAGACTTCTAAAGAGATTCAAGGTGAACTTCATGCTCAAGGAACATCAGTGTCAGATCGCACCATCCGTCGTTGTTTGAGCCAAAGTGGACTACATGGGAGACGACCAAGGAGGACACCATTGTTGAAAACGAATCATAAAAAAGCAAGACTGGAATATGCCAAACTACATGTTGACAAGCCACAAAGCTTCTGGGAGAATGTCCTGTGGACAGATGAGACAAAAATCGAAGTTTTTGCCAAGGCACATCAGCTGTATGTTCACAGACGAAAAAATGAAGCATATCAAGAAAAGAACACTGTCCCTACTGTGAAACATGGAGGAGGCTCTGTTATGTTCTGGGGCTGCTTTGCTGCGTCTGGCACAGGGTGTCTTGAATCTGTGCAGGGTACAATGAAATCTCAAGACTATCAAGGAATTCTAGAGAGAAATGTACTAGCCAGTGTCAGAAAGCTTGGTCTCAGTCGCAGGTCATGGGTCTTGCAACAGGACAATGACCCAAAACACACCGCTAAAAACACCCAAGAATGGCTAAGAGGAAAAAATTGGACTATTCTAAAGTGGCCTTCTATGAGCCCTGACCTCAATCCTATTGAGCATCTTTGGAAGGAGCTGAAACATGCAGTCTGGAAAAGGCACCCTTCAAACCGGACACAACTGGAGCAGTTTGCTCATGAGGAGTGGGCCAAAATACCTGCTGAGAGGTGCAGATGTCTCATTGACAGTTACAGGAAGCGTTTGATTGCAGTGATTGCCTCAAAAGGTTGCGCAACAAAATATTAAGTTAGGGGTACCATCATTTTTGTCCATGCCTGTTTCATGAGTTTATTTTTTTACATAATTCTGTTGAAGCATGGTTGAAAAACAATGTCTGACTTTCATTGGTTAACATTTATAGAATTTTAATTTATTATTACTTTTGTCAGATTAAAGTTATTTCTGTGACCATTGTGACTTTTTCTTTCATTGACCAAAGGGTACCAACAATTTTGTCCACGTCTGTATATTTTACAGATTAGTACTTGCGGTTCATTTCAGCCTCATTTCATTAAGAAGCTTTACCCCATGTCATTATCTTTCTAGGTTATCGAGTCCCGGTTGATTACTAAACCCGTCGGGTTAAGCCCCAATCTTTTCCCCAGCCGTCCTTAATTTTAAGGTTTACATCCCGGCGGCTGCCCGGCCCCATGGACCCCTGGTGGTTGCTTCAGCCCCATGGCTTCAGGGGTCCGACCAATGGTTGTCTGTCCACCTGTGCAGCTATGCTTTTGGTTTTGAATGACTCACATCTTTACCTGCTTGCCAGCTTATGTTATTTAGGTTTCATTTTAGTTAATGTCCGTTATTATCTCCATTTTCTGTCACGTTTCCCTTCGTCTTTTCAGGTCATGCAGTTGAACTCATGTTGGGGGTCACCTTCCACGTCGGTCAGGTCTTGTTCCTAACGATATTTTGCCTTGCATGTTATTCAGGCCACGTAGTTTTATCTTGGGTATTGCCTGCCACATCGGTCAGGCTCATGGTTTAACTTCACCTGCACCTTATTCAGGTCACTTATTATTAGTCATAATTCTTAAAAAAAACAAAAACTCTGCCCCATGGCTTCGGGGGCCCAATGACATCTTCGGCCCCATGGCTTCGGGGGCCCAACGACAGCTTCGGCCCTATGGCTTCGGGGGCCTGACGACAGCTTCGGCCCCATGGCTTCGGGGGCCCGACGACAGCTTCGGCCCCATGGCTTCGGGGGCCTGACGACTGTTTTCAGTCCTGCTGGGCTGATGGCCTGGTTGGTTGTCCATCTGTGCATCTGGGCTGATTTTGCCCCTATGTATCGCATACATACCTGCTTCCCTAATTTCCTAATAATCCATGTTGATTGCTCACTTTATGTTTTGACCGCAAACTGGTCTGGTTCGCCCTACAGCATCATTGTCATGTCTTATGCAGATATTTAGTCTTTCTTTAATTGTTCATGTTTTCGTTCAAGTCCTGCCAGAGGAAGAACAAGTAGGGCAATTCCCTCTAGCATTTCAGTCTGATCGTAGTCTATCTTATTTTGTCAACCAGGTCCCCGCGCAAAGTCTTTGCCTTTTTACCATGACCTGGAATTTATTTTCGCCGCTAGCTTTATTGCATTGCACTCCCTCACTCATGGGAGGGTATAAACAGAATCTTGTATATTATGGCTTTGTAGCTTCTTGCCGCACTAACCTCATACTCCCTACAACCACGTTGAATCGGATTTTGGACAAGGTCCAGCATTTCCTCACGGTAGAAGATTCAGATAGTAGGTCGGTCTTCACGTCTCAAGCGTAAAAACAATTCTCAGGGGCACACAGTAGAACAACGCGCGGACCACGGCTAGCAGATAGCTGTTGTCTGGGGAACTATTCAAGGATTCTTCCTATCTACATGGTTCTTTTGGCCCTCATTCCTGCATAGTCTAGGCAGTTAGGTTTCGGTCCCACAATCTCCTGAGACTAGGGCATTGCCAGTACTCGCACTAGAACCAAACTTTATACGTTTCAGTTGGTTTTTATGATTCAATCATTTCACAACGTATTCCCGGTCCTCCATTCTGCTTTGGGGCAGTATCCGCAATATTGAGCATCATGTCTCAGACTTTGTCATCCACAAGATGGGTTGTAGGTCTCCTACTGGTCTTGCCTCATATACCCCGAATTTTCGCTCTAGATCCCTGACGCCTTGCAGTTGGCTTGAGGATTAGTTTGCACATGCGATTCGAATTCCTTTTCTACCCTACTTGGCTTGGTTTCTGCCCACTTATAGGCCTACCCACGATCATGGCTTAGGGCACACAACAAGCCATTTAGTCAGGTCAGCTAAGACACGCCTAGCTGGGTTAGGTTGTTCCCGTTGTTTCTCTCCCTAGGGTTCTTCGGATATCTCTTGGCCGTAGCCATGACCACAAATGGTATAAGTAATATGATAACTTTATTCTGTAGGTTAGTCCAATTATGATGATTACAGATTTACCGTATATAGTTTTATTACATTATACTACTAGCTCAATAAAAACACTTGTTTTTACAAAATTATTAGTCTTTGTGTCACTGCATTCCAAGACCCAGAACATTTACATTTTTATGACAACGTAACCGTGTGAGGGCTAATAGATATTCCTCTCTGCTGATAAGTGTTATTGATGTTACTGTACCGTGTAACAGAAATCGCTACAAGTGGTTCACTTATTTGTGTGGTAAAGTTAGAATATGGACCAGACAAACAGTGTTCAATGTGTGTGTGTGTGTGTGTAGGGGGGGGGGGGCAAGTGTTTGGTGTGACCTACTTGATGCCGTGATCCGGATACTAAATGTCTGGGTCTTGACATCAATCATTTGGCTCAGAGGGATGATTATGGTGGGCAAGTGCTCTTCTTCTGCCCTCTTTCCTGCATTAAAAAGACCCTCATATGTGATAAACAGAAAGCAAGTATGCTTTCTGATTGATAGAGGAGATGTGGATAGGTAGCATGCACAGAAGTCTATGTTACCCTACCCAATGCCCCCCTCCTTCTTCACCTTGGCTGAGAACACAGTCTGCTGAAGGGGGAAGGGCTCATTTAACTTTGTATATCTTGAGCCTTTTAGCAGCAACCAGGATCAAAGCATTAAATGGTGTAGGTCAGGGGATATAGACTTAAAAATTTAGTTCAGGAATGAAAGCCATTGAAATCGGTTTTCATTTCAGCTGCTATCACTCCTGACCCAAACTCAAAAGGTTATATATCTTGATGTAGAAGATATAATGCTGTGATCCTGGTCTTGTTTTAAAGCTTAGATTTCTGCCTTTTAAACAAGGCCAAGATATTAAGGCTTAAAGCAAACCTTCCGCCTCACCCTACTGCCGAGTTCTGCTGTTAGGTACTTTTCTGAAAGCCAAAACTTGGGCAAAACTCTTAAGGGTTAAAGAACTTAAAGGGTTTCTGTCATCAGAAAAATCATTATTTAGCTGGCTGACATTAGCGATGTGCTAATGTCAGCAGAACATAACTGTATGACTTGTATCTCCCTGCCGCCATTCGCGTTAAATAAGGACGTATGTTCCCAAAAATAGTACCAATCAAGCCGTCGCCTTATCCTGCAAAAAATGAGAACCTTCCTAAGTTAATCGGTCAAAAAATAAAAGAGCTATCACTTTCAGACAATGGAGACACTAAAGTATGATTTTCTTTTGCTTCAAAACCGCTATTATTGTGCTAAAGTGAAATAAATAAATAAATAAAAGTAGACATATTAGGTTCTTCTGCATCCGTTACCACATGACATAACCCCTCAGATGAACACCGTAAAAAAAAAACGGTGCCAAAAAAACCCATTTTTTTTCTCACCTTACATCACAAAAATTGCAACACCATGCGATCAAAAAGGCGTATGCCCCCCAAAATAGTAACAATCAAACCGTCACCTCTACCCGCAAAAATGGAGATCCTACCTAAGACAATTGGTCAAAAAATAAAAAAGCTATGGCTTTCAGACTATGGAGACCCTAAAGCATAATTTTTTTGTTTAAAAAATGCTATTATTGTGTAAAAGTTAAATAATTAAGAAAAAGTATACATATTAGGTATTGCCACGTACGTAACGATCTGATCTATAAAAATATCACATGACCTAACACCTCAGGTGAATGCTGGGAAAAATAAATAAAAAATACTGTGCCAAAATTACAAATTTTTGGGTCACCTTGCCCCATAAATCATATGTACCCAAAAAAGAGACACAAAAACATAATTCTTTTTTTCAAAAATGCTTTATTATTTTAAACTGAAACAAACAAAGAAAGTAGACATATTTGATATCATTGCGTCCGTAACAACCTGCCCTATAAAAAAAGCACATGATCCACATGATTAAAATAAAAATTTGCCCAAAAAGTGATATTTTGAAATTTCAACTCCATTTTCTTTTAATTCTCATGGAACACCTAAAGGGTTAACCAAGTTTGTAAAATCAGTTTTGAGTAGCTTGAGGGGTGTAGTTTCTACAATGGGGTCATTTATGGGGGGTTTCCACTATGTAATTCCCGCAAAGTTACTTCAGACCTGAACTGGTCCTTAAAAAGTGGGTTTCGGAAATTTTCTTAAAAGTTTTAAGAATTGCTTCTAAAACTCTAAGCTTTCTAACGTCCTAAAAAATAAATAAAAAAAAGACATTTACAAAATGATGCCAACATAAAGTAGACATATGGGGAATGTTAAGTAATAAATATTTTACGTGGTATCACTTTCTGTTTTAAACGCAGAGAAATAGAAATTTTAAAAAATTGTGAATTTTTCTGACTTTTTGGTAAATTTGGGATTTTTTCATAAAGGTGAAATATATTGACTCAAATTTATGACTATTATGAAGTACAATGTGTCACGAGAAAACAATCTCAGAATGGCTTGGATAAATAAAAGTGTTCCAAAGTTATTACCACACATAAAGTGACACATGTCGGATTTGCACAAAATGGCCTGGGCAGGAAGGTGAAAACTGGCCCGGGGTAGAAAGGGTTAAATGGCTAACCTTCATAGTTTCATAAAGCCTCTGTAGTATGTTATTATACGTGCCTAGACAAGGCCGATGCAGTGACACTCTTAAAAACCGTACATGTCTAATAGCAGCACTAATGCATTCTTTATCCAGTCGCTATTTTCTTGATGTATACATGGACAGATACAGCTCCATTGTTCTGCGCAGTTCCTGAGTGCCTAGAGAGTTGCGCAGGTTTCAGACACGGCTGAAATGACCTTGTTTACTTTGAATTCCTGACAAGTCCCTCTATACAGAAGATGACACCCGGAGTAGTTCATTAGATTGTGCCGTTAAGATGTTGAAACATTGTAATTTGAGACGCTTGTTTTCTTTTTGTTTATGTATCGATCCAGGTTGGAACAGCATCGGAGAAATGGATTTTCTCCTATTTATACAAATACTTTGTTTTATCCGTATGTTTAGCCTCTGAGATCTTGGGTTTCATATAGATGCTAAAGCTGTTTATTATCCAGGTACAATATGGTAGCAAACAATGGAGAGAGAGGTCCACAGATATCCACTATTTTCATTAGTCCTTGTCCCTGATGGGGCTCTCAGTCTAATTTGCCTATCTTAGGGAGACAGAATAGAGCCAGGGTCATAGGAAAGGATTGTTCTGCCATATAGATTGATGACCTATCATCAGCATAGGTCAGAAATATCTAATCGGCGGGGGTCTGACACCCGGTACCAGTGACGATCAGCTGTTTGAAGAGCATGCATGGAGCGCCGTTTTCTCTTCATTACACTGCACGTTGTCTGGAAAGTACACTCGCTCCATTCACAGGTGATGACGCGTAGTGTGAAGACCAGCTCTTCAAACAGCTGGTCAGTGGTGGTGGCGGGTATCGGATCCCCTCTGATCAGATACTGATAACCTATCCTGACGATAGGTCATCCATATATATGGTAGGACAACCCTCTAAAGGGAATGTGTCATCAGAAAATGACCTATTGTTTAAATTAAGTTTTTATGTTTAACATATTTTTAAAGAATTTTTATGACGTTATTTTACATTTTCCATGTCAATATCTGTATTTAAACAAAAAACATAAAATCCTGTGGTTTTCACACTGAACATTAAACCTAATAATTGGCACCACTTCTTGGTCCATACAGATCACTTTACTGCAGTTAACTGCTCATCTGTCATTCTACTCCTGCCTGTAATGGTATCACCTCTGTGTATAGATAAGACAGGATCCACCATTCACAATAGGTGATTGTCAAAGCTTATCTATTCTTATCTTGTACAATGACCTTTGCACAGGTCACAGAGCATGCCTAGAAGACTCTCCCATAGAAGTCACTGACGTCCCCTCCTGTGTCTATGGCCCTTGTGGCTGCCATAAAGCATTTTTTTTAACGCTGTTTAAATGCTGTTAAGAACAGGTCGGGCAAGATGGCCGCCCCCCATAATCATGTTCAGGAAATAGAATAAATAAAGAGAGATTAGAAAAAAAAGGAGATGGGCTACTATCTGATTTTAACTGGCAGCTACAATTTCCTTTAATACCCCTTCTTCTAGCCCTTATTTGAAAATATAACACGTACTGTGAAGAGTAATAGGAACGGGGCAATCCCTACTGAGGCTTTCTTCTCCAGGAACCCAGTACAGGTTATTGGGGGTTGCCCATACAGTGAGAGAGAGAGAGACTCCATATCTGTATTAGTTTTGTGCCAAGTTTATTCTATTATTCTATCTTATTTCATGGAATTCTGCATTTCAATTTCAATGCAGGTTCCACCTTCCTTCTGTGGTGTCACTGCAGGGAAATTACAAAGCCTTCTGTTAAATTTACTAGTGCAGGGTTCCTCAACTCCGGTCCTCAGGGCCCACCTGCCGGTCATGCTATCTGAATTTCCTTAGTATTGAGCAGGTGATATAATTAGTGTCCATGCATCAGAACTTACCACAGGTGTTCATTCTGTGGGATGTTCTGAAATCATGACCGGTAGGTGGGCCCCAAGGACTGGAGTTGAGGAACACTGTACTGATCAAGGCCCAGCAAATGGACATCCTGTGATCAGTCTGTTGTTGGGTCCCTTCTAACTAAATGGGGCAGAGGACAAACCCCTTAATATGTGTAGCCGAAACATTGTTTAAAAAAAAAAAATAAGAAGATAAAACAAACCTATATATGTATGTTTAGTCAGTACTTGTATTTAATACAAAAGGATTATACAGATTTCAAAGTTATTACAGTCCTCAATATCAATTTAGGGAGATTTTATGGCAAATACAGAACTCATGCAGCCAGGATAATTTTCTCTTTTAACAGGATTACCCTTCAATCAGGTATTTATTTAATCCACCATAAATCTATTTAGAAAAAGCAGTAATAAATGTGAGGTTTACACCGAAACACAGGCCACTGAAATGAATACTTTTAAACAATTCCTTTAATGTTAATATATTACTTTACATGCCCGTTGAGCTTGAAATTATTTTAAGTATACTGTGCCATTCTGGATAGAGCACATCTGGTGTATCCGAGTATGCTCGGGTTCAGATAAGCGTTTGTACTTGCACTTCTGTCTTTCATTTTATTTTCTCTCTCTCTTTGCTTTTGTATAGCAATTTTATCAGTTTGTAAAATGGTTTAACTCTAAGGCCTCCCTGCAAATGTGTTTCAGTTCATTGGAATTTCTTGGATGTCTTGCGTGGACAGCCCTCTTCAGGACATGCCACAGCATCTCGATAGGGTTAAAGTTTTAGGACTCTGACTTGGCCATTCCAAATCACAGATCTTTTCTATATCAACAATCTTTTAGTTGATTTACATGTGTGCTTTGGGTTGCGATGTTATTCTTTTGAACACCAGCAGCTTCCGTTGTAGTGTCCATAAACACCCTTCTTGTTCAATTATTTTTTTAAGGTGAACACATGGTGCAGTTTGTAGAGTTTTTTCTCACCTCTTTAAGGATTGCCGGGTTTGCTCTTAGAGTTAATCTTAAAGGGGTTGTCCGGCTTCAGAGCTGAACCTGGACATACCCACATTTTCACCCGGACAGCCCCCTGTTATGAGCATCAGAGCATTTCATGCTCCGATGCTCTCCTTTGCGCTGCGCTGAATCGCGCAGGGCAAAGGCCTTTTATGGAGTTCCGGTGACGTACCGGGCTCTTCATAAGCACTGCTAGGCAGAGGCTTCCCCCCAGCAGTGAGCCGGGTGACGTCACCAGCTCTGATGGACCTGTAAAACGGCTAGGGCAGCGCTAAAGCCTGCCCATCAGAGCCGACGATGTCACCGGCAAAAGTGCTGGGCGGAAGCCTCCGCCTTGCAGTGTGTTGTAATAAACAAAAAAGCTCTTGCCCTGCGTTATCCAGCGCAGGGCAAGGGAGAGCATCGGAGCATGAAATGCTCTCTGATGCTCAAATCTCAGGGGCTGGAGGGGTAAAATTCTGGGTACGTCCGGGTTCAGCTCTGAACCTGGACAACTCCTTAACAGGAAGGCCACTCTCAGGGAGAATAGTTCAGAATTTTCTCAGTTTATGAAGAATTTGTATAACTATCGATTGATGTGCTATTACTGATTAACTATTTCTTGGTAACTGATTGGCGTACTACATATATACACTATTAACTGCCTGAATAAAGTACGTTAAGAACATTTTATTAAAACCTGATAAAAAATTGGTTCTCCACCAAATTCAACAATCAGGCTGGCGGTGTGAGTTGGAGTCTAGAAAATTATATATATGCCAGCTCCACAAAGCTCACACCCCCACAGAGAAACCATCTTTTTTGACAGATGTAGGGACTACAAAAAGCCCACAAAAATAGTGGGGTGGTTCAGTCCAAACCAATGCAAACGTGGTCTGTCCTTGAACAAACAGTCTCTCCAATAGATATTGGAGTAATGGTGCAGCCACTAATAGTATTGTTTGAATGGACCCCCTCCCCACTGAATCAGCGGCTCGGCATTAGTATGCATCTATTGAAGCTGAACATGGAAAGGCGCTCTGTATTGCTCAACGCGTTTCCCTGCCAACCTAACATAGAGGGCACTGTACAGGTTTTACTACATCACTCTGATGGTTAGTGTGCAGTAACATATATTCAGTTGAACGAACGCTGCACGCCTCTGATGGCGAGTCCAGCGTTGTTTAAATGAAGAACTCTCCTCCCCCGGATCGTCCAAGCCTCCAGAACAGGAGCCAATGAGGTGCATCTGTACTAGCTACCACACCTCCTCCTGTCATTATACTCTTGCTATCGGCGTCCGGGGCTACTGTATTATTGTGATCAATGCTTGAGTGACCATACATTTCAAGGGACAATAATTATCTTCATGTAAAGACCTTGTCTATTAGCGATCTTGCAAAAGACAAACACAGCTATTCATAAAGTAAGGTATATATGTTGCTCTTTCCAAATGTACTTTAAAGGATAAAGGCGCAGCATAAAATAGACGCATAATGACATTCAATGTGGACTCCTGCATATACATCTCTACCAGTACATAGAGACAGTGTACAGTCGTGGCCAAAAGTTTCGAGAATTACATAAATATTGGAAAAGTTGCTGCTTAAGTTTTTATAATGGCAATTTGCATATACTCCAGAATGTTATGAAGAGTGATCAGATGAATTGCATAGTCCTTCTTTGCCATGAAAATTAACTTAATCCCAAAAAAAACTTTCCACTGCATTTCATTGCTGTCATTAAAGGACCTCTGGGTGGATGTTCTCACATGTTCTATACCTTGAAACATAACGAAGTTCCTCATTGTGGGATGTTTAACCGCAACATGTTGTGCAATAGGGGTATCACCGCAATTGTTGATCTTTAATAGGTGTTCCCCTATTCGCCTCTTGAATTCCCGTTTTGTCTTGCCCACGTACTGTAGGCCACATGCGCATGTTGCCAAATACACTACTCCTTCTTTTCTGCAGTTGATAAAGGACTTTATGTCATAACTGCGTCCAGTGACAAAGCTTATGAACTGACCTCCTTTTCTAATGGCCTTACAGGCTAAACAGTTGCCACATCTGTAAGTGCCATTAGGTTTTCTTGAGGTCAACCAGGTTTCACTGACCGGGGAGCTAAATGCACTTGCAATTTGTCCCACTTGTAACCATCGATTGATGTGCACCCAGGTCTTTAGCAGGACTTTTGCAGTCTTTTTCACCTTCTCTGTAATATATCAGCTGTTTGCATCAAGGAATGGATCTTGCAAATCAGTCGTTCTTCAGAAGAACAAGTTTGTCTGTAACCATGCTTTGTGTGCCTTTCTTTGTTGGACAGAGCAACTGTGAAACCCACAATTCTGATCTCCTTAACTAAAACACCTTTTGCTACTCACCTTAGCTGTTGGAGGTCTTTAAAGAGGTTGTTCGAGCTTTTACCATTGATGACCTATTCTCAGGATCGGCGGGGGTCCGACACCCGGCTCCCCCTCCGATCACCTGTATGAGGAGACTGCGCGTGCAGTGTGCACATGCTGATTCCTGTCTCCCTTCCTGTCCGCTGCTGCTTTGCCATGGAAATACAGCAGTGGACAGGAAGAGAGAAGGGAGACGGCCATCTCATACAGCTGATCAGCGGGGTGCCGGAATTTGGATCCCTGCCGGACAACCCCTTTAACACAGAGGTTCACTTACTTTTGCTCCCTGCACTGTGGAATTTAACTCAATGTGCCCAATAAACGACATGAATGGTACAACTATTTGTATCTTAATAATTTAGTTAGCACATTTTACTAGTAATTCATGCAGAAATCCCAGTAATTCCAAATGGTTTACTTAATTTTCCTTGCGACTGTACTCATAGCCTGATTGCCTCTTTGGAGGGAAGGTGTTTAGTATGTTTAAGCGCATCCATGGGTTCATCTTTGTAGAAGCTTTACATTATCCAATAGATTTTCACTTGAGTGACATCAGTTCTCCCAGCGATCAAAGAGATCTTTCATCCTTCCTCTTAACAATCTCTTTACCATCCTGGTCAATGTCTTATCCTTTTCCCTTCTCTTGATCATCTTGCCCATCAGCTAGACAGCAGCTAGTCAGACTTTTAAAAGACCTAAAATAGGCTTTACTGCATTCAAAGTGGAATAACAAATTTTCTTATATATTTGGCTGTCTGATTCACCTTCAGTCCCCTTCTGATTCACCTTCAGTCCCGTCTCAACTATCTGCTAGATCAGGGATCAGCAACCTTTGGCACTCCAGCTGTTGTGAAACTACAATTCCCAGCATGCTTCATTCATTTCTATGAGAGTTCTCAGAGGAGCATAGCAAGTATGCATGCTGGGAGTTGTAGTTTCACAACAGCTGGAGTGCCGGAGGTTGCCTACTCCTGCGCTAGATCAAGGGTCATGTTCGTAACAGTGCCACATTACGACTTAGAATCACCAGCTGATCCATGTCGTATGATTACATTTATCATTGGCTGCTGCAGTCACTTGCTATGGCCATCACTTCATGACTCATGCTTTCAAAACTCCATGTATTGGGGCCCAGGGAAGAACAGTAGAAATTGTTATTGTGCCGGATACCACCCATTTTTACAGCATATTCAGCATTGTATAAGCGTATTGATGCATAAATATACCATGGATTAATGGAGTCTTTCACTTTCCACATATTGATTACCTATCCTCAGTATAGACTGGAAAGAAAAATTGGGGGTCAGTCAGCACATCCAGTGCGCAGGTGAGCGTCACCATGGCTGAAAGCGCAAAGGCAAAAAAGTATTCTGGTGCAAATGCTACGCTAATGAATTTGAGATGCTTGGCAAATCATTTTGTACAAAATGTTTTGGGCCCATCTGCCAAACGTCAAGGCGACCTCAGTAAGACAGGAACCTAACACTAAATACCACATTAACTGGTGCCATTTTATTCAGGGAATGCAGGTTCCACATGCATGCCGAACCCACATTATATTTTGCCACTTATGGTGCCAAAATGGCCTCCATTATATTCAGGGGATGCAGGCTCCTCATGCATGCCGAACCCACACTATATAATATCCTCAGTATAGGTCATCACTTTCAGATTGGCGGGGCTCCGAGTCCCAGCACCCCTGATGAACAGTTGTATGTAGAGAACTCAACGTTCCTGCAAACATTGTTTACCTGCTCCCCGTCGACCAGTTAACTGTTTTGAGATTCCATGGAAGTAGCAGGCTCCGTAAGCTGTGTAGTTTCTGGTACTTGCATACTGAAACCAAGCTCCCATTTACTTGAATGGTAGTTGAGCTGCAATGCCCCAGTGTGGTCATTGTACAGTTTGTGGAGCTGGCTGCCTACAGCTCCAAATACTATATACCCTCTGGCACCACGACAAACTGAAACAGATGTTCATTTCTTGAAACCCCAACAGTACTGATATTGATGTCCCATCTTGAGCATAGGTCATCAATATCTGTAACCTGGAATGCCCCATGCTGGTCATAAACCTTGGGTGGCAGGCCATCTGATGCGCCCCCTTTTTCATAGGCCACTGATGCATCCTATTTGGTTGCACACGCCCAAGGAGCCCTCCTGTCTCCCATATCATTCAACAGTATTGCATTACTTATAATGAGCTTCTTTTAAACACAAACCTCAACATTTCTTAGAATTTTTAAGTTTGCTATAAATTATTTGAACCATTACCGCAGTAATATTCTACTCTAAGATTCCCAAGGAAGCAAAAATAAAGCTCAATTATAATGTAATGTCATCGTACTTATCTCTTCAATTATGTTTAATGTAAACAGAGTGAAAGCTGAAGAAGCCATAATTACACAAATGTATTAAATCTAATATCCAGGTTGGTCTGGCTTGGGAGCTAGTTAGCGTATGCTCGGGTTTCAAGAGAAATAATTAGACTTGAGTGGGATCAGTATTTCTTAAGTCTCTGTACAGACAAGGGTGCAGGTGACTTCAGGATTAATAGAGCAGAAAAGGTTGAGTCTTAAGACATATCCTCCTTTCATTTCCTGACCTCAGCTGTGTCTCTAAGCAGTCTCTCAGAACTCAGTGTATTAAGGCATTAGACTGTTTGTTGAAAAGACAAGTATATTACATGCTGTAGATGCCGGTAAAAGGAAGATATACCAAAGTAATGGCTGACATATTTAAGGTGTCTCCTTTTTCGATATGTATATTGGAGCATGTAAATGTTTAATGCAGTTCTTTTCATGAATGGTACTTCATTCTGAAGAGATGTCTAATTTTTCTGCTCTACTTGGGCATGATAAAAAATAAGTCATTTTCAGGTCATCTTAACACATATATGGGACCATTTTGAACATAGGAAATATGGACATTAATGGACAAATAGGTGTTGGATCATGTCTCCTGCCATGAATCAGGACTTTGTGGCATCTTGATCATGTATGACCAGTTAAAGACCCCATCGAGACAAATAATATTTTAGGTTTTTGCCAATGGGTAAGATGTCCAGGACAGGATTGCACCAAAACTTTGTATAACATAACTGACCAAGAACCTTAAAAAATCCCCCATATTGTCTTAAAACAGTACATGCCTAGATCATAGTCATTTCTTTGCTTTTACATTTATCTGGACCAACTGGACTGTGTCCAAGACAGTTGCCGGTAACAATCTAAGTGCTTAGAGCATTGAAGTAGGATTCGACTTCTATTGCATGACATGAGCCTACTTTATGAATTAGAGCCAGGAGAGGTGCTGTAAAGGCTGGTTGACCCTCCTATGAATACCCAGCTTGCAATACATCAAGAACAGCATTTTTCGAGCGAATGAGGTGGAGAGGAATGGAAAGAATGTATTATGAAAAAGAATGCTAGCGATTGACAGGAGGCAATTAAACAAATGATTGTCCATTCCGACACCTAGAATGTTGTACTTCATAAAGTGACGTTTGTGGAGCTCATTTTCATAACGCTGTCTTGAAAACCAAGACAGCTTGTCCCACCACTGACCTAGATATTCTGGGATTTTGGTTAAGGAATTATAAAGATGGAGCAGATACATAGGGTTTCATTTATTATCCAGAAATACGCCTATATAAAGTGTTTTTTCTGGCTCAGATTGTGGCGCAAAGTTTATCTGAGCCGCAATCTGCGACTTTTCCCCGCTCACTCCAGGTCTAAAAAAGTGGCCATGGCGGGGAAGAGGATGGGTTGGTAGACCCATCTCATTCATCATTTTGTACTGTAGTTTTTAGGCGTAGAAAATGGTCTAGGGAGCTGGCTTACATTTAGATTGGCAGTGGATATGCCAAAGTTGGCGCCTCTACATAACTACAGTGGATCCATCGTCATCTATATGGGTTCTCAAGACCAGTGTCTAAAACGCCTGTCTTAATAAATTACCCCCATAGTTACCTAAAGTGATGGTAGTTTTGATGCCCTTTCAGGCCTAGCATACAAAGGGCTGTTTCTGAGGACTAGATGATACCACATGCCTGTTGGTTTGTCCTGTGTGCACTGACCTAGAGATTCACATCAGGTGCAACTTGGTCAAATTGAGCCATACAAATCCTAAGAGGAGATGAATGGAGAGACTCATCATGTAGCACTGTGGTTTGGATGTGTGTAAGTCATATTGGGTGTATTTTTTGCCTTGCTTGTATCTAGTTGCTCTTTTAATTTACAGAAGATGATGAGCATCCACTGTCAGTTACAGGGGTTATTAAATGATACCACATGCTTGTTGGTTTGTCCTATGTGCACTGTGACCTGGAGATTCACATCAGGTGCAACTTTGCCAAATTAAGCCATACAATTGGTATTGGTTGCGTCAGCTCATCCTAATAAGAGATGAATGGAGGGAGTCGTCATGTAGCCCCGTGAGTTAGTTGTGTGTAAGTCATATTGGGTGTATTTTTTGCCTTGCTTGTATCTAGTTGCGCTTTTAATTTGCAGGAGATGATGAGGTCAGTAAGGTGGGTGTCTCATTTCATCAAAAGCAGGACATCTTAAAAAGTCTGCTATCATAACATTTGCAAGGCTTGAGAAGTAATCTACACACCTCAATTCACAAAGACAATTTTGGTTACTTTCAGAAGGTGGATGTCAATGAAGCTTAGATCATAGTCGTATAGAAAATGATAATTCACTCTAGTGACTGTCACATTTATCACAACCACATTATTCCTGTCAGAAATGTGAAAATAATT
The DNA here is from genome assembly GCF_014858855.1 of Bufo gargarizans. NCBI lineage: Eukaryota > Metazoa > Chordata > Amphibia > Anura > Bufonidae > Bufo > Bufo gargarizans. The sequence continues at coordinate 496,707,860 of NC_058083.1, read as the reverse complement.
AGGTCAAAATGCTGACACAATGTAATGGAGTATGTAAGATGTGAAATTCACATGTTGGATGGAATCTGTCTGCGAGGCCCGTCTGTCAGTCATTGGAGTAAATGCTTAGCAACCGGTTTTGCAATTCGGGAAGGAAGAGGTGAAGAGTCGAACCACTGATCTTACTGGTGTTTTTCATTGCCTTTTTCATGCGCCACAGCGTGCATTTCCAACAAAGAAATGTATTTTAAGTCAAAGAGGTGGCTTTGAGTGTAAAGTGCTGCAATTTGCTCTCTAACACTTGCTTTAATTCGAGTCAGAGATGAATGTATTGACCTGCATAAGATGTCTTCAGGATCAAGTTGGCAGGCAGAAGATCAGTATCTCCTCGGTACACAAGTTATCATGAATTCTGTGATTAGTTTCTTTAAATGGAAACGTATACAGTGGGTTAAAGGTGTACTCCCATGATTAATATATAAAAGTAAAATCATATAGTCCACGACAATGTCTTTCTAACAAATCTAGAACCAGCCCTGTACCTCACATGGATCCAGAGATCTCACCATTCATTGCTCTGCTAGATTTATATCAAGCTGACAGCTCAAAGGGAGTGTCTTTTCAGTTGCTGATAAGGGGGCGTGTCTCAGCTCTCCCTATCACAGCTCAGGAGGCAGTTGAAGCATAAAACTGAGCATGTGCGGCCATCTCAAAGAGCCGGACAAATAAATAAGAAAAAGAACAAACAGCAGGTGGCGCTATACAGATACATTTTGTTGAACAACCCAGTGGTTATACAAAAGTTTTAATTACATGCACTTACAAAAGTGTTCAGATCCAGGTGCTGGGCTTTAAAAATGTAGAATAGTTTTTGTAAGACAACCCTTTTAAAAATGAAAAATAACCCTTGTTCACCCTCACTGATCCTCCACCCTTCTTCTGTCCCTGCTTAACTCCATGTTTTGCTCCCAGCTAAACATTCCAGGAAAGGCACACTAAACCAGTCAGTGGTTGAGGCGGGTCACGGGTACAGGTAATCGGGCATCTCCAGCCGTCTTCTGCTATTTTTGCCGGGATCAAGTAGTAAAGAGCAGCAGGGACTGGAGCAGCATTGGAATGGCGGAGGAACGATGAGGGTGGGTATGACTTATTTTTTATTTTTAATCCACTGTGATCCATGTATAAAATATAATGCCTCGAGAAAAACTTTCTAAATGCTTTTTGATGAGGCTCTCACAATGAGTAGATGCTTTAGCTTTTCTATTTAATGTACAAGGAGCAGTGGGGGATATTGTTGAATGAGGAATCAGGTTCTGAGGGATAATATAGAAGGAGCGGGATACAGATATGGGAATGCCCAAAGCCTACTTAAAAGGATGTTGTTTTAGGGCACGTTTAAAGAGATTTTTTTTTAACTGATGACCTATCCTCTGGGAAACTACAGAGAGATGAAGATAATTGTACCTTTCAAAATCCGACAAAAAATATTCTAACCAGCCCCTGAACCTGAACAGTTTTGTAATTGTATGTGAGTTATTCACTGAAATCTATAGCGCCACCTGCTGTTTGCTCTTTTTCTAAATTCTTTGTCCAGCTCACGGAAGTGGAAGCACATGCTCAGTTCTATCCTTCAACTGCCACCGGCTGCAGCGGAAAGGACACGACCACCGAGAGAGGACACACCCACTGAGCTGACATCTTGATATATAAATCTAGCAGAGCAATTGAAGCAGGGAATGGAAAGATCTCTGAATCCATATCAGTTACAGGGCCGGTTCTAGCTTTGTTAGAAATAGATTGCTATGTATATATGATACGCATATATATATGCTATGTACTATATGATGTCTTGTTTTAATTTTTTACATTATTTATGGGATAAACTTTTTAAACATTCATTAGAAATGGTACAGGGGGAGAACATGAGCGAAGAAGTAGCACAAATATATATATATATATATATATATACTGTGTGTGTATATATATATATATATATATATATATATATACCGTATATGTAATTCCACTAGGCATGGATCATAGCCGCATCAACCTTTACTTATGCAAAAAGTAGATCTCAGCTTTTCTCCAATGACATATGCGAATAAAAAGAGCGAACTGTCACAATATTGAATTTATTTAAATTATCTGTTTCGAGAAGATCTGGTGTGTGGGTCTAGCAATAATCATACTTATATCAATCTATATTGCATGACTTTTGTTATGGGTAAAAATAGTGCTTTTCAGTAAATTGTCACTTATTATTGTTCATTCAAGGCCACTAACATGGAAAAAAAAAAAAGAGAGAGAGAAAAACGCTTCGGCTACAGTGTCAAAAGAATAAGGACAATTTAGTGTTTTCTTTTGATGCTGTTTGTTGATATCTAGACCACTGCAGCTTGATTGCCTAACATTAAACCTATAATAACAGTGCAATCATAGAAGTATCATCATGAATGCCTTTGCAATAGAAACAGCATTTAGACTGCTGTAGAATGGCATCAAAGTTTTGCTCGCGAATCTCTTATTTGCTGTCATTGATCCGCCTTGGCCAGTTGTTAGTTCTCCTCATCTGAGCTGTATTGATTGTATAATCAGTAGATGGAGGCTGCGGGCAGATGAAAATTCAGTGTTGTTGGGCAAATAATTGGCTGGTTGCCTGTTGACCTGGACCCCGCAGTTTGTGCCGTATGTGTCGACAGGGATTGTTACCTACTTTACTGACCCTATTTTATCGCTACGAGCGCATTGCCATAAGAAAGATATAAATAAAGCTGCTCACGTGGTGAATAATTTGGGTGCTTTAACACTTGCGTTGTTAATTCCGGTATTGAGATCCGGCAGAGGATCTCAATACCGGAATCAAACGGATCCGTTTTGATTGTGCACATCAGGATGCATCCGTTGCATTGTTTGAAATCAAAACGGGAAAGAAACAGATCTGTCACTAAATACATTGAAAGTCAATGGGCGATGGATCTGTCACCATTGACTTACATTGTTTTCAGTGACCGATCCGTTTATTTCAATTTTTTTGACCGTACAGAAAGCCACAGCTTGCAGTGGTTTTGTGTCCGGTCACAAAACAGAATGCCGCCGGAACGGAAGACATTCTGATGCATCCTGAACTGATCCCTTTCCATTCAGAATGCATGAGGACTAAACGGAAAAAAAATTCAGGTATCGAGATTCTCTGCCGGATCTCAATACCGTAAAACCTCAATGCAAGTGCGAAAGTAGTCTTACAAAAATAGGACATATAGGCTCTTGGCGCATCGTGTCGGCTCTTCACTGAAGTCGAGAAGACGCAAAGCAATACGCCAGGCACCAATTTTTTTTTCCATTCCTTTTGTATCTGCATTTAGCGCTGTCCGGGAGCAAGTGATGGAGCTGAGTTTGTACCCTAAAGGCCATCAGGCAAGGTTAGGTTAGTATACCCAACACGAAGCTGATGAAAACAGGAAGTTCTGCATGAAAACAACAGGGTGCAGTGATGCTGAGAGCAGGGGAAGGAAAGTACTGACATGAAAACAGAAATATCGGGCAAAAATATGCAGTGTGGGTTATTCTGGGCAAATAAAAAAATGTTATTATGAAGACGGAGAACACCTTTATTTGCATATAGAAAATTTATGAAAGCAGAGGTGGATTGACCAGTTGGTCAGTATCCCAAAGAGCCCAGATATTTAACAGACCTTCCAGGGCTCATCTGTCCTTTCTTGTTGTGGACTTCCATAGGAAGGTGTAAGTGGAATGGACCATGTTATACTTCAACTGCCCGAGCATCAAAAGTGGTAAGTGAACACCTGGGTGCCTTGCATAAAAGGTTGCTCACCACTGACAACCTGTTTAAGGTCAGTATCATTGCAGCAATCACATGATCGTTAGATGCCCAACTCCTGAAATCACAGAGCACAGTTCTTTTTATTCCAGTGGAAGGTACACAGCTGATGGGTGGGCCAAGTCGTCCAGAGCGGGAGCTGCTTTGTTTTAGAGAATTTCCCCTTCGGCTGATTGAGTGGTTTCTGGTTTAGGGTTACTTAATTTATGACATCAATATGGCTAAATAGGGCATATGATCTCGATGGTCCAAACCATTTAAGTAACGCCAATAGAGTGGGGACATAACTCTCCAGGGCAGATGTCTTCCCAAAAGCAGCTTCTATTCAAAAAGTTTAACTCAATTTTCACTCCACTCCAACCAGCCTACAGTACTAGATTAATAATTGGACACTCCCATCTTGTAAGGTATTTTCATGCCTCTAGGATGCCCTTAGAATGATGGTGTCACAACACCAATTTTGTGCAGCGTTCCCTTCTAAGTTCTCCCTGCACATTGACACTCCTGTTCAGGAAACTGCAGTTAGCCCCATCCACTCACGTAGCTGGGACACCTCTATGCATTAAATAAAGTAGTGAAGAAGATGCAGAAGTAAAATAAACTACCACTATATCCTTTAATAACCCTTCTATTTGAGGGACCATCCAGCGGCACTAGAAGCTCCCACTGACATGTTGGAGGTAGAACATCTTGTGGATTGCTTTTGTCATGATGGATCCTCTTTAAATGACCAGTTCAGTGGGTACAGTATTTACATGATTGAATCAGATCATGTAGAACCTACAATAGCATTCACACTTCTTACTGCTTCTTTATCCCTGGCCGGTGTGTCTTCATGAGTACTGCATCAGTTGTTCCATGACTTGATAAGGAATATACTAATTAAGTCAGAAGGGCATTTTGCTACAAGGATGTTTATTAAGCTTCATTTAGAACGAGGAGAAGCCGATTGTTGGGAAGGAAGCCATCCCTCCTGACAGTCAGCTGCTCGTTAAGTGGAGGTGAAGAACTGCATTTACATGTAGCGATCATCTCCACAGCATGAGGACGAGTGGTCGCTAATGCTATCGCTTGTCCCCATACATAATCATTGCTGCTGGAAAGGGGCGGACTGGGAACTTAAAGTGACCCTGGAAAAAAAATACTAAAAGTGGCCCTGTTTTGTAATTGGGTCTAAATTGATGGAAGGCAGGGCCAGCAATACCATATTGTGGCACATTATGCCAACCCAACAGAGCCAAATACTACAGTCCATCACAAAATGCTGCCAGCAGCACAAAAAACAACCCCAAAAACTTCTACTCAGATGACCCCATGGCCATCGGCCCACCGGGAAATTTCCCTGTAAGGTCTATGGCCAATCCGCATATGCTGCTGGGCAGCAGACTGCTGTTTAGATCGCATGATCTGCTACCCCGGAACAACGAATGAGGTGTCCGTACTTCCGATTACTTCACCCAATTGACGAGCGTTTGTAGGAATGTTCGTTCACGATAATCGGCCCGATATTCAGGCCATGTAAATCCACCTTTAGTTTTTTAAAGTTTCATCTGTTGCAATAGCTGTTTGGGTCAAGAGATTTGGATGCCCTAGTGCCCATGAATGTGAATTACCTTTTAGCCTGGGAATTTATCATGGGAATTTTGTTGTACTTGGATTAGACTATGTTGGCATAACTAAACAGTTTAGTTTTTTTTTTGCTAGAATTTGAAATGTGTTTTGTGAAAAAAAAATTAAGAAAATTATGAATACAGGCTCAGACTAAAGGCAAATTCTCATTTCAGTAAGTGCGCATTGTCTTGAGCTTTTAATGCTTGTGCTAATGCTATAAATCTTCATGATTGGCAAAAAGACAGGTGCAAAACCCCATCTAGTGTATTCAAAATTAATCTTTTACTTCCAGTATTTTTTTACGCCAAGCCTCCATAAGTTGCCTCTTATTACAGGACGAGCAAACACATTATATAAATGGAGTCATCTTATTAGTTTTGGATAAATCTTTCTTAATACGCCTTTAAGGATTTATTGATCGTAGCAGGTGAGTTCCCCCCCCCCCCCTCCCTCCCTCCCTCATGGGAATTTGAATTGAAATTGTGTATTTCAGGATTTATGGAGCTGGTAATCGGTGGTAAACAAGAGAGATCTATGCAGGTTGCTTAGTAATATGCAAGTGTTTTTTGTATTGTTACAGTTTAATTGGTTTGTCCTATTAGATAATTCAAAATTAACCCCTTAAGGATACAGCCAGTTTTCACCTTAAAGGGGTTATCCGATGAATAATGTAAAAAATGAAAATCAGACATCATATAGTACATGACCATCTCTTTCTAACAAAGCTAGAACCAGCCCTGTATCTCACATGGATCCAGAGATCTCCCCATTCATTGCTCTGCTAGATTTATATCAAGCTGACAGCTCAAGGGGGAGTGTCTATTCTGCTGCAGCTAAAGGGGCGTGTCTCAGCTCTCCCTAGCACAGCTCAGGAGGCAGTTGAAGGATGAAACTGAGCATGTGCAGCCTTCTCAGTGAGCAGGTCAAAGAAATGAGAAAAGAAAAAAACAGCAGGTGGCGCTATACAGATACATTTCTTTGAATAACTCAGTGGGTATGCTAAATTTGTAATGGCATGCAATTACAAAAGTATTCAGATCCAATACTTTAGAATATTTTTCGAGGGACAACCTCTTTAAAGAGACATTAAAAGCCTAAAAATACATAAATAACACACAAAAAAAAAAACATTTAATTGCTAGTACACACACAGCCATGTCTGATAGATGCTTGCCAATCTTCTGTAAAAAGCAGTTTGGGAGAGATCCTAGGCCTCATGCACATGACCGTATGTTCCGTTCCGATCCTTATTCTTGGTGGATCGGATGTGGACCCATTCATTTCAATGGAGAAGTAAAAGATGCAGACACCACACCGTGTTCTGTCCACATCTGTATCAGTTCTGTGGCCCAGCAAAAAAATTTAATATGCCCTATTCTTGTCTATTTTGCGCACAAGAATAGGCATGTTTTCAATGTGGCCCTCGAAAAGTGTGGGATGCACATGGACCACATCCGTATTTTGTGGATCTGTGATTTGCAGACCAAAAAACAGATACAGTCTGTATATTCTGTAGCTGAACATGGAAGAGGACTGGGGGAATGGGAAACCTTCATGTCTGTAAGGTTCGCAAATGACGGATCCTGGTCTTGTGCATGCCGACAATTTTTTATTTTATTTTTTACTCCTGTAAAAATGTCCTATCACTGTCAACAAAACAGATAAGAATAGGATATGCTCTATCATTTGCAGTTTGGCTGCACAGATGCAGACAGCACACGGATGACATCAGTGTTCTGTCCACATTTTTTGTGGACCCATTGAAATAAATTGGTTCGAGTCTGATCCACAAGACGCGTACCAAAAATTTTATCGTGTGTATATTTGTATGTATGCATAAGAGACAGTGCTGTATATCTGTAGATCTGTGTGTATGTATGTATATATATACACCAACGAGTGGTGTTCAATAAGTTTTCTAACAAAAAAATTACAGCAGAGTAGATAAATATCTAATGCTCAAATATGGATCACCAATGTATGAGGGTTAACATTAAGGGAGTGATGCATCTCGGGAATAGAGTAGGCAAATATAGGGCTTTGAGCTAGGGACAGGTTCCAGATGGGGTCACTCTTATAAGGACGAGTGCCTGTGGTGAGCCTGCTCTGATTATCTAGGCTAGGGCCACCACAGGGGCTAATAAAGGGGCGAATAGGTGTCGTCTAACTACCCCGACAACGAATGGTTATTTTAGCCCACGAAAGAAAAGATACGTCTTTTATTGGACCCGGACTGCCATATCAAGGGACCTGTCGCCAGAGTGGTAGGACCACGGTTTATTTATATCAGGGCCGCCGTGCACTGTGTGTTCCTATTTCACTGTGATTCTTTTTGAATTTATTTATATCTTGGTCTATCTAAGGGTAATTTATTTTAGATAATAGATTAAAAGTTACATTTTAATAACTACAATAAGTTATCTACCTGAATACGAGAACAACATTTTCTTAGAAAATTTAACTTCCTATTTTTGAATGTAATCCCCCTTTGACTTTAGCACTATTATTCCACTTCCCCTCCAGTGATCGGATGCCCTCAGAATAGAAGGAGACTTCTTGCTGCTGCAGGAACCCTATTGCCGCTTCTTTGACCGCATTATCATCAGGAAATCGTTGCCCACGCAGAAATCTCTTCTCGTTTAGAAAGAGAAAGTAAGCTAGGTTTGGATTGTATGTGGATGGTTAGGCTCCATGAAGCCGCATTTCCTGCTAATAGCTTATGATTTGCGAGACCTGTGAGCTGGCGCATTGTCGGGAAGCAGCAACACACCTGCCGACAACTTCCCACTGCGTATCTCTTTGATTACCTCATGTAATGCCTTCATTGTCGAAGCATGAATTCTACTAATAAAACACATTCTGCATCCCAAAAAACTGTTGCCATGATCTTTCCAGCTGACTACTGCACAGTTGGGGACCTCTTATGCTTCCATTGCATGGACTCTTGTTTGAATCATGGTGGTGGTCCCATGTTTCATCATCCATAATAATTATAGAAATGAAGTCTAAATTCCCTAGGCTAAATTGGTGACATTCATCATCATGAATAATGCTGGAAATTGTGCCAACTGAAATGCCCAATTCACTGACATTGACCCGACGATGTTCCAAAATCATGGCCTCCACTTGATGGCACATTTCCTCTAAAGATGCTTCACTAGATCACACTCACACTGAACAGGGTTCATTTTCAATTGATTCCCTACCCCATTTAAACTACTCGGCCCAAAACTTTAGTTTGTAGTAGGAAGATGCATCTTCATCATATACACCAGTCAACATTTCTTGAGATTACTTTAGGCTTGTTTTCTTCCTTTGTAAGGAATTTAATCACAGAACTAAGCCCCAAATTCCTCACTTTCTTTGTAGACCGGCATTGTACTGCACTTGCCATCCTGTCACTTCCAGTGCTTTCATCAGGTTGAACTGCTTCTGCGTGTGTTGCATATCCAGATATGTCTCAACCTGCACAGACAACCTCAGCTCTCTAAGGCCTCTTGCACATGACCGTATGTATTTTGCGTTCCGCAAAAAATGCGGATGACGTCTGTGTGTATTCCGTATTTTGCGGAACGGAACAGCTGGCCCCTAATAGAACAGTACTAACCTTGTATGTTATGTTGACAATAATAGGGCAAGTTCTATCTTTTAGCGGAACGGAAATTGAATGCGCACGGAGTACCTTACGTTTTTTTGCAGACCCATTGAAATGAAGGGTTCCGCATACGGTCCGCAAAAAAACCGGAATGGACACGGAAAGAAAATACGTTTGTGTGCAAGAGGCCTAACACTGTCAGATCACGCTGTAATAGATAACTTATTGAACGCCCCTCGTGTGTGTGTACACTACGTGCAGAATTATTAGGCAAATTAGTATTTTGACCACATCATCCTCTTTATGCATGTTGTCTTACTCCAAGCTGTATAGGCTCGAAAGCCTACTACCAATTAAGCATATTAGGTGATGTGCATCTCTGTAATGAGAAGGGGTGTGGTCTAATGACATCAACACCCTATATCAGGTGTGCATAATTATTAGGCAACTTCCTTTCCTTTGGCAAAATGGGTCAAAAGAAGGACTTGACAGGCTCAGAAAAGTCAAAAATAGTGAGATATCTTGCAGAGGGATGCAGCACTCTTGAAATTGCAAAGCTTCTGAAGCGTGATCATCGAACAATCAAGCGTTTCATTCAAAATAGTCAACAGGGTCGCAAGAAGCGTGTGGAAAAACCAAGGCGCAAAATAACTGCCCATGAACTGAGAAAAGTCAAGCGTGCAGCTGCCAAGATGCCACTTGCCACCAGTTTGGCCATATTTCAGAGCTGCAACATCACTGGAGTGCCCAAAAGCACAAGGTGTGCAATACTCAGAGACATGGCCAAGGTAAGAAAGGCTGAAAGACGACCACCACTGAACAAGACACACAAGCTGAAACGTCAAGACTGGGCCAAGAAATATCTCAAGACTGATTTTTCTAAGGTTTTATGGACTGATGAAATGAGAGTGAGTCTTGATGGGCCAGATGGCTGGATTGGTAAAGGGCAGAGAGCTCCAGTCCGACTCAGACGCCAGCAAGGTGGAGGTGGAGTACTGGTTTGGGCTGGTATCATCAAAGATGAGCTTGTGGGGCCTTTTTGGGTTGAGGATGGAGTCAAGCTCAACTCCCAGTCCTACTGCCAGTTTCTGGAAGACACCTTCTTCAAGCAGTGGTACAGGAAGAAGTCTGCAAGGTAAAAAAAAACATGATTTTCATGCAGGACAATGCTCCATCACACGCGTCCAAGTACTCCACAGCGTGGCTGGCAAGAAAGGGTATAAAAGAAGAAAATCTAATGACATGGCCTCCTTGTTCACCTGATCTGAACCCCATTGAGAACCTGTGGTCCATCATCAAATGTGAGATTTACAAGGATGGAAAACAGTACACCTCTCTGAACAGTGTCTAGGAGGCTGTGGTTGCTGCTGCACGCAATGTTGATGGTGAACAGATCAAAACACTGACAGAATCCATGGATGGCAGGCTTTTGAGTGTCCTTGCAAAGAAAGGTGGCTATATTGGTCACTGATTTGTTTTTGTTTTGTTTTTGAATGTCAGAAATGTATATTTGTGAATGTTGAGATGTTATATTGGTTTCACTGGTAAAAATAAATAATTGAAATGGGTATATATTTGTTTTTTGTTAAGTTGCCTAATAATTATGTACAGTAATAGTCACCTGCACACACAGATATCCCCCTAAAATAGCTAAAACTAAAAACAAACTAAAAACTACTTCCAAAAATATTCAGCTTTGATATTAATGAGTTTTTTGGGTTCATTGAGAACATGGTTGTTGTTCACTAATAAAATTAATCCTCAAAAATACAACTTGCCTAATAATTCTGCACTCCCTGTATACATACACATACCCTCTGTATACATTGCTCTGATACTGCCTGATATAGTATCCTGATTCCTGCAGCCAATGCAGTGCTTTTCTATGGTACTTTTTTTATGGTCTGCAATTGTGATATTTGATTAAACAAGATCAAAGAAAGACACATAAGGAGATTATGTTACGTTTTGTTGGTTGTTCTTTTGTTGTGTTTAGATTCTGGCATTAGTTCCCCTTTAAGGAACAAACCTAATTTTGCAAATCTGACATGTTACTTTATGTGGTAATAACTTTAGGATGCTTTTACTTATTTAGCTGATTCTGAGACTGTTTTCTAGTGGCACATTGTATTTTATCTTAATGCAAAATTTAGTTCAATATGCTTTTATTTATAAAAAAATGCAAAATTTGCAAAAATGTTTTAAAAATTCGCAATTTTCTAAATTTGTGTTTTTCTGCTTTTAAGACAGATTGTGATAGTTATTAAAAATCACCATATGTCTTTATCTTGGCATCATTTAGTAAATGTAATTTTATTTTTTAGGACGTCAAGGACTAGAATTTTAGAAGCAATTTAAAAAATTTATCTTTTTTGCAGATTTTACATTTTAATCAATTTGTTCCTGTAACATAGCAAGGGTTAACAGAACAAAAACACTCCACATTGAATACTCTGATTATGCAGGTAACAGAAACACCCCATATGTGGTTGTAAACAGCTGTATTTGCACACTGCAGGGCTCAGAAGGGAAGTAGCACCTTATGACTTTTGGAGAGTAGATTGGTTTTTTGGCACCATGTTGCAATTGAAGAGGCCCTGAGATACCCCCTACAATGGGAACCCCCAAAAATCCCATTTTGAATTTGGAAACTACTCCCCTTAGGAAATCTTTCAGATAGTGTAGTTAGCACTTTGACCCAACAGGTGTTTCATAGAATTTAGTAACACTTGGCAGTGAAAGTGAAAATTTTATTTTTTTTACAATAAAATACTTTAGCCCCAAATTTTCACACAGGGTAATAAGAAAAAAAGAATCCCGCAGGACTCGCAAGGGAAGAAGTGCTGTATGGCTTTTTGGGGCAGATTTAGCAGAAATGTTTTTCAGGCACTATGTCCCATTTCAGAAGACCCTAAGGTAACCCTACAGGGGAAAGCCCCAAGAAGTAACCCAGTTTTGGAAATTACACCCGTCGGGAAAGGGGTGCCATTAGCATTTAGACCCCATAGTAGTGTCATAGAATTTAGAAACACTAGTCATAGGATTTACAAACACTTGACTGTGAAAATAAAAAAAAATACTATAAAATGCTGCTTTAGCCCCAAATGTATTTATTCCACAAGGGGTAGCAGGAAAAAAATCCCCCCTTAATTTTTTACCCTTTTTCTTCTGAATACGGCAATATACCATATGTGCTTGTAAACTGCTGTATGGGCACACTGCAGTGCAGGACTCACAAAAGGAGCGCCATATGGATTTTGGAGGCCTGATTTCACTGAAATGGTTTTCAGGTGCCATCTTCCATTTGAAGAGATCCTGAGTTACCCCTACAGTGGAAACCCCCCAAGAAGTGACCTCATTTTGGAAACTACATTCCTCAAGAATTTTTTAAGAGCTATAGTGAGCATTCTGATCCCACTAGTGTTTTCCAAAGGTGAATCTGTAGTGGTTGGTGAAAAGCTGTTCAAAATATATCAGATTGCAATAAAGTGGCAAAGTTACAGGGTACATAAAGGATAAAATTAATAATCGATGGATGAGTGGTACGCTTTGAATCAATCCTTTATACAGATGTCCTTTCATATGTCCCTTTTGCAACACATTCTGCATATTTTTTAATCCTTTCCTATCTTGCTGTTTGGGGGACTTCACCACGGAAATGTTGTGCTGGTGCAACATGGTCACTTTCCGTTCCAGAAGTATTGCACCCCCTCCCCCTTACAGGCTTTGAAAAATTAGGGCCTTATTCCCCAGTTGTTTAAAGTAAAGGAATGTTCCTTTCTGGCCTACAGATTAAAATAACAGGTAAGTATTATACAGTGCCATTTATACAATGTGCACGATCAGCTTTCTGTATCACACTTTAGTTTTCCATGTGGGAATGTACCACTTCAGAACTTGATCTAAATGATCAACCTCTCCTATGTTTGTATTGTAGTCCAGGGAGCAGTCTGGCTTTGGGGTAGTTGTAGTGGGAGCTGCTGTTCCTGTGAATTTTGGTCAGTACAAGGACATACCTCTTGTAAGAGCATCAGAGGCAATGATGGCATATGTCTCCTCAGTTGAATGTCGTCTTTAAGATGATTGTCATTTTTATTGGAGTGTGTAAAGTGTGTAATTCAACACATGCAAAGTGTATATTAATTTGATTTATTCAGAGGGTTGTGTATGTAGTGCTTTTACACGTGAAGGGGCTGTAATAAAATGTAGGAAAAAAGAAAAAAATTAAGATAATTTAGTAAAAAAAAAGTTAATTTTTTTTTTAGCTTTTCTATAGAAAAAAAAACCTGTGTGCCGAAAACAGCACAAATACAATCAGTGATATACGGTACTGATTAATGCTCAGCAGTTGCAGGATGCACGCAACATCTGCTTGGCTTCGTTCGAAAATCTAAATAAACACTACCTGAAATTTTTACATATATATATATATATATATATATATACCTTATTTTTCTGCTTTATAAGACACACTTTTGCCCCCAAAAGTGGGTGGAAAATTGCAACACATCTTATAAAGCGAATACTTATGAGCTTTTTCATTATGGAAGTGCTCATTAGTATGCTGGAGATGAGTGGAGCGGTGACTGTAGCATTGCTAGCACTGGCTGTACTTACCGCTCCCCAGTCTTCCGAGAGCCTGCTGTGCCGTGTCTTCACTCTTCACTGCGTATAGGGTCAGGACAGGGTGCACATAGCCGTACACTGTGACCTGATACTGTGTTATGCAGGGCCAGTAGAAGACCTGGGAGCGGTGAGTTCAGAATTGATCAGATAAATGTGTTTTGTTCCTGTATTACAGTATTAGTAGAAGATGAATATGTTCTTTCCTATAAATACGTGTAGTGATGTTTCTTTCCACCATTTATAAAACAGTTATAAGAAATTCATTTACATCCATTCACACACATAGTTTTTGAAAGCCGGAGATTCACTCTTTGAATTGAAACGAGAGATGTTTTCATGCCTCAACTGGCCAACTAAAAGCTTTGTAATGTATGGTAATGTCTTCAACACCTAACATTACATACACCTTGTTTACAGGAGTGGAATAAATGAAAACAGTAGGAGAACATTGATAATGGGTTATTACTTGCATGTTTGCATTTGATTGCTGCTAACTTTGTTAGCATGTCTCATCTGCCAGGAATCATGTCCAATAGTTTGTACACTACAAACCAAAAATCTCAGCTCGTGTTGTCTTTATAATACTTACATGCTTTTTTTAACGTTTTATTTTCAGTGGCAATGAAATTATCAGCAGTGCGTATGACAGGACCCAAATTTTCCTGTTCTCTTACTTAAAAAGCAACATTTTTGAAAAACATTCTACGAGTTTAACTTTCATTGTTAATATGGAGATCAGGGCTTCTGAAATATTTTCTGGTTTCACGAATATGGTTTGAAAGTAGCTAAAATTTTGTTTAGCAGCTAGCTGTCAAAGCATTTTAGGAACTGGAGCTTCAATCACCAGGATGAAGCTAATTTTCTGATAAGTTTAGTGGAAAATACAGTGAGGCAGATTTACTAATCCTGACAAACACTAAAGGTGGCTATACACATTGACCTTACTTTGACCAAAACCAACAATTTCAACCAAACCATTGTTCGTTGGGTGCAATTTAACAACAAACATTTTTTTTTTTAGCCGACTATAGACAGACAATTATCATCTGAAAAGAATTTGGCCGTGTTTAAAATGTTCAATCGTTTGTTGAAAGGCCGTTCATAGACACAAGACCTTCCTTTAAAAGAATGTTCCTAAAAGAACTTTAGTCCATCGACAGCTTTCTGTAGCAAAACTGATGGGACACAGGTAACCTGTCTAATAAACCTCCCACCCAATGCCAGACCTAGTGCTCACAACAAGAGACAAAGTTAGCATAGCCTGTAAAATTAAGCAAATCGAACTTTTAATCCAAGATCCGAAGTCAATTCGTTCAAAAACTTTGTTTTAATGCTGTACGGAGACCTATCTCCATACAGCATTAAAATGTGTGTGCTTTGGCGAGGCAAAATTAATTAAGTCTTAAGTCACGTGAGACTTCTGTGAGTAACTTCGGGCTTCGATTCTACAACTTTAAAAACATTTTAAAATAGGAATCAGAAGTCTGCTCCTGTACTGGCTGGTGCCTCTCTACTGAAGTCAACTTTAGATCCCTGTTTTAAAATGTTTTTAAAGTCGTATAATCAAAGCTTGAACTTATTCACCAAAGTTTTGTGCGACTTTGGACTTAACGAATTTTGCCTCGCTGAAGCACATACATTAGAAAAGAGAGTTTTTGAACAAATGGACTTTGGATCCTGGCTTGGATCTTGGCTCTGAAGCTCAATTCGCTCACCTCTAGTCGTCATGGCTGAAAATACAAAAGTAAAAGCAAACATCATGAAACATCACTCTGCAAACATAGAATACATTAACTAATGCTATATTTAATATATATCAAATGAATATAAGGCACTTAGCAAATATATTTTGATCAAAATCAATTGTGCCCATCCACCACAGCAAGGTGACCTCTTTTGGGTGGAAAACTTAGTTATATGAGACCTCTCCTTGAGCCCAAATTCTTATTTTTTATATTTGCAGGGTGCTGTTTCATTGTGTTTGCATTTACTCTGGTTCAACAAGAGCTGGGAAAACCTGCTCTGCAATGCCCCATCACTACGGGCCCTGTCTGCAGTGGACGAGCTGCCCTGATAAGAGAGATCCCACTTTCAGGAACCTAACTAGTTAACCCTGTACATAAATGGAATCTAATATTGTGTTCACAGGATACCTGCTGGCAGGTCAAGTTGTCAAACTATCCAGATGGAAAACAGAGAGGTTAAAAGCCAAAGCTAGGTCAAAGCACAAATATATTCACTATATGCACAGAGAACTAGCAAACACACAGGAATCAGGTAGCATGCACAATAACTGGCAAAAAGCAGCCCCAGAGCGGGATTTAAGTAGAGCACAAATCACACTGATTGGCCAAGCCTCCCTTTTGTCTTTCTGCTCTAGCACAGGTGAACTTGTCAGACTACATCCTCTCCTATCTCTTTGCTTGGCTTCTGGAGCAGAGACTACTAATATGTGTATGACTGTCTGCAAAATGATCATTCACCAGATGATTGTTTGTTCAACTGTTGTTCATCCATCAACAAACTTCTGATGTGTATGGCCAGCTTAAAGATGGCACCGAATTTCTTAAAGTGGCTCATGCTCGATGATAAAACGCATAACAAATGTGATGCAAAGCAAATATACAATTTTTTTGACGCAATAAGACATAATTCTTCCTTAATAAAGATACACAGTTGAAGATGTTTGGAGACTTTTATGATGATTTTTATGAATTTTATTCATTTTAAAGCTGCCTGATGAGAAAAAGTAAAAATACAGAGCTTGCTACTAGAAAATCTCAAGGCTGTACAGAGAAAGGTGTCAGTCATTAAGTAGGACCGCCCCCTGGTCTAGTGAGATAAAAAAGATATATAAACTTGATTTGCAGCCAAATCCTCGGATCTGCTTCCAAGGAAATGTATTTTTGATCTCATGCCACTAAAAGAAGAGCAAGTATTCTTCTTAGCAAGGGAGATGATACTAGCTGAGTGGATCTTAAAGGGGTTGTCTCATGAAAGCCATTCTACATTTTTCAAATCAGCACCTGGATCTGAATACAATTGTATTTGCTTATAATTCATAATTTAGCATAGCCACTAAGTTATTCAATAATATGCATCTTTATAGCCCCACCTTCTGTATGCTTTTTCTTTATTTTTCTGTCCATCTCAGTAACATTGATGAGGTGGTCACACATGCTCAGTTCCATCTTTCAACTACCACCAGCCATATCTGCTGTTATAAGCTGTGACAGTTACAGGGAGAGAGTTGCAGCTGAAAGGACACATTCCCTGAGGAAGGACACACTCCCTAAGCTGCAGTCTAAAATAAATCTAGTAAAGCAGCTGAAGCTAGTGTAGGGGCGATCTGGATCTATGTGAGGTGCAGCGCTGGTTCTAGCTTTATTAGAAATAAATTTTCATGGACTATGTAATATCTGATTTTACATTAATCATTGGGATAGCCCTTTTAAATGTGCCAATAGATGTGAGTGCTTGGTAGTCTTCAGTAATTGAAATGATACCAGTTGAAAGGAGAACAGACATTTTTAACTCACTAGTAGCCAAGTTTGATGACTGTACGACTATTAGTACAAGCAACACTTATTTCTGTAATCTATCTACCTACCTATTGTTCTATCTATTGATCTTTATCTGTCTCTATCTGTCTATTGATCTATAATCTCTTTGTCTGTATCTGTGTGTCTATCCATCTGTAGTCATCCTCCCATTTCTATCCCATCCAAGACAGACCATATTTTAAATGCACTGAACATTCTCCATCATGGAACCCCCCTCCCTTTCCACCAGGCATCTAGGTAATGTACACTGAAAACGAAATGTACCTTAAGACCTGCGCAAGTGCGTATCCCAGCTGTGATAGCTGAAAGTATATGTTATAGGTGCTGTAGTATTAGATGATATTCCGTAGGATGGGGGCTGCGTACATTAATTGCTGTTCTCATGGTAGATCTCAGATTTTAAGAGAAAGCCTTCATTTTTCTTATTTTCAAGCTCAGCCTAGCACGCTCTCCCTGCTAGCGTTTAATCATATATTCAGTTTCAATTATTAAATATTTATGTGCACTGGTAATAGCTAAACATCTCATAATGGATGGATTTTTCTCTTTAAAAGTAAAAAGATGTTCTGTGCCGAAAGCAGCAGGTGTGGTTTTAATCTTTAATAGGTCACCTTCCCGAGTGCAAAGGAAGCAAGCTGTTATTGATCAAAGAGGTTTTGTTGTCTGCCTCTCAGATTATTGAGTGACAAACTTTATTGAATTTGACTTAACGGGAGTCACAAGACTGCTGAAACAGACAAGCCCACGCTGCCGTCAGAGTCATTTCACGACAAGCAAGGAGCCAAAGCTCAGAGACAGATACCGAGCTCGATGCTAGCCCTTGGAGATTAACTGATCATCTTCTCTTACAATTCCCAAGCCTGTCAGCAGAACCAATTAGATTTTCAACCAGCAGACAAGAAGGGTGGCACTTGAAGACCTTTTCTGCTTCAGGTTGGAGGCTTTTCAGACTTCAGCGTGGTGACAGTGACAATGACACGTTGAGTGTTGGTTGGTTTCGAGACAAGTTAAATTAGCAGTCTTGAAATCGCTGTAACTGTCTCCCGGCTTCTCACTGTTGCCATATACAGTGGATCCTGTCAGAAGCCGCTTGATGATTTAATAGTCTTTCCTGAGTGAATTTGAGCACTCTCTCTTTGTGTTTATGTGTAGTTGTCATGCTTAAAATATTCATATGAGCCGCTGAAATATTTATTTAAAAGCGCATTTTGCACAGGTCAGCAATACAGCTTTTGCTGCCTTTTTTTCCTCCTCTTTTTGCTGCTGTAAGCAGTCTTTTTTAACTGCTGCCTGCAGAAATATTACAGGACGGTGCTCCTTGGTGTCACTCCTTGGTGTCTTTGAGTACTGGCATCCCTGTCGTGCGATTCTGAGTTTAAAAGGGAATCAGTCACCTCCCCCGAGA
The DNA here is from genome assembly GCF_014858855.1 of Bufo gargarizans. NCBI lineage: Eukaryota > Metazoa > Chordata > Amphibia > Anura > Bufonidae > Bufo > Bufo gargarizans. The sequence continues at coordinate 496,689,240 of NC_058083.1, read as the reverse complement.
TCTGTGAAGTGTAGTACTGTAGGAATAGCGCTTCTTCCCCTGACTCTGGGAAGGAAATTTTTCCCCTAAAATGAGGAAAATTGCCTTCTACCTCACAGGGTTCTTCCTCTGGATCAACTTGCCTTACAAACTATGTTATTAAGTTGTGTCTTCTTGCTCACCCCCATTCCTATGCTGTACACCCTCAAACTGGTGCTGGAGTACATTGAGGACTCATCCTGGAGTCCTCTCCATTACATATGCATACTCATGAGTCGTTCCATTGTATTCCAGTGCTAGTTTGCAGATGCACAATGAAGGAATGGGGATAAGTATGGATATATACCGTATTTTTCACTCTATAAGATGAACCTGTCCATAAGACGCACCTAGGTTTTTGAGGAGGAAAATAAGAAAAAAATAAAAATTCTTGAGACCTCGGATAAGACACCCCATGTTAATCAGACCTCAGTTAAGATCCCCAATATTAATCAGACCCCCAATGTTAATCAGACCGTAGCTGAGACCCCCAATGTTAATCAGACCTTAGCTGAGACCCTCAATGTTAATCAGACCTTAGCTCAGACCCCCAATGTTAATCAGACCTCAGATTAGACCCCCAATGTTAGTCAGATCAGACACCACCGTCAATTGGGAGATCCAGCACTCTTCCTTATAGGGCGAAAATATGGTAAATTAGTGATCTGGACTCAGGGACAGCAGTAGTATTCATGTAGCACTATACTTCATAGGCGCTGGGGGAGGTGACAGACTTCCATTAAGGGAGTGTTATGACATCAGGAATGTTTTAAGAGAGGGTAGAAGAGAAGGCCGTGCTCCATGCGAGCGCTGCCTTCCCTTTGTTGTTTACCTGCTCGCCCTCTACATCACTGTGGTGATTAGGTGTAATTTCAAGCTGTCCCATTCACTTCAATAGGACGGCTCCTTTCTATACACATGAATACTACAGAGCCGTCCCATTGAAGTGAATGGGTCGGCCTGTAGTTAGACCTGCTCACCACTGCAGTGTTGATGGCGAGCAGGTAAACAATAAAAGGAAGGTTGCGCTGGCACGAGCTCTGCCTTCTCTTCAACCAGCTGATTGGCTGGGGTGCCAGGTTTCGGACTCCCGCCACCCTGATATTGATGACCTATCCTGAGGATAGGTCATCAATATTAAAATCTCAGAAAAACCCTTTAAATAAGTGTTTATGACCTTTTAATAATTTTGAGATAAGGGTTATTAGGTGACCAGCACAAAGTGATAGTAAAAAGTGCCATTCACACAGCTAGAAAAACTGTTAACCATTTGTGACAGAAAGGCTCAATATTTTAAATTAAGACTAATTGAAAAAAAGTTTTTTAGCCTAAAACGAGTAAAATTCAGTCATACAAAATGCCCCCAAAGGTGTACATAGCCTTTAACTTATGACACAATTACCAACACCAGTCCACAGATGAGACCTCCTGATGAAGCGAAGCCTTTTTACGTTAATGACCGTTTTCTCAAATTCAAGGTGGCACTAAAGCCTGTCTGCCATGACAGAATCTTTTTAAGTTTAGAGGCCATTTAAGAAAGATTTTCCGGCTGTCATAACCCAAAATGGAGTGTGATATTGCCAAGCTACATGTTCTTACTTTTAAAATAGTAATTTTAAAATAGTATTTTGTATTTGTTGATAGAAATAAAGACAAAAGCAAGTGAAATAATGGATGAGAACTGTAAAAACAGATTTCTCCCATCATCATTGAAAAAAAACGCTAATCAGAAAAGTAGCGATAATATGGCTTTATGGCAATTTTTATTTTTAAGTGCTAGTAGTGTCAAACCATAATTTTTTCTTGAGTTTTTGTTTCTTGCTCTTTACATCACTTCCCTGGCTCTGAAGTGAACTCGAGTAGCACAACCCCATGCAGAAACTAAATGTACCAGTTCTGAAAGAGATGTCATCATCTGCAATAAAATGGGGTTCCTAGTTTAGCATGTGGTAACCAGGGTCTTCTAATGTAGGACATCTTAGTTCATGACGATTAGAGAAGCACTGGGAGAAAATATTTTTATCTTTGAACATTAGATAAATAGTGGAGCCCTTAATTTTCTTACTAAATACTTTTTACCTGATATATCAACCTCCAATCCATGACTCTGTTGTACCTCGTGGCTCACACAATGACTCTCCAAATATACAGTACAATGTAGTCAGTGTGGACCATGATTCAGCCTCTCTATTCATTCCTATGAGAGTCTCACTGTTGGGGATTCTCATGGTACGATCTCATCTTTTCCTTTTGCTTGGTCCTATTTTGTCTAATATAAAGATTTATAAAGAAATCTCTGTGTTCCAGAAAGTCATCCATGTCTCTCCTCCTCCTCAGAATCCTTTGACAATCAGTGATACAAGTGGCTGCAGCAGGAGTCTACCTGCAGTGTCCTGTCTGCAGTAGAACAGTTGGATTGTTAAGCTCTACCCATTGAGCCTTACCCCCATCTCATCAGTTGGTCTCTTGCTGAGGATGGAGAAGATCAGTAGAAGAATAACCCATTTGGTTTGTTCCCTGCAAGATTTCTATAAGGCTGTTTCTGTCACGACCATGCAGAAAGTACTGCAGACTGACACATAGTGAGGACAATTATATTTCTTGTAGAAAACTTAGCATTGATTTCTAGGTTTAGTGTTTCTTAAAGTAGTACATACCCAATTTATTACTTAAGTGGACCGTCAAACTTGGCATTTACTCTAAGGGCTAATAAGATCAACCATATTGGATTTTTATCATGGTGGCTCCAGCTGTCTGTCCACCAATATTAGTGGGGTTTAAAATACCAGACACAACCTATGGACAGGGGGTGTGCCGTTTTTAAAAGAAATCAGCCATGTTTTTTAAATCCTGGACGTCCCCTTTAACCCTTTCCAGACCTCCGGCATACATGCACAGCGGAAGTAATATTTTTTTTTTAAATAGCGCCCGCTGCGCTTGTTGCTGACATCCTGGGCTAATGTCTGCGATCGGTGATAACACTGAACTCAGACATTTAACTCCTCAGATGTCTCGATCAAATGTGACCACAGCATCTGAGAGTTGAAAACCCTAGAAGCGCAGTGCTTCTAGGCCTGGAATGGCTCCCCGACATGGCGATCGAAATGCCTGAGCTGGAGACTATCAGGTCTTTGACAGGTATATTCTAATGTACACCTGCAGGTGGCAATACTACATTGGAATTTACAGAATTTTCGATTTAGCAATGTACTGATTTCCATTGCTGAATACAAATGGCAAACATGTTGTTTATCCCTTCGGGGCCTATAGCAAAATAAAAAATAAAAAAAAATAAAGAAACCAAAAAATAAACATCATAGGCATTGCTGCTTCCCAAAATGGCCAAATGACGTAACACAAAAGAAAAACAAAATGACTGATTCACCATTTTTTTCGTCTCTTCACCTCAACAATTTTTTTTTTTTTTTTAAGTGACCAAAAAGTCATACACACATGACTTACCCCACAAAAAAACAAACCCTCATCTTGTTGTCACTTTACTACTGTGATTTCGTAGTAAAGCGATCACAGAGAGGCACGGAGCATTATCAGTCATGTTAATGCTCCTTGCCTCTGCAGTCTGCATCGGGTCTTGGCACTCTTTCACGGAGCGGATGCCACGCACGGCATCTGCTCGTGTGAAACAGCCCTTATGGCTCTGGGAAGGCAGGGAGTGAAAAACAAAACTGAAAATCTCAAGGTCCTGAAGAGGTTAATGCCAAAATATTATTGGCCCATAAGTTCCAAATGACTCCATAGTGTCATCAAATAGCACTTTAGTGTAATGAAAATGATTGGTTGCTATGAACAACAAAGACCATTTCCTTTTATGCCGTTTCATAATTCTCTCCCATTTTGTTACAGTGAATTTCTTTTTTTTACACACATTTTTGACCTTTCTCATTAACTTTAGTCTTCTTTTACTTAATATTTAAATTATTTTGTTGAACCATTTTTAGCATTAGGAAAAGATAACACTGCAAAAAATACTAAATTGGCATTTTATGCTTTAACAAAAGGCATGTCAGTTTTCTGGCTTTTCTGGTGGCGTTTAAAAAGTCCTGTTCTTATTTAACCTTATTCCTCTGATTGCTTGCTGTGAAAATTATGGCTGTCGGCTTTTAAGGAAATATGGTCACTACTTCCTCCTCTCATTTTTAAAAGGACTTGTGCCTTTTATGTGGCAGAAAAGCACCATTTTGAATACATTCGTAGAACTCTTTTAAACTTTATACTAAAACATTCTATTTAAACTTCCTTGTTATTTAGTAAGGTCTGATTTGAAAGGAACTGTCAGACTGCAGAGCACTCAAATAAAATGCCAATATTTTTTTTTCTTTTTTTTTTTAAAGTTTACTTGAAAAAATGCACAATGTAGTCCATGCCAGATACTTCATGCTACATAACCATTATCCAGACTACTTTGATAAAAAAAAAAATACAGAAAGACTTGTGAGAGCACCTTCCCTCCAGTTGATCTATAGCACTTGAAGAGTTACAGAGATTAGACAAATAAAGGTTCACGTCTATACCCAGGCTAAAAACATGTTTTTTTTTTCACTTAGTTTTCTAATGATATTTTTAGTCAGGAATTTTAAATTGATTTAGTCTTTGTTGTGAGCAGGTTCCTCAGAATTATTTTAGTGAATATTTTACATTTTTTGTTGAATTGTTTTTGCTGCCCACAGTTATTAATGATGTTGTCTGAGATTCTGATTCTATTGATGGCCTATCGGAGTGATGGCTAAACTTGGCACTCCAGCTGTGGTGAAACTACAACTCCCAAGATGCCCCCCTTGCTTGGCTACTCTCAGAACTCTGTAGAAATTAATGGAGCATGCTGGGAGTCGTAGTTTCACCACAGCTGGAGTGCCAAGGTTAGCCATCACTGGCCTATCGGCTTTTGATAACCTCTTTTTTTCCAACTCAAAACCCCCCCCCCCACCTGAGAATTTGAAACTTTTGCATTTAAAAGGGGTTTTCTGAGATTTTGATTACCCATCCTCAGGGATAGATCATCAATAACAGATTGGCGGGGGTCCAACACCCAGGACCCCCACCGAACAGCTGTTTGTGGAGAATGCGGTGCTCTGGTGAGCTCTGCAGCCTCATTTATCGGTCATGTGGCCTAAATCATTTTTCCATCTGAATGGAACGTGCCGAAATCCATGTGCTTACTGCCAAAACAACTCCACTTAGATAAATGAAAGTGATACTCAGTCGCAGTAGTTTTTGCCAAAAAATATGCGACGCGTGAAAGCGCCCTGAAACATACCTTAATCTAGTCTGATTGGTGGATGTTCTTTCTGCCTCAATCCCATGAAGGTTCCCTCGATTCCTACTCAGTGGAGAAGACTACCCATGTGCCTGGTCTCTCTGTATCAAAATGGAAACAGAGGTGTTTGCTTCTAGATGAGTGTTTTCTACTTAAAGGGGTTGTCCAGGTTCAGAGCTGAACCCGGACATCCCTCCATTTTCACCCAGGCAGCCCCCCTGACAGGAGCATCGGAGCAGTTCATGCTCCGATGCTCTCCTTTGCCCTGCGCTAAATTGCACAGGGCAAAGGCATTTTTAGGAGTTCCGGTAACGTACCGGGGCTCTCCATGGGGCTGACAGGAACCCCGGTGACGTCACCGGCACTGATGGGCGGGATTTAGCTCTGCCCTAGCCAGTAAAACGGCTAGGGCAGAGCTAAAGCCCGCCCCTCAGAGCCAGTGACGTCACCGAACACACTGCCGGGCGGAAGTTACCGCCCGGCAGTGTGTTATTGAAAACAAAAGAGCCCGTGCCCTGCGCGGTTTAGCGCAGGGCACGGGAGCGCATCGGAGCATGAGATGCTCCGATGCTAGGCTCAGGGGGGCTGCCGGGGTGAAAATAAGGGTATGTCCGGGTTCAGCTCTGGACAACCCCTTTAACCAGCGCTATATTTCCCATCAGAATCATAGACAGACTGAGTGTGGTCTGTTGGACTCTACTTGTGTCCTTCATGTGATGCATTTATCACAGTGTTGTGGCTTCCATGATGAATGGAAGCCTTAATTGCTTGAATGTGAAATACTAAAATCTAAGAATATACTGTATATTTTTTAGAACTTGTAGATGTGATACTTAGTAATCACCTACGGTACATCAATTTTCCATTTTCAGAATAAATTCTCAGTTCCTCTCATACACAGGCACAAAGGTTGCCAGTATACCCATTAATTGAACATGTCTCTTTTTTCAGCAGGACACTTTTTACCTTTATTAGTTAGTTAACCAACTAAAATAGTATGTCATGATATAGTCGTGTAAAATTAATATTCTCTACTATAGTTTTTTACTTGCATAACTAATTGGACATTGCATGATTTCAGGATTCAGTGTCTCTTAATACACTGGTATATCCCCTTTTTGTCCCCACGTGGTATAGATGGTTCATGACAGTATCAGTGATTGCATTGAATGGGGACAGTCTTCTATATAAATTGATGATGGGAAGTATTTGTTTCATGTTACTGGCTTCTTGAAAGTACCGATGGCACCAAGAACCTCCCAAACCCACATTGTGAGAAGAGTGGGCCATCTCTGGCCAAAATAGACTTTAAAGCGGTTTTCCATCGTCTGGCCTTTTTGGCCAGTCTTCACCTTCCACCCCATGTGGCTGGACCTGTGAAGGGAAGCCTACTTACCTGCTCCCTGCCGCTGGGTTCTGGCTCCTTTACTACTCCACTGCCACTGCAGCACTCCTCTCCCCATGTGTCAACATCTGGTTTGACGGCTGCTGCAGCCAATCACTGACTGACATAAATGGGTCAGATGATGTAAAAGGGACTCTACCATCTAGTGATCGGCTGCAACAGCCATCAAACCGGATGTTGACACATGGGTAGAGGAGTGCCGCAGTGGCAGTGGAGTAAAGGAGCCAGAACCCAGCGGTAGGGAGCAGGTAAGTAGTCTTCCCTATGCAGGTCTGGACACCTGGGTCTGCTCGAAAGCCACTGAAGATGGAAAACCTCTTTAATTCTTTATTAGGCATAATAGACTGCAAGAAATTAGTCAGCACTGAATTTTATACCCTAAAGACAGTGACGTTTCTCTTTTCAGCTGGATAAGCAAATTGGATTGTCATTGATTGCTATGGACTTCCCAGTTATATACTTGAATGTAGTCCATGGTGAAGTTAAAAGGCCTGCTCTGAAATGTGTGTGAGGTGTCTTTGGTGGTGGTTTGTTTGGCCATATGGCGGTGATGACTATGGATTACATGTAGTAAGTTTTACTGATTAGCTGTTGGCTAATAAGGATAGCCCATATGGCAGGGCTCGACAAATCCCAGGTCGCCATGGCGACTAGGAATTTAGTTCTGGCGCTTGGGTATTTGTCAGCCCGTTTTCAAAGGTGCCCGGGCGATGGGTGCGGAGCTGCCGTTCTGTCCGGAGGCAGCACCGTTTGAAACAGCTCCGTCACAGCACACAATAGCAGAGCCGCTGGCAGCAGGGAGGGGAGGGGCTCAGGAGGAGTGTAATCTGATCCTAGAGTGGAAGCTGCTTCTGCCAGCCCCTCCCCTCCCCGCCCACCAACCAATCAGAGCTGAGGCAAGGCAAGCACTAGCAGCTCTGAGTCTGAGTCACACACTGTACAGGAGGGAGTCTAAGAAAGAATCAAATGAGTCACAGGTTAAAAGAATCTAAAGCTCTGACTTAGTTAGAGACTCATTCGATTCTTTGAGTTAAAAGAGCCGCGAGTCAGACTCTAGAACAGTTTACACTGAGGCTGTCGGTTGATGCAGCAGTGATAAGATTAAGGGACAGGAGCAGAGAAATAAGAGAAGTGACAGGACACAGTTTAGATTACAGTTTGAATTAACCCTTTAGGATCAAATTGGCTTCTCAAGGAGATATATATGTTAAAGGCATCCCTTCTTGTGTCTCATTCAGTAGCTATATAACTAAGGCTACTTTCACACTTGTGGCAGGACGAATCCGGCAGGCTGTTCACCCTGTCGGATCCGTCCTTCCGCTGTTTCGCCGGACCACCGCTCTATCCCCATTGACTATAATGGGGGCGGGGCTCCGGCGCAGCACGGCAGTGCATGGTGAAAGGCCGCCGGAATAAAAGTACTGCATGTCCAACTTTTTAGTCCGGCGGCCTCTTACCGCGAACTGCCGTGTTGCGCCGGAGCTCCACCCCCGTCCCCATTATAGTCAATAGGGTCCGGGGACGGAGCGGCGGTATATGTAATATGGTATACAGCATTATTGGGGGGGCTCTATGGAAAAGTGGGGGGGGGGCACTATGGGGGCACCTACTAGGGGCTTTATGACGCGGCTCCGCCTGGCTCCTAACTTTTTTAGCTGGCTCCTAGATTCCAAGGAAATTTGTCAAGCCCTGCCACTGATTGTGTCAGTGTACGTGGGCATATAGGTTAAGATGATTTCATTTTTTGCTTGTTTTTTTCTAACCTAGCAGAAAATGCCTTAAAATCACTTGCCATGTAGTCATCTGTCACCTCCTGCATGCCCTATTAAAGGGATTATGCCTCGACTGATATAAAAAATTTGAATCAGACATCATATAGTATATTATAATATTTTAACAAAGCTAGAACCATTCCTGTACCTCACATGGATCCAAAGATCTCCCTATTCATTGCTCCAATTGTTCCTCTGGATTTATTTCAGGCTGGCAGCTCAGGGGGCATGTCACTTCTCAGGGAGTGTGTCCTTTCTGCTGTAGCTTTTTCCCTGTAACTGCCACAGCTTCTAACAGAAGATTTGACTGTGACAGTTGAAGATTAAAACTGAGCGTGTGTGACCATCTTGGTAAAGTGGACAAGAAATAAGGAAAATAACAAACAGCAGGTGGCGCTATACAGATACATTTTATTGAATAGAGTGGCGGTACAAAATTTTTAATTACAGGTGCTGGTTTGAAAAATGTAGAATCTACCCCTGCAGTACTATGTAAATAACACTGTTCCTGCTGACTCCTGATCATTTATGTATCTGTCCAAAATCACCCATTATGTATCCATAAACCGGTGCTGGAATACATTCAGAGGACCCATCTTGGAGTCCTCTCCATTATGGGCGTGCGCTCAGAAGTCCTTGAAATGTATTCCAGCATTGGTCTGTGGGTGCATAGATTGGAACAGGGGTGTAAGTATGGACATATTAATGTGGAGTCAGCAGAAGCAGTACTGTTCATGTAGTATTGTCCATAATAGGGCCTGGTGGAGATGTCAGATTCCTTTTAAGGCCTGGTTCACACTTGAGCGTATTTGATAAGTGCATTTTATGCGCTTTTTTGTCGGACGTTTTCGGGGCGTATTACAGCGCGTTTTTGGAAATAGGAAAAGCGCGTCGTTAGGGCTGCAGCTAACAATTATTTGAATAATCGATTAGTTGTCGATAATTAAATCGATTAATAGGGAAAAAACACCAAAATTGCAAAACAAGCGTCGTACGCGCGTTCTTGCGATTGACCACAGGGGCGTCCAATGAAAAACAGCCCTGTCTACAATAAGGTGTCCAATGAAAGAGACTTCTGTGGAAGTCTATGGTCGTGAACGCGCGACAATACGCCCCAAAGAAGCTCCTGTACTTCTTTGGGCGTAGGGCGTTTTACAGCGCGTTCGTACGCGCTGTAAAACGTGCAGGTGAGAACCATGTCCATAGGGAAACATGGGGTTTCGCCTGTTGAGCGTTTTACAGCGCATAGGAACCAGGTGTGGACCAGGCCTATGGGTTTATCCATATGAGTGATTTTAGAGAGGATATGGGGGAGATTTAAGGTGGTGTCAAGGAAAACTGGCCATAGTAACCAATCAGATTCTGCCTTTCATTTTCCTAAGGGGCTTTGAAAAATGAAAGGTGGAACCTTATTGGTTGCAATGGGCAACTAAGCCAGTTCTACTTTACACCAGTTTTTATACATCTCCCCCAGTGTCTCTGATAAATATTAGCAATCAAGAAAATAATTTCTCCTGAGAAATGATATTATAATACATAAAAGTTCCTGAGAATGTCGAGCTTTTTTATCTATGATTAGCAAAATCTAAAGAGCTGGCATCCAAAACCTGATTAGGGACTGTTTAGTATCCATCATAAAATGCACAAACATCTGATTAGCTTTTAATGGGAGCAAATGCCTCCGTCCATACTGTTTAGGTATTTTATTTCTCTGTTTTTGTGCTTAGTAGCTGTTATTAGACATTTCACTTGAACACTCATATTTTCTGTACTACCCCATGTTTGGACCTTGCAGAACAGTGACTGTTACGGACATGCTTGTGAACAGTAGTTGTGGAACCACTGTACTAAGTAACCAGTTTGACAATGGGCCAAACCCTAAGGGCGTTATTTTGGTGCCTTCTCTGTTTTCACCTTTTATTCCCTGTACAGGGATGTGGACTGCACGTGGACACACAGACTACAGGACCTTGGACATAGTTCAGTCACAGCAGATACATACAGAAACTAGGCAAAGCCAATTGGACTAGAACAAGGACGGAATGCAGACAACACATGGAACAGACTTTAGCAAACAAACTAGACCAGGATTAAGAATGTGACAAACATCAGACTATGGCAAACTAAGACAGATTTCAGACTGTGTCATAACCAGAACAATGCAGAGATAAACAAGAACCAGGACTATGACTATGGAAGGCTCACTAGCCGAAACACGTCCTGTATACACTATGTACTTTGTGTGATGCAATAAAAGGCTAAAACTTGAAGCACACTACATTTGCCAGGATTTCTCTTCACTTGATTATTGGGGTTCCTCCCTTCCTGCTGCAACGTAACTTCAGACAACATGCTGGCCAGACTACTTTTATTATGACTGTGGAATAGACATAATAGACTCCAAACAGAACAAAGCAAGACAACCAGGGCAGGTTATAGCATTCAAGAGACATCCACCAAACAGACAAAGAACTCAGAACTATATAGAAGACCTAACAAACAGGTGCGCACTGCAAGGGAAAGAGAATACGAAGTTTATAGGTTATTCCCATCTATAACCCCACAAGATAAACATGGTTAACTTTCACATGCTCCTCTGTGTAGTAGACACAACATCATTGGGCTGAGTTTCCATATTAACCACTTCACATCTGGGCCATTTGCCCCCTTCCTGACCAGGCCTAATTTTGCAAATCTGACATATCTCACTTTATGTGGTAATAACTTTGGAACGCTTTTACTTATCCAAGTCATTCAGAGATTGTTTTCTCGTGACACATTGTATTTCATGATAGTCATAAATTTGAGTCAATATATTTCACATTTATTTATGAAAAAATGCAAAATTTTCCAAAAATTTTGAAAAACTCAATTTTCTACATTTCATGTTCTCTGCTTTTAAAACAGAAAGTGATACCTCATAAATATTTATTACTTAACATTCCCCGTATGTCTACTTTATGTTGGCATCATTTTGGAAATTTTATTTTTTGGGAACGTTAGAAGTTTAGAAGCAATTCTTAAAATTTTTAAGAAAATTGCCAAAACCTACTTTTTAGGGACCAGTTCAGGTCTGAAGTCACTTTGTGGGGCCTATATAGTGGATACCCCCATAAATGCCCCCATTGTAGAAACTACACCCCTTAAGTTACTTAAAACCGATTTTACAAGCTTTGTTAACCCTTTAGGCATTCCACAAGAATTAAAGGAAAATGGAGATCAAGTTTTTAAATTTCACTTTTTGGGCAGATTTTCCATTTTAATCAAATTTCTTTCTTTAACACATCGTTGGTTAACAGCCAAACAAAACTCAATATTTATTACCCAAATTCTGCTGTATACATAAACACCCCACATGTGGTCATAAACTGCTGTATGGGCACACGGCAGGGTGCAGAAGAAAAGGAGCGCCACATGGTTTTTAGATGTCATGTCCCATTTGAAGCCCCCCTGATGCACCCTTACAGTAGAAACTCCCAAGAAGTACTATTTTTGGGTACATATGATTTTTTAATCATTCATTATAACACTTTATGGGGCAAGGTGACCAAAAAATTGGTTGTTTTAGCACAGTTTTTATTTATTTATTTTTACAGTTTACAGCGTTCACCTGAGGGGTTCGGTCAAGTGACATTTTTATAGAGCAGATAATTAAGGACATGGTGATACCTAATAGGTATACTTTTTCTTATTTATTTAAGTTTTACACAATAATAGCATTTTTGAAACAAAAAAATGTTGTTTTAATGTGTCCTGAGAGCTATATTTTTTTTATTTTTTGAGCGATTTTCTTTTGTAGGGGATCATTTTTTGCGGGATGAGGTGATGGTTTTATTGGTACCATTTTGCGGGACATACGCCTTTTTTTTTATGGTGTTTATCAGACTGGGTCGATCATGTGATATATTTATAGAGCCGGCCGTCATTTTTTATTTTATTTATTTTATTCCTTACATGGGGAATTTTTATTTTTATATGTGAAACCTTTTTTATTTTATTTTTTTAACACTTTATTTTTTATTTTTTTATTTTACACTTTGCGTCCCTATAAGGTCATACAAGATCTCTGGGGGACATTTACTTTACTTAACTTTTTTTTTTTAATGTTGATTTCTCCTGTAACTGGGGCTGACATAGTAGCCGGCAGGGCTGATCGAGGTCTCAAAAAGACCTTACAGCTTCGGCACTCACCCGGCGGTCACATGACCGCTGGGCCGGGAACAGGAAGCGCATAGCAGCGAGCACTGTGTATGCAGTGATCTAGAATTCAAGGACACCTGGGCACTGTCCCTGCCTTCTCTAAGGGTTGCCCTGCTGTCACTGACAGCGGGCAACCCGATCAGCAGCTGCACGATTAGCGTGCAGCTGCAAACTCTGAATAGACGTTTTAAAACGTCCATCCAGAGATAGAGAACCACCTCCCGGACGTTTATATTCAATGGGCGGATGTGAGGTGGTAAAGTTTTTTTTTGGTACAATCTTTAAAGGCAAAAACCAGGAATGTACCTGTAAAGAAAAGACTGTTTTCACCTCTAATCCTAGTTTTGGCTTCAAAAACTGCATCAAAAAGCCTTAATGTTAACAGCTTATGAAAGGCTAAATATGCAAGTCCTGTTGCTAGACTTTGGAACTTTGATTGGCATCTTTCTGAGGTGTTGTCACTTTAATGATCTATTTTTAATTATTTATTTATTATCTCAAGTACTGCAACTGTTGTCATGGGCTAGCAATGAGCCTAGGATCTTTAAGTGACTCTCAAAGATGATGACAATTACACATAAGATATAAGCAAATTAAAAATTAGCCACAAAAGCATTTCTAGATTTGGGGTAGTCTTCTCAATGAAATGGTCTTCGTAGAGGGGGTTACTGTATAAATTTGAAAATATGTATTGTAGGGCTGCAGCTAATGATTATTTGAATAATCGATTAGTTGTCGATAATTTCATCGATTAATCGGGAAAAAATACCAACATAAAGGGGTTTATATGATTTTACTTAAAAAATTATGTTCAAAGGCCATCATAAAACAAATTGTGGATGGCACTGTTATGGGGGATCTGTGGATGACTCTATTATGGGGGATCTGTGGGTGGCACTGTTATGGGGGGAATCTGTGGATGGCACTGTTATGGGGGAATCTGTGGATGGCGCTGTTATGGGGGGTCTGTGGATGGCGCTGTTATGGGGGGATCTGTGGATGGTGCTGTTATGGGGGATCTGTGGATGGCACGATTATGGGGGGGTCTGTAGATGGCATTGTTATGGGGGGATCTGTGGATGGCACTGTTATGGGGGATCTGTGGATGGCACTGTTATGGGGGATCTGTGAATGGCACTGTTATGGAGGGGATCTTTGAATAGCACTTTTATGGGGAGGGGGATCTGTGCACTGTTATGAAGGGGATCTGTGAATGGCACTGTTATGGAGGGGATCTTTGAATAGCACTTTTATGGGGAGGGGGATTTGTGCACTGTTATTGGGAGGGGGATCTGTGGATGGCACTGTTATGGGGGGATCTGTGGATGGCACTGTTATGGGGGGGATCTGTGGATGGCACTGTTATGGAGGGGATCTGTGGATGGCACGGTTATGGGGAGGGGGATCTGTGCACTGTTATAGGGAGGGGGATCTGTGGATGCCACTGCTATGTGGAGGGGGATCTGTGCACTGTTATGGGGAGGGGGATCTGTGAATGACACTGATATGGGGGTATCTATAGATGACACTATATAGCATCTTATGCTATATGTGTCATCCACAGATCTCCCCCATAACAGTGTCATTCACAGATCCCTCCTCCCCATAACAGCGCTCAGATCCCCCTTCACATAGCAGTGGCATCCCTCCTCCCTATAACAGTGCACAGATCCCCCTCCCCATAACAGCGGCATCCACATATCCCCCTCCCCGTAACAGCCCCGGCCCCGCTGCTCACAGCAGACTACTCTGGCAGTAACTTTTACTCAGCCTATCTTAATTACCTTACAATGAAGCTCCGGTAACAGGCAGAGCGGGCGGCGGCGTAATGTCACTCACTCACGTGATGCGCCTGCTCTGCCCACTTTATGAATGAAGGAGGCGGAGCAGGCGTGTCACGTGAGTAAGTGACTTAACGCCGCCGCCCGCTATGCCTGTTACCGGAGCTTCCTTGTAAGTTAATAAAGATGGGCTGATTTAATGTTGAAGTAAAAGTTACTGCCGATGAAGGACCCTGACCGCCCGCTCCCGCCCCAGATAGCAACGAATCGGCCTATTATTCAATAACTGGATTCGTTGACAACGAATCCCGTTTTTGAATATTATCAATAACTTTGATTAATCGTTGCAGCCCTAATGTATTGTAAATGATCGCTCTCTCACAAGGGGTCACAATCACAGACTTCTCCTCTGACAACGGGGTTCAAGTCCAAATGGTGCTTCATTTTGGCACTTTAGCACCAGCAGAAACATAAATCCAAACTAAAATAAGCACCTGCCTGTCTGGGCTCTAGCTAATACAGAGGTCTTCTCTCTGACTCACCTCTAAAGCGCAGTTTACCCACAGGGTCTCAGGTTCCAACCCTTAGCAGGTCAGCTTATCAAACATAAGTCCACGGGAGAGATCCGGCTTCACTAAGCCGTACGGTCAAGCAGCCCATCTGACTGTGACCACACAAGCCTCCCAGGCTTCCTTCTCTGTAGGGTCACTTCCTCTTCTCCAGACTCGTACACTACGCTTTGGTTTATCCCTTATTGATTACATCCCAGCTGACCTGACCTGGGGCCACGGAACCTGTAATGGAGTAGTGGTGTGGACTGGAAGACTCCCACTACCAACCTGTCTCCCAGTTCAAAGAAATCCAGCTCATACAACTTTAAAGAAAAAAAAACAGCTCCAGCAACTATGCCTTGCTGAAGCCATACCATTTCTGGATTTCAGTTCTCACCCAGTTAAACTGGACAACCAGGTGAGATACACACCCCCCAGAATACCACTACCGTACACTTTACTGTACACATTACTACAGTCTCCAAGAGGTTCTCTAAGACCATAAATCAATGGTCAAGGGGCCGAGCATAGTGCAGAGTCATCTGCTTAGAGTGTTCCAGGTCTAGCTTCGGGCTCCCATCTTCGCTGCTTCCAGTTCCCGGACGTGTGACATAATGTCTACATACTCCTCATCTCTGCAGACCATCAGTAGTCTTAGTGGTGACCTGTGCAGGAATAGCACAAGACACATTCCTGACACATCACCCTGGGGCCATTGATTGGTCAGCAGGGATGATATGCATGTAGATGGCATGTCACACTTCTGGTACAGTGTGAACTGGAAGCGGCAGAGAACTTTTGCACCGTGTCTGGTCCTCTGACCATTGGTTACTTGACTCAAAGAACCCTTTAATAACCAATTCACAGTGATAAATCTTTCTAATCCTTTATCAAAACGCGTAGGTATTAAAATATTTTTCATTTTTAGTGCCAGTGTTTTTTCTTTTTTTTTTTTACTTAGTAGTTTTGCGTTGTGCCTTTGTATCAGTGACTTACAATTAGATTGCAGTGCTTTACAGATTCTCAGATTTGATTGCAATAGAGAAAACACATTAATTTAAGATAATACACAAGAACTTATCTTCTAGATTCAGCACCACTCTAACCTCATTGATTACACCTGGGACTTACTCCAAATAAATGTTGGAAGATTAGCTAGCTTCATTCTAAAGCCACCGGTATTGTGTCATTTTAAAAAGAGTGTTGTCATGTTGTGCAAAACTGCATATAATGAGTCTGGCGGATCCAAAAGTCGCGTAACACCCCAGCCAACTAGCAAGTTAAAACACTTAGATTTTTGTATCTCGGGCAAAGTAACAACTTTTCCTTCCATGTACTTGCATTAAAATATCTTGCCTTTCCTCTTTTCTGGGCTCTTTGCCCACTAGAAAATGTTGCCTTAAATGTCTTAAATGGCAAGAGCTGCTTTCCGTACATTACTGAAGATTAAGCAGAATCCCCCCTAGTTTTATTATAGTTGTGATCCAACATTATGTTTGTTTAAGCGTTTGGAAACCTAAAATATACTCTTTTCTTTCTTTTCTGTCTTTTTTTTTTTCCATGCTCTAACATTACACTGTTTTCGTATTAGCAATATTGAAAGAAATTCTTCCAAGCTAACAATTTACCCTATTTTTAATTTCTTGATATTTAGAAATTGAAATTCTTCCAAGTTAGCACATTTCCCATTTTAAATTTCTCGATTTTTCTGTAAAATTTTTTGTATTTTAAATTTCAAGTTATTCACTTTTACAGACTTTAATTGGTCTCCTGTTTTTAACTTTGGGAGAGTTGTGCAAATAGCATTTACTTTTATAGACGTAAGCAAACAAAGATGGGTAAAAAAAACTAATTATATCAGCATTTCTTTTCTTTTCTACTTTCTTTTAGCCGAAGTGGTTAAAGCCCAGAGGTGGTGGCTGTTTTAAATCAAGCCTTGAGATTTGCTAGTGAATATGGTATTAATGCTACACGTGAACATTATTTTCATAAATGTTGCAAAGCCTACTGTATATTATCAGCAACATGCACAGTTGGCACATGGCAGAATGCAAGCCACTCTTGCCTGTGAATAAACATCAGTCTGACTGTGCGAGCTGATAATTGCTCTGTATGCACTTCCTTTGGCACCTACTGATCTCAGCTAAGTGGTTAGTAAAGCGTATTTTCCTATGAATGTCAAGCACTTCTGAGATTTTTGAAGGACTTGGCTCTTTGATTGTTCTCGTACCTTCTTTTGTTTTAACGTTGACCTGACACCAACATTTTTTTTAACAAAAATATATAAAAATGAGAAAAAAATATAATTTAGCTTTTTTTATTGTATTTCAATGCTTTTACTATGTACGTTCTGTCATAAGCTAGTTTTTATTTTTACATTTGTCCCCCTGTCTATGTTACAAGCGGACTCTCATCTTTGTAGAGATAAGTATTAGAGGACATCCTTATACATTCTTTTCATTGACAGAATTTTTTTTTTTAAGTTTCCTCAGTACCAGATTTATCATATCATTAACAGTTAATCTGCCCAAACTTTCCCCTTTTAAATGGTGCATGCAGTGTATGAAACTAGAAAGAGCAGAGGCTTTTCTGTTGGCTCAAATATATAAAAGGTCATGTGCTATGTGTTCTAGAAAAGAGAAAATGGAACATTATTTTGGAAAATGATTATACTATATATCCAAATATTAACTTCGACATTTCCCTGATTTGTAAATTGTCCAAAAATGCAATAATTAAAAAATTTGAGCCATCTGACTGTCCAGACATCTTTGTGTGTCATTTGTGTAAATATTTTATTTTTAAAGGTATTTTAAGGATATACATTTTGGAGTTACATCACTCCAAATGAATAATTATAAAGATTTCTCTAAATATCTGACAAATAATATAATTTGTGATATGTTAATTTAAACAAAAAAAGAGAAAAATATGACATTTTGTAAGAACAGTTTAATTTAAATTTATTTTTTTTGTTTAATTTTTAACCTCTATTTTAGTCTTGTGGCAGTTCTTGTGATTACTTTAATTCCTCATCCATCTATGGAAAACACACTTCCAAAACGTTTAACGATGAAATGAACGTGTTATTGTAGGACCACACGTTTTCTGCATGCCGTTTTGGAAGCCAAAATCAGGAGTGGATCATAAATGAGAGAAAGTATAGAGAGCGGATATTTACTCCTGGTTTTGGCTTCCAAAACTGCATGCAGAAACCTGACCGTGCGGTCGTACAATAACACGATCCATTCCATCGATAAACCCTACTGTGTGGTTGTACCTTTAAAAAAAATCAATAATTAATAAAATTCAAGCTATCTCACTGTTCAGACACTTGATCAGAAGCCACTGTTTCCATGATCTTTGTGTGACCTATATGATACCTTTTGTTACTTTCAAAAGTAAAATAAAGGGCTCATGCACACGAATGTATTTTCTTTCCGTGTCTGTTCCGTTTTTTTTTTTTTCATTTTTAAAGGGTCCGCAAAAAAACCTGAAGTTACTCTGTGTGCATTCTGTTTCCGTATGTCTGTATATCTGTTCCGCAAAAAATAGAATATGGCCTATTACTGTCCGCATTACGGACAAGGATAGGGCTGTTCTATTAGGCGCCATCTGTTCCGTTCAGCAAAATACGGAATGCACACGGACGTCATTCGTATTTTCTTGCGGAGCCGTGTTGTGCGGACCGCAAAATACATACAGCCGTGTGCATGAACCCGAAATATAATGAGAAAAGTTTATTTTATTAAAAATTTTTTTTTTACTTTTTAACCTCCAAGATTGTGAAACTGTTTTCTGTAGTGTGGCAATGCTTGTGATTACTTTGATTCCTCATCCATGTATGGAAAACGCTCTTCCAGAACGTTTACCGATGAGATAGATCCTGTTAGCGTACGACCACGTGGTCAGGTTTCTGCATGCTGTTTTGGAAGCCTAAATCAGGAGTGGATCTAAAAAGGAGATGAAGTAAAGAAAGCAGATATTCACTCCTGGTTTTGGCTTCCAAAACTGTATGCAGAAACCTGACCTCGTGGTCGTACTCTAACGTAATCAATTTCAAAAATAAAATGCCATGAGAAAAGTTTTTCATTTTATTTTATTTTTTCATAATTTTTTTCATTTTTAACCTCCAAGATTGTAGAACTATTTTTCTATTGTTGGCAACATTTATGATTACTTTGGTTCCCCTTCCATGTATGGAAAACGCACTTCCAGAACGTTTAGCAGTTCAATGGATCATTTAAAAAAATAAAAATCAATAGTTAAAAAACTCCAGATATCTCACTGTTCAGACTCACTTGTTCCGAAGCCACTGTTTCCATGATCTTTGTTTGTCCTGTATGATACCTTTTTTTATTTAAAAAAATAAAGTAAAATGTAATGATAAAAATTAATATCATTTTTTATTTTTAACCTCCAAGATTGTAGAACAATTTTTCTATTGTGGAAATGCTTATGATTACTTTGATTCCCCTTCCATGTATGGAAAACGCACTTCCAGAGTGTTTAATGGTTCAATGGATCATGTAAAAAAATAAAAAAATTATTTAAAAAATTCAGCCATCTCACTGTTCAGACACTTGAAGCCAGTTTCCATGATCTTTGTATGTCCTCTATGATGCCTTTGTTACTTTCAAAAATAAAAATGTAATGAAAAAAAGTTTATTTCTTTTTATTTTTGTTTTTCATTTTTACAACTGTAAAACAGTTTCTGTATTGTGGCAGTGCTTGTGATTACTTTGATTCCTCATTCACGTATGTAAAACGTACTTCCAGAATGTTTAGCGTTTAATGGATCATGTAAGGACAGTAATAGCCGTCACCGTTCCGCTTATTATTTCCTCTTTTCATGGGAGGGTTCTCAGCAGAATGAGATTGTCACACTTTTTCCTTTTTCTCTGAGAGGTGCAGCGACAGACAGTTAAAAGCCTCTTCATGTAAGGATGTTATTTCATAAGGACACCCATGCTGGATTATCCTCTTCACTTTAAACCTCTGCCAGCTTGTACAAAAAAAGATAAAACAAAATAGCCACAGTCCCAGGGGTGGAGATGTGCCGGCCTGATCCGCCCGTGTCCACAGCTTTCATTTTGATTAGTCACATGTGAGGAGAATTCACTTAGGCCGAGAGGTAAATTTAATACCAGTTATGCCCATGCTGTTCATATCACAACCATTTTCACATGATGCCACTTAAATCCCTGAGAAGCAGAAAGGTAAATCGGTAACTGGCCAGCTAAGGTGTCATAATGCATTAGGACCAGGCCTCGCTGCAGGGGATAATGGCTTTGATTGCTGTTGACTCATGTCTCCACCAACTGCCTCATGTAAAATAAGTGACATTTAAAAGGCATCAAGATGTGAGAAGAGGTAAAAAAAAATAAAAAAAAATTAGAGGAAAAAAAAAAACTGTTCTAATTTCGCCACCTGAACGTAAAGTCTCCTTTTCACCCTGAGTGGTATAAAATTATAACTGAATATTTCATAGGTTACCTGGTCTAAGCTTTTAACTTGCTGTATTGTACACCAGATTTTACTTTTTTATTTTTATATATATTTTTTGAAAAATCTGCCAAATTGCAGCCGGGAGCTGCTCCAACGTGTTATCTTTTATTGGCAATTGATTTATTTTATTTTAATTCCTTTGACCTTGGCCATCCGCCTGTTCTTCATTTCTCAGCTGAAGGCTAAATCAAGTTACGCTGTGGCATAAAGCGTGCGGCAGAGTCCTCTCCAAAGGCCTAGTTAAATCTGCTATTATTTAGAAAAAAAAAGAAATAATACATTTTAAAAAATAGAAAAATCACAGTTCCAGTTTACAGTAAGCATATGCTTCATTTCACATCTGATTCAAAGACTTGGATGCTTTATTTTGTGTAACAGGCCCCAATAAATGGCCTTGTTTTAAGTCTGCTCACTCAGTTGAATTGGGATTGTTCAGCTGGGGATTTTAGTTGCAGCTGATCCCCTACCGCTCATAGCTGATAGGAAAGGGGGGCCAATCAGGGAAGGTCAGTTCTATTTATTAATGCAGATATTAACATTCTCAATTAACCACTTAACTAGACTTAGATGACGACCAAATCCTTGCCTGCTCAAGCAGACGAAAGGATATGCTTCAAAGCACAACATTTTAGCTCGAAAAGTTTTTTTTTTCTTGTCTACTAGGGATGGTATATATGGCATACTATATTACAAGGCAGTAGATTTTTTTTTTTTGTTACGTTATTAGAATTTTAGACACGTACCGGTACTTTTTATGTAGGTGATAGGAAAAAAAAATGTTGCTCTTTTATGATCATCTCATATTTTATATTTGTGTATGTGTGTATACATAAGCAAACATATATGCATTAATTTGTATAGATATATAGTTTATTTTATATATGAGTACAGGCCCGGACTGTCCATGTTGATGTTGATGGGCCAATCCTGAAGCAGGTTCCAGGCCCGCTGTTCACTTTCATAAGCCACTAGGCCTGAAGCTTATGAGGCAGTTCAGGCAGTCACGAAGCGATTACCAGGACACAGACAGCGCTATGACTTCATTGCCCCTGCCTATGCTGGGATGAGGGCAACTCTACTTATTTACTATTGGGAGCATTTTATGGTGGCTTTTTACTACAGGGGTACTTTAAGGGGAATTATTACTAATAGGAGCATTTTAGGGGGCCTTATTAATATTGGGGTCACTTTATGGGCCCTTATTACTACTGGGTGAACCTTAGGGGACCCTATTACTACTAACTGCACTTTGGGAGGTCCTATTACTACAGTGGGCACTTTAGGGGGCTTTATTTACAATTAGGAGCATATTAGGGGGCCTTGTTAGTACTAGGAGTACCAGTGTAACTGTCATTTTTTTATTTTTTTCAGTGATACTAACCATTTTTGTAATATACTTTAATTAGTGAAATCGTACATTTCTATTAGAAAAATAGCTCTCTCTGTATGTATGTATATGTATTCTCTGCTTTAATTTAAGGAGATTCACATCCTAATTGGAGGAAGGGTTTAAGAATTACAGCTCTTTAATATGTAGCTGCCTCTTTTTCAGGGGACCAAAGGTAATTGGACAAATATCTCAAAAGCTATTTAATGGGCTGCATGGTCTATTCCCATTAATCTATCATCAGTTAAGCAGGTAAAAGGTCCGGATGATTCCAGGTGTGGCATTTGCATTTGGATGCTGTTTCAGTGAACCCACAACATGCAGTCAAAGGAAGTGAAACAGACCATCATAAGGCTGAAAAGAAGAAGAAATCCATCAGAGAGAAAGCGGAAATATTAGGAGTGGTCAAGTCAACAGTTTGGTACACTCTGGTAAAAAAAAAAGAGTGCACTGGTAAGCTCAGGAACTCAAAAAGGCCTGGACGTCCATGGAAGGCAACAGTGGGGGAATGATAGCAGAATCCTTTCCATGGTGAAGAAAAAACCCTTCACACTCTGCAGGAAATAGGTGTATAAGTGTTTAAGTCTACCATAAAGAGAAGACTTCATGCAAATACAGAGTGTTCACCACAAGGTGAAAACCATTAATCATCCTCAAAAATAGAAAGCCCAGATTAGATGTTGTAAAAAAATAAAAAATAAAAATAAAAGGCCAGTTCTGGAACAGCTTTCTTTGGAGACATGAAACTAAGATCAACCTATACCACAATGATGGGATAAAGATAGTATGGATAAGACTTGAAATAGCTCATGATCCAAAGCACACCAGATCCTCTGTAAAACATGGTGGAGGCAGTGTGATGGCATGGGCATTCATGTCTTCCAGTGGCACTGGGTTACTAGTGTTTATTGATGATGTGACCAAAAACAGAAGCAGCCGGATGAATTCTGAAGTGTACAGGGATAGACTTTCTGCTCAGATTCAAAGAAATACAGGAAGGTTGATTGGACACTGCTTCACAGTACTGATGGACAGTGATCCAAAACATACTGTGAAAGCAACTTAGGAGTTTTTTAAGGCAAAGAAGTGGAATATTCTTCATTGGCCAAGTGAATCACCCGATCTTAACCCGATCGAGCATGCATTTTACTTGCTTACAAAACTTAAGGCAGAAAGACCCACAAACAAGCAACAACTGTAGACAGCTGCAGTAAAGGCCTGGCAAAGCATCACAAAGGAGAAAACCCAGCGTTTGGTGATGTACATAGGTTCCAGACTTCATTGCATGCATAGCATTCTCATCAAAGTATTAAAAA
Source organism: Bufo gargarizans (assembly GCF_014858855.1). Taxonomy (NCBI): domain Eukaryota; kingdom Metazoa; phylum Chordata; class Amphibia; order Anura; family Bufonidae; genus Bufo; species Bufo gargarizans. The sequence continues at coordinate 496,666,027 of NC_058083.1, read as the reverse complement.
TGAAAATTTTATTTATGGTAATGTTAATTTGAGCCCCTGAAATGAGGAGGCTTTGGAGAAAAATGGTTGCGATACCTAAACGTTTCACAGGATATTTTTGTTCAACCCCTTGAAGTGTAGACTTTCAGGTTTAATTCAAGTGCATGTCAGTTGCTTCATTTCAAATTCAAAGGGGTTGCATGCAGAGCCCAAATTATGAAGATTGTGTCACTGTTAGATGACAGGGACTGTTTGTAAGGCACAAAATGGGCCACTTCAGAGATTTTCTAATAGAAATGTATGCTTTAACTAATTAAGGTGTATTACAAAAATGGTCAGTATCACTGCGCCTACACATTACAAAAAAAAAAAAAAGAAGAAGAATGACAGTTGCCCTTTAAGGGGCTTTAATACCACAGGGCAAACTTTAGAACTTTAGGGGTCTTATTGCTACTGGGGTCACGATGAGGCATTCCCACTATTGGAGATACTGTGGGGACATTATAATAATTGGGCACAATATGGAGGGCACTGCTACCGACTGAGACACTCTCAGGGAACATTGTCACTGTAGGTGGCACTATTAGTAATGAGGGTAGTTTGGGAGATAATTAGAATTGGTGGGACATTTGGGAGAACTATTAGTATGTAGAGGACTATCTGTATGGTACTATTATTTCTTCATTATAGTATCTGGGGGTATTGAAAAACTCAGTGGGCATAGTATTGTGGGTAGCAGCATTACATACATGAGTATAATATATGTCCTAAAATTGGGGTCCATATTAGCAAAAAATAAAAAAATATATATATATACAAACCGGATTGCCAAAAAGTTGGGACACTATACAAATCGTGAATAAATACTGAATGCAATGATGTGGAGGTGCCAACTTCTAATATTTTATTCAGAATAGAACATAAATCACGGAACAAAAGTTTAAACTGAGAAAATGTACCATTTTAAGGGAAAAATATGTTTAATCAGAATTTCATGGTGTCAACAAATCCCCAAAAAGTTGGGACAAGGCTATTTTCACCGCTGTGTGGCATCTCCCCTTCTTCTTACAACACTCAACAGACGTCTGGGGACCGAGGAGACCAGTTTCTCAAGTTTAGAAATAGGAATGCTCTCCCATTCTTGTCTAATACAGGCCTCTAACTGTTCAATCGTCTTGGGCCTTCTTTGTTGCACCTTCCTCTTTATGATGAGCCAAATGTTCTCTATAAGTGAAAGATCTGGACTGCAGACTGGCCATTTCAGTACCCGGATCCTTCTCCTACGCAGCCATGATGTTGTGATTGATGCAGAATGTGGTCTGGCATTATCTTGTTGAAAAATGCAGGGTCTTCCCTGAAAGAGATTACGTCTGGATAGGAGCATATGTTGTTGTAGAACCTGAATATATTTTTCTGCATTGATGGTGCCTTTCCAGACATGCAAGCTGCCCATGCCACACGCACTCATGCAACCCCATACCATCAGAGATGCAGGCTTCTGAACTGAGCGTTGATAACAACTTGGGTTATCCTTGTCCTCTTTGGTCCGGATGACATGGCGTCCCAGATTTCCAAAAAGAACTTTGAATCGTGACTCGTCTGACCACAGAACAGTCTTCCATTTTGCCACACTCCATTTTAAATGATCCCTGGCCCAGTGAAAACGCCTGAGCTTGTGGATCTTGCTTAGAAATGGCTTCTTCTTTGCACTGTAGAGTTTCAGCTGGCAACGGCGGATGGCACGGTGGATTGTGTTCACTGACAATGGTTTCTGGAAGTATTCCTGAGCCCATTCTGTGATTTCCTTTACAGTAGCATTCCTGTTTGTGGTGTAGTGTCGTTTAAGGGCCCGGAGATCACGGGCATCCAGTATGGTTCTACGGCCTTGACCCTGTAGCACAGAGATTGTTCCAGATTCTCTGAATCTTTGGATGATGTTATGCACAGTTGATGATGATAGATGCAAAGTCTTTGCAATTTTTCGCTGGGTAACACCTTTCTGATATTGCTCCACTATCTTTCTGCGCAACATTGTGGGAATTGGTGATCCTCTACCCATCTTGGCTTCTGAGAGACACTGCCACTCTGAGAAGCTCTTTTTATACCCAATCATGTTGCCAATTGACCTAATTAGTGTTAATTGGTCTTCCAGCTGTTCGTTATGCTCAAATTTACTTTTTCCAGCCTCTTATTGCTACTTGTCCCAACTTTTTTGGGATTTGTTGACACCGTGAAATTTTGAATCAACGTATTTTTGCTTTAAAATGATACATTTACTCGGATTAAACGTTTGATCTGTCATCTACGTTCTATTACAAATAAAATATTGACATTTGCCATCTCCACATCATTGCATTCAGTTTTTATTCACGATTTGTATAGTGTCCCAATTTTTTTGGAATCCGGTTTGTATATACATATATATATATAACATCAGCACGAAAACTGTGCTGTACCAGAAGCTTCAAGACATGGGTTTCCATGGTCGAGTGGCTGCATGCAAACCTTATATCACCAAGCACAATTGAGTGCTTTAAAATAAGCTACTACTGGCCTCTAAAGAAGTGTCTCAAGGTCCAAAAGGGCATGTTTGGTGTGGAAGAACTTGACAGAGCCCTGACCGCAACACCATCCAGCTCCTTTGGAATAAACTAAGATAGAGTCTGTGAGCCAAGTCCTCTTGTCCAACATCAGTGTCCAACCTCACAAATGTTCTCCTGGATGAAACAGGAAAAATTCTGAATCTTCTAGAAAGCCTTCCAAGAAGAGTGGAAGCTGTTTTAACTTCAAAGTGGGACCAGCTCCATATAAATCCCTATGGATTTAGAATGGGATATCATGAAAGTTCCTCTTGGTGTAATGTATAGGTCCCCCAATACTTTTTTCCATATTTTGTATATGTGTGTATAGATACTTTGTGTACAGTATGTGAGTGTGTGTATAACCCGTACAGCAAGTAAATCTTTTATTTCTGGCATTCTCAGAATTAACTTTTTCATAGGCCATGTTCAGTTTATGTGTACCCAACACTTTTTAGAAATGGTCTACTGCTCCCCATTTACTGTGCAAATACGTTTTGTACATGCAACAGGAGGAAAATAAAAAATTAATATAGGAAAAATATATATATTCGCACACAATACACACGTTATGCTGGTCTACCTAGCTACATGTTATTACAATATATGTAGAATTTTTGCATAGCACAGTTTAATCATTTTACTCATACATGTTCCAGAATTGGAGGAAGCTGCCTGTGACGGATGTGTGTTTTTTTACCTTGCCGGTTAAAATACTTAGCCTGTAATATCCTGAAACATGAGCCAATTTACACAGGATTTTTGTTGGAGAAGCTGTGTTTACCCCTCCTAATCTTGGTATGAATGCAGCTCGGTGTATAAACCTTTTTATTTAACAAATTCGGCTTTTGAGAGGAGACATGATTACAGAGTTCTACAACTTTTACGATTGTGTCCTTCCTGGTTTCCATGAATATCCCCACACCATTTCTTCTCATTCCAAGCATCAACTTTGTTTTTCTTTTTTTCCCCTTTAATTTTTATATATGGTAAAAATTTCATTGAAGAGAGATTCTGGATGACAGGACTATAATTTTAAAGCCAATAGAAGAGGAGTAAGCAATTTGAGCTTAGCTGAGACATAATCTTAGGTTGTCAAGAAGAAAGCCATTCTCCCTATGCTAATCAATCAGTGTATCAACGAACCAATCATCTCCTCAGCTTAGCATATATCCCAAGGTTTGATATATCTATTAACTGCCCATCATGAAGCTGGTGTCTGGATGATGAGATTTCCTCATATCTTGCCATTTGGAGTCAGGTAACAGAGCTATCACAGCCTGGGAGAAATACCAAATTGAGATTTGCCCGGCCATTGTGACAGTCAAGGAATGCTGTAAATTTTTAAAGTAATCCCTCAATCAAAAAAAGAGACAAAAATCGAAAGCTTTTTACTGACAAACGTTAACTAAAATGATTGGTTGTGAATTTATTAATGGTACAATTATTATTAGACCTACTATAGTTTGCAAAAATGTTAATTTTTCTAAATATGTTAATTTAATCAAATGCTACTTATTTCTATAATTAAATGTCCAATATAAAACCTCAAGTGGTGTATAGTAAAAACAAAATAAAATTTTGTTTTTGTTTTTTTTCATAATTTCTGTAGGTACCTGTTCTGAGTGGTCGGACTCCTCCTAGTGTGATGTCAGCACTATGCGGCTTCTTTGACCCAATCAGATGTCTCCACCCTACTCTTCCCCTTCCTCTCTCACAGCATCAGTTTCATACAGAGGAACTGTAATGTGATTCCTCATCCCCCTTCACTAAACTGTTTTACTCTAGATGGATTTTATTTGGTGAGTGAGGAGGTGCCATTTTCTCTTCAAGGGTTTTTCCAGGATTATGCATTGATGATATATTCGTAGAATAGAACTTCAATATGAGATTAGTAGAACGAAAGCATTACCGACTCTTTAGTAGGAATTTATCATTGAGTGGCATTTTTTGCTGGTCTATGATATCCCCTGTGCTGCCGGAGAATGCACCTAATTTATGGTGAGGTTCAAGACACATCATAAAGTAGGTGCATCCTCTGGCAGTCTGTGAACCTAGAGCGAAATCTAAATTTCAGTCTTCTTCCATGCCAGAAAACTGGCGTAAAAGAAGATAAATTTGCTGGGCCCGCTGGTCTTGCTATGCCTCGTTTTCAGAAAGTGGGCTCTAGATTTAGGCGCAATGACGTTTAAAAAGTCGCAAATACAAGGTTTGTGACTTTTTTATGCCAGAAAACTGATGTAAGGATAATGATAAATTACAGTAGAACATAGTCCAGCATCTCAAGATCCATAAATTAGGGCTTCAATCAAGAAATTGCCTACATAACAAGTGGTTGCAAAAAGATCCAAATAATGCCTAAACGTTTCAGACAATTTGCACTCCCATGAGCAAGGACATGGAAGCTGGTAATAACATGTAGCGTTGTTTAGATCTTTTTGGAATCACTTGTTATATATGGAATTTCTTGAATGAAGAAATAATTTATAATTCATTTTACTTTTCTCAGTTTCAAGTTATTTCAGTGACCTTTGTGGGTTTTTCATTCTTTAAAGGGCTTCTGTCACCCCACTAAATCTAAAGTAATTTTTTTTTTGGGCTTCTTATAATCCTTATACTGCGATATATTAATATATAATGCTATTACTCATTTTGGTTCAGTAGTTAATTCAAAAAACTAACTTTTATAATATGTAAATGACCTCTCTACCAGCAAGTAGGGCGGCTACTTGCTGGTAGCAGCCGCATCCTCCTTTCATAGAGACGCCCCCTCCTCATGTTGATTGACAGGGCCAGAGAACGCGCTCGTCTTCTGGCTGGCCCTGTCTGCGTTCAAAATCTGGCGCCTGCGCCGTACCTGTCTTCAGTCGGCACAGGCGCACTGAGAGGTGGACGCTCGCTCGGCCGCTCCTTCCTCAGTGCGCCTGCGCCGGGTGTAGATGTGACGTCATCGGCACAGGCGCATTGAGGATGGAGCGGCCGAGCGAGCGTCCTCCTCTCAGTGCGCCTGCGCCAACTGAAGACAGGTACGGCGCAGGCGCCAGATTTTGAACGCAGACAGGGCCAGCCAGAAGACGAGCACGTTCGCTGGCCCTGTCAATCAACATGAGGAGGGGGCGTCTTTATAAAAGTCCGTTTTTTTAATTAACTGCTGAACCAAAATGAGTAATAGCATTATATATTAATATATCGCAGTATAAGGATTATAAGAAGCCCAAAAAAAAAAAAAAGACTTTAGTGGGGTGACAGAAGCCCTTTAACAGAAAGGTACCAACAATTTTGTCCACGTGTGGTCATATAACAATTACAATAGTAAACACATAAACATTTTTTGTGAGTCTGAAAAACTGTCACTTTGTTGTCTCAGTCAGGGTACTTTCCCACTAGCATTATTCTTTTCCAGTATTGAGTTCCGTCCTAGGGGCTCAATACCAGAAAAAAACTGATCAGGTTAATCCTGATACATTCTGAATGGAGACCTTTAAAAATGGGAAAATAATAAATACTGGATCCGTTGTTCCAGATGACACTGGAGAGACTGATACGGTATTTCATTGCATTTGTCAGACGGATCCGCATCCGTATCCATATACAAATGATATCCGTTTGCATACGGATTTCCGGATCTGGCACGCAGTTCCGGATCCTCACAACGCAAGTGTGAAAGTACCCTCATAAAAATAATTTTTATGTTACAGTAAAATAAGACAAAGATTGTATTTTTCACCTGATATTACAAATCGTTTCAAAGGAGCAGTGGAAGATTCTCGAGAAACATAATAGGGCTTTGTATATACATTAAATAATTACAGGGAATCCATATACTATGAGTGTAATAATTAGAGGTGGGACGAATCCAATTTTTTTTCGAATCCGAAAAGGTTCTCGAATCTTTTGAATCTCGAATCCTAAGAAGCCTGTACATAAGAATTGTATGAACGGTGTAAGAAACAAAGTGATCCAAACACTTATGGGGGGGATCTGTGGATGGCACTATTATGGGGGGGATCTGTGGATGGCACTGTTATGGGGGGGATCTGTGGATGGCACTATTATGGGGGGATCTGTGGATGGCACTGTTATGGGGGGATCTGTGGATGGCACTATTATGGGGAGATCTGTGGATTGCACTGTTATGGGGGGATCTGTGGATGGCACTATTATGGGGGGGATCTGTGGATGGCACTGTTATGGGGATCTCTGGATGGCACTATTACAGGGTATCTGTGGATGGCACTGTTATGGGGGATCTGTGGATGGCACTGTTATAGGGGATCTGTGGATGGCACTGTTATAGGGGATCTGTGGATGGCACTGTTATGGTGGGATCTGTGGATGGCACTGTTATGGTGGGATCTGTGGATGGCACTGTTATGGGGGCTCTCTGGATGGCACTGTTATGGTGGGATCTGTGGATGGCACTGTTATGGGGGCTCTCTGGATGGCACTGTTATGGGGGAGATCTGTGGATGGCAATGTTATAGGGGATCTGTGGATGGCACTGTTATAGGGGATCTGTGGATGGCACTGTTATGGGGGATCTCTGGATGGCATTGTTATGGGGATCTCTGGATGGCATTGTTATGGGGATCTGTGGATGGCACTGTTATGGGGGCTCTCTGTATGGCACTGTTATGGGGGGATCTGTGGATGGCAATGTTATAGGGGATCTGTGGATGGCACTGTTATAGGGGATCTGTGGATGGCACTGTTATGGGGGATCTCTGGATGGCATTGTTATGGGGATCTCTGGATGGCATTGTTATGGGGGATCTCTGGATGGCACTGTGATGGGGGGGATCTGTGGATGACACATATATAGTATCTTATGCTATGTGCCATCCACAGATCCCCCCCCATAACAGTGCCCCTGCAGTGTGAATGACCCCCAATACAGGGGCTGGGGGCCAGCATCTGGATTAGGAATAACAGCGGGGACCGGTGCAGTCCCTGTATTCAAATGCACAAGCCCCGCTCACTGTAGTATAATCTTATGATCTAACCTGCATTGTTAAGATATAATAATCCATCTGTATTACTTACATTACAACATTAAGTTCCGTAGCAGAGAGGAGGTATGCTGGGAGGACGGGCGGGCGGTGCGTCACTCACTACATCAAGCGCCCATGCCGCCTGCTTCATTCATAAAGTGAGCGGTGCAGGCACGTGACGTAGTGAGCGACACGCCCGCCCTCCCTGCCTGCCTCCTCCCTCCTCTCTGCTACGGAACTTAATGTTGTAATGTAAGTAATACAGATGGATTATTATATCTTAACAATGCAGGTTAGATCATAAGATTATACTACAGTGAGCGAGGCCGGTGCATTTGAATACAGGGACTGCACCGGTCCCCGCTGTCATTCCTAATCCAGATGCCGGCCCCCAGCCCCTGTATTGGGGGTCATTCATTTAGTAAATGAGTTCGGGATTCGAGTCCACGAATCTCTCGAATCCAACAAGATTCGAGGGATTCGTGGATTCGACGGATTCGTCGTCCCACCTTTAGTAATAATTATATATCCACAGCACCAGTGTCACGAATGCAGGGGAGGGGAGGGACACAGAACTAGGCCTCAAGTCTAGGGAGAGGGAAAAGGTCACCTCCTAGGAAGCCCCTAAACCTAGGCCTGACTCCTGTCAGTATGTATAGACCCTGAAGGTGGGAAAATACCTACACTGGAACCTAGACCATAGGAGCCCTGAAATGCCCTAAGTAGTGGCAGGGAATGAGACTACTGATTTCTTCCCAGGTGAATGAACCAGCGTCTCCCTGAGGCCTAGTGACAACAAGCACAGGGGAACAACCAAATACAAAGAGCAGTACAACTTATCTTTTAGAAAATGGATGAGCAGGAACACAGGTAAGGTCCACGCTCCAACCCTTCCAAATCCAAGCAGAGAATATCAACCGCATGGTATGAAGTGTGAGACCAAACTAAGTAACTTAGACACATAGAATGTGTTGGCAGATAAGAACCACTTGGCCCATCTAGTCTGCCCAATATACTGAATACTATTAATAAGCCCCTGGCCCCATCTTATATGAAGGATGGCCTTATGCCTATCCCATGCATGCTTAAACTCCTCCACTGTATTTGCAGCTACCACTTCTGCAGGAAGGCTATTCCATGCATCCACTACTCTCTCAGTAAAGTAATACTTCCTGATATTACTTTTAAACCTTTGCCCCTCTAATTTAAAACTATGTCCTCTTGTAGCAGTTTTTCTTCTTTAAATATTCTCTCCTCATTAACCTTGTTGATTCCCTTTATGTATTTAAAAGTTTCCATCATATCCCCTCTGTCTCGTCTTTCTTCCAAGCTATACATGTTAAGGTCCTTTAATCTTTCCTGGTAAGTTTTATCCTGCAATCCATGTACCAGTTTAGTAGCTCTTCTCTGAACTCTCTCCAAAGTATCAATATCCTTCTGGAGATATGGGGCCAGATTTATCATTACTGTGACAGCTCACTCCACTTTCACATATGGCTAAAGTCAGTTTTATCCAAGTCAGATTTATGACCGGCCCTTTAAGACTGTAATAAATGTGGTTTGACGGTAGCAGTTTATCTGTCAGTAAGCAGCTTTACAAAAGTTGCACGTCCTTACGAAAAAGTCGCATGTTCTATTAAAAAGATAAGCATGGTCCTCACTGGAGTGAAATTGCGCATTTTTTTTGAGACTTTTTTGGGACTTTTTAAATAGTCCCAATAGTAAATCTGTCTAGAGATTCATTTACATAAGAAAACACGCCCACTTTCAGAAAACTGGCGAGCATAGTGCAGAGCAGAAAAAAGTCGCAAATTTGTGCGCAGTTTTAGCGTTTGCGCATTTTTTTTAGACTTTTTCACTCAATTATTCTGACTTAAGCTAATGATAAATCTGGCCCATGGTCTCCAGGGCTGCGAACAATACTCCAAATGAGGTCTCACTAGTGCCCTGTAGAGCGGCATGAGCACCTCCCTCTTTCTACTGGTAATTCTTCTCCCTATACACCCAAGCATTCTGCTAGCATTTCCTGCTGCTCTATGACATTGTCTGCTTACCTTTAAGTCTTCTGAAATAATGATCCCTAAATCCCATTCCTCAGATACTGAAGTTAGGACTGTATCACTGATTTGATATTCTGCTCTTGGGTTTTTACGACCCAGGTGCATTGTCTTGTAGGGAATGCAGTAATGACCACGGGCTGCACCTGACAAGAGGTGTGGTTATTACCAAACTGAGAATCAAGAGACCTCACATGCAGTCAGTCTCTCCGATCTTCTAACCTCTGTCACAGAAGGTACCGAGACAACCAGTTTCAGGATTGCGTGACACCTAGTTTTATATGTTACACCTAAAGTCTTCCATGAAATATGTATAATTCTGTAGTGTTATGACTGTTATATACCCAAAGTAATTTCTGTAGAAAATTCTGCATGTAAACATGCCTCTATAAGGGCCGAGGTAACCTCTGTAATGTAAGACGTGCCCTATTATCTTATTTCTAATCTATGACATGAGAAATTACCATAATTAATTTTAAACAAATGATGGTGAAGTATATTGCATTTATAAGCAACACAAGGCTCGACTGATAAAGGTATAGTTCAAGCAAGTGGAGAGTATAACCAAACTGAGCTAAGTTAGGATAGGTAGTAAAAAGGATATGAAGCAAAAACACATAAGAAGCAAACCAGCCAAGGTAAAAGGGGTTGTCCAAGTGTTTTATATCTTAAGGATAGGTCATCAGTATCTAATCAGTGGGGGTCTGACTTCCGGCACCCCCACCAATCAGCTGTTTGAAGAGGCTGCGGTAGTCTGGTGAGTCCTGCAGCCTTGTCCTAGGCCAGTGATGTCACGTTCTTCAGACACATGGCCTAGGTGCAGCAAAGCCCCATTCAATGCTGTAAATGAACAGCACTGTACATGGTAAGCTGCAAGAAGGCCTCTTCAAACAGCTGATTAGCAGGATGCTGAGAGTCGGACCCCCTCCATAGAAAAAAAATCCGAAAACCCCTTTAAAGTCCTGCAGTAGTTCAAGTCTTAGGACAGCAGGCAAACGAGAATTCAAAAGTCCAGTGTCAAGCAAGCATACAGACAGATGTGGTGAGAATCCAATACAAGACGGCTCAGAATCAAGTAACAACACTCACAGAAAACTCCCAGGAAACCTAAACTAATAAGTGCCACATACGCGTAAATGAGAGATTCAAGAAGATCTCTCAGCACTCTGATTGCAAGAAAACCAGGCCTCCTAAAGATCAGATTGGCTGTTTGGCAGAGTACACAGATGGACTGGGTGACCATGCGTCTTGAGCACACATTAAGCAGCATCCCCATCAGCCCCATCAGCCCCATCATGGAGTCTATTACAGCAACAATGGTTAGTCTATTGAGTTATAGACATTACACTAAAGATGACCTTTGGGTTTTAATAATAGTTTTGTATGGGCTTCAAATTTAGAATGAATGAATTTTGTGATGTACTCACCTCACCAAATCCACTCAATTTCCACCTTGTTACCACTGCCTGCAGCTCCTCAGTCCTCTTTGTCTGGAAACAAACGTGTTGAAGCCAATATTTTCCCATATAGTGATGTTTAAGTATGCTTATCTTTGAATAAAGCAAACAGGTGGAGAGCAATTTTATTGAAGTTGGATGTCCTGACATTCAGTATTACATGATTTGATTAGAATCAATTTTAAAAAAATTGCTCCTGTGTCAAGATATTGCTCTTTTTATGGCGATCTCTGGTGTTCGTTTCTCTGCTTTCCCAGAAAGGCCGCCTAATATGACCACCTAATGACAGTTCCACCATCCTTTAGTACACAGGAGGTAGAATCATTTCTACAATAGTTGAGGTTGACAAGTAAAAATCCTGTGGGACAAATCCTTTAGAACCCAGAAAAAAATCTTCAAATGAGGCTCAACTTTCCTGATCAAAATGAGAATACTTTGGGGCAAAACTTGGTCTGAAGATTGTGAAATTATTGTTGACATGAGTGTACGTTTGAGGGCCTCAATTACCTCACTGGTTGTTCTGGAACTCTAAATAGCTGGATCTAACCTTGTATGAGTCAATGGCTGCTCTTTACCAAATCCATTTCTGACTATTTTCTACCTTGCATCTCTGATCTAATTTGTAAATACCAACCAGTCCACCCTTTCTGCTACTCATTACCCCTTAACATGCAAGGACTGCTCAAAGGCTGCCTCCTTGGCCGATCAGACTTTCCCCCTTATTTTATAACATTAAAACTATCCTTCAGTACCAACCTCCTAAAGATTACAGATCGAAAATCTTCACTCTATCCAAAATCTGGCCACATATTTGATAAAAACTTGCTAAACCTGTAGATTTTTGTGGAATCTGCCAACATTCTAATTTGTATGAGGCCTCTTGAGAGTCCCCAACATGCTGTACATGCTGATCCATTTGTTTTCATTGGAGATAAGTCACCACCAGAGAGGTCTGACAGTGGTATTTTCGCCTATGAAAAAAATAAGCCTGTGAAGCCAGGGATTGTCCAGAGGCTTGGCTTTTATTTTTAATTTTTTGTAGAATGGGTTAAAAAGAAGCATTACTCACCCCAATGGTTCCCCACCACTGCCGTTCCGATGCTTACCGGGTCCCTACTGGTCTCCACTTCCTGGTCACGGGTTTATACACAGGAATGCCTGGAGATGCCTGCTCAGTGCGTCAGGGGTCACTGCTGTGGCCAGCGATTGGCTGAGCAGGCATCTCCACCTGCCATTTCCTGTGTGTTGAACCAATACCAGCAAGGAAGACCAGCCCCATATAAAAAAAATCCTATTTGACAACCCCTTTAAAGGGCTTCTGTACTATAAGTTATAGTGGCATATCCCTTGAATGTATGATCGTTGCAGGTCCTGACTATAAGAATGAAAGGGCCATGTGGCCTGTTCAGAGTTTTTAAGCATCTCTATTATGGCCATATGTGTAAGTACTCACTGAGACTCTACATAAGAGATCATTCAGACGACCGTGCCGTGTTTTGCAGTCCGCAAATTGTGGATCCGCAAGACACGGATGCAGCCCGTGTGCGTTTTGCAATTTGAGGAACAGAACGGCCGGCCCATTGTAGAAATACCTAGTCTTGTCCGCAAAATGGACAAGAATAGGACATGTTCTATCTTTTTTTGCAGGGCCACAGAACGGAGCAACTGATGCCGTATCTTTTGCGCCCCCATTGAAATGAATGGGTCCACGGAGCGCAGACGGATCCATTCATACGGTCGTGTGAATGAGCCCTAAGTCTTATACATTTTTAGAATTTATAGACGCCAGTAAATTCACCATTGTTTTTGCTTACTCACCAATTTAGTACTTAAAGTGGACCTTTCGCCTCTCCTGACATGTCCATTTTAGTCACTACTTTCATGTAATAATTATGGAGCATCTATTCTTATGACTGATGTGCCATTCTGCTATTATTCCTAGTAGAGGTTATGAATGAATTACTGACCGTGTGCAATAAAGGTCCAAATGTGTGTTACCAGTTGGGGGTGTGTCCCTGCACAGTCTGACACTATCCAATCAGTGATGCCAGTGTCATACTGTGCTGGGACGCACCCCCTAACTAGTAACACCCAGATGGACCTTCATTGCAGACTGCTGGCAATTTACTCATAACTTCTAGATGGAGTAATAGAGGAACCGTACAACATAGAGTGATAAGAATAGATGCTCCAGAATTGTTATTACATGGGGAATGCAAGAAGTTACTGAAACAGACATGTCAGGAGAGGAGAGGGGACAGATCTTCTCTGAGTCTAAATGTTTGAATCGGTTATCATAAAAGATGTTAGTAATGTATGCAAATATATCTTTAGGGTTTTAATCCTAAAAAAACGATGAGTTATGATGTTTGATTATAAATGCTAGATACATTATAATATATACAAATGTACAAATGGTTATCAACACAGAGAGAAGATGTGCATTATACTTTGGGTAATGGAAAAAAAAAAAAAAAAACCTGGTGGTTTAATCAGTATAACTACTAAGGAGCTGAGTGATCGGGTTTTGTGCATGAGCCTTAAAATACCAAGTCAATTCTCATTTAGAAAATGTATGTCTTTACTGAATCAATCCTGCGGGGGTCATTTAAAGATCAAAGCACAGTTTCCACGCCAAGCTGTTGATTGTAACAAAGGAGGTCAGGAAGGCCTTTTTTTCCGATGTCGTATGCAAGTAGCATATGACATTACTAAAAGTCTATGTGATGCATCAGATCATCGATTAAGGGTATGTTTCTACACTTTGTGCACATTTGGCTGCATTTCAATTGATTTAAAGGGGTTCTTTACATTTTTAAGAATGGTTTAGTCATAAAATAAAAATAAAAAAAGTAATACTTAATATGAAGATTAGAGGTGGAGGGGGTAAGCAGATAAGCGCCTTTATCTTGGTGCCAAGCAAAGCAATCCAGTTGTTACTGCCCATTAATGGGGTTGTCCGGGATCTTGATATTGATGACATATCTCCAACTTCCAGGACTCCCACCAATCAGCTTTAGGGCTCATGCACACCGCCGTTGCCACCCCTGCTGCAGTATTCAACTGTATTACCGTCCTGAGGATGGCAATACAGATGAATTTAGGAGGGGACCTGCGGCCTCCTGCAAGGTCCCTAAGTGCTTGATGCTCCTAGCATTAATTAATACTGAGACCATCAGATTGTCATGTATCTCGCTGGTGGCAGTGAGGAGGGCTCGGTCCACCCCCAGAGTATTGCCCCTCTGGGAAATTTCCCTGTAGGGTCTATGGCCAGTTTGCCCCCATTCGGTCCCATTCAAGTGAATGGTGTTGAGCTGTAATACCAAGCGCAGCACTTTACAGTGTACGGTGCTGTGTTAGGTAAGCTGCAAGGAGGCCGTGTGCATAGTATGTAGTGAGTGTGCGTATTATTTGGGCACTGCACTGAGGTATTATTCATTGTCTAGTAGTATTACTTGGTGTCGATGTGGAGATTCCAGCACTGCTCTGCATTATTATTTGGGATCTGTATGATGCCATTATTTCGGCACATTATGTTGAAAGTCTTGGGTATGAAATAGTTGGGGTGTGTTGTAGAGCTTCATTGTTTATGCATTGTTTTCCCTTCCTCCTGATTGCAGCCAGCAATGTAAGGAATGCATGGTTTTGTCCCGGGTGCTACGGCTATATCCATTGGCTTTCTTATATTCCTTTTGTAATCAAATCAACCAATTTTTTTTCACGGATACAATGGCGTTGGCTTCATACATGAATTTTACCTTCATTCATACCTCGCATAAATCTTTACTGTCACATGTCAGAACTGAGCAAAAGTGATAAACTACTTGAAGTTTATTGCTTCAATTAATGCATGATGTTGTGTTGATTTATCTTCTTGTGAACATCATATGATGGAAATATGGACAGATGTGCAGATGGCAACTAAAATAGTGGGAAGTGCAACTAAATAGTTTCATGTAACTGTGTTTGCCATTTGTTGGTGGCTTTATCCTTCTTAGACTTGCACTGAGTTGGTGTGATTCAGCTGATTTGCTTGCGTTAACATGAGGCCGCCCATTGGTCCTATGATGGTGGCTTTGTGCAGGAGAATGAATGTATAACCCCTTACCCCCATTCCTCCACAAGGGAACCAGCATAAGGATTGCCAGTTAATACACAAGCCCGGCGAGCAGTCTACAAGGCGAGCATAGGCAAATTGGGCATGTGGTACAGATGCTCGATCATTGTGATTACTCAAACACCTCAGTTGTTGACTTGTAGCAAGTTCTATAAAAATTCTGTTCTAGTGATGTTGGAAGAGTTATGTTGCATTGCTGTAGAATGGTTCATGTTACTGTTTAGAATAGAGTCCGAAAAATGGAAAGCTAACTGTAAGCAATCTATTTTATCTTAAAGGGGTTGTCCACTTTGAGCAATTCCTTTTTGTAACAAGGTTACCCAGAAAATAAGCTGATGTTAGGGTGTCAAGCTGCTAGAAACTTCAGTTATCAGCTGTAGTATGTGAGGAAACCGGCCAAGGGGGCGATTTATCAAGACTGACATTTCCTTCTCCAGTCTTGATCTCCTGTGCGCTGCAATGAGATGCGCCAAATTTATGCCTCTTAATAAATTGGGTGCATCTCTGGCCCCCTCAGATTAGAAACTGTAATCTGTGCCAGCTAAGAGCTGGTGTAGACTTGAGCTATCGTTTACGCCAGTTTCTGGCATCAATTAGAGTAAATATGGCGGGCTTCAGAGGCTTGACCACTCCTGATAAGCTTCGCCCCTTTCCTTGATAATTTAGAAAAGTGTTGAGAAGCACAAAAATTTGCAAACAGTGTGTCATAATTTGGGACATTTTTATCTCCACTTTTGTAATGTAAAAGCCTTAATAAATCTCCCACCAAGTCTTCATTTTTCAGCAGCACCATCACAGGAGAAATGGGGCATTGCACAATGACCAAAGAAATCAGTGGACTGTCCATGTAATGCCGGGACTTGCAGGATTCTCCCAAGAGACATTTTTTGCAGCTGCCCTCTGGCTTTGTTAGGTAGAGGACTACCTCTATTAACTCAAATCACTCTAATAGGGTAGAAATAGGTTCTCTAACCCAGACAACCCTTTAATGTTAAAAGGGGTAGTCCAGCTTTTACTAAGTCATGGAAAGGATAGGCAATCATTAGCTGACCGACAGGAGTTTGACACCCCGCACCACAGCCGATCAACTGTTCGTGTGTAGACCCATCACCAGAAGTCAGCTTTGGAATAATACAGCTCTGTCAACTGTGAAATGGACAGATCTCGTAATTGTGGGAGCAGTGGTGTAGTAGGGAGCTCCCTCCACTCCACAGTTGACAGAGCTGTGTTGTTCTGGTGACTTCCAATGATGGAGCTACACCTGAACAGCTAATCGGGTGCAGGGTTTGGGTCCCCACAAATCAGCTAGTGATTTCCTATTCTGAGTATAGACCAGCACTAATGAAAGTAGGGCAACCCTTTTAATATCCAGAAATATTCATTTGTGTCCTCCTAAGATTACTTCAAGTTCTTAGAAAGGACACAATGGCTTTTATTGAAAGTAAGAAGCTACAACACATCCTGAACTGTGGTAGATTTAGGGTTAAAGAAAGTTCAATAATGTAATTCTTCTCTATGGCTTACTACTTGGCTTACTACTTGTGCATCTGATTTTTGTTTCCCGAGGTGTGGTCTTTCTGCACGGGGATTAGCATGAGATACAGATGATCCTGACACTGAATGCCTGAGGAGATTTTCATTATAGTTTTGAGATCCTCATTTCAGAGATTAGACTGTAGGAAAAGGCTCTTGAAACATAAAGATATTAGAATGGATGCCCAGAGACAGAACAGCCAAGGATGATGATAGCTATTTGTTGTGGAGTTACTCAAACAATAGACCATAGACATACGTGCTAGGAAAGAGCTGTTGCTTCACCTTGGTTGGTACTACACCATCTGAAGCCCTTGAGGCAAAGATACCTTGTATAGATGCAAGACATGTCTAGACAGTCCACCAGCTTCAACCTTCTGCTGCATTCTTATTGTTTACTCATAGCTCAGAGAATATAGGGTTTCCAGAAGCAATTATGAGGTAAAAATATCTGATCTTTCAAAATGAAGCTCCAAAATATAGAAGAATATTGTGGCATAGAGCATAAGCAGCCTAAAAGAAAAAAAAAAAAAAGGTCTCAGAAGACTTTTTCAACCGATGGTGGTTCTCTGTCTGTAACTATTATTTACAAAGGCTGTATCTGAAGCCAAAGACGATCCACCATAGGTGATTGTCAAAGCTTTTCTATTTTTTCCTCGTATAATGACCTCTGCACAGGTCACAAAGCATGCCTAGAAAACACTCCCATAGAAGTCATTGAGGTCCCCTTCTGGCCATTTTATCTATAGACCATGATACTGCCATAAAGCAATTTTTCTAATGCTGTGTAGATGCTTTTAAGAAAAGCTCAGTCAAGATGGCGGTCCCCATAATCATGTTCAGAAAATAGAATTTAAAAAAATCTGCAATCAGAAAACAAAACAGATTAGATAAAAATGATATGTATTACTATCTGGTTTTAACTAACAGATAATATTTTTGGTGACACATTTCTTTTAAAACACATAAAGAGGTATACCACATTTTTTATATTGATGGCCCATCCTCAGCCATAAATATCTGATCGATGAGGTCTGACACCTGACACTTCTAGCGATCAGCTTTTTCAGAGTAGCTCCAGTGCCAGAACTACACAACTCTCCCCATTGTTACTGCAATACTGCTTCCAGTACAGTTAAACAGCTGATCCAATATTGGTGGCCTAACCTGAAAGTACTCCATCAATATTAAAATCCCCCTTTTAATCTTGCTTAAAATAGGCCATGTTTGATGCCAAAAAATAATAAACAAACAATAAAAGGGCCTTGGCACTTCAGCTAGTTCAGTGGCTCCTTTATTATTTACGAAGGCACATTGTAGAACATATGGATGTGCCAAGCTTTGCTTTAGAGATCTATTGCAGTGCATGTGTAACGTTTGATGCATGTGACTCCCGCCCCTAGGACCCTCGCTCAAGGACTCATGGCATGTGCCCGAGCACTGCCCCCTTTCATTCTGCTGTTCAGCAGATGTCCCGAGGGTTGATATGACTGCACATATAGCCAACATTTCAGTGAGAAAGTCCAGTAGCTATGTGTACTTTTTCATCCTTCCATTACCCAACAAAATATTTGATTAGTCTTAGTAGCTATAAGATATTTGATACATCAATTGATATATTTTTTATATTTTTTATATTTTATTATTTTAATACAAAATTTCAAATCCATATTACATAATTGATATTATAGAATCCATAAATCCGCCAATTCTAATCTATAAACATAATTAACAATAATTTCATACAAGTATCCATAGCAGTGTAAGCATTTAAAAAACAAATGGAGGTCTCCTAGTGGGGGAGGGTGACAGGACTACCCAACATCCATGGCTTAATAAAGCAGATGGACAGGGCGTCCCTTTTAGCCCAAGTTCTATATAGACTACAGGGATAAAGGCCTGAAGTCCAGACAGCCGCCAAGCAGCATCAATTGATATTTAATGATTTTTTTTCCTAATCTAAAATTATCATTGATATTTTGAAGTAACACTGTCTTCCCAGCTGAAAATGGCAGGTCCTTATCTCTGTGATACATTTAAAATACATAAAATTAAAATACATTTTGGAATATTACATCCAGTTTTGGCCATTTAGTTGGCAATATTCAAATTGTTATTGACCTTCCAAAATTATCTTCTTGAATATGTGAAGATTACCACCAGTTATGGTTGAACAGTTGCTTGATGGGGAGACATTTGTCTGTGGGTTCATCTTTGGACAATATATATATATATATATATATATATATATATATATATATATATATATAGTCAGCACTAGTAGTTAGCCTTGCAGCTCTGGAGTCCTAGGTTCGAATCTGACCAAGGACATCTGCATTGAGTTTGGATGTTCTCCCAGTGTTTGCGTGCGTTTCCTCCGAGTACTCCGGTTTCCTCCCACACTCCAAAGACATACTAATGGGGAACTTAGATTGTGAGCCCCCATGAGGATGTCATGATGCTAATATCTGTAAAGCACTGTGGAATATGTCAGCACTACATAGGTAAAATAATAATAAAATAATCCCAGAAGTAGGACCAGTGTGTTGTTTCCTTGTGAAGGCCTCTTTAAGGCGTTGCCCACGTGGTCTCCAGACCAATCTTCAGCTAGCATTGTATCCATGACAGAAATGTGACTCATCGCTGAAGAGGATAGACCTCCATTCCAGCCTTCATTGTTGTCTTACTTTGTACCATGGTAGTCTTTAAGAGCAGAGGCGTGAGGTCAATGGAACACCTGTAACTGGATGTCTGGCTCATACCCCAATGCCGTGCAAACACCTTCTGATGGTTTGTGTAGACTTTGTTTGCCACCTAAGACAGGATGTGATGTCCAATTTCACTTGCAGTACAGATTGGATCACTATGCGCAATTCTTCTAATTAGATAATCTGTTTATGCAGAGGTTCTCCTCTGTGCCCCTTTTGCTGTCAGTCAAGTTCATCGTCGTTCCTCCAAGCATCGGGACACACTGCCTTCCAGCAGTTTTCTTCTAGCTGATTCTTGCCATATTTGCCGGGTTATGGCCGGATCTCCGCCTGTCCCCATTATAGCTAATTGGACTAGATGGAGACTTTCAAGCTTTCGGCAATGCCAGAATGCAGATAGATCCTGCAGGCAGTTTTTTGCCCGATCAGCCTGCCAGATCCCTAGGTTTAGTGTGAAACTAGCCTTCCACACCAAAGCTTCCTTGTAGTCATAACGTACATGCAAAACAGTGACCAATGCTATTGTAGCTATTTGAAAAACTGATAGATCCTAGGGCATACTTGTCAACTCTCCCGTAATATCCCAGAGGCTCCTGGAAAAAGGAGAGACCTCCTGGTCTCCGGAAGAGCTGGCAAATTTCCAAGGAACATCATAGAGGGCTTATTTTCCCTTGTAATTAACCCTCCATGTCCTTTTAATTTATAGAACACTAAGTTGTTTACATTATACACAACCCCGGTGTATAGAGGGGGCATGGTGCCGTAAGAAAGGGGCAGGATACCGCAAGAGATAGACAGGACACTATAAGACAAAAGATGTGTAAGTGTGTAAGAAAAAGGGCACAGTTATGTCAGAAAAATGATGACCGCGTAGGCACTATCCCCCTTCCTGAAGGCTGCAGGTCAAAATTTGTCAAGTATGCCCTAGGGACAACCAGTAAAATCCCAACAGTTTATATTTGTGTATTTTCCTTACCTTCTCAATCTTAAGCCCATAAATTGCTATTTGAATCAGAATTAATCATAGTGGCCTTTCGTTTTCTTGTAGAAATGATATGTTTGTCATCGCCATGCACCCAAATGTTTTTCCATTTTTCTTCTTCAGGTGCTTAAAAAAAAAAGCACGTTTATTTCAATCAGATAATATGAAAATACATTTGTTAATTCGAAATTCAGGTATTCTGCCACTCTTACGGTGGAGATTGCTAGTTGATCATGCTAAGATGCTTCCTTATCTATTATTGGATCTGCAAGAGAGAAGGATTAAGAATTATCTGACTTCTTAGTTAATGTTGAAATCATCTGAAAGGCTCGGCTGTGCAGTGCCTAGAAGTCTATATTGAACCAAAATAGTAATAACGTCTCAGGGCTTTTAATAGCGAAAAAAATATTACATTAAAGCCTAAAGTGTTGTTGTCCTTTTAGAATGTAAAGGTGTGATTTATGTTGAAGTGGTTAATGAATGCTTTTAGACGTGTTTTGAAATTCGACATATTATTACAATGCCTAAGAGCGGCTGTGTATGGAATTAGGAAATGTACAGGATTTCTGTCTTTCTTATTCAAATGGAGCGTATTTTCCATTGCTCTGAAATAATTTCAGAATTGTATTGAAGAGAGGGGAGAAAAAAAATTCTGTTTCATAAATAATTCTTTGAAGTAGTTAAAATGAATTACACCTTTAATAAAAGAGCACGCGTGATGTATGTCTAATGAAGTGTAATTGTATAATGTAAATTATAGCATTTGTAATGGGAAAGAAAAATGCTGTAAAGACTTCTTTATTGAAGAAATGATGTATTTTCCTCATGTCAAGTGATGGAGAAGATAATATTAAGGTAGATACAGTAGCATTATACAATGTAGGGTATGTTTTAAGCCCCCTTACTGCACATCCGCTTTTCTCGCTTTGGATGTAAAGGCTTTTTTTTTTTTGCTTTTTTTCCAAGGTAAAAGTTTTTGAACTTTCAAGTTTTGCAAGACTTGCTCCTGAGGTTTACCAAAATGACAATAAAAGAGACAGGAAATAGTGGACATTTTTCTGAAGACCTGTAATAACTCATTTTCATATATGTCCTACACATCTTTGTTAAAATTAAACCAAGGATTGGTTTTGAACGAATGGTCCTATAGCCTTACAGTTGCTGTGGATGGATGCACCTAAGCTGCTTATTATACTGATGGGTTTTGCTACTCGGCAGAAAATGAAAAACAGGCAGCTGCTTCCCCCCCCCCAACCCCCCCACCCATCAAAGCAACGAAAAGCAGAGCGAGTTTGTATAAAACGAGTGTTCATTTCTTCTATTGCCAAAATTCTTGCACAAAACAAAGGAGCAGTTTTAGCACATTATTGCTTAACTAGACTAGAACAACTGACAGCAAGTGATAAGGGTTTTCTGCTTTTCACAACTGGTAATCATTTTGGAAGAGATATTTTAATATACTTGAATGTGAAATTTTGTAATTTACATCTACAATGCCATGTGCATTTAAAAGTCTAATTTGTTGTTTGCAGCAGGATCATGGTCACTGTAAGTGCCTAGAAGTCCATGTTCTGTCATTTTTCATTTGGAAAACGCTGAAATCTGATGATTTTCTTTCATGAGCTAGTTGGCTCTTTTTCTGTGTGATAGGGATGTTTTCTCATTGCCGCATATCATTTCTGTGCCTTACATATATCCTAAAATATATATTAAAAAAATCGATCTGAATATGAATGTATGGGGAAAACAGGGGTGGCCTTTCCTGAGTGTAATGGGCCTACAGATGCCTCCATGAAAGTCAAGTTTTGGACTTGTCCTCAGGCGGATCTTCTGGTCTGACAAGAATTCCCATATAGGATTGCCTCCTGCCTGTTTCTCTATTGATGCAGTATCATGGCCAATCATGATGTAAGTGGCTGCCTCCGAGCATAGAGGAAAGCTACATTCTTGTAGAGATCTGTACAAGAGCAGTGATGTTTATTGGATTAGTCGTAAAACACTGGATACTAAATAAAGACCCAGTAATGGATGCCAGAACAAAGATGCTAAACCAAGAGACTTGGGTTGGGGATCACAACAAGTAAACATGGGAGATTTAGGTGCCCATCATAGATTTACTTCCCTTGCCTTGAGGGCAAAGTCAAGTTTTGGACTTGTCCTCAGGAGGATCTTCTGGTCTGCCATGAGTTCCCATATAGGATTGCCTCCTGCCTGTTTCTCTATTGATGCAGTATTATGGCCAATCATGATGTAAGTGGCTGCCTCCGAGCATAGAGGAAAGCTACATTCTTGTAGAGATCTGTACAATAGCAGTGATGTTTATTGGATTAGTCACAAAACACTGGATACTAAATACAGACCCAGTAATGGATGCCAGAACAGAGATGCTAAACCAAGAGACTTGGGTTGGGGATCACAACAAGTAAACCTGGGAGATTTAGGTGCCCATCATAGATTTTCTTCCCTTGCCTTGAGGGCGTAAATTTATGATAGACACCTTCTTCTCAGTAACTTAAATAATGGAGAGCAAGGAGGCAATGTCTACTCTTGGATGAAATAATATGGCTACTGGAACTAGCCATTGGTTTTCTGAAAAGCCAATTGGAACTGCAAAATGATGAATGCTTACATACAGATTATAGAGATCCAGATATTTAATATTGATACGTTTTACATAGGGAGGCGGGGCGAACTGGAAACTTAAATTTTCTCTTGAAAAAAAAACTAAAAGTTGCCCCATATTGTAGGTGGATACAGATTGAGAGAAGGCAAGGCAACACAAGTATTTGGAGACCAGCAGCACCTTAGTGCAGCACAAAATACCGCTCCAGCAGAACCCAATACCACAGTGCAGCATACAATACTGCCACTGTCCTGAGGATGGTGATACAGTTGAATTCAGGAGGGCAACTGTGGATGCCTGCCAGGGGCATAAGTAACTGATGCTCCTAGAATTTATTAATGCTGAGAGGATCAGATCATTATATACACAGTCAGCGACACTGAGGAGGGCTACTGCAGCTCCCTGGGCATCAGCCAACCGGGAAATTTCCCTGTAGGAAAAAAAACTAAAAAACTTCACTCTTCTGTTTGACCCCCCCCCAGCTTTCAATGCCACTGCTCCTATGCCCCCCTTATCATTCTTTACCTGGCTTTATCATTCATGTCCCTATAATTGCTGCAGCCAATCACTGGCCGTATTCTGCTGCTGCTGAGGGCTGTAATTGACTGCAGTGGTTACATGTGTGTACAGGCACATCACCGCTGCAAGCATTGGAGAGCTGGAGCTACTGCGGAGCAGTGCATTGGTATAATGGAATATCCTGAGGATAGGCAATCACTTGTAAAATCCTTGATGACCCCTTTAAGGGGGTTTTCTGACATTGTGAAAAACCTGAATATAAGATACCAATTGGTAACAGAAAAAAATTACAGCTGTGAAAATATGAGGAAACTAAGATGAAAAAAAACTTTCTGTTCGGAGTCTTCTCACCATAACAGCGCCTTGTCCTTGTCTGACTGGCTTCATATATAAAAGGCATTGTTCATAAAGTTTCCTACCTCTAAAACTCCATTGATCACCAGTTATCACTGATGAAAGTTCTTAATTGACTGTACATTTATGTAATGCAAGGAATGGTAGTCCTTTATAGGCATTATTGCATCCCTAAAGGGGTTCTCCTGGCTTTGTTTCCAGACTTTTTCTATCCTGTGGAAGAAAGATAGTTTATTTAGTACTTACTCCTCCGTTGAGCCACCAACTCTCCTGCACTCACAACGGATGTGTGCCCTAGTCTTCCTGTTCAGCTGCATAATAATAGATGCTGTAGAACAGGAAGACTTGGGCACACATTCGTTCGGGACCTGAGCAGAAGAGCCTGCGGCCTGTGTGAGTGCAGCGGAGATGGTGGCATCGGTGGAGCGATGTACAGGTAAATATTAACCAGGCTGTCTTTCTTCCACATGGATTTTAGACAAAGCCTGGAGGATGTCTATGAGAAGTAACTGTCTTTGCTTTCCTGAACGTATTTTATTATCTATGTATTAAATCATATTTTCAAAAGAATTTTCTTCCATTCTTTATTTAAATTTTTTAATTCCCCCCCCACAAAAAAAAGTACCATAACTATGTTTTTAATTCAAATTACAAAAATCAAGAGTATTGTTCAGTAAATGTAATGTGATCTGTCATTACGACTGTTCTGTAAATTTTCAAAGGAACCAAAACAATAGAGTTAGTTGTGATAGGTATTTAAAATTTAGGCCACATTTAAGTCAAATGAAGATACTTTTTTACATAGTGGGATTTTAATGACAGCTACTTTGAATGAATAAAAAAAATGAGTATACTTATTTTCATTTGTATATGGTAATCAAACATATTCATTTTATATGGTTCTATTATATGGTTTCAGGAGGCCTGCATTTAGGTATATTTTTGTTGAAGCTTTTATTATTTTATTTAATTTTTTCTTTATTGCTTTAGAAACAAATAATAATAATTCACAAAATGTTAGCAAAATAGCGATGTGCTTTGTAAAATGGATAATTACATTTGTACGTGGTTATAAAACGCAATTAACTTTAATGTTTGAAAAAGTAGATCCTTGATGCATAGCGCTAGGGACAAATGAATTGTCGTTCCATACCTATAGAGAGAACATCATTTTCTAATTGCAGAGATGAGGCTTAAAATACAGTGTGTCTATAAATGATGGACGTACAATTTCATCTATTAGTTTTTGTTAAGGTAGCCATGAATTATATATGCAAAATAGCCTTTGAGCTGTCATGTGATCTCCGAAAACCCTTTCTGTAGGCCTAACAATACAAATCCATTTATCTTATCCATCTTGTATGGTAGTACAGTGGAGTGAATGATTTCAGATGTCACCACTGTCATGTAGATGATTACTACACCAGACTGGTTGTTGTTAATGTTTTAGAAGCAGAAAAAATAATATTCTGCGGTTTCCGGAGGGTAAACATTTTCTACGTTTAATAATAGAAAAATAATCAAATGTTTTATCTCATAGTATAACCTTTTTTCCCCTCCACAAATAAATTCACAAACAATACATATTTTAGCCCAGATCTCCAGTATATAGTTCTTAAGGCTACGTACACCTATGCAACTAATTGTTTTTATATTGTCCTGATAAATAGAAAATTAAATATGAAACAATTTTTCCAAGATATTTTTTATGATGTATGGGTCACTATCTGATTGGTAGGGGGTCCAACACCTGGGACCCCCGCAGATCAGCTGTTTGAAAAGGAATCGGCACCTGCAGTAGTGCAGCGGCTTTCTCTCTGCTTTCACTAGGCCATGTGATGTCACATTCATTGGTCACATGGTGTAGGCACAGCTCAGCCCCATTTCAGTGAATGGGGCTGAGCGCGAGACCAAGCACAGTGGCTATCAACAGGGCGACGCTGTGCTTGGTGAGCAGAGAGAATGCTGTAGCACTACTGAGAGCGCCAGTGCCTTCTCAAACAGCTGATCGGCGGGGTACTGGGTGTTGGACCCCCATTGATCAGATGTTGATGATCTGTCTTGAGGTCATCAGTAAAATTTTCTCATAAAACCCTTTTTGCATCTCCATGGGAACAAATGGCAAATACATTCTATGTAGTGTAATCTTGCAGTCAGGAACGTACACAGATATCATTGGGCGCCATAGCAAAACTTAATATTCTCCCCTTCCCCATAAGCCCTATCCAATTATGGGATTTATACCCCTATCCCTATCCAATTGATATGTTGAAAGAACTGGAACAGGTGCTTCATAAATAATATTTTAATATTATGAACTGTTAAAATATGAACTGACAGCCAGCAATAAATACATCTCCCCTTAGAACCCTATTGCTTTACCCAGTAAATTATT
Organism: Bufo gargarizans; assembly: GCF_014858855.1. NCBI lineage: Eukaryota > Metazoa > Chordata > Amphibia > Anura > Bufonidae > Bufo > Bufo gargarizans. The sequence goes on along the minus strand of NC_058083.1, from coordinate 496,639,733 downwards.
ATAAAATAGTTTGCCTGAAGCTACCACTAGGGGGAACTTAAAGCATAGGTATTTATACAGTTACCATTGAATGCACTGGAAGACTCAAAAATCTCTTTGCACCGAGCTCCCTCTAGTGGCAGCTGCATGGAAATGCTACATTTTCATGTCAGGAAAAGAAGATAGAATTCACGGGGGCCTATAGCAGTCTCTTTGTCTGCCTTCATGGAATCTCATACCTTTTTCCATTTGTCTACTTTGTGCTAATACATGTAAGTTGGCTAGCTTGAAGTAGAAACCAAATAAAAGAGATCCATTGTAAATTTGTAACATAATTGGTATAGACTAGTGTTAGTCGAGCACCAAAGTGCTCGGGTGCTCAAGTAGAACACTTTGGGATGCTCGGGTGCTCTACCAAGCACCCAAGCACAATGGAAGTCAATGGGAGAACCCGAGCATTAAATCAGGCACCCCCTGCTCTGAAGAGGGGGCGGCGGTGTCTGGTTCATAGTAAAAGGTAATAAAGTAACATAGTACATAAGGGTGGAAAAAGACATTTGTCCATCCAGTTTGGCCTGTCATCCTACAAGGTAGGATCTATTCTGGTCTCTCTGTCACCTAAAACCGGACACCTGATCCTCTGCAGTTAACAAAGGATCTAGTGTTGTTTTTCTTTGCAGCCACCCGCCATGTCGCAATAAGCATCACCTCCATAGTGATATCATGCAGGACCTTTTTGCTCCTGGGGCTGCTTCGACCCATTATTAACAACTACAGCAGTCAATATCGCAATCATTACACCGGACCATTTACCATCATAAGACTATGATCCCGATTCCTGCAATACCAGGCTGCCGTATTGATTTAAAGCCGCCTTTTGGTCATTCTTGTATTTAGGATACAAATGTTTTGACATTCGTCTGAGATCGTCTCACAGAGGGGGCGGGTAAGCGGGGCAGGGTGTTTGATGCGGCGATGCCACGCCTCCTGCTTCCTTATTGGCCGCCCCAGGGGCTTGATCCAGAAGAGGGGAGGGGCCTTCTCCTTATATAGCGCGCGTCCTTGCGGCCGCATACCGCCACTCAGTGCTAACAACTGCAACCTCTGTAACGGGGGTCAGCAGCTTACTTTGCTATTTGTCTCTTTACCCACATTTTATGCTCCTGACGAGCCACACATGGCGAAACGCGTCGAGCGATCAGTGGGGGCAAACTTATGCTTTTTGCACTTTGCTTGAATTGCGCTCACACTACAGAAGTGGTCTGCGTCAATCCAGCCCTCTGTAGTATGTGAGCAGCTGCACTCAAGCTCTTTTTTGCTCATGCCCAGACAGTTTAGTGTCCCTTGATTCGTGCTCGTAGGGCCGGCACTCAGACATCTGGTTCACAACTTGAATAGGTGGTTCTTGACCAGGTCGGACCCTATGGGTAGATGTTTATCAATGGATTCGTTTGTTAAATTTAGTCCAGGGCCTACCAAGCTGGGTCTCTTGAGCAGAGCACCTTGTCCGTGCCACGGTGCCCACTTTTGGCTGTGTCAGCTCACTACGGCCGGCTGTGGCATTGCGGTTTTCATGTGTCATCTTGACCTGTTTCAGGAATTGTGGTTAGAATTGGTCACCTAGAATTTTATATATAGTTTGTAGGTTTTTCTTCCTCTATTTTTTGTAAATCAATTAAGTATTAGTTTTATCTAATCTCTATAGCGTTCCGTACTACAGTGATATAATTTTGATGTTGGAACGTATACCCAACACCAGCTCGTCCGTGATTTGTCATCCTACAAGTTGATTCAGAGGAAGGCAAAAAAAAAAAAAGTGATGGAAATACCACTGAAATGGCTCAGGAACAGCATGGGGAGGATGTCTGGATGCTTCTTGGACTCCCAGGTCACTGCTGGGAACCATGTTGTCCGAGTAGTACGCCACTTTTACAGACCAAACCAAAAATACGCACCAAACCGAAGATAAAATCGATTTTGGAGGAAAAATTATTAGGAAACATTCTTTCCTGTATATTTACGTGTATATAAAGTGCAAGTGCTGCCACAAATTACAAGGAAGAGGCACTCCAATACAACCTGTATATCACATAAGGAGGGCCTCATTCACATTGTAGTACAATTGTTTAGGTAGTGGGACTCCTACACTCATAAAGCCTATGCACTATGGGAAAGGGCTGGCAAAAATTACAATGAACCGGCACTCTAATACACACTTTATTACACATAGGGCATCATACACACTCTTGAAAAATTATGATTAATGGCCTGCTGGTGACCCTTTAAAACATTAGGGGTGAGGGAGTGCTGCCGAGCTGACCATCTAAAAAATGTTGTGGGCGAGTGTCTGCTGCCAAGTTGATCATCTAAAACATTATAGGTGAGGGCTTGCTGCCCGAGCTGACCATCTAAAACAATATAGACGAGGGCCTGCTGCCGAGCTGACCATTGAAAAAAAATTGTAGGCGAGGGCCTGCTGCTGAGCTGACCATCAAAACTATTTTGTGGGGGAGGGCTTGCTGCCGAGCTGACCATCTAAAAATTTTTGTGGGTGAGGGCCTGCTGCCGAACTGACCATGTAAAAAATGTTGTGTGCGAGGGTCTGCTGCCGAGCTGACCATCTAAAACATTATAGGTGAGGGCCTGTTGCCAAGCTAACCATCTAAAACATTATGGGCGAGGGCCTGCTGCCGAGCTGACCATCTAAAAAAATTTTGTAGGCGAGGGCCTGCTGCCGAACTTACCATATAAAATATTTTGTGGGCGAGGGCTTACTGCCGAGCGGACCATCTAAAAAATGTTGTGGGCGAGGGCCTGCTGCCGAACTGACCATCTAAAAAATGTTGTGGGCAAGGGCCTGCTGCTGAGCTGACCATCTACAAATTTAGGGGTGAGGGTCTGCTGGTGACCCTCAAAAGCATTATGGGTAAGGGCCCGCTGCTGAGTTCACCCTCTAAAACATTAGGAGCGAGGGCAGCCTAATAAGCATGTTGATATGATGGAGGAGGATGAGAAAAGGGAGATTGAACCATATACCCTTTTTAGTGGTGGAAGTGGTGCATGGGACTACAGTGTATTCAATACACCATAAAAGTCACATTTAGAGTGCCTTTATGGTCAACAGCTTTCCTCTGGTGGAGTAGAGAAGTCAGGGGAAATCCAGGCCTTGTTCATTTTTATAAGAGTCAACCAGCCAGCATTTTCATTTGACAGGCGGATGTACTTATCAGTTATTATCCCCCAGCAGCACTAAATACACGCTGACAAAGCGCTGGCGGCGGGGCAGGCCAGCACCTCAAAGTTGTAGAGCGCCAGTTCATGCCACGTGTCCAGCTTGGACACCCAGTAGTTGTAAGGCACACAGGGATCACTGAGGACGCTGACATGGTCTTCTACGTACTCCTTCACCATCTTCCAAAATTTTTCCCTCCTTGTGACACTAGGCCGCGCATCAGGTTGAGGGTGCTGGCAGGGTATCATAAAACTGTCCCAGGCCTTGGAGAGTGTTGCGCTGCCTCTGTTGGAACTACTCTCCGTATTCTGCAGCCAGCGTTGTCAGCTGGAAATTTTTGGAGCAATTTTTCCACAAGTACCGTCTGGTATTGCACCATTTTGCTCGTCCTCTCCACCACAGAAATGAGAGATGAGAAGTTCTCTTTGTAGCGGGGGTCGAGAAGGGTGAACAACCAGTAATCGGTGTTGACCAAGATGCATACAATGCGAGGGTCACGGGAAAGGCAGCCTAACAAAGTCAGCCATGTGTGCCAGAGTCCCAACAGAGAAGACTTTGCTGTCCTCATCAGCAGGCTGACTCTCAATTTTCCTCATTCTCTTTCTCCCCTTCTACCCATCCACGCTGAACAGATGTAATAAAACTTCCATGGGTACTACCCTCTGTAGCGGAGGCAACCGTCTCCTGCTCCTCCTCCTCATCATCCAATTCGCGCTGAGAAGACGAACTGAGGGTGGTCTGGCTATCACCCTGTGTACTTTCTTCCTCAATCTCCACCTCTTCCACATACAAAGCATCCGCCTTAATTGTGAGCAGCCAGCGTTTGAGTAGACACAAAAATGGGATGGTTATGCTGATAATAGCGTTATCGCCGCTCACCATCTGTGTTGATTCCTCAAAGTTGCGTAAAACCTCACAGAGGTCAGACATCAATGCTCAGTCGTCGCTTGTGAAAAGTGGAAGCTGACTGGAAAGGTGACGACCATGTTGCAGCTGGTGTTTCTCTACTGCTCTCTGCTGCTCACAAAGCCTGGCCAACTTGTGGAACGTGGAGTTCCAGCGTGTGCTCACGTTGCACAACAGACAGTGAGCTGGCAATGACTTGCGGAAATGGGCACACACGCGGCGCACCTTCACTAGTAGCTCAGGCAAATGGGGGTAGGTTTTGAGAAACTGCTTAACCACTAGGATGAACACGTGGGCTAGGCATGGTATGTGTGTGAGCTTGCCGAGCTCCAAAGCCGCCACCAAGTTACGGCCATTATAAGACACAACCATGCCTGGTTGTAGGTTGAGTTGCGAGAGCCACAGCTCAGTCTGGTCCCTTATCTCCTGCCACAGCTCTGCGGCGGTGTGCTGTTTGTCACCTAAGCAGATCAGTTTAAGCACGGCCTGTTGCCGCTTCCCCACTGCAGTGCTACACTGCTTAGGAGGAGAAGGGTGGGGTTGCAGCCACTAACGTAGGTGGCAGCGGAAACCCTGATGGAAGTAGGGCCCCCAATCCTTGCCATCGGTAGCACCTGTGCCATCCCAGGTACGACTAGCTCCCGGCCTCCACAACGTTCACCCAGTGTGCCGTCAGGGAAATGTAGCATCCCTGGCCAAAAGCACTTATCCATGTGTCAGTCGTTAATTGGACATTCCCAATAACTGCGTTGGTCAGGGCACGGGTGTTGTTACGGGACACATGCTGGGACTGCACACCGTGAAAAATATTGGCGGCTGGGGACAGAGTAGAGCGGGACAGATGCCGCGATCAGACCGCGGAACGCCTCAGTGTCCACAAGCCTAAATGGCAACATTTCCAGGACCAGCAATTTGGAAAGGTGTGCATTTAGTGCTATGGCCTGTGGCCTGGGGTATAGACATCTGTACGCTGCGCTGTGTCACAATGGATGTGTTAGCCGATGGTGCTTGCGAAGGTCCAGGTGCATGGCGGGAGGCATACAGGCCTGCGTCTTGGACAGGGGATTGGCCAGCACGTAACATAGGGGAAGAGGAGGCAATGGTGTGACCCGCAGACATTGGTTGTGGACCCAGGTGTTCGGCCCACCTATTAGGGTGCTTTGATGCCATGTGGCGGATCATGCTGCTGGTGGTGGTGAGGTTGCTAGAGTTCACGCCCTTGCTCATTTTGGTACGGCACAGGTTGCAAATGACAATTCTTTTATCGTCCGCACTTTCCTCAAAAAAGCATCAGAATGCGGGACACCTACCCCTTGGCCAAGGGAGATATGCCCGCAAGGGGGTGCAACGGGGAACAGTTGCGGGACTGTTTGGTGTGGCCCGCCTTCTCCCTTTTGCCACCCCACTGCCGTTCCAGCCTGTTGCGGTGCTGCGGATCCCTCCTCCTCTGTACTGCTGTCCTCACTCGGCTTGCCACCTTCCCAGGTTGGGTCAGTTACTTAATCGTCCAGCACCTCCTTTTCCACTTCCTCACTCTGGTCATCCTCCTGACTTGTTGACCTTACAGCAACCTCAGTTATTGACAACTGTGTCTCATCCTCATCATGAACCTCTTGAGACACTAATTGCAGTTGACTTATTGGCAACTGTTTCTCATCATCATCATCCACCTCGTGAAACACTAATTGCTGTTTCCCACCGTCATCTTCTTCTGACTGTGGATGCTCCAGAGTTTGGGAATAAGTCACAAGATCTCCTCATGTCCCTCTTTAAGCGGGCTTGGCTTGAAGCCCAAATTTAGGAATGGCAATAAAAATAGCTCCTCGGAATATCCAAGTGTGGGATCACTTGTTTGCCAAAACTTTCCATGGTGGGTGGAAGGAGTATCAGGGTGAGGATTCTGTTGACCAGACTCTTGGCTACTGAGACTGGACTTTGTGGAGGACAGGGTGGTACTTAACCGACTGGAAGCATTATCTGCTGCAATCCAAACGACCACCTAGTTGCACTGGTCTGACTTCGAGAGTCTTGTCCTGCACTGCCCTGCAAACTGGGACATGAAGCTAGGTATCGTGGATGAGTGTGTTTCTTGTGCTCTGGCAGCAGGCATAGTTTCACAGTGCCCAGGGTCACGGCCTCTGCGTGCACCAGCAGCACAGCCACTTCCCCGTCCCTTACTGCTCAACTTGCGCATATTAAATAATATACAGTTGCTAGAAAAAGTATGTGAACCCTTTGGAATGATATGGATTTCTGCACAAATTGGTCATAAAATGTGATCTGATCTTCATCTAAGTCACAACAATAGACAATCACAGTCTGCTTAAACTAATAACACACAAAGAATTAAATGTTACCATGTTTTTATTGAACACACCATGTAAACATTCACAGTGCAGGTGGAAAAAGTATGTGAACCCAGTTGAACCTCCTTTGGCATCAATTACTTCAACCAAACATTTCCTGTAGTTGCAGATCAGACGTGCACAACGATCAGGAGTAATTCTTGACCATTCCTCTTTACAGAACTGTTTCAGTTCAGCAATATTCTTGGGATGTCTGGTGTGAATCGCTTTCTTGAGGTCATGCCACAGCATCTCAATCGGGTTGAGGTCAGGACTGTATATGCTTGCAAGTATGTCACATGTACAGTAGCGCAGGTTTTGTAAGTGTTTGCGCAAATAAAGTACAGAATGTCGCAGATATTTTTGGGATGCGCACACGTTAAACAGGAGGTATAGCGCAAGTAATGTCGCTGTCACACTGCCTAATAAAAAATTACACTGACTGAATGTCACTGATATTTAGGATGCACACACGTTAAACAGAAGGTATAGCGCAAGTAATGTTACTGTCACCACTGCCTAATAAAAAATTACACTGAATGAATGTCACTGATATTTAGGTTGCACAAACGTTATACAGGAGGTATAGCGCAAGTAATGTCGCTGTCACCTCCACCTAATAAAAAATTACACTGAATGAATGTCACTGATATTTAGGATGCACAAACGTTGTACAGGAGGTGTAGCGCAAGTAATGATGCTGTCACCAGCGGCTAATAAAAAATAACACTGAATTAATGTAACTGATATTTAGGATGCACTAACGTTATACAGGAAGTATAGCGCAAGTAATGACGCTGTCACCACCGGCTAATAAAAAATTACACTGAATGAAATGTCACTGATATTTAGGATGCGCTAACGTTATACTGGAGATGTAGCGCAGGTAGTGTCGGTGGCACCAGCAGCAAAAAAATTAGACTGAATGTCACTGATATTTCGGATACGCAAACGTTACGCAGGAGATGTAGCACAGGTAATGTAACTGTCCACAGCGGACACCATCTATGGAAAAACTACACTGGATATCACAGATATTCTTAGGTTGCCACACGTTAGACAGGGGATGTAGCGCAGATAATGTCACTGTCTGCAGCAGCCAAACAATTGCAAGCTATTTAGCACAGGTTGTGCTAAAAATATATATTGCTGCCAGATACAACTATAGTCCTTAAAAGGACTGTTGGGTCACCGCTGGCTGACATTAGCGATGTGATAATGTCAACTGAACATAACTATATTAGTGCCATCTCACTGCCTGCCACCATTATTGAGAAAAAAAAAACTTTTATAATATGCTAATTAGCCTCTAGGAGCATGGGGGCGTCGCCCCTGCTCCTAAAGACTCCTTTCCACCTGTGGCCACGCTCTGCTACACTAGATTGACAGAGGCAGGCAGCGTTCATCTCCTACCTCCGGCCCTGAATGCAAGGCATCTCGCTCCGTTAAGTATTCGGCGCAGGCGCAGTGAGTAAAGGGTGCTCGCCGGCTGCCAGGTTCCTCACTGTGCCTGCGCTGAATACTGAACAATGCGAGATTTACACTGCAGACAGGGCCGGAGGTAGGAGACCAACGATGCTTGCCCCTGTCAAACTAGTGTACCAGGGCATGGCCAGAGGTGGGAGAACGGAACCTCTAGGAGCAGGGGCAATGTCCCCCCTGCTCCTAAAGGCTAATTAGCATATTATAAAAGTTATTTTTTTCTCAATAACGGTGGCAGGCAGTGAGATGGCACGAATATAGTTATATTCAGCTGACATTATCTCATCGCTAATGTCAGCCAGCTTAATACCCATTTTTCAGGTGACAGAAACCCTTTAAAAGGACTTTTGGGTCTGTAACAAGTATAAAAGCTAAAATATTCCTATTTCACTCCCTATACTATCGCTCCCTTCTGCTCTCCAGCTCTCCCTGACTAAGACTGAGCCGAACACGTGTCATCGGGAGCTATATACTGCCCGATGACGCGTTTCGGCCAGCCAATCACTGTAATGCCAGTAGCCAACATGGCTACAGCATTACGGTGAATGGCAGTACTCACCTGCACATTTATTGGCTGCGTAGCAGCCAACAAGCATGTGGGGAGTAGACTCGAGCATCGCCCTCGAGCACACGCGGTACTCGGCCGAACACCGCGATGTGCCGAGCATCGCGATGCTCGAGTAAAATTTGTGTTTGGCCGAGCATGCTCGTCCAACACTGGTATAGACCAATTGTAAATTTGCAATATACTCGGTATAGACATAATGTAAAGTTTTACTCTAAAGAAATTCCTTCTCCATTGAGTTAATTGATAAAATGCATAGTCTTTGAATGTCTGTGAAGGTTCTCATTTATCCAGGTCATGGTATATCTGTAAAGAATAAATCAAGGCAACTGGACGTACTGTAGATTTCTTGAAAACGTTTCACTCGTTCTTCCAACGAGCTTTTTTCAATTCAGAATTGAGAAAGCTTGTTGGAAGAATGAGTGAAACGTTTTCAAGAAATCTACAGTACGTCCAGTTGCCTTGATTTATTCTTTACAGATATAGTCTTTGAATGGTTGTCCCATCCCATATGCCGGGTTTATGGCTAAGGAAGGGGAGATCTAATAAATACACCAATAGATCAAATAAATACAATACAGTAGAATAAAGAAAACAGTCACTAGCAAATAAATATATAATCAATATGATTTATTATAGACATAGCAATACATGATTCAGAAACGACAAAGTGCTAATTCAATTTTTTTTATTATAAACGTTACATCACATGAGTCAAAGAGATTCAAAAGTGCTAGTTCTATGTGCAAAAGAGAATTTTCGCTGTGCAAATACGACCTTGAGAATGCTGTGGGGCTAAACCCTAAGCGTATCTCTTTTGCAAATCCTACAGCTTCATCATTAGGGGTATATTGGTAGCATAAAAAGCTCTTAAAAAGCTGTGTTAATCAATCTTGATGATGGTAATGAGTGGATTACCATACAAAAGATCTTATTTATCTATATTGTTATTTACTCAATCATGTAACAATACTTACGCTGCACATTTTTATGTATATTCTTTATTGTGGTTGGCCAATTTACAACTGCACAAGCGCATATGATTTTCCGACTTTTTCTCACACTCCTTGGTGAATGCAAGGCATCTGCGCGAACGTTCATTCTGTCTGTTCATGGTACGTGCGTAGCATCACCTCCCTGTGACTTGTGCGTTCACCATGCGCATGCCTATTTGGTACTTCTTCAATCACCATCTTTAAACCTATATGAGAGTCAGACATTTGGTATTTAACCACCTCAGCTCCCCTAGCTTAAACCCCCTTAATGACCAGACCACTTTTTACAATTCTGCACTACACTACTTTCACGGTTTATTGCTCGGTCATACAACTTACCACCCAAATTAATTTTACCTCCTTTTCTTCTCACTAATAGAGCTTTCATGGTGGTATTTCATTGCTGCTGACATTTTAACTTTTTTTGATATTAATCGAAATTGACCGAAATTTTGGCAAAAAAACTACACGGTATACCACGGTATACCTTGGGGTGTCTTCTTTCCAAAATGGGGTCACATGTGGGGTATTTATACTGCATTTTAGGGGCCAAAAGCGTGAGAAGTAGTTTGGAATCCAAATGCATAAAAATGCCCTGTGGAATCCTAAAAGTACTCATTGGAATTTGGGCCCCTTTGCGCACCTAGGCTGCAAAAAAGTGTCACACATGTGGTATCGCCGTACTCAGAAGAAGTAGGGCAATGTGTTTTGGCATGTATTTTTACATATAACCATGCTGGGTGAGAGAAATATCTCTCTAAAAGACAACTTTTCCCTTTTTTTATACAAAGTTGTCATTTTACTGAGATATTTCTCTCACCCAGCATGGGTATATGTAAAAATACACCCCAAAACACATTTCCCTACTTCTCCTGAGTACGGCGATACCACATGTGTGACACTTTTTTGTAGCCTAGGTGCACAAAGGGGCCCAAATTCCAATGAGTACCTTTTAGGATGGCATTTTTAGACATTTGGATTCCAGACTTCTTCTCACGCTTTAGGGCCCCTAAAATGCCAGGGCAGTATAAATACCCCACATGTGACCCCATTTTGTAAAGAAGACACCCCAAGGTATTCCGTGAGGGGCATGGCGAGTTCCTAGAAGAATTTTTTTTATTTTTTGGGCACAAGTTAGCGGAAATTGATTTTTTTTGTGTTTTTTTCTCACAAAGTCTCCCTTTCCGCTAACTTGGGACAAAATGTTCAGTCTTTTATGGACTCAATATACCCCTCAGCGAATACCTTGGGGTGTCTTCTTTCCAAAATGGGGTCATTTGTGGGATGTTTGTACTGCCCTGGCATTTGAGGGTCTCCACAATCATTACATGTATGGCCAGCATTAGGAGTTTCTGCTATTCTCCTTATATTGAGCATACGGGTATTGAGATTTTTTTTTTCCATTCAGCCTCTGGGCTGAAAGAAAAAATGAACGGCACAGATTTCTTCATTCGCATCGATCAATGTGAATGAAAAAATCTCTGCCAAAAACTGCCCGTATGCCCTGGCAAACCCGATTTCTCCATTCACATCAATCGATGTGGATGAATAAATCATTGCCGGAATTCTTTTTTATTTTTCTATATACAAAGTGTTCGCCAAAGCATATGAACACCGCCCCTCAGCTCATAAGCCTCGGTAAACGTATCTTTTTTACTGCAGAGGAGAAATCTCGTCTTGCAGCGCCGCATACACAGACTTTTGTGTAATCTGACAGCAGCGCAATGCTTCTGTCAGAATGCACATCAGTGCTGCAGCTGGTTGATCGGTTGGTCCACCTAGAAGGTAAAAAAAAAAAAAAACTGTCCGCAACGCAATAAATTTATTAACATTAACTTTATATAACATTTAAACAGGACATTAACTTTTATAAACTTTATTGAACTTTTGGAACATTAACTTTTTTTATTACCTGTGATTTTATTTTAATTTTTTTCTTACCTTAATAGGACAAACCTCTCCTTCCCCATGGGACAATGTGCAAAGCGCAAATCGCCCAGAGATGTGGCGAAGTACATTATGCACTTTGTCCCAGGTGAAAGGAGAGGTTTGCAGCAGCAATGTGTGAAAGGGCCCTAAGACCCCTGTGTGCCTGTCCTGTGTCATGCAATCCCTATACTAAGTGTACCTGTGTGTGGTACTTCCGGAAACACTCCCCTAAGCATAGGGCAGGGTGGTCAGGGCAGTCAGGACAGAAATAGCCTTATTCCACTCCTGCTACAGACACGACATCTTTTTCGGGGTGACGCTTGGTTTGAGGTACCAGCAACGACATTGGGGAAATTTCGCTCGTGTAGACGGCTCACTACACTGGTGCTTGGGGCCACGGAACCTCCTGGATACAGGAGGTTCTCGATGATCTCTTCCTGAAATTTGAGGAAGGATCGTGTTCTCCCAGCCTTACTGTAGAGAACAAAACTATTATACATAGCCAATTGAATTAGGTATACAGACACCTTCTTATACCAGCGTCTGGTCCTGCGGGAAAGTAAATAAGGAGCCAACATCTGGTCATTGAAGTCCACCCCTCCCATGAGCAAATTATAGTTGTGGACACAGAGGGGCTTTTCAATGACTCTAGTTGCTCATTCAATTTGGATTGTCGTGTCTGCGTGAATGGAGGAGAGCATGTAAACGTCACGCTTGTCTCTACATTTCACCGCGAGCAGCCCTCTCCCCCCTTGCAAGACAGGTGGTAACGAGCCATTGGGGGAAGCCCCGGCGACTAGGTCGCGCGGTGCCACAGCAGCCAATCTGTTCTAGAAACAAATTGTCACGGCTGAGGATGGGGGAAACCCTCAGCCGTGCGATGCCAGGTGATGTTGTGACTACTCGGCCATGAGAACAGGATAGGGAGCAGGTCACCTCCTACAGCGTCCCTACCCTGACCCTAACTCCTAACCTGCATGGGCCGACCTTTAAGGTAGGTGGACCCATGCGCAGGAACCTCGGAGCCCTGTCTTACCCTCCGCAGATCCCTGAGCTAGGAGCTGGGTAAGACGACCTACTCCTCCTTGGCACGGAGGAGCAGGAGTCTCAATGGCCAAGCTGTTGGGAAAAGGGGAACACAAACAGCTATACGGGAATGGCAGGCGAACGAGAAGTTCCACCAACCTGCCACAGCCTTGCTGACTGGATCCCTCAGCAGACAGGAATCCAGAACCGTATGCTGCACCAAACACATAGGAAGGTCCCAACAGAACATAACATAAACATCACACACATAAAGACATCAACAACACGACAATACTTTTATGACCACAGGGGTGGCTCTCACTGGCAGGTCATATGCACAGGAGGCTGCTCCAGCCAAGCTTGACTGAAGCAACCTACTGAGCCATGCCAAACACTCAGGCTATATAGGCCAAGAAGCCACACCCCACAGTCAGACACACCCAGTGACATCACACACACACTGGGAAGGGAGTTAACCCTTTCAGCACCACAGAAGGGAAACTCACATAAAGGGGAAGTGTCCAACAGTAGCAAGACACTGTGGTTGTTGCCGCTGGCAACGACATGGGTGGCAACCGTGTCCTGGGAGATAGCCCGGAGGCCGGGACACTGCCACCACATGTACAGACAGCCAGACGTTGCCACGGGCAACCACAGTGCAGGAAGAGTGTCAGTGCACACCACACATACTACACAGAGTGCACACAGACATACAACACAATGCACACAACACACAGACACCTAACATAGAGGTTGCTAGGTGCAACCGCATGCACAGCAGGAAAGCTGCCACATAACTAGCGTTGTCAGCGGCAACCACAGGTGAGGCAAATACCACTGCCCTCACCTGTGAGTGACAACAAAACCAAACCGCTGACAGTCACATGCGGTTGAAGAGTCACGGTCATAGCCATGGCCGTGACACAAATGCCTGAAGAGGGGCACACTTGTGTAGAAATTGTCCACATAAAGATGGTACCCCTTGCCAAATAAGGGTGACACCAAGTCCCAGACTGTCTTCCCACTGCTCCCCAGGTAGTCAGGGCAACCGACCGGCTCCAGGGTCTGATCTTTACCCTCATAGACACAAAATTTGTGCGTATAGCCTGTGGCCCTTTCACAGAGCTTGTACAATTTGACCCCATACCGGGCGCGTTTGCTTGGGATGTATTGTTTGAAGCCAAGGCGCCCGGTAAAATGTATCAGGGACTCGTCTATGCAGATGTTTTGCTCAGGGGTATACAAATCTGCAAATTTGATGTTAAAGTGGTCTATGAGGGGCCGAATTTTGTGGAGCCGGTCAAAAGCTGGGTGGCCTCTGGGACGAGAGGTGCTGTTGTCACTAAAGTGCAGGAAACGCAGGATGGTCTCAAATCGTGTCCTGGACATGGCAGCAGAGAACATGGGCATGTGATGAATTGGGTTCGTGGACCAATATGACCGCAATTCATGCTTTTTTTGTCAGGCCCATGTTGAGGAGAAGGCCCAGAAAAGTTTTAAATTCAGAAACTTGGACGGGTTTCCACCGGAAAGACTGGGCATAAAAGCTTCCCGGGTTGGCGGCTATAAATTGAGTGGCATACCGGTTTCTTTCTGCCACGACTAAGTCAAAGAGCTCGATCCGATATGAGCTGTCTCAACCCGAACTCCAGACTGGGCGGTGAAAGGGGGAACTACTGGTGCGGCTGAAGATGGGGGCTGTCAATCAGGGTTTGCCAGCACCTCAGGGACTCTGGGGGCTCTACAGGCCTGTCTGTCTGGTGGCTGCGACGGGTGAGCTACTGCACGTGCCACCGTACCAGCTTCAACTGCCGTTCTGGTGCTCGCCACTTCACCATGTTCTACGGCAGTGCTGGTACTAGGTCCAGGATGGGCTGCGCTGCTGGTGTATGCCTCACCACGTAATCCGACAGCGCCAGCCCCACTCTGCTGCCCTTGAAGCGGATCCTGCGCAACCTGTGGTCTAGCAACACGGGGCCGGGTACGCCTGGTGGTATCAGGGACCTCAACCTCATCGTCCGAACTTTGGGTCAGGCTGCCACTGCTTTCTACAGGAGGTTCGTATTCTGACCCGCTGGATTCGTCAGATGAGGGTTCCTATTCCTCATCCGACTGCGTCAGAAGCCTGTAGGCCTCTTTAGAAGAATATCCCTTACTTGCCATTTGGTCAACTAAATTTAGGGGGTATTTCCTGAGACTACTCAAGAAAAAAAGCAAGCCTGTCTTACAAATGGGAGGCTAGCGAAGTACAGGAAGCCGCTGCGATTGATAAAAATATCAAAACTGATTTTTTTTATCGCCGTAGTGATTGTGCAGTGATAAAAAAATATATATATTTTTTGTCACTGCGGCGGGGGCGGGCATGGGCGAACGCACGTGTGGGCAACCGATCAGGCCTGATCGGGCAACCACTGGGTTTTGGGTGGAGGGCGAGCTAATGTGACACTAATACTATTATAGATCCGACTGTGATCAGTTCTATAAAAGTCAGATACTATAAAAGTACCAATGCTGATTAGCGATACGCTAATCAGCGAATCAGTGACTGGTGCGGTGGGCTGGGCGCTAACTGGCGCTAACTACCTACCAAAGGGGCCTAAACTAACCTAAAACCTAACAGTCAATACTGGTGGAAATAAAATGTGACAATTTACACTGATCACTTTTTTCCCTTTCACTAGTGATTGACAGGGGTGATCAAGGGGTTAATTGGGGTGATGGGGGTGATCTGGGGCTAAATGTGTTGTGCTTGGTGTACTTACAGTGATCTGTGCTCTCTTCTGGGACCAACCGACGAAAAGGAACCAGCAGAGAGCACAGAAGCCATTTAACACATATTTATAAATATAATGTGTTAAATGGCTTGTGATTCGATTTTTTAAAAGTCACCAGCCTGCCAGCGCAGATCATTGGCTGGCGGGCTGGTGACGAACTTCTCCTGCGACTTTTCCCGGCCCGCACTGCGCATGTGCGGGCCGGCTATGCGCATAGTCTCGCGAGATGACGCGCGGATGCGTCGAGGAACAACCCGACCGCCCGCAGGACGCATCCCTGCGTTAGGCGGTTGGGAGGCGGTTAAAGGGGTTGTCTCACGAAAAATATTATACAGTTTTCAAACCAGCACCTGGATCTGAATACTTTTGTAATTGCATGTAATTACTAGTTTACCATAGCCACTGAGTTATTCAATAAAATGTAACCGTATAGCACCACCTGCTTTTTCTTTTTTTTATTTCTTTGTCCTGCTCACTGAGATGGCCGCACATGCTCAGTTTCATCCTTCAACTGCCTCCTGAGCTGTGATAGGGAGAGCATGGACACGCCCCCTTAGCTGCAGCAGCAAAAACACTCCCCTTGAGCTGTCAGCTTGATATAAATCTAGCAGATCAATGAATGGGGAGATCTCTGGATCCATGTGAGGTACAGGACTGGTTCTAGCTTTGTTAGAAAGAGATTGCCATGTCCCGTATGATGTCTGATTTTCATGTTTTACATTAGTCATGGGGTAACCCCTTTAATTGAGGTGGAAATTCTCTTTTGCACATAGCACTAGCGAATCTCTTTGAATAATGTGATGTCACGTTTATAGTGATATTTTTTTTTTTGCACTAGCACTTTGTAGCTATGTCTATAAAGAATCATCTTTATAATATTTTTATTTGCTTATGCTCGTTTTCTTGGACATTTGTCTTATATTCTTTTTCCACTGTATTGTATTTATTTGATCTAATGGTGTATTTATTGGATATCCATACCCATTATTGTGTGGGGGTCTTTTCATATACAAGGTGACCCAAGAAAAAGTAGCCCGCTTCCAGCGAAAGTATGACGAGATGAACAAGCAAGTGAATTTTTTATTTTTTTTATTGCCCACAAGTCACAAAAGATGCTGAAAGTGGTCCCCGTTCAGGTCTATGCATCTTTGGGCAGGTCGGATTATGTCGGCTGATACTGTTTGCTATGCTGCGGATGGTGTTTGTGATGTTTTCCTTGAGTTCCTCCATGGGATGTGGATTGTTAGCGGACACTTTCTGTTTTAAATTTCCCCAAGGATAAAAATCACATGTGCTCTATTCTGGGGAACGTGGTGACCAATAACCCCTAGCTCACAGTTCGCTCCTCCGTAAACAGTTCATGAACCCGTGCCAGTGAGCTCCGTGAGGTGCGGCATGTTGCCCATCTTGTTAGAAAAAGCAAGACATTTTTTTCTTCTGGTGTTAGTTGGTTATAAAACTGTTCAAAGATGCCCAGGTAAATTGCGATATTCAAAGTTGGTTTTAAGAAAATTGGGCCCACTATTCGTGTTCCTGACACTGAGCACCAAACGCCAATTTTCTGGTCCTGAAGTGGTGTTTCGTGAGTCCATTGGGGATTTTCAGTGGTCCAGTACCTCATATTCTGGGAATTTACATGATTTGATTAATTAAACCAAGCTTTGTCTGTCATGAAGTACAGCAATGGGTCTAAATGTCAGTGAGCAATCATAGTCAGCAACCAAGTCCAGTAATTCAGCGGTCCTAAACCGCCGGGCCGCGGCCCAGGACCGGGCCCTTGAAGATGGTTTGCCGGGCCGCGGCAATCAAGGCAGTCTTTAACGCTGTACTAATGAAGCGCTTCCATTATGGAAGCGCTTCATTAGTACAGAAGGACCAGGAAGCGGTGAAGGATCTGTACTCACCGCTTCCTGGTCCACGGCTTGGCTATTGGCTGCGCACAGCGTGAGGTCGCTCTGTGACCTCACAGTGTGCGCCGCTATACACAGCCGACAGCAGAATGAAGAGGATCGCGATGGTGACCAGGAGCAGGAGAGGTAAGTGTTTTTTTATTTATTTTATTTTATTTGCACTGGGCGCTGATGGCTGACCTGGGGGACATATGGTTGACATGAGGAGCTGACATATGGCTGACATGAGGAGCTGACATATGACTGACATGGGAGGCTTATAGCTGACATGGGGGGGTTTATGGCTGACATGGGGGGCTTATGGCTGACATGTGGGGCTTATGGCTGACATGGGGGGCTGATGGCTAAAGGTTTGGGAGTTGATCTGAGCCATTGGGGGTCTGACCTGAGGTCTGATTAACATTGGGGGTCTGATTGCTGGTCTGACCTGAGGTGTAAGAAAAAAATATTTTTCATTATTTTTCTCCTCTAAAACCTAGGTGCATCTTATAGGGCGAAAAATACGGTACAGTGCAGCAGAGACCATAGTCAGTTTATATAGTCGTTATATAGTGTTATATATTTTAATATGCACCTTGTGTTTTGTTATGCGCGTGAATCAGTCAGTTCGCCCACCCCCTTGTTCCTGGGTACTTGTCGGTAAAGGTCTCTTCCATTTCATTAATGGATCTGCTTCGCACATCGCCTTCTGCAATCACTATTCGCTGTTCCAGGGAGAACACCATCTTTCTGACACAATAGGCCACTTTTATCATCTGAATATTAAATCAGTCTTAGTTGCCCATAGCAATAGCAACCAATCTGGGCTCAGCTTTCATTTCCTACAGGGCTCTGAAAAAATGAAAGCGGAGCTCTGATTGGTTGCTATGGACAACTAAGACATATTTACTATTAGGCAATTTGATTTGGAGATGCTTACTGGAGTTGGGCTACTTTTTCACGGGCCGCCCTGCATTTTACTTGAGACCTCCCAGTTTGTTTTGCATGTTTTTAATAGTTTTAATGACTACCCAATAAAACTACTATTCATTATTATATAGTGTGCATTACTTTCATTTTTTTTTGGTCTTTCAATTTTATAAGTGGATAGCACCTGTATTTTTAGTATTGTTGGTGGTGCCCATATCCTCTTCCATATATGTTTTGGACTAATGGACATCATGTATAGGAGTTCCTGCTTGTTACAAAAAAAACATTACTTTCTGTCTCTTTCTACTAAAATCGTCCATTTATTACATGGTTGGCCATTTATATGACTGACTGGCACATAATACTACCTTTTTCTTGCTTAGGTCAGTTTATTTAAATGGGCAGCTGTTACATCTTTAGTGATGTATTACATGGGTAGTTATTTTTCTTATTTCTAACAAACTCCCCCCCCCCCCCCCCCCTGGCATTCCATTAGTTTGATAGGTAATTTAGAAAAAAAAAAATAATTATGTACCGTAAATATTCTTTATAGTATAATAATAAGTTCTGCAAGAATTCTTTCTACTGGGAAGTATCTTGAAAATAATGACAAGTTAAAATCCAAAATTTTGTTTCAGCTCCTTGCCGATTTAAGGATCCCTCCCAGTAGAAAAGATTCTTGCTTAGATCTAGAGTGAGGATAAGTGAATTTCTCAATAAATATTTCTTTCCGAATCAGTCAAACTTGCAAAGAAATTAGAGTATGAATCAATTGCACCCAAATCAGAGAGAGAGAGAGACGGGCGGGGAAGCGAGAGGGATTCACCTACATGAAGAGTCTTACAGCCAAGTCAATCCTCCTCTGAGTATTTAAGTTAGCATTCCTTCCAAAAAGAACAGAAAGCTTTTGATGCCACCAAATGTTAGGTAGTAAAGTCAATGCTTTTTGTAATATAGTAGTAGGAATCAATTCTACCTGAATCGGAAAAAAAGAGAAATTCATCTGTGTGAGGAGTCTTACAGTCATGACAATCTTCCTCTGGGTATAAAAAATAGGTTTACTTCCAAAAGGAACAAAAAGCCTTTGATGCCACTATGTTGGGTATCAAAGTCAATGCTTAGCCTTTTTAAAAATTCCTTGAAGCATAACTTAAATGCATTAAATGCATAAAGAAAGAACTAGCTGAGCTAGGTGAGAGGCCTTGGTTGGGATCCAGGGGGTTCTAGTTCTCATTATGGAACACACCTTAGCAGCTAGTTGGCATGAGGACTCTTGTAGGCCGGGCAACGTTCCTCTGGGTTTCTGGGAAAAGGATATGCAAATTAGCTTTCCTTCCTAAAGGAGAAGGTAGATAAGAGTGGAATCCTTTGCAAACTACATCACCTACTGAAATAACTGGAGACATTCGGCTTCAGAAAATCCACAACAAACCCTTATTTACACACTGCAACACTCTTTCTTATTTGGGTGTAAAATGCTTTGTACTACTTACTATATTACAAAAAAACATTTACTTTGATACCTAAGATCTGGTGGCATCAGAGGCTTTCTGTTTATTTTGGAAACAAAGCTAATCTGCATACCCATAGGAGGATTGTCATGTCTGTAAGACTTCTCATGCAGGTGAATCTCTCTCTCTCTCTTTTGAGAAATTCGGGATGAATTCCATTCAGTAGAATCGATTCGCTGACCTCTAATCTAGAGGCTATTTTCAGAGTTCTCTTCTTCACTTGTTTCAAACTCTGATCTGTACACAGGATTCACATGGGCCGTTACACAGGGCTATTCTCAGGAATGAGCTGTTTATTCCAAACAATGCCAACTCTTTTAAGCTGTATTTACTTGTAGTAATCATCCCCTCTGTATAGAAATGATTGATCGCTACTATGATCGCTCGTCTCCATACAGATTCATAGTTTATCAGCAGCGGTTCCTTGTTTTTATAGAGCAATGTGCTGCTAACAAGCAATTATTTTAGGTGCCACATAAACAATGGACCACCCAACAAATGAGCGTTTTTCTCTTTTGTCAGGTGATCTATGGCACTTTTATATTGAGCAGTTATTGGGAACGAACATTCATAGAAATGTTTGTCCAAGTAAATGAGCCCTAAGAATGAGTAGCTTTTCAGTCTGTCATATTCAATAAGCAAGAATATTACTTAAAAAGTTGAGATATTGAAACACACAGGCCCAGATTTACTAATCCTTAAGATGGTCTAAGGTTATACATGCTGTCTAGACCTGCACCAATCTCACTTTCTCAGGCTGGATGATAAATGTGGTGCAGGGATAGACACTTTTCTTACTTTGAGTAAAATGGCACATCTTGGACCATGCCCCCTTCCTGTGAACCCACACCCCTCTTGCCAATCTCCATCCACTTTTTAAGCAAGTCAGGAAAAAAGTGTTAGAAGCCTTAGCTGTGCCAAAATTGTTCCAATTTGTGCCACTTGTTAGATAAATTCTTTAGCTTTATGATTTATCTATGTTTTTTCATGATTGGGCTTTCCTTACATTTTTTATAATGATTTTTTATTTTTATTTTTTTTACCTCTTCCATTACTAAGTGAACAAAACAGGGTACAAGTCCAAAATCCAGTTTATGTATTGGGTAGCAGATGGCAATTTAGTCCATCAGAATGCAGAAACCTGACAAAATTCCAGACTGATAAATACCAACATTTGTATCAGAAAAGTCCATTAAAATTGATGAGGACATTAATGAATATACAGTAAGTGGGTACCATACAATAGTTCCATACAACCTGGAAGGTGTACAATAAGTACCTGTATTAGACTATATAAAGTTCATTTCACTCTGCATTAGGATATTTATATGTAATGTAATGATCCATGGAGTCTTTGACCACTTTTGTAACCCTGTACTAGGGGGGCTATCACTCAATATTGCCCTTTTAGTTTATATGAACCTCATATAAAGGAGGAGTTCTTTGAGGCCACCCACAGCTTCCCTCCACCTCGGGTTTAAGCTGCCAGACCCATATTAATCAACTGATCGCTAGAGATGAGAGAAGAGGTTGTACTGATGGGAAATACTCTTTGATCCTAAAATATACATGGCAAGAAAATGTTACCCAGTCTTGCCATAAAGTGGGAATTACACTGCCATAAAAGAGTCACACATTTTTGTGACTTTTTGTGATTGTATGCCTCTCTTGCCACTTTTCAAAAGTGGGTGAAAAGTTGGGCCTGGTTAGCTATGTTATTAATAAATTTACAAAAAAACCTAAATCTTACTCCAGTTGGTGGACGGCGTAAAAAAATTGGTGTAACATCTCTAGCTAAAAATTGTCCCTTATCTAGATGCTCCAAATTAATCAAACGTGATATTTGATGAATTTGGCAAAATTGACATCAACGAAGACCTACACCAGGAGCTGCCTTTTCTTTCATTGGTTTTAAGAAGCAAGCCACACATTAGAAAGTTATCTAATATCCAGCAAGTGAGATAGAGAGCTTCTCAATCCCTTCTGACTAAGAACCTTTTCTTTCCGATTGCAAGCAGGCGGCAAACAGCAGACGTGCAAATAATGGAAGGGAGCAGAACGTTTCATGAGCTCGGTTACTGTTCTGTATGACACGACTGTCTACGTGACACTGGAAAACTATCGCTCATCATGTTTAACTATTAGAGTGCAGAGTAACTGCAAATGCCCAGACTTTCTAGATTCAATTACAGTGGAATGGAGTGGAAACTACACACATTGCATGCTACAGAGCATTTTTTTGTTTCAGAAGGGTAAGGGTGGCTGCACGCAACGCGGATAACATGCATTTTTTCTGTGCTGATTTAGTGCAGAAAAAAACACAGCTTAATACAGTACCAGCAAAATGTATGAGATTTGACAAATCTCGTGTACACTTTGCTTTTTTCTTTAGGTGCGTAAATTGACCTTAGGTGCAAATTTTTAAATCTGCAGCACATCAATTGTTGCGATTCCGTACCTTCTGTAGAGTGGGTTTCCCTGTAGACTTCAATGGGGTTGTTAATAAAAACAGAAAGTCCGCATTAAACTGCACAGCAAAAACAGCATGAAAACTGCACAAAAAACTCACCAAAACCGCAATAAATAGTGCAGATTTATGTGCATTTTATTTATCGGTTGGTGTCGATTTCTTGTACACTTTCTGCAAACAAATCTGCATATGCAGGTACCCTAAGGGAGTTTCATATAAAGTAGTGGTGGATAAGATGCCCCCTACTCTCTTTAAAAAGAGGAATAATGTACTTTCTACTATATAATAGAATGAAGTTTAATGACCTGGATAAACACATTCAGCCTACAGCTTTGGCTTTTACATGGTCATAGAACCCTTTGGTGATACATAGTATTTACATATGTCTATGCATATGGTACAGTTTTGTGGCGCTCTACTCACTGCACCAACAGTCTTCCTACAATGGGCACACATTGGGCCCATTACAGTCTTACAGTCTATGGGCATACATTTCTTTTGCATCTCCTGATGTACACCTTAGTGTGAATACAAAATAATTTTGTAGTATTTCATGTACTGAATATTACACAATGCATAGTTTTGCAATATATATTTTTTTTACGAACTCCTCGGGGGCTGGCCTTGTTGTATACGATGTTGGTAATATTCTTTATCCATGCATACCCTTACACTACATGGATAGAGTTATAATACATTGATATCTATACCTCCTAGGTTTTCACTTACTTCCACATCTCATGTGCACCACCCAAATTATACATTCCTTTTAAAGACAAAAGGGAACAAATGATCATTGGGCAAATAATATGTGGTCCCACTCACAATAAAATATAGATTTTATTAATATTGCTTAAAAAGACGTGGTCACAAATGTCTAAAAAACTATAAAGACTCCGGCAGTATGAGTTGCCTTCAGCACACATGGATTAAATTTGCGTATTACATGTGTAAAGCAAACAAAATAAAAACTGATTCTACCAATGCAGCCTTAATCCCTGAGATCTCGGCGAAAGGGCCAAATTAGTAAGTAGCATAAACGCAGTTATTCCTGTATTTCATTGGCTGGCTAAATCAGTCATTCATTGTTAAAGGGGTTGTCCTTGGCTCCTTCTATTGATGACCTATCCTCAGGATAGGTCATCAATACCAGATCGGCGGGGGCCCGACACCTGGCACCCCCGTCGTTCAGCTTGTCGTGTCTGCTGCTGCTGTCCCATAGACATACAGCAGCAGAGCAGGTGCGCCGTCTCCTCGTTTTGGGTATTGGACGCCCGCCGATCTGACATTGATGACCTATCCTGAGGATAGGTCATCAAAAGAAAATGCTTGGACAACCCCTTTAAATGGCAGCAGGCAAACATTTGTTATGATTGAAATAATCAGTTTTCATCATCAGTCTATTGTGTCTTCCTAAAGGAAATGTGTCACCAATGATTTTATCTGCCAGTTAAAAACTGATTTCAGATGTATTTTTTCTATTTCCTGAGCATGATTATGCTGGCGGCCATCTTGCCTGAGCTCTGACAGTCACCTATTGTGAATGGTGGATCCTGTCTTATCTGTACACAGAGGTAATACCATTACAGGCAGGATTAGAATGACAGATAGGCAGATAACTACAGTAAAGTGTTCTTTTTAATTCTAATTAGGTTTGTGGCCAGTTTAAAAAACTGCAGGATTTTATGTTTTTTGTTTAAATATAGATATTGACATGGAAAATAAAAAATAACATTCTAAAAAATTCATTAAAAATATGTTAATAAAAATGTGATTTAAACAATAGGTCATTTTCTGGTGACATATTCCCTTTTAAGTGTTCAGTGGTACAACAGAGCTTAAATTAATGTCGTGAAATTGCCCACCATCTAATGGAAATTTGATGACTGTGCTCATTCTGACCAATTCTATACAGTAAATCTGTAAAGCAGGCATCCTCAAACTGCGGCCCTCCAGCTGTTGTAAAACTACAACTCCCAAAATGCCCTGCTGTAGGCTGATACCTGTAGGCTGTTCAGGCATACTGGGAGTTGTAGTTTTGCAACAGCTGGAGGACCGCAGTTTGAGGATGCCTTCTGTAAAGAATAAATCAAGGCAACTGGACTTACTGTAGATTTCTTGAAAACGTTTTACTCGTTCTTCCAACGAGCTTTCACTCAGAATTGAGAAAGCTCGTTGGAAGAACGAGTGAAACGTTTTCAAGAAATCTACAGTAAGTCCAGTTGCCTTGATTTATTCTTTACAGATATACCATGACCTGGATAAATGAGAACCTTCACAGACCTATACAGTAAAGCAAGAAGTGAAAACAGAAAGTGTCAGCCTTTTGTGCCTGCTCTAACAGAAACCTAATTTGGATAATGTTGTTTTCTGTTGATACGTTCCCTTTAAAGAGAGAACATAAGATACAGTGACTGAATCCAACATTGTGTCAATGTCATTGCTCGTGAGTGTTCTATTCGCGTCTGAATCAATTAATTGTATGTTAATATATAACACAATTTTTTGTCTTTTCTTTCCTTAGGTATCTGGCCCTCTGAAGAGGTATTGGCCTACTATTGTCTCAATCACAAAGACCTGTTCAGGTGAACAATTATGTGCACGCATGTACAGTAGTAGTAATGTCTCCTTTCTATTAGATTGGTTATCAATAAAGATGAGCGAATTTCTTAAAAGTTCAATTCGGCTAATTCGCCGAATTTCACAAAAAAATTTGCTTTGTGATGAATTACTTTTTTGTAAGCAGCGGGTGCAATGACAGGGGGCTGTGATAGCACCACCCCCTTTATAGTACCCCTCAGATGCCGTGTTCATACATGATCCCGGCAGCTGAGTGTAAATTTAACAATAAAAAATAAAATGTAATCAAACATACCGCCTCCATTTGCTAGCGACGGGCCGGCCGCCACCGTCTTGCTTGAAGATCTCGGCCGAAATCCTGTGCGGCGCAAGATTACATCATCACGCCGGCTGGCATGGTGACGTATGACGTCATCTTGCCGGCCAGCGTGATGATGTAATATCGCGCCGCACGGGATTTCGGCCGAGATCTTCAAGCAAGATGGAGGCTGGTGGCCCGTCGCGAGCAAATGGAGGCGGTAAGTTTGATTTTTTTTTTTTGTTTTTTTATACTATTTCAGGTTAAATCGATTCACTGACACGAAGCACGAGGAAATTCGGCTTCTAGGCGAATCAAATTTATCCTGAAATTCAGATCGAATGCCACTTTGTGGGATTCGATTTGTTCATCTCTAGTTATCATGTATGGAAGAAAAGTACAAGATGACAACGTGTTGCTGCTGACAAGGCTCGCTCGACTGCCTGTAGGTACTAATATTGCACAGCAAGCTTTGCTGTACGTCAAAGAATTCTGATTTCCACTTGAGGCATTTTATTTCACTTAGATTTTTTGGGAAACAAAAGTGAGTCTTCAGTCAATCAATGCGTATTGTGAAGGACAGGGAGAATAACAGGCATTTCATCATCTCTCTTCTGTCATTAGAACTATTGAGCATTATGCAATACAAAAATACCATATCATTTAGCCGTGTTCTGCCGCCAATGGTCATATCAACAGACTGTGTATTTTCTTTCTTTTAATACCCGGTGCCGTGCCAGCGCCGAAGCAATTTAGATTTTAAAAGGCCCAATGTAGTCCTAACCACTGGGGAGAGGCAGACCATGCTTCTTTTGTAAAGTCATCGACAGTCGCACAGTTCTTAATTGTAACGTGATATCGCTTGTGTGGTAGATCCAAAATGTAAAAAAAATTATAATAAATTTCAAAAATAAGAAAGAATGGAGGTGAGTAACTGAATTTTAAAATGTTTTAAAAGTTCTGGGTTGTTTGCAGGAAGCAGATAGAATATTAAGCGTGCAATTTTGTACTAACAATTACATTTCGCTACTCTAGCAAGTTTCGGTTTTAATAGAGAATGCTACTGACAAAAGAGAAAAGAAAAAGGGGAAGAAAAAAAAAAAGAAACCTTGGATTTTTTAGCTCAGCGGTGGTAATGTTGCAGAAAACACTAATGAGGGATCCCCCACGGCTCTGCCTGCTTTGTGACTTTTCTTTATCATAATTATTTTTAAAACGCAAAACGCCATGAGGTCGCCTGGTAGTGTCCCTACAACTTCCTGCCGACTTCTTTTTCTTTTTTTTCTTTTTTTCCCCCACTGCAGATGGCAGTTTGTTCTTGTAACATATATATGTCTGCCCATTTTCTTCTTATTTGTATGGCTTCTTTTCTGTTTTGCAGGGACCTTGCTGTGTGTGAGCTAGGGGGTGGCATGACATGCTTGGCTGGTCTCATGGTAGGTTTTTTTCTCAATTCCAATTCCATTCACAGAGTGGAACAAAAGGGGAAACAGTTCCACTGCCACCAACCGCTGGGTCAGAGAACTGTCAACAGCCTCAGCTGCGGTCAAGCTGCAGTCTGGAGAGATCTTCTAGGCTGCCTTGCCTTCGCTTCATATTGATTTTATGGTTGCCTCGGAGAGCAGAAACGTTTTCCTTGAGAGTAGTCAATATCTCTTGTTGTGACATTCCAATCCACAATATGTTACGTCTTGCCATAGTTGAAGCTTTCTTCCCTCCAAACCCCTAACCCCCCCCACCCCCCCACCTCCAGATTATAGTCCCATTTGCTAAAATACAGGAATAGCCTCGCAAATCACAGTTGGAGCACTATGATATAGCTGCTAATGTTTTGCCTGCATTATTACACCAACAAACATGATCCAGAGCGCTCCGTAATTAGATTCTTTTGAATTAGATTGGCCATTCAGGAGAGTCGTTGACCATTCTTCGGTTCGCGAGTCATGTATTCAGAAGATATTATGTCGCAGCCCTGTGCATTAGACAAGTTTCTATGTCTGCGCAAATAAAAGCATATTGTTACACTGATTGGCATTTGACAAACCTGTCGCATTTGTACAATGTGTCAAGGTTACAGCCCAATGTGCGAGGATGTCAAGCTTACAAAAAAATTACCCTTACAAAGCCATCAGCTTGCGATGCAAAGTTATATGAAGGGCACCAGGCAGCCAGACAGAAAGAGGCTGAAAGGCAGAATGACAGGCCTGGTATGATGGTTCCACTAGATAAACAGAACCCGCAAATGAAAGCCTTTCGGAATACCATCATCCGTTGTCACAATGCAATTACTGAACAGAATGATAGCAAGATAGAGACTCCCGCAAATGGAAAGATAAAAGTATTGACTGATTTGATTGAATGATTAAAATAATGCAGACATAAAATGAAAAAGATTGAAGATTGTTACGGAGAAATAGTGGAAGAAGCATGATACTGAATGCTTGTCACTCCCGGGTCTACTTCCGTGCAGCCGGTGGTTCCTGACTCGTTTCCCCTGTTCTCCTTCCTCCTAGGTCGCGGTTTCTTCTGAAGCAAAAGAAGTTCTCCTAACAGATGGAAATGAAAAAGCCATTATAAGTATCCTTATTAAGGCTGGGAAAGTATGACGTGTGCCCCGCCATCTTAACAACTGAAGGCTGTACTGTGTTCTGACGGTAAAAAAAGATATGACTGTTGACTGTTTTTGTATTTTAGACTCAGTTCAAACTGCACTTTGTCTTTCCATTGGTGGTATCATCTGGTATTATCAGGATGTCTTGGAAATGAGTGTTTGCTGGGAATCATATTCTACTCTGGAAAATCTGCATATCGGAAATTCTCTGTTCGGGAAGCAGGGTGTGAGATCTCCACCGATCAGCTAATGGCCTGCCCTAAGGATTGGCCAGTAATATTAAACGTGTTGTCCACCTTCACTGGCTTGCATACATACCTGCTTCCCTCCACTGGGTTCCAGCTCTTTTGGTCAACCTCTGCCGTTCTCCAATCCCGCTGGTAAGCTTCCTGTTTGATGGACGCCATTGGCTGCAGCATTTACATATACCCCCATGCTTCACGTCACTAGGTCACATGATGCATGGGGGACTTGTTACCACAGTGGCCAGTCATTGGCTGCAACAGCCATGTGATCCCCATCAAATAGGACGTTTACCACGGGATTAGAGCACAGCAGTAGGAAGGCTGATGGACCTGGAACCCAGAGGCAGGGAGCAGTTAAGTATACCTCCCTCCACAGGCCTAGCGACCTGGTGCGGTCTAGCCGAAAAAGGCTCCTTAAGGTGGACAACCCCTTTAAAGTACTAGAAACCCTTTAAAATCAAAATATGATATCTTATCATGAGTTTAAAGTAGGTATAGGAGTAATTGGCTAACCTGACATATAAATACAGGTCTCTTCATTGGGGTAATAATACTATAAAAATGGAAAAATAAGCATAAAAAAAGGATTATGCACTATGTAAGTTGGAACAGTTGAGGATAGGCAAGAATGACGCTGGTCAAAAGCCAAAAATGGGATCCCCTTGGTGAAACACCTCCTCAGGAATCCCAATGCAGACTAGTAATGTGGACAAGCAAATTGAAAAGGTAGCTGTTCTGAAGTTCAGTGGTGCCGTGGCAATGATGAAACCATTATATGACATCAGTATGTGCGTCCGCCATTAGTGCCTGATCGGCAGGAGTCATACACCCCTCACCTTTGCCGATCAGTTTATCTACAGTAGCTCTGGAGCCAGAACTACACAGCTCCTTCAGTGGTGCAGTGGACAGAGCTGGTTACTACAGCACTTCTCCCATTTAAGCACTGCTCCCATTTACTTCAGCAGCTGATCGGTGAAGGGGCGTGCGACGCCCTGCACCCATGGCTCACCCGTCAAAGGCTTAGGCCACTCTTTTAAGCTTTAGCTTATAGTGGCCACTTTTTTACACCCACTCTTATGCTGCATTTGTAAATGGACTTATATAAAAATGTTTTACATGGAGCATATAACATATTCATACCACCAATGAGTCTGTTCCATGGCTGTAAATGTATACTGTGTGCTCATTCCACATCCATGATCCATGGTGTTTCACGACTGTAATGTTATATTGACATTTAAATGTATAGCCAGCTAGTCTTTAGTTAGTTAATTTATGCTATTGAGAATGACATATCCAATTGATTTTTATGTGACACCGCTTTGCTGCGTACACAGACGGCAGGAAAATTGAACTGTACAGTGGGAAGAGTAATTTGCAGCTGCACTGAATGGTACGACTGGCATGAAGACTTCTACAGTGAAGCTGTTGGAGATTAAGAGAGGATATGGAAGATGTCTATTTGCATTTGTTCTCTTGATTCATTTAACGTGAATTGCCAAGACAGGTGAAATTGTTATCCCACTGCAATTATGGCTTCAAAATAATTGCATCTCTAAAATACAATGCCAGGTAAATCCTGAGGAAGGGCACACTATATACAGTAGAAGTTCTCTGATGAAAAACAAAGACATTCCTGTCAAACATTGCTGATATCTTTCTCAAAGAAATAAATCTCTTTGGGTTGGGCACCAGGTTGGCACTCTAAGGCCCCTTTCACACGGGCATCCTGGATTTGCTCCGGATGCGCCCTGTGTGCGTTGCGGGAAAACCGCACGAGTAGGCACGCAATTGCAGTCAGTTTTGACTGCGATTGCGTTCCGATGTTCAGTTTTTTCCACGCGAGTGCAATGTGGTACTGAAGTTTGGGTTTGGGTTAGGTGTTCTATTCTTTTTATTTTATTTTCCCTTATAACATGGTTATAAGGGAAAGTAATCATACAGAATGCTTACTAAAATGTGGATTGAGGGGCATGATCTGGCATGATCTTCTTGCTTCTTCTTTCAGGACCTGCAAAAGGACCTTTGATGACGTAGAATTCTATCTTCATTCAGCAGGACCTGCTCTGACGTCAGGTGGTGAGCGCGATTACGTCATCAAAGGTCCTTTGGCAGGTCAAGAAAGAAGAAGATGCCGGCTGCGCGAACAACAGGATAAGGTGAGTTAATTTTATTTTATTTTTTTAACCCCCTAAAGCCACATTTTAGTAAGCATTCTGTATTAAGAATGCTATTATTTTCCCTTATAACCATGTTATAAAAGAAAATAATACTGTAAATTGACTTATCAATTTACTTACATCATCTCCTAGCAACCATGCATGAAAATCGCACCGCATCCGCACTTGCTTGCCTATGCGATTTGTACGCAGACCCATTCATTTCTATGGGGCCTGCGTTGCGTGAAAAACGCAGAATATAGAACATGCTGCGATTTTCACGCAACGCACAAGTGATGCGTGAAAATCACCGCTCATCTGCACAGCCCCATTAAAGTGAATAGGTCCGGATTCAGTGCGGGTGCAATGCGTTCACCTCACGCATTGCACCCGCACAGAATTCTCACCCGTGTGAAAGGGGCCTAAGGCTAGTTTCACACTAGCGGCAGCCTTCTCCGGCAGACTGTTCACCCACTGGATCCGTGCTGCTGCTAGTGCACCAAGCTGCCGGAAGTCCGCTCTATTGAGCACAGCAAACAAGCCAAGATGCGGCCGGAATAAAACTACGACATGTGCATATATATATATATATATATATATACATGTGTGTGTGGATATATATATATATATTGTAGGAAGGAACAAGGGGCCGTCATTGATGGTCGGTATGTGTCACCGAGGTTCCTGGCCTCGGTGAGGTAAGAGACGGTTTTTATCAAGTGTCATTATTGCAGATTGCAGTATGACACTTCAGCTGTTTAGGATGTCTGTAAAGCTGATTCGGGGCGGCTTTTTCTGGGAGTAGCCAAAGTGCTGGGTGGGTGGCTGCTCCTCACGTTCCGGGCTGGGTCTTTGCAGGCTTAAAAGCAGTCAGCACTATCAGGTGGTGTGGATTTTACTTCCATCTGACAGTGAAGCTGTGGAGTCCTCTGGGCTGAAAGCTGAAGACTGCAAACGGGCGTGCAGGCCGCCTGAAAGCCTGTCAGGGAACTTTTCTGTGGCTGAGCATTCAGCCGGGTGTGAACTGACACCTAGGATTCCAGGTGAACACTGTTTTGTTTTGCGGTGTGTGAACAAGCACCAAGATTGTTATGTATTGCTGAGTGTGAATAAAACACTGAAGTTTGATTTACAACCTGGTTCCTTGCCTCTATACTGTGACCGCTAACCTGTCTACCAGAGCAAAGCCCCACATTTGGTGGAGGATGCAGGTATACACAGTGAGGCTGGCCTGAAGGCCAAAAAGTTTTTAATTTTTTTTTTTGGGCACCAGGCGGCCAGTGCCAGCAAAACCTGCTCGGGATATAGTCGCTGCAGACCTAGCTCTGATGGTCTGTTGGCAGTGTCAAGAGCCTGGTCACATAAGAGCCCATGGACACTAACTATGGGTACTGCCCCTCAATGTATGCCAGGAGGCTGTGTGCAACCGGTACCCCCAAGACAATAGACAATAGTCACCTGTGCCAGGTGCAAGTGGGAGATTCTGGACTCAGGGAGCCTGGTGTTTCTGGTAAGAGCTGCCCTGGTGCGGCAAGCCGAGTATACTGGCCGAAAAGTCGGCGTTGTGTGCACCCATGGAGACTTAAAGGACTATCCTACCGCCCTGGTGTCTCTATCCACGGTGGCCAGCAGGTGGACTCGTGAGGTGGCTGTCGCCACAATAGTTACATTGTGAACTAATAATTCCGAGAGACTTCCCTGGTTTCCCGTCACTGTGGCCTGAGGCAAGGGTCACCGATATCCATGGGGCAGGAATGGCCCCAATAGAATGGCCTTGCTCAGGGGGGAAACCGGAACCCTGGGAACCTGATGCAGAAGGGCCAGCAGTAGGGGTGGCCGCCACTGTGGTGGAAGGGGGGAGCGAACCCCACTGAATGTAATGGTGGCAGACGTGGAGGATTTGCCGTTGGGTCCGGAGTTGGCAGACCTCAACGTCTCTGGAGACAATTTTGGTACTGCACAGCACCAGGACCCGACTCTATCTCGGGCCTGGGAAAATGTGATAGTAGTTAAGGGGGAGCCGCAACAACCGGGGCAGAGTCTATGTTCCCCTGTTTTGTGGTTCAGCAGGAGATACTGTACCGGGTAAATCAACTACGGTGTGAGCATATTGAACAGTTGGTGGTGCCCAAGGTGTATTGCAAGCTCGTGTTGGAGTTAGCCCACCAAGATGTTCTTGGGGAACACCTGGGCCAGCAGAAAACACAGGACCGGATTCTACAGCGGTTTTACTGGCCCAGTGTGTTCAGAGAGGTGGAAGAGTATTGCAAGTCTTGCCCAACCTGCCAGATAACCAGCCCCCAGCCACATTTCCATAGTCCCCTGGTCCCTATCCCGATTATTGAGGTTCCATTCGAGCGGATCGCTATGGATCTCATAGGCCCAGTGCTGAAGTCCACTAGAGGGCACCAACACATCTTGGTAGTGCTGCACTATGCCACTCGGTTCCCGGAGGCAGTGACACTGCGACATACTTCCACCAAACTTATAGCCAAAGAGTTAATGGAGATGTTTTCCCGAGTGTGCCTACCTAAAGAGATTCTGACAGACCAGGGGACCCCTTTTATGTCAAAAGTTATGAGGGAACTCAGTAAACTACTACAGATCAAACAGTTACGGACGTCCGTCTATCACCCGCAAACGGACGGCCTGGTAGAGAGGTTTAATCAAACCTTCAAAAACATGTTAAAGCGGGTGGTGTCTAAAGATGGGAGGGTCTCATATTCGCAGTGGGAAAGATGCCCCAGGCCTCTACTGGGTTCTCACCCTTCGAACTGCTGTATGGCCGACACCCGCGTGGTCTGTTGGACATAGCCAAAGAGGCGTGGGAACAACAACCCACACCGCTTAAAAGTGTGATTGAGTATGTCACTCGGATGCAAGAGCGGATGGAGACAGTGTTGCCGCTGGTTAAGGAACATATGGAGGCAGCTCAGCAAGCCTAGAGTAGGTTCTATAATCGCCAGGCTCGGGTTTGGAATTTTGAGCCGGGAGATCGGGTTTTGGTTCTGGTGCTGACAGTGAACAGTAAGTTTCTGTCACGGAAGGTGTACAGGAAACAAGACAACACAAAATGAATATATGACTCACTGGATCCAAAACTAAGGAACAAAAGGGAGACCGCTGCATCAGACCTGGCTCTCTCCCTTACTATCAGCCTATGCGATAATCCCAATGGTGGACGATCGCATATCCTCGTACCTCGACTATATAACACCTGAACACCCTACAATAGTGAAGGGACACGACCACCGGCTCCCTACACTAGACACGGAGGGAGTCAGGGTCACCTGGGATCCAGCAAACAGAAAATCACAAATTAATGTACAACACTTAACTTGTAGAAGACTGGGAAATAGGATCAGCATGCACACACACTCCAGGAAGCTGTATAAACCGCACACTAATGCATTATGGGGAGGAATTTAAAGGGATGCAATCAGTCCAACTACATGACAGCTGAGAGAGGCTAACGAGATGAGGAACCAAAACCAAGAAAACTCAAGGAGGAGGTTCTGAAAGGCTTCTGTCAGAGCTTCTCAGCTGTCTGGTTGTGACAGTACCCCTCCCTCTACGAGTGGACTCCGGACACTCAGAGCCCACCTTCTCAGGATGGGACCTATGGAAAGCCCTGATGAGACGAGTGGCCTTAATGTCCGTCACTGGGACCCACATCCTCTCCTCAGGACCATAACCCTCCCAATGAACGAGGTACTGGAGAGAACCGCGGACAAGACGAGAATCCACAATCCTAGAGACCTGAAATTCAAGATTCCCATCAACCATAATCGGAGGAGGAGGCAAAGGCGAGGGTACAATGGGTTGAACATAAGGTTTCAATAAGGACTTATGAAAAACATTATGGATCTTCCAAGTCTGAGGAAGATCAAGACGGTAGGCAACAGGATTGATGACAGACAGGATTTTGTAAGGCCCAATAAACCTAGGACCCAACTTCCAGGAGGGAACCTTCAATTTGATATTCTTGGTAGACAACCACACCAGATCACCAACATTCAGGTCCGGACCAGGCACACGTCTCTTATCTGCTACACGCTTATATCTCTCACTCATGCTCTTTAGATTATCCTGAATCTTTTGCCAAATAGATGACAAAGACGAGGAGAATCGGTCCTCATCAGGTAAACCAGAAGACCCCTCTCCAGAGAAAGTCCCAAACTGCGGATGAAACCCATATGCACCAAAAAATGGTGACTTATCAGAGGACTCCTGACGACGGTTATTTAAAGCAAACTCAGCAAGGGACAAAAAAGAACACCAATCCTCCTGATTCTCCGCCACAAAGCAGCGCAGATATGTCTCCAGATTCTGATTGACGCGCTCTGTCTGGCCATTCGACTGCGGGTGGAAAGCAGAAGAGAATGACAACCGAACCCCCAAGCGAGAACAGAAAGCCTTCCAGAATCTGGAAACAAACTGCGTGCCCCTATCAGAGACTATGTCTGAAGGAATACCATGCAATTTGACAATGTGATCAATAAATGCCTGCGCCAGCGTCTTAGCATTGGGCAAACCAGGAAAACGGATTAAATGCACCATTCTGCTAAAACGGTCCACCACCACCAGAATCACAGTCTTCCCCGAGGAACGAGGCAGGTCCGTTATGAAGTCCATGGACAGATGTGTCCAAGGACGGGAAGGAATGGGTAAGGGAAGGAGAGGACCTGATGGCCGTGAATGAGGGACTTTGGCACGAGCGCAAGTCTCGCAGGCTGCCACAAAACCCTCAACTGACTTACGAAGCGCAGGCCACCAGAATCTCCGAGCGATGAGATCCACTGTGGCTCTTGCCCCCGGGTGCCCAGCAAGGACCGTATCGTGGTGTTCCTTAAAAATCTTGTGTCTTAAAGCGAGAGGCACAAACAACCTCCCAGGAGGACAAAGATCAGGAGCCTCTGACTGGGCTGCCTGCACCTCTGCCTCCAATTCAGGAAAAAGAGCAGAGACCACCACACCTTCAGCCAAAATGGGACCCAGGTCTTCAAAATTCCCACCTCCCGGAAAACAACGTGACAGGGCATCTGCCTTCACATTCTTAACCCCAGGGCGGAACGTGACAACAAAATTAAACCTTGAAAAGAACAAAGACCATCTGGCCTGTCTCGGGTTCAGACGCTTGGCTGACTCCAAGTAGGCCAGATTTTTATGGTCAGTAAACACGGTAATAGGGTGTCTGGCTCCCTCTAGCCAATGGCGCCATTCCTCAAAAGCCAACTTGATGGCCAACAATTCCCTATCTCCCACATCGTAATTTCTCTCTGCGGAGGAGAGTTTCTTCGAGAAAAAGGCACACGGTCGCCATTTGGCAGGAGAGGAACCCTGAGACAAGAGCGCACCCACACCCACCTCAGAAGCATCAACCTCAACTATGAAGGGTAGAGAAATATCAGGTTGTACCAAGATGGGAGCGGAAGCAAAACTCTCCTTGATATTAGAAAAGGCCTTACGCGTCTCTACCGACCAGGAAGAAAAATCTACCCCCTTTCTGGTCATATCAGTGAGTGGTTTAACAATAGAGGAATAATTCAAAATAAACTTCCTGTAATAATTGGCAAAGCCCAAAAAACGCATCAGCACCTTCTGATTCTCAGGAAGCTCCCACTCAAGCACAGCGCGGACCTTCTCGGGGTCCATGCGAAAACCAGAAGCGGAGAGAAGAAACCCCAGAAATTGAATTTCTGGAACCGCAAACACACATTTTTCCAGTTTCGCGTATAATTTATTCTCCCGCAGGATGAGCAAGACCTGACGTAAGTGTTCCTTATGAGTTTTGAAATCAGGAGAAAAAATCAAAATGTCATCCAAATACACTAATACAAATTTTCCCATTAAATGATAAAAAAATGCTGTTCACGAAATGCTGAAAATCGGCTGGAGCATTCATCAAACCAAAAGGCATCACCAAATTCTCAAAATGGCCCTCAGGGGTATTGAAGGCCGTCTTCCATTCGTCTCCTTCTCTGACCCTGACCAGGTTGTATGCCCCTCTTAGATCTAATTTGGAAAAGACTTTAGCCCCAACAATCTGGTTAAACAGGTCCGGGATCAGAGGAAGCGGATAAGGGTCACGAATAGTGATACTGTTCAGCTCCCTGAAATCCAGACAAGGTCTTAAAGAACCATCTTTTTTCTTAACAAAGAAAAAAACAGCGGCAACAGGTGACTTCGAGGGTCGTATGTGTCCTTTTCTCAGACTCTCCGAGATATAAGCACGCATAGCGAGCCTTTCAGGTTGGGAAAGATTGTATAAACGAGATTTAGGCAGCTTGGCGCCTGGGATGAGATTAATAGGGCAATCGTACTCCCTGTGCGGGGGCAAATCCTGAACTCCACTCTCAGAGAAGACATCCGAAAATTCAGAGAGAAAAGGTGGTACAGTCTTAGTAGAAACCTCAGAAACAGATGTCGTGAGGCAATTCTCTCTGCAAAAGTCACTCCAACCATTTATTTGCCTCGCTTACCAATCAATGTTGGGGTTATGTTTAGTGAGCCAGGGTAGCCCCAACACAAGAGGAGTAGGTAATCCGCTAAGGACGAAACATGACACATCCTCAACATGAGCATCACTCACAATTAAACGAATATTGTGAACTATGCCCTTTAATGATTTCTGAGAAAGTGGAGCGGAATCGATAGCAAAAACAGGAATATCCTTTCCCAAAGTGCACACCGGGAAACCATGAGTTATCGCAAAATGATTATCAATGAGATTGACAGCTGCTCCACTATCTACAAAAATCTCAGAAAAAATGTTCTTGCTCTCTAGCGCCACCCTGGCAGGCAGGACAAAACGGGAACTACAAGCAAACGGAA
Organism: Bufo gargarizans; assembly: GCF_014858855.1. Classification (NCBI taxonomy): domain Eukaryota; kingdom Metazoa; phylum Chordata; class Amphibia; order Anura; family Bufonidae; genus Bufo; species Bufo gargarizans. The sequence continues at coordinate 496,602,973 of NC_058083.1, read as the reverse complement.
AACCTTCAATTTCCGCCTCAACCCTGCCAATAGTAACAGAAGGAACATTTTTAAAAGATTTTTTCCTTTTTGTTTCTTTATTACTCCCAGAAAACTGCCTGAATCTCCTAGAGGGACAAACATTTGCCAAATGATTTATACCTCCACAACAAAAACAAACCTTCCCATGCGGGCTGAATCTTCTATTGTCAGAGGCAATCAACCCCAGCTGCATGGGCTCCTGCTCAGAAGGGGCTGACAGCGACTGAGACCCCTGCGCACAGAATGAGACCGCTGCACTGTCCTGGGACTGAGTATGACAGGAAGGAGAGATCTCTCCTCTCTCTCTAAGACGCCTGTCAATACGAACGGCCTGAGACATAGCAGAGTCCAAGGAGATAGGCCTCTCATGAAAGGCAAATGCATCTTTCAATCCCTCTGAAAGACCATGGCAAAATTGACTTCGGAGTGCAGCATCTTTCCAACCAGTATCAGCTGCCCATCTCCGAAATTCTGAGCAGTATATCTCTGCGGATTGTTTACCCTGGCATAACAGACGTAGTCTAGACTCAGCCAAAGCAACACGATCCGGATCATCATATATCTGACCCAGGGCTAAAAAGAATTCATCCACTGAACGGAGGGGCCGTGCCCCCACCGGCAGCGAAAAGGCCCACGACTGAGCGTTACCCCTGAGCAGCGATATAATGATCCCCACCCTCCGTTCCTCATCACCAGAGGAATGGGGAAGAAGGCGAAAATGGAGTTTGCAAGTCTCTCTGAAACGCACAAAATTCTCACTACCCCCGGAGAACGTATCCGGGAGCGAGATCTTAGGCTCAGAACAAACTCCATTAACGCAAGCTGAACCGGTCACTAGAAAGAGTCTTACGGAGATCTGCTACCTCCAATGAAAGACCCTGGAAGTGTTCAGTCAAAAGTGAAACCGGATCCATGCTTGAGACGGTTTTGGCGGTTTATAATGTCACGGAAGGTGTACAGGAAACAAGACAACACAAAATGAATATATGACTCACTGGATCCAAAACTAAGGAACAAAAGGGAGACCGCTGCATCAGACCTGGCTCTCTCCCTTACTGCTCAGCCTATGCGATAATCCCAATGGTTGACGATCACATATCCTCGTACCTCGACTATATAACACCTGAACACCCTACAATAGTGAAGGGACACGACCACCGGCTCCCTACACTAGACACGGAGGGAGTCAGGGTCACCTGGGATCCAGCAAACAGAAAATCACAAATTAATGTACAACACTTAACTTGTAGAAGACTGGGAAATAGGATCAGCATGCACACACACTCCAGGAAGCTGTATAAACCGCACACTAATGCATTATGGGGAGGAATTTAAAGGGATGCAATCAGTCCAACTACATGACAGCTGAGAGAGGCTAACGAGATGAGGAACTGAAACCCAAAACCAAGAAAACTCAAGGAGGAGGTTCTGAAAGGCTTCTGTCAGAGCTTCTAAGCTGTCTGGTTGTGACAGTTTCTGGCTAGGTGGCAGGGTCCCTACGAAGTGCTCTAAAAAGTTAGGGAGGTAACCTACAAGGTACTCCAGCCCAGGCGGAGAAAGCCGAAGCAGGTGTACCATGTAAACTTACTGAAACCGTGGAAAGATAGGGAGACCAGTACGGACAACAGCCCCCAGCCGGGTTTTCTGGAGGTAGAGTTTCCAGTCCCACGGTCTGATACAAGGGAAGCAGTTGCCACAGTAAAGATTGCTGACAACCTTTCCTCTAAACAGACTCAGGAGGCCAGGGAGTTCGTCAGCAGGAACCCGGATGTGTTTTTGGACCTCTCTGGACGCACTTCTATCATCCAACATGACATTGTCACTGAGCCTCAGGCCAAAATCCGGTTGAAACCATACCGGGTACCTGAGTCGTGGCGAAAAGCCATCTTGGAAGAAGTGCAGCTGATGTTACAGCTAGGTGTCATAGAGGAGTCAAAAAGTGAATGGGCCAGTCCGACAGTCTTAATACCCAAGCCGGACGGGACGTTACGATTCTGTAACGACTTCCGCAAACCTAATGAGGTTTTTAAGTTTGACGCATCCCATGCCTGGATGAGCTTATTGAGAAGTTAGGCCAAGCCCGGTATTTTTTGGTTTTGGACCTCACCAAAGGGTACTGGCAGGTACCCTTAACGGAGGCTGCCAAGGAGAAAACGTCTTTCATCACACCGGAGGGGCTGTATCAGTACAACGTATTACCCTTTGGTCTACATGGCGCTTCTGCCACGTTTCAAAGGCTAATGGACATTGTACTCCGTCCACATCATCGGTACGCTTCGGCGTACCTGGACGATATCCTTATTCACGGTACCGACTGGAAAAGTCACCTACCTAAAGTACAGGCTGTAGTGGACTCCCTTAGGTAGGCTGGCTTAACCGCTAACCCAAAAAAGTGCGCAATAGGGTTAGAAGAGACCAAGTACCTGGGGTATGTAATTGGGCGCAGAGTTATGAAACCTCAGGTGAACAAAATTGAGGCAATTCGGAATTGGCCCCGACCTGTCACTATTCGGCAATTAAAGTCGTTCCTGGGAATGGTGGGATACTATATGAGGTTTGTCCTCACTTTGCTACAGTGGCCGCACCATTGACAGGCCTTTTGAAGGGACGCAAGTCAGTGACGGTCCACTGGATTGAGCAGGCAGAAGAGGCTTTCTCCGCTTTGAAGTCGGTCCTGTGTGGGTCCCCGGTTTTGGTGACACCCGACTTCAGAAGGGAGTTTATAGTACAGACTGATGCCTCTGAAGTAGGTCTGGGTGCTGTACTGTCTCAGGAGGTCAACGGGGAGGAGCATCCTGTTGTCTTCCTCAGCCGGAAGCTTACCCCAGCTGAGACCAGGTATAGTATAGTGGAGAAAGAGTGCCTGGCTATCAAGTGGGAACTCAAGTCTCTCCGCTATTATTTGTTTTGGGAAAAAGTTGTGACCGACCACTCCCCTCTCAAATGGATGAGTCAGGCCAAGGACAGAAATGCCCGGGTCACCCGGTGGTTTCTGTCTTTGCAAAATTTCAAGTTTTCAGTGGAACACAGGGCAGGCCGGTTGCCCTGTCCCGAGTACACTGTTTAATGTGTATCTACCCCCTCAGGGTTGAACAAAGAGGGGAGGTATGTAGGAAGGAACAAGGGGCCTTCATTGATGGTCGGTATGTGTCACCGAGGTTCCTGGCCTCGGTGAGGTAAGAGACGGTTTTTATCAAGTGTCATTATTGAAGATTGCAGTCTGACACCTCAGCTGTTTAGTATGGCGTTAAAGCTGATCCGTGACGACTTTTACTGGGAGTAGCCAAAATGCTGTGTGGGTGGCTGCTCCCCACGTTCCAGGCCGGGTCTTGGCAGGCTTAAAAGCAGTCAGCACTATCAGGTGGTGTGGATTTTACCTCCATCTGACAGTGAAGCTGTGGAGTCCTCTGGGCTGAAAGTTGAAGACTGCAAACGGGCATGCAGGCCGCCTGGAAGCCTGCCAGTAAACATTCAGCCGGGTGTGAACCGACACCTAGGATTTCAGGTGAACACTGTTTTGTTTTGCTGTGTGTGAACAAGCACCAAGACTGTTATGTTTTGCTGAGTGTGAATAAAAAACTGAAGTTTGATTTACAACCTGGTTCCTTACCTCTATACTGCGTCCGCTAACCTGTCTACCAGAGCAAATCCCCACAAAATATATATATTGGGACATCGACATAATTCTAAAATTTTTGGCTCTATACACCACCACAATGCATTTGAAATGAAACAAACAAGATGTGCTTTAACTGTAGACTGTCAGCTTTAATTTGAGGGTATTTACATCCAAATCAGGTGAACGGTGTAGGAATTAGAGCAGTTTGCATATGTGCCTCCCACTTGTTAAGGAACCAAAAGTAATGGGACATAATAATAATCATAAATTAAACTTTCACTTTTTAATACTTGGTTGCAAATCCTTGCAGTCAATCACAGCTTCAAGTCTGGAACGCATAGACATCACCAGACGCTGGGTTTCATCCAGGCCAGGCCTCTACTGCCACTGTCTTCAGTTCCTGCTTGTTCTTGAAGCATTTTCCCTTCAGTTTTGTCTTCAGCAAGTGAAATGCATGCTCAATCGGATTCAGGTCAGGTGATTGACTTGGCCATTGCATAACATTCCACTTCTTTTCCTTAAAAAACTCTTTGGTTGTTTTGCAGTATGCTTTGGGTCATTGTCCATCTGCACTGTGAAGCGCTGTCGAATGAGTTCTGAAGCATTTGGCTGAATATGAGCAGATAATATTGCCCGAAACACTTCAGAATTCATCCTGCTGCTTTTGTCAGCAGTCACATCATCAATAAATACAAGAGAACCAGTTCCATTGGCAGCCATACATGCCCACACCATGACACTACCACCACCATGCTTAACTGATGAGGTGGTATGCTTAGGATTATGAGCAGTTCCTTTCTTTCTCCATACTCTTCTCTTCCTATCACTCTGGTACAAGTTGATCTTGGTCTCATCTGTCCATAGGATGTCGTTCCAGAACTGTGAAGGCTTTTTTAGATGTCGTTTGGCAAACTCTAATCTGGACTTACTGTTTTTGAGGCTCACCAATAGTTTACATCTTGTGGTGAACCCTCTGTATTCACTTTGGTGAAGTCTTCTCTTGATTGTTGACTTTGACACACATACACCTATCTCCTGGAGAGTGTTCCTGATCTGACCAACTGTTGTGAAGGGTGTTTTCTTCACCAGGGAAAAAATGATTTGGTCATCCACCACAGTTGTTTTCCGTGGTCTTCCGGGTCTTTTGGTGTTGCTGAGCTCACCGGTGTGTTCTTTTTAAGAATGTTCCAAACAGTTGTTTTGGTCACGGCTAATGTTTTTGCTCTCTCTCTGCAGTTAAAGCACATCTTGTTCATTTTATTTCAAATCCATTGTGGTGGTGTATAGAGCCAAAAATGTTAGAATTGTGTCGATGTCCCAATATTTATGGACCTGACTGTATATATATTCCAAAATATTGTGAGCGGCACTGCGGTCAAATAATTATGGTGTGCCAGCGGCTGTGAAGACGATCCAACTTCCAACTAGGTAAATGAAAAAATTCCACCGCACTCCTAAAAAAGTTAATTAAAAGTAGTGTTCTTTAATTACCAAAAGCGACGTTTCAGTCCTCTTACTGGGACTTTACTCAATTTATCCACTTGAATGCGCGGGGACACTCGCTTATTGAACCCTTGCTATTTCCCAGATGCAGCAGGATCTCACGTTCCCTGTGTTGCACAGGCATTCAGTAAATAGCGAGGGTTTGAGGAGCAAGTGTCCCGCACAATCAAGTGGATGAGTTTTTTTGTTTGTTTTTTAACTTAAAGGGTACTTTCACACTTGCATCAGAGGATTCCGCAAACTGATGGCATTTGTCAGACGGATCTGGATGCGGATCCGTCTGCCAAATGCATTGAAATACTGGATCCGTCTCTCCGGTGTCATCCGGAAAAACAGATCCCGTATTTATTTATTTCACAGATTTAAAAGTCTGCTCATGCCCAGACCGGAAGAACGGATCCATAAACGCAGCAATACTTTTCAATTGAAATTAATGCCTGATCCGGCATGTGTTCAGGATTTTTGGCCGGAGAGAAAAATACAGCATGCTGCTGTATCTTTTCCGGCCAAAAAACTTAAGAGGAACTGAACTGATGCATACTGAACGGAATGCTCTCCATTCAGAATGCATTAGGGTAAAACTGATCAGTTTTTTTTTTCCGGTACTGAGCCCCTAGGACGGAACTCAATACTGAAAAAGAATAACACTAATGTGAAAGTACCCTTAACTCCTGAATGTCCCTTGTAACATTCCTGTGTATACAGCCATTTAAAACTGGCCCATTGATTTCATTTGGGTTTATCGGGCCATCAAAATGGCCAAAAATAGGAAATGTCCTATTTTTTATGGCGGCTATTCACGGGCTGTTAAAAAAAGACTTTTATTGGCTCTGAAAACAGCCTTGTGCTGGCTCTGTAGTCGTGTGAATGTAGCATCATTCTAAAATATTGGAGTTTCTGAAATGATGAACAAATGTGGTCATTAGGAAAGACATTACCAGGAAACTAGCTGCAGGGCCCTGGTACATGAGGGTGTCAAAAAAGAACTTAACCACATAGGAATATTTAACTACAGTATTATAAATAGCACGTGGTGGTTGAGGGTCCTCATAGAGATTTTCCATTGGAGCCCAGGAGCTTCAAGATAAACCTCAAGGAATTAATCATGGCAACTATTCACTTGCCTGGTTGATCTCGCCACTTGGGAATATTTTAAGACAGATCCATTTCAGTTGGGGCACCTATGCATACCATAATTAATTCATGCTTATCTGTGGCATACCACGGTGAAGATCAGGGGGCCAAGAGGAAGCAAGATCTGAATGAAAATGATGCATCTAGTGCATACTTCATGATGCACCTAGTCTTGGACACTTAGGGTATAGATACGTTGTCTCAGTAATACCTGATTCAAATGGGTGAAGGGATGCATGCACGTTAGCACATAGTGTTTTTGAATTATTGCATTATAGATGCTTCATTTTGGTCTCCTGGGTCTGTGAAATTACTTTGTTGGTGCAAATACCTCCAGGAGCTTGGTGTTTCTAGGTTATCTAACATATTTGTTGTACGTATTATCTAGTAAATTGGTATTTTGGGTTGACAGGTTGCCTATAATGGATGTGTTAGGCACAATTCATTTAAGCTAATTTACAGATGCATGGAACAAGTTGGTCCTACAAGGATCACAAACACCTAAGGTGGGATTCATAGGGATGCCTGTGCTGAGATAACACCTTTAAAGAGCCATTTGCACCAGAAAGGGACTTACTTTTTTTTAAAGCCAGTTATCATAGAAAAGTGTTTTTATAAGAGTTTTTGCCATTTTCTTTTCCATTTTGACATTATTTTTTCCCATTGAAAACTAAATACAATTTGTATTAAATACAATATTGTATTTCTATAACAATCAGCAAAAAATAAAATAAAAATTAGAACCCCTATATAGACAGGTAATTCCTTGTCGGTTTACTGTTGCTTTGTGGGGAAGATATTATCCTCTTGATAATAGTAGGTGAAGAACTTGGATAACAGTATGCCAGATCTGTTGTTTTCTTGAGAGGCCTAGGTAGAGATGCATTGCATTGATTAGAGTAATGTGTGATGATGTGATTGGAGCGCTCCATCTGGTCACCATGATGGTCTGACTGAGAGAGTTAAGCGAGACAGTCTGTATGCTTAAAGTCCAAACAAAAGAGTAAGTTGAAGAGCCAGGGTAGGAAGCAGAATAAATGTATTACATCCGGAAAACCATCAACTTGTTTTGTTTTCTTAAATAACATAGAAAGGTCCCATATATGTTGTTATTATGTGATTTAAAAAAATTGATGGGCATGTCCCTTTAAGATAGGATACCTCCTGAAATCAGGGTTATTTGCTATTAGCTGCTCATTTGCCCTTTAGCAGCTGCTGCAAGGTAAAAGTAATATTAGGTCTACCAAAATCTACCTGCACTTTCCTTAGTGTCCCTCCTATCTGACTCATAGAATGATGGCTTGAGGGTGACTCTCTATATCCATTTCCCTAAGGTCTTTTTGCAGCCTGTAAGCTGCGGATTTGCAAAATAGAGGTACCCATAATTTCCACTGTGCCCCATTGTCAAAAATGTCTGCAAAATGGACAAGAATAGGACATTTTTTTATTTTTTGTGGGACGAACATGCAGACATATATGAATGCGGAGAGCTCATGGCGCGCCGTCCGCATTTTTTGTGGAAGAGCCTCCAGCAGAATTAGCCTCACATAAAAAACCAACTCAATGTTTTTTGACCAGCCGATTCTCAGCATTCTCTGCCAGCTGGAACACCCGGCTGCAGATGGGAAAGTAGCCTTAAAGTGTAGTTGTCATTTTTTATTTTATTTGCTAGTTTATTACAGCTAGGCATGTATACCTGAGTTAGTCTCTCAATGATTGTCCAAAGGTCTGTACCTTATAATAACAGCTTTCATTAATGTCCCTTTTCACTGGTCCCTTAAAACAGTGTTGCTATGACTTTTCTGTCTTCCCTTTAGTGTAAACAGAATATGGAGGGGCATTGCATGCCTGCATTAGGCTTCAGAGTGAGGAGGCATGTCACTCAGTAATCCAATCTGATTGGCTGGCAGGAAGTTGCTGGCTACAGCAAGTGTGTATTGGAAGTGAAGGAATGCAGTTTTGGCCTCAGAACTGGCAGAGGAGCCATCTCGAGAAGATCCTCAGAACTAGCAGAGGAGCCATCTCGAGAAGATCCTCATATTGTAGAGGTTAAAGAATGTAACTAAGTGAAAAACTCAAGGGAAACAGTGATATGTCAAGAAACTAAAGATTGCTTTATACATAATGCTGCAGCAGCAATAACGTGCTAAAATGTATTATTTTGCGAAAACATGACAATTACATTTTGCTTGTCCAGTATTAGAAGAACATGGCTACTTACTTCCAAAAACAGGCTTTGTCTAGTCCTTCAGCTAAATCCCATTCTCTTCTCAATGGAACAGGACTGCATACCATACCACAAGCCATGAGCAGTGCTGTATTTAGAAGAAAACCACCATGTATTTCTAACCATAAAGGGCAGTAAGATATTTAACTTTCATGCACTATATTTATTGATTACGGTAGGTGAATTTTATATTTGGCTGGATGAAAGTACATGTTGTGCTTTATGCAGTATTTGTCTTTGCATTACAGATTGTTTGAGTACAAAGAAAGCATTTGTCAGCATTGCTGAGTGGTTTTCGACGTCCTGGCCTACATTTAACAAAAAAACCCTATTGCATCAGTCTCGCTATATAAGCTAAAAATCACAGGTGGCATTTTTCTGAAAAGACTAACTCCATGCAGTCACATTGATTTCATTTTTGAAAATGATATTTGGCCATAAAAAACCTGTTCTTTCCCTATTTATACCTCGCTCCTATTTTTATTCACACATTACTAATGTTGAATGAATAGTCCGTAGCAATTATATAATACTTCGATTTTAGGACCAACTGGGCACAAGGTACAAATCATGAGTGAATTGGTAGCCGAGAAGCGATGAAAATCACAAAATGTTCTCCTTAACAAAGTATGTCCAGATGTGTCACACATCATCGAGAGACACGAAAATACGAATGGATTTAAAGGCCGCTTGATATCCACTCGGTGAGTTATGTGTGCACTTAACGGGGTGTATTTTTGAGATGATGTCTTCATGAAATCATGCTGAACTATTGTAAGGAAACAATAAAAGCATCTAGAGCTAAATAAAATGGAGGCTTTCACATATACTATGAATAGCAATGTCAGGCAGGGGCTGGCAATTTCATCAAGTTGACTGTGGACGTTGTAAATGGCAGCGGTAAGCAGCCCGTTGATAACCCATACCGCAACCATTGGGCGTGAAATAAAATCAAAAGGGAAGCCATTTCATAATCTTTTGGCCTTTAGGGCATTTTGTTTGTCTCTTATACAAGTAACACTGAGTGACAACCAGTATTGGCCTCCAGTCATACATGATGAATGGAATATACAGTAGGTGAATTGCTCAGTACAGGTTTACTATGGAAGTCTTATTAGTAGAGAAAATCACACCACTCAATAAATTACTTTTGCTGAACGCTTTGTCTTTTTATTTTTCCGTCCAAATTTAGATTATACAATGGCCAACTTTTCGGTCCACTCCCAGGACCTTGTTCACGGCCAGATTGGGCTGTACTGTGCTGTGATGCTGGATGGTGGTGCCACCACCACATCTGGCCGTGAACAAGGTCCTGGGAGTGGACCGAAACATTGGCCATTGTATAATCTAAATTTTTAATTAGAAAAATAAAAAAATAAAAAGCTTTCAGCAAAGTTGTTTTTTCTCTACTAATTGACACGGGTGCTCCCCCTACCACTTAGCATCAACACTTTATTTGTCGGCGTGCCAACCATTTCTATTTATGTCAGTCTTAACATGTAGAAAGCTTGCGGCAATGTTGGCACCAGAGGTTTAAAGGGGGTTTCCAGGCTCCCAATATTGAGGACCTATCTTCAGAAAGGTCATTAATATCCAGTATATATTATGTAGTATGAGACTGGCACTCCCTCGCATGGGAATAGAGCAATAGTAATAGTGTTGTTACACAATATTTAATTGGCAAAATATATTAAAATACAACATCACAATACAATATTAAAATAACAATCGCTACAGCGGAGACAAAAACAGTCCCTAAAAATACCTAAAATCTAAAACTTCAATAAAAACGAAAAAAAAAGTCCAAAAAAGAAGGGGACCATACGTCCTGAATGTGCAAAAAATATCGCAAGCCAAAAGTATCAGTCTATTCCTTATAATAGTATTGGCATTCCTTTCTTGTATGCAATATGACATGCAAAATCCATGCAAGGCACCTTTTCAAATATTCGGAATTGTCCGATATAAATATTCAATAAAGTATCCAATCGGACACCAAGTTGTTACTCACAGGTGAATGTCGATTATCCTGCAGTCCCAATATTCAATCCTTTGATTTTTACTCACGGTATTTATTTGCGTGGTTCTCAGTGTTAAGCGTCCCACCTGGTTCGTTCGTCTCTGGTCTCTCTCGAACGTTATCCACAAATCTCAGATCCGGTTATACGATCAGGGTGTAATATCGCGAGAGGTGAACTTAAACTTGTACTGACCAGTTTGAATGGCTGAAAATCCGGGTCTTTATCTTTGGAGCGCTCCAATTTCTTTGTATATCTCCGAATATTAGTAGCTGAACTTCCAGTGGGGGTCACTTGTTGGGGATGTCTTTGAAAAGCACCAAACGCGTTTCGGGGATCTCCTTTCCCCTTCCTCAGTGGATCACTGTGAAAGTAGCCAGTGTGAAAGTAGCCTAAAAATACATCTCCACATGGAAAGCTGTAACGCCACCAATGCGTTTTAATCTAACAGATCTTAGTCATGTTATTTTTACATGAAGCCAAATAAAGATTGAAGATTTTATTTTCATCTCAGTGATGGACATCTTTTCTCTTTTTCTCCGGGATTGTTTGGGGACTGGACCGGGTCCTTGCACGAGACATTACACGGGTAGTGCTAGCTTGACTTCTGATTTACTTAGTATTCTTTTCATCCACCCCTCAGGCTTCAGGTCCTGGGTATGACTGCAACCTCTGCACCCCCTATACAGGGTTAGCCTGGCCCACCCAAGTACCAGAGGATCCTCCAGTGGGCCAAGCTTTGACACAACAATATATTTCTGATACAACAGGGCCACTAAGGTTTAGCAGAAGCTAAAGCTGACCAGGTGGACATGCTATATATGCAGCCTGTGCAACTGCACAGGTTCCCAGTTGGAAATGAGGCCCAGTACCATCTTGTCAAGAATGCTTCCTAATGTCTGCTTCATTTTTCTTGCACAGGAGCCCTTTATTGTCCGTGTCCACCTCTGAACCGGAAAGCCTGTGTATTCAGTGATAATTACTTGTCACGGATCAGAGGATATGAACCCACTGTGCCACTGACTAGCAATACTCTGGAGGGGAGTAACTAAGCAACTACCCGGATTTCACAAGAGCCTCAGATGGTGAGGATAGGCTTGACCGTCAGATTGCCAGGGGCTACTCCAGAGCGTAAAGCAGTCAGTGGCAGCTGGTCCAGGCAGACCAGGAGGTACCTGCGAAGGTACCGACAGTACAGACGTGGTCAGACAGGCAGGGTCGTTACCAGGAGAAACTAGACAGGAAGCGGAGGAAGAGGCAGAGACGTAGTCAGAACAAGCAATGGGTCAAGGCAGGCGGCACAGGAACAAGGTCAGACAATCTGGGTCGGCAACAGGAAAGGCGATGCAAGCAGGCAAGGATCAGACGCTAAGCGAAGTCCAGGAACGAAGTATGAAGTTAGGAACATGAGTGGTAAGCAAGCCCCACTTACACCCCCTCTTCTTGAGTCCACGCCAAAACAGAAAGCTTTTAATTAGATCCGGAGCATGAATGTTCTCCTGGGGTTCCCAGGATCTTTCCTCACGACCAAAACCTTTCCAGTCCACCAGATAATAGGTCTTCTTACCCCGCTTCTTGATGTCTAGAATGTCCTTGACTTCAAAAACCTCGTCAGCATTCTCAGATGCCAGAGTGGGAGTAGAATGAGTCGTAGAAAAGCGGTTAAGGACTACTGGTTTCAATAAGGAAACGTGGATGACATTGGGAATGCGCAGAGAGGGAGGCAAAAGTAACTTGTATGTCACCTCGCTAATCCTCTTCAACACATTTTAAAGGGTCCAAGGAATCCAGGAGCAAACTTAAAATTGGGAACTTTTAACCGGATGTTCTTGGAGGAAAGCCATACATTCGCCCCAGATGAAAACTGAGGTGGGTTCCTTCTTTTCTTGTCCGCCTTTCTCTTCATCCGGGACACTGCTTTGTCGATGCAGACCTTGGTGTCATTCCAAATCTTCAAAACTCTCTGAAGAAAGAATCTGCATCTGGTACCCTGGAGGATGCAGGAAGAGGAGTACGAGGATGTTGACCATAGACAACAAAGAATGGGGAGGATCGAGTAGATTTACTGGTGTGTTTATTATACGAGAACTCTGCCCAAGGTAGCAGGGATACCCAGTCGTCGTGTCGCGCAGAGACGAAGTGTCGAAGATAGTTCTCCAAAATTTGATTGACCCGCTCTACTTGCCCGTTGTTTTGGGGGTGGTAACCGGAAGAGAAGTCTAGGTCAATTTCTAGTAGATGAGAGAGGGCTCTCCAGAGCTTGGAAGTAAACTGGACTCCCCGATCGGAAACAATATGCCCAGGTAGACCATGTAGACAAAATATATATTTTACAAACAGCTTAGCTAGTTCCGCAGCCAAGGGCAATCCAGTCAATGGAATGAAGTGCGCCATCTTGGAGAAGCGGTCCACAACCACCCAAATCACGGTACATTCAGCTGAAGAAGGCAGATCAGTAATAAAGTCCATGGCAGTGTGTTGCCATGGACCATCAGGAACAGGTAGGGGTAGCAACAGGCCTGGTGGTTTTCTCCTCGAGATTTTATTTTGAGCACAGACAGTGAAACATAGTCAAGCACGTCTTTGGACAATGTTGGCCACCAGTAGTGGCGAGACACTAGTTCTGTGGTCTTGCGGATCCCAGGATGACCGGTTAGTATAGAGTTGTGCCCCCACGACAGGATAAATTTCCTTTTGGCAGATGGTACAAATGTTCTCCCGGGTGGAATGTCTCTTACCAGGACAGGAGCCACCATAATTAAGCAAGCAGGACCTAACATTAATTGAGGCTCCTCCTGCTGTTCAGAAAAGTCAAAAGATCGGGACAGAGCATCCGCCTTGATGTTTTTCTCAGCCGGGCGGAAGTGTAACTCAAAATCAAAACGAGAGAAGATGAGTGCCCACTTGGCTTGGCGAAGGTTCAGACGCTGAGCTGTCTGTAGGTATGTAAGATTCTTATGGTCAGTTAAAATTATTACCGGATGCTGGGCTCCCTCCAATAGATAACGCCACTCCTCCGAGGCGAGTTTTATGGCCAGAAGCTCCCTGTCTTCTATGCAGTAATTCTTTTCAGTGGGAGAGAAGAGCTTGGAGAAGAATCCACAAGTGAACATGTTGCCCTTGGAATTCTTTTGTAGTAAAACTGCACCTGCTCCTATGGAGGAGGCGTCTACTTCTAAAAAGAATTGGCGGGAGACATCGGGATGTCTCAGAATAGGTGGAGATGCAAAGGAGCTCTTTAATTGGACGAAATCTCTGCCTTTTCGAGGCCAGTCTTTGGCATTTACCCCTTTCTTAGTAAAGGCGGAGACGTTAGCGATGAAAATTGTGGAATAAACTGCCGATAGAAGTTGGCGAATACTAGGAAGCACTGTATAGCACGAAGATCTGTAGGCAAGGCCAGTTCTTTACCGCATTCAGTTTTTCAGGATCCATCTGTAATCCAGCATCTGAGATTATGTATCCGAGAAACGGTACTGTAGTTTTTTTGATGGTACATTTCTGGGGTGTGGCATAGAGCCTATTTTCCCTCAGGCACTGTAAGACTATAGCCGTACATGCCTCCAGTGAATGATCAAATCTGGAGAGAAAACCAGTATATCATCCAGATACACGATCACGCAGGTATGGAGAAGATCCCGGAAGACATCATTAACTAGCTCTTGGAATACCGCAGGAGCATTGCATAGACCGAAGGACATAACAAGATACTCGTAGTGTCCATCACGAGTGTTGAAAGCGGTCTTCCACTCATCACCTTTTTGAATGTGGATAAGATTGTATGCATCGCACAGGTTGAACTTGGAGAAGACTTTAGCTCCCCGGATCCTGTCAAATACCTCGGAGATCAGCGGAAGAGGATATCGATTTATTAACCGTAATCTTATTCAGACCTCGATAATCGATACAAGGCCGAAGAAGAACCGAGCCCCGACTGGCGAAGTATATTTCCGGATAAACCCTCTCTCAAGATTATCTTTGATGTAGTCTGACATTGCCTGTGCCTCTGGAAGAGAGAGGGGGTAGACTCGATCACAAGAAGGAATAGCACCAGGCAGAACATCGATTGGACAGTCATATGGACGATGTGGAGGCAGAGTCTCAGCGTCTTTTCAGGGCAGATCTGCACGTATCGTATTGAGGAAGCAGGCCGGACCTCCGCTAAGCAGGTGGAGCGACAAGATGAACCCCATTGCAGGTTCTCTCCGGAGTGCCAGTCCACAATTGGCGAATGAAGGCTCAGCCAGGGTAGCCCAAGAATAATCAGATTCACAGAGACTGGCAGCATGTAGAAGGATATTAACTTCAAGTGCAGTAACCCCACCTGTAGTTTAAGAGGTACAGTAACTGTGAGTACTGGCTCAGGAAGTGGTAGTCCATTAACTGAAGCCACTAACAGAGGCCTCTCCAGACGGATGGTGGGAAGCCAATACTGATTAACCAGCGCTTGCAGAATAAAGTTACCGGCTGACCCAGAGTCCAAAAAGGCCAGCACAGATAGTGAAACTCCCTTGTGGGAGAGAGTCACTGGAACAGAAATTTTTGGAGAGGACTTCTCCTGGTCTAGGACCACCTCTCCAACTGATCCTAGACAATGTCGTTTCTCTGCCTCTGGGGACAGTTACCCGCAAAATGGGTCTTGCCTTCACAATACAGACATAAGTTCTCTGCCTTGCAACGTAGACGTTGCTGGTCAGTCAGCTGAAGGTGCTCAATCTGCATGGGCTCTTCAGGAGGAACGACTGCTGGTGAAAGGACCGGCCTCTGAAACAAAGGAGCCAGACGAGGTGGTCTTCTGGTGCATGCAACCTGCTTAGATCGTTGCCTGAAACGCACATCAATCCGTGTAAGCCAATGTAATCAGGTGGTTCAGTCCTTAATTCAGTCAGAAAGACCCTCCCAGAACACTGCCAGTTGAGCCTCATCATTCCACGCCAGTTCGACCGCCAGAGTACGGAACTGGATGGCGTACTGACCCACAGACCTGGAACCTTGACGTAGATGTAGCAGAGCTGAGGCAGCAGAGAATGTGTGACAAAGACCATCCGGAAGGTAGTCAGGAAGAACTGAAGATTAGTCGTCTCTGGATCTCCACATTACCAAATAGGGTTTGCCCAGGCAAGGGGAGGGATAGGATGAAGGCAACCTTGGACCACTCCATAGGGAACCTCTGCCCATGTAACTCGAAGTAGATCAGGCACTGATTAAGGAATCCCTTACACGTCTTTGGATTACCACCATAGCGGGTTAGCAGCGGGAGTTGCACTCTGGTGGCACTCTGTTCCAGTATCACCGGTGGCATTGTAGCAGGTGGAGGAGCGACTGGAAACCCTGCTGTGCCCGGAGGAGAGACAGTATTCAAGCGAGCAGCGACATTTTGCGTGAACTGCATAAATACGTCTTGTCGTTCACTCTGGCGCTTTAATTCCTGTAAGAGAACGACGGTCTTGGGATGACCAGCGGGGTCCATGGCCTCAGAGAACTGTCACGGATCAGCGGATGTGAACCCACTGTGCCACTGACTAGCAATACTCTGGAGGGGAGTAACTAAGCAACTACCCGGATTTCACAAGAGCCTCAGATGGTGAGGATAGGCTTGACCGTCGGTAATTGCCAGGGGCTACTCCAGAGCATAAAGCCGTCAGTGACAGCTGGTCCAGGCAGACCAGGAGGTACCTGCGAAGGTACAGACAGACAGGGTTGTTACCAGGAGCAACAAGACAGGAACCGGAGGAAGAGGCAGAGACGTAGTCAGAACAAGCAATGGGTCAGGGCAGGCGGCACAGGAACAAGGTAAGACAATCCGGTCAGCAACAGGAGATGCGATGCAAGCAGGCAGGGATCGGACGAAAAACGAAGTCCAGGAACGAAGTAAGAAGTAAGGAACATGAGTGGTAAGCAAGCTCTTTAGCACAAGATTAGGACCTTGACTCTGAGGCGTCTGAGTAAAAGGCTGAGCCTCTTAAATACCTGCAGGAGAGCTAGGGTAGGTTAACATGACATGACTCACGCCCAGGGAGTGATGCGTACTGCCACATCAGCAGCCGAGTACAAGCAGTGTCCAGGTTAAATGGAAGGTGTGGAGCGCAATCCACATAGGTAATACCAACCACACAGGCAGAGTCCAGAGCTGCAACAGAGGCTGGAAGTAGAGATGACAGATGAGTGGGGGAACAGGGCCGCACAGAGGTCGCTGTTACATTACTTAAATGAATGTTTACACAGGTGTTGGTGGCTCCTCAGAGTCATTTTTGCTGTTGGCCCAAAGAACTCCAGTCTGACGCTGCCCCTATAGTTGCCAACTTAATAAATAATAAATAAAATAATTTACTCATGTAGGAATCTAGGATAGTTCAAAACAATTGGGCAGAACATTAGAAAAGGAATATTTAAAATACTTTTTAAGACAAATTAAACAACAGGCCATTCATAGGACGCACCACCATCATTGGCATGTGGGTACAACTGTTGCTCCTCTGAAAGTGTGTCTATTGTGTCTTATATTCTATGTTGGATTGTAATCACCCCCCGCCCATTTCTTTGCCTCTGCATCAGTTTTCTTAAACTGATAATTTTTCTTCCCCGGGAATATAAGATAAATGTCCAAAAGTCGGAAAAGCGTCAGAACATTAGTATAGGGCATACATTTAGCTGCACCAGGGGCAGATTCCAGTACATGGGTGCCCTTTTCAGAACAGTTGCTCTGTATTAAAGGGTTTATCTCATGAATAATGTAAAAAAAAAGAAAATCAGATACAGTTGCAAGAAAAAGTATGTGAACCGTTTGGAATTATATGGATTTCTACCCAAATTGGTCATAAAATGTTATCTGATCTTCATCTAAGTCACAACAATAGACAAACACAGTCTGCTTAAACTAATAACACACAAAGAACGAAATGTTACCATGTTTTTATTGAACACACCATGTAAACCTTCACAGTGCAGGTGGAAAAAGTATGTGAACCCCTAGATGAATGACATCTCCAAGAGCTAATTGGAGTGAGGTGTCAGCCAACTGGAGTCCAATCAATGAGATGAGATTGGAGGTGTTGGTTACAGCTGCCCTGCCCTATAAAAAAACACACACCAGTTCTGGGTTTGCTTTTCACAAGAAGCATTGCCTGATGTGAATGATGCCTCGCACAAAAGAGCTCTCAGAAGACCTACAATTAAGAATTGTTGACTTGCATAAAGCTGGAAAGGGTTATAAAAGTATCTCCAAAAGCCTTGCTGTTCATCAGTCCACGGTAAGACAAATTGTCTTATAAATGGAGAAAGTTCAGCACTGCTGCTACTCTCCCGCAGACTGCTCAATGAGGTGAAGAAGAATCCTAGAGTGTTAGCTAAAGACTTACAAAAGTCTCTGGCATATGCTAATATCCTGTTAGTGAATCTACGATACGTCAAACACTAAACAAGAACGGATTACATGGGAGGATACCACAGAGGAAGCCACTGCTGTCCAAAAAAACATTGCTGCATGTTTACAGTTTGCACAAGAGCACCTGGATGTTCCACAGCCGTACTGGCAAAATATACTGTGGACAGATAAAACCAAATCTGAGTTGTTTGAAGAAACACACAACACTATGTTTGGAGAAAAAGAGGCACAGCACACGAACATCAAAACCTCATCCCAACTGTGACGTATGGTGGTTGGGGCATCATGGTTTGGGACTGCTTTGCTGCGTCAGGGCCTGCACGGATTGCTATCATCGAAGGAAAAATGAATTCCCAAGTTTATCAAGACATTTTGCAAGAGAACTCAAGGCCATCTGTCCACCAGCTGAAGCTCAACAGAAGATGAGTGTTGCAATAGGACAATGACCCAAAGCACAGAAGTAAATCAACAACAAAATGGCTTAAACAGAAGAAAATATGCCTTCTGGAGTGGCCCAGTCAGAGTCCTGACCTCAACCCGATTGAGATGGTGTGGCATGACCTCAAGAAAGCGATTCACATCAGACATCCCAAGAATATTGCTGAACTGAAACAGTTCTGTAAAGAGGAATGCTGAAGAATTACTCCTGACCGTTGTGCACGTCTGATCTGCAACTACAGGAAACGTTTGGTTGAAGTTATTGCTGCCAAAAGAGGTTCAACCAGTTATTAAATCCAAGGGTTCACATACTTTTTCCACCTGCACTGTGAATGTTTACATGGTGTGTTCAATAAAAACATGGTAACATTTAATTCTTTGTGCGTTATTATTGTAAGCAGACTGTGATTGCCTATTGTTGTGACTTAGATGAAGATCAGATTACATTTTATGACCAATTTGTGCAGAAATCCATATCATTCCAAAGGGTTCACTTACTTTGTCTTGCAACTGTATCATAGAGTACACGACAACCTCTTTCTAACAAAGCTAGAACCAGCCCTGTACCTCACATGTATCCAGAGATCTCCCCATACATTGCTTAAATTGTTATGCTAGATTCAAGATGTCAGCTTAGGGGGTGATCTTTCTCAGAATGTGTCCTTTCTGCTGCAACTAGTGGCAGTTGAAGGATGGAACTGAGCATGTGCTTCCATCTAAATATTAAGCCGTTCTGTCACAAAGGGTTAATTGTTTTTCTAACTATGAATTGTACTTTCACTTTGTGATGGTCATCTAATAAACCTTATCTCTAAACTGCCAAGAGGTCATAACACTTATTTAAGACACATTCTTATCAGTAAGATAAGAACTGAGTGTTTATAATGTCAGAGAGCAGAGATAAGGAGCTCATCAGCTCCCCGTCTGACGTCAAATAGAGAAAATCCACAGGCTGCTAATAGAGCATCTCACAGCTATTTACAGAAAAAAGACTCCATATTTTTAATAAAGACCAATTGAAAAAAATATTTTTAGCTCAAAAAGAGTAGAATGCAATAATTTTTTGTAAAATTGCCCCCAAAGGTGTACATAGCTTTTAAAGTATAATGCGGTGCAGCAGACATTCTGTTTGCATCCAGCTGACTAGCTGAGAATTTGCCGGGCACAAACCGCTGCATGCTGTGGTTTGTGTCCGGACGATCCTCCACATGTCTGCCAGAGAAGGCTACCGGAACATTGTTACTAGATGTGAAGGTAGCCTTAGAGAGTTTTCCAGAGGCATCCAAAATGAATCTATCAGTAGGAAATTCATTGATAAACCAGGCAAAATGCCTTGCAGGGCTAGCTCAGCTGAATGTAATGATACCTTTCACTTAGCAATCCATTGCATCCTTCTGGAGAAAAAGTACTTTTAATCCATATGCAAATTAGCAGGTAAGTGCATTGAGGGTGGGTCCAAGCCACTCTGGGCACCCTTGCACTCCTGCTTCCTCTGCCAGCTTCTCCCTTAAAGTCTTTGTTGCCAGGACTAGGTTCCCGCATAATTGCCTGGCCTTGTCAATCACGAAGGAGAGGGAGAGGCTGGAAGAGGAAGCAGAAGGAGCAAGGGTGCAAAAAGTGCATTGGGCCCGCCCTCACTGCACTTACCTACTCATTTGCATATTGATTAAAAGTATCTTTTCTCCAAAAGGAAGCAGTGGATCGCTAAATGAAAGATATTATTACTTTCATCTGAAATAGCCCTAATTTTTCTAAACCACCTTTTTATATTACATTGTTTCCATATAAATAAGTGCACCCCAACAAGGGTTACTATTTCTTTAAAAAAGAAAAAAAAATACAAATTGTGACTATTTTTCTAGTTCTTGTCTTTAATGAAGAAGTAAGAAAGTTGTATCATTTGATGGACAAGCGGGTAAAAAGACCTATAAATCGGTTTTGTGTACTTTGTGCTGATTTTCATCCTTTTGGTTCATAGTCTTTATAATTTCTAGTGATTATACAGGCACGCTTTTATTGTATGTTTGCATAGAAAATTCTGTTGACAACTGAAGAAGTGTACAAATTTCCCCGCAAGGATCTATTTGCATATAAATAAGATGTGTTTACAGTGAGTGAACTCAAATTCAGATAGGTAATAGCCAGTCCATCAATTGTCAAGCATCAGCAGGAATCCAAACAGTACATTGACAGCGCCGCGCACAACTGATGTGAATAAGCCCCAGAGAAGAGAGAATAAGCCAAGAAGACATTTACATTGAGTCTGGCACAATGATGGGAGATGTGGCCGAAATAAAACGGCTATACTCATGAAGTATAATGAGGCGTAAATCATATTTATCATATAGCATAAGCAATTATATCAGCGTAGGTCTATAGCCGCTATGCAGTGGCAACCGCTACTCCAAATGACAGGTCATCACAGCTTCTGATGGGACTGGCACTGAGCAGAAAATAAGCAGCGCCGTAGGCTGATACATGCTAAACTCCATACGTAGTTATTAAAATTTAAAGACACACATATGAAATTCACCACAGCCCAGCAAGTTTTTATTGAAAAGTTCCTGTAACTAAAGGTCCACGGCAATATGATAAAGGGGTAGTCCAGTGGTATTACTTTTTTATATATGGCTCACAAGTGGTTAAAAATAAAAAAGCCATACTCACCCTCACCGATCCTCTTGCACTGCTGTTCTTATGATGCTTCAGTCCCTGCTGCTCTCCGCCTCCTTTTTTTCTTGAATTTTTTCTTATGTTTTAATACTTAAAAAAAAATTAAACTTTGGGGAAAAAAAATTCTTTTCATCGACTCCCATAATGTTTTTATTTTTTGTAGATCTGTAGATTTCAGTTGTCCAAATTTGGGGTGTGTATGACTTTATCATCACTTTTTATTAAATTTTTGGGGAGGTGAAGTGATGAAAAAAAAAAACGGTGAATCAGCCCTTTTGATTTTTTCAGTTACGGCGTACATATTTTAATAGTATTGGACACGGCCATGCCTATGATGTTTATTTTTTTTTGTTTATTTATATTATGGGGAAAGGTCAGGTGATTTTTTTATATTTATATATACTGTATATATATATATATATATATATATATATATTTAAACTTTTTTTTTTTAACTTTTTTTTTTTATTACTTTTTTTTTTAAGTCCCTCTAGGAGATCCCTTCTGTCTTACACTACAAAGAATTATAATTGCAATGTATAGCAGATTTGCTAAGTTCTTATGGAGCTCTGCCACCTGCAGGCCTCCATAAGAACTACAGCTGTAATAGGTTATTACCACAACAAAATGGCTTCTACGATCTCATTGCAGGGAAGCTATTCGGATCCTGGAATCTCACTGCTCCCGGGGAAAGCCACCTCAGATGCCGTAGTCACAATTGACCAAGGCATCTGAGGGGTTCCATGTGTGTGATCAGCATTATCGCAAATCGCAGACATTAGCCCTGGGTCTCTGTCATTTAAAACAGCAGAAACTCAGTGGCTATGGCACCTGCTGCGCTAGCAAGTGGGCGCTATTTTTAAACCCTGCTTTTCTGCCTTACAGGTGGTGCTGAAGGAAATAACGCACTGCAAGCCATATATTAAAAGTTTCTAGTTATGGCTCTTGGTACTTACTTACACCCCAGGACTTGAATAGAGCAGATTTACAGAACAACCAGATGGTCACCAAAAGAGATATGCAAAGCACGTATCAGAAAAAAAGGGGGTCAGTCAGCACATCCCAATGCGCAGGTGCACGCTGTCATGGCTAGAAACACAAAGAAAAAAACACAATGCAACAGCACTCTGCAAACACAAATAAAGTACAATAATGCCATAGTTATAGAAAATATTCTGGTGCTAATGCTACGCTTATTTTGTAAATTTGAGACTCTTGCAAACAAATTTTGTACAAAATTATTTGGGCCCGTCTGCAAAACATCAAGGCGATCTCTATAAGATGGGAACCTAACACTAAATTCTATGTGTTATGTGCCTAAATGGCCACTATAAAATTCAGGGAGTGCAGGTTCCACATGCATTCTGGGTCCACTCTGCTTTTTAAACAATTTTTGGTGCCATAATGACCTCCATTAAATCCAGGGAATGCCGGTACCAACATGCATGCTGAGTCCACTCTATACCTCTCCTGGTGCCAGATGGCTTCCAATGAATGCATTAAGAGCAGGCTACAGCTTTATACTTAGGGCTCATGCACACTCCCACTTATATGCAGAACCATTCATTTCAATGGTTCCGCAAAAAAAAACGAAAGTTACTCCATCTGCATTCCGTTTCCATATTTTGGTTCCGCAAAAACATAGAGCATGTCCTATTATTGTCCGCATTACGGACAAGGATAGGACTGTTCTATTAGGGGCCAGCTGTTCCGTTCCCCAAAATACAGAATGCACCCGGACGTCATCTGTGTTTTTTGCGGACAGCAAAATACATACGATCGTGTGCATGAGCCCTTACACTGATTAAAATCAACCTCATTCGAAGCTGTCTGGCACCAGGAGAGGTATAGAGTGGGCTCAGCATGCATGTTGGTACCTGCAATTCCTGGATTTAATGGAGGCCATTATGGCACCAAAAATTGTAAAAAAGAGAGTGGACCCAGCATAGGATGTTGAACCTGCACTTCCTGAATTTTATGGTGGCCATTATGGCACATAACAGGTAGGATTTAGTGTTAGGTTCCTGTCTTATAGAGATCTCCTTGACGTTTGGCAGACGGGCCCAAATAATTTTGTACAAAATGTGTTTGCTAAGAGTCTCAAATTTACTAAATCAGCGTAGCATTAGTACCAGAATATTTTCTATAACTATGGCATTATTGTACTTTATTTGCGTTTGCAGAGTGCTGTTGCATTGTGTTTTTTTCTTCAAGCACGTATCGGATTAACAGGCAAAAATACAGAGTAATAGACTCACCAATAGATGACAGTAAACTGGATGATGATGGCAACAGATGAGGGAGATGGAGTCCAGTAATGGAACAGATGGCAGATGGCAAAGGAGTGCAGTTGGGAGTAATAAATTTAGGTAAGAGGAATAAAGTCTATCAGAAATTTACCCTGAAGACAAATAAAAGCAGCCAAACTAAAGATAGAGAGATTAATTTCCAAAGAGAGTAAAACTAACCCTAAAATGTTCTTCAATAGAAATATAAATGGTAAAAAGTATAATTTTGAAGGTGTCAGCCCTTTACAGAGTGATGAGGGGGGAGTTGCAGAGAGCGATGAGGAGAAAGCAAAGCTATTAAATATTTTTCTCTCCACTGTATTCACTGATAAAAATAAACTGTCAGATGAAATGCAGAATGTAAAAGTAAATTCCCCATTAAAAGTGCCCTGTCTGACCCAGGAAGAAGTACAGCAGCATTAGCAAATAAGATTAAAATAGACAAATCACCAGGACCAGATGGCATACACCCCTGTATCCTAAGAGAATTAAGTAATGTCATAGCCAGCCCCTTATTTCTGATATTTAAGGACTCTATAATGACAGGGAGTGTTCCACAGGATTGGCACATAGCAAATGTGGTGCCAATATTCAAAAAGGGTCCAAAAACAGAGCCCGGAAACTATAGGCTGGTAAGTTTAACATCTGTTGTGGGTAAACTGTTTGAAGGTTTTCTAAGAGATGCTATCCTGGAGTACCTCAATGAAAATAAGCAAATAACGCCATATCAGCATGGCTTCATGAGGGATTGGTCATGCCAAACTAATTTAATAAGTTTCTATGAGGAGGTAAGTTCTAGACTTGACCGCGGCGAATCAATGGTTGTCGTGTATCTGGACTACTCTAAAGCATTTAACATTATACCGCATATAAGGTTAGTATATAAAATGAGAATGCTTGGACTGAAAATGTCTGTATGTAGGTAAGTAACTGTCTCAGTAATAAAACACAGAGGGTGGTTATTAACAGTACACACTCAGATTGGGTCACTCACTAGTGGAGGGGGTCAGTATTGGGGCCTATTGTCTTCAATATATTAATGATCATGTAGAAGGCTTGCGCAGTAAAATATCAATTTTTGAAGATGACGCTAAACTGTCTAAAGTAATTAACACGGAAGAAGGCAGTATACAGCTGTAGATGGATCTGGATAGATTGGAGGCTTGGGCAGAGACGTGGCAGATGAGGTTTAACACTGACAAATGTAAGGTTATGCACATGGGAAGAAATAATGCAAGTCACTAGTACATACTAAATGGTAAAACACTGCATAACACTGACATGGAAAAGGACCTAGGAATTTTGGTGAACCACAAACTAAGCTGTAGAAACCAGTGTCAGGCAGCTGCTGCCAAGGCCAATAAGATAATGGGTTGCATCAAAAGGGCATAGATGCCCATGATGAGAACATAGTTCTGCCACAAATCAGACCACACATGGAGTACTGTGTACAGTTCTGGGCTCCTGTGAACAAGGCAGACATAGCAGAGCTGGAGAGGGTCCATAGGAGGGCAACTAAAGTAATAACTGGAATGGGACAACTACAGCACCCAGAAAGATTATCAAAATTAGGGTTATTCACTTTAGAAAAAACATAGTACATAATGCCGGAAAAAGACATTTGTTCATCCAGTTCGGCCTGTTATCCTGCAAGTTGATCCAGAGGAAGGCAAAAAAAAAACTGAGGTAGAAGCCAATTTTCCCCACTTATGGGGAATAAAAAAATTCCTTCCCGACTCCAATCAGGCAATCAGAATAACTCCCTGGATCAATGACCCCTCTCTAGTAGCTATAGCCTGTAATATTATTACGCTCCAGAAATGCATCCAGGCCCCTCTTGAACTCTTTTAGTGAACTCACCATCACCACCTCCTCAGGCAGAGAGTTCCATAGTCTCACTGCTCTTACCGTAAAGAATCCTTTTCTATGTTTGTGTACAAACCTTCTTTCCTCCAGACACAGAGGATGTCCCCTCGTCACAGTCACAGTCCTGGGTATAAATAGATGATGGGATAGATCTCTGTACTGACCCCTGATATATTTATACATATTAATTAGATCTCCCCTCAGTCGTCTTTTTTCTAAAGTGAATAACCCTAATTTTGATAATCTTTCAGGGTACTGTAGTTGCCCTATTCCAGTTATTACTTTAGTTGCCCTTCTCTGGACCCTCTCCAGCTCTGCTATGTCTGCCTTGTTTACAGGAGCCCAGAACTGTACACAGTACTCCATGTGTGGTCTGACTAGCGGTTTGTAAAGTGGTAGGACTATGTTCTTATCATGGGCATATATGCCCCTTCTGATGCAACCCATTATCTTATTTGCCTTGGCAGCAGCTGCCTGACACTGGTTTTTGCAGCTTATTAAAATTGCTAGATCCTTTCCCATGTCAGTGTTACCGAGTGTTTTACCATTTAGTATGTACGGGTGACTTGCATTATTCCTTCCCATGTGCATAACTTTACATTTGTCAGTGTTAAACCTCATCTGCCACTTATCTGGCCAAGCCTCCAATTTATACTTTATAAATTGGAGGCTTTATAAATTTATACTTTACTATGAAAGCCTTCTACAAGATCATTAATAAATATATTGAAGAGAATAGGGCCCAATACTGACCCCTGAGGTACCCCACTAGTGACAGTGACCCAATCTGAGTGTGTACCATTAATAACCACCCTCTGTTTTCTATCATTGAGCCCGTTACTTACCCACTTACAGACGTTTTCTCCCAGTCCGAGCATTCTCATTTTATATACTAACCTTTTATGTGGTACAGTGTTAAATGCTTTGAAGAAGTCCAGATATACGACATCCATTGATTCGCCGCTGTCAAGTCTAGAACTTACCTCCTCATAGAAACTGATTAAATTAGTTTGGCATGACCGATCCCCAACGAAGCCATGCATCCCTCACGAAGCCATAATTGTTGATACCAATTATGTTTATTTTTGTTTATTTATTTTCTATGTAAAATTGGGAAAATGGGGAGGGTGATTTGTATTTTTCAATATTTTTTTATTGTTTTTTAATTATTTAGAAAAACAAACATTACATTTTTTTTACTATACTTTTTAGTCCCCTTAGGGCACTTGAACATGCAATCTTCAGATCGCTTGTCCCATAGAATGCAATAAAATACTATTGTAGTCTATGGGATTTTCAGATAAAAAGAATCTTACAGCACATTGAATCCTTACTGGTTCTTCGGTGCATGGACATTCAGGGCTGGCCACTCTGTGCAATATTCCAAGAAAAAAATGGGTTGTACAGCAGTTCCAAAATTATATGCTTTATTATTCACAGAAAAGATTAAAACCCAAAAGCTGACGTTTTGAGTGTCACAGCACCCTTAATCGTAGAGCCATGTGTCATTGAAACATGTCAGCTTTCGGATTTTAACTGTCACGGCGGACGAGCACTCAGACACACAGATAAACCAACAACCAGGCTCTAGGCGAGAAGCAGGGGAAGGGTCACCTCCTAGCTAATCCCTGACTTCTCTCCCTGCACTGCTCAGCCCACATTCAGACCTTGGTGGTAGGAATGATGTGTCCCCGTGCCTGGGCTAAAAGACCCTAGATTCCCTGAGATGGTGAAAAGGGGAAATAGGAGCAGCCTGCTCGCACAGAACCTGGATGGAAGAGATGACACAAACACAAGCTAGACAGCAAACAACAAAAACTGAAACCACACTTTTCTTTTCTGAGCTGGAACAGACAACCTTCCTTCCTTGCTTCCAAGGCCAGACTGATTTCTATAACCCGCCCAGAGCACTGGAATTGAGAGCTATTTAAACTAATGACCCCACCCAGTGCACCTAATGGGAGGCGGAACCAGCACGACTCCAAAACAAAACACTAAACACGTGCTGCTATTCTGGCCGACCTCCGCACATAGTCAGAGCAGGGCATGACATTAATATTCTCCTTGAATTAATAAAGCATATCATTTTAGAAGTGGTGAACAATCCCTTTTTTCTAGTCATACTGTAGTGCTTGCTCTAGTGGAAATGTAGCCTTCCATGCCAGTCAATGAAATACCGTGCCGACCATGTAATATATGGATGGGTCCACTAGACCTAGAGCTGCTATTAGTAAGTAAAGTTGGCCATACACATTTGGTAAATGTTGTCCAAAACCACCAATTTAAATGGGAAAAGGCAGCCATCTAATATGTATGAGGGTGTCTTGATGCTCATCGAACAGCAGGTGTGGGGGATTTTGACATGTCCATCACCAGGGGTGCCAGACAGCTGCTTAAACAGGCAATGCACCTGAGACAATGACCGGTCACATAGTGACCAATCAATCATCCGTGGGATCATCCAGGGAGTCTTTTTTTTGTCAATGGTTTTAAAAAGACTGACTCCCTAGTCCTTGACCACAATAGCAATGATTGGCCAAATTCAGATGATCATGCTATAAACATGCAGTTTTGTTTGACAACGGCCAAAAGTTTCCAGCATGGCTGACATTTTTCACAGACAAGAGTCTGCCAACGATTGTTCATCCTACTTTTTCAAACAACAACCATCCAAAATTGCACATTCCAACTTTTGTCTCGTGTGCAGCTGTATTTTTTCTGGCAGAATACCAGTATTCATGCTGGAAACCTGGCGGACCCAGTTATAATTAATGTGATCCATCGGATTCTGGTGGTATTTAACATTGCCAGATATGCCAATTCCAGTATTCTGTTTTAGGAATGCAGATATGGACATAGTCTTAGGAGTCATGCGCATGAACGTATTTTTCATTTGCATCCGATCCGCTTTTTTTTTTGTGGGTCAGATGCAGACCCATTCACTTCAATTGGGTTGCAAAAGATACGGACAGCATTTGTCCGTTCCATGGCAGCTGCAAAAATATAAAACATGTATCCGGACAAGGATAGGACCGTTCTATTATGGCCCAGGCGCTTCGTTCCACAAAATGCAGAATGCACATGGCCGGTATCCATGTTTTGGGGATCAACAATTTGCGGACAGCAATAATGGCTATGGCCGTGTGTGTGAGCCCTTAGTCTCATCTGGACAAACCTATCATAGCCACAGTGGAGAGTTTCTAATTAGTAGCAGATACTGCTCTCTTTGTCCTGGCAATGGATTATATTGTCGGTAGAGTTGAGCGAACGGTTTTTGGATCCCGGACCCAAACATTTCAATAAAAGTTGGTGTTCGGCGATTTAATGGTGCTTTTTGAAAGGCTGCAGAGCAGCCAATCAACAGACGTTTAACTCTGTGCCCTTAGAAAGCATCACAGCCATGCCTACTAATGGCCAGTTCAGCATGTGACCCAGCCTCTATATAAGGCTGAGTCATGTAGCGCCGCACATCTCTCTGCTCTTACTAGTGCAGAGAAAGAATGCTGCTGGTGCTGTTAGGGACAGAGTAGGAAAGATTCTCTATTCCGACTTCAGAACAGTGCTTGTTGAACTCAGCGATCTCCAGCGATTTTCTTTTGTGGGTGCAGTGCACCATATTTTTTTTTACCCTGCCCTGAGCCCAGTGACAAAAATCGATTCACTGGCATCGGCGGCCATTTTATTTTTGCCAATCCACTAAATATTGTCCTTATTCAGCATATTTCATTGTGACAGAAAGGCTGTAGATACTCTAGTTATATTGTCTGAATAACATTACAGCTTTTTTTGGAAAAAGACTCAATTTTGGCATTTTTCAGCATATTACAGTGTGACAGAAAGGTCGTAGATACTCCAGTTACATTGTCTGAGTAAAATTACAGCTTCTTTTTGCAAAAACACTCAAATTTGGCATTTTTTTTGCATATTACAGTGTGACAGAAAGGCCGTAGATACTCCTGTTCTATTTTCTTAGTAAAATTACAGCTTTTTTTGCAAAAACACTCAAATTTGGCATTTTTCTGCATATTACAGTGTGACAGAAAGGCTGTAGATACTCCAGTTACATTGTCTGAGTAAAATTACAGCTTTTTTTGCCAAAACACTAAATTTTTGCTTTTTTGTTAGCCTTTTTTAGGGTGAAATAGAAGCTTTACATACCACTCATATTCTGTTAGTAACATAAACGATCCTAAATTTGCAGAGAATGAGAGCGTCAAATAAGGGACGTGGCCATGGTCGTGGTGCTGCTGGTGGAGCTCCTGTTGCAGGGAGAGGACGTGGTCGATCTGTGCCAGCTACACGCACAAGTGAAACACCTTCCTCAGGTGTGAGTAGGGGACAGAACCTTCAGCGGTATTTGGTCGGGCCTAATGCGGCTCTACGAATGGTGAGGCCAGAACAAGTACAGGCGATAGTAGATTGGGTTGCTGACAGTGCCTCCAGTTCCTTTACATTGTCTCCCACCCAGTCTCCTGTTGAAAGATCAGAGTTGGCACCTGCAGCCGATGTCCATCAGTCTTTCACCTCACCCCCTTGCAAATCGGCCAAGCAGTCTGAGCCCCAAGTCATGCAGCAGTCTCTTCTGCTTTTTGATGACTCTGCTAGCAGGGTTTCCCAGCGCCATCCACATAGCCCTGCCCCAGAAGTGGAAGAGATTGAGTGTACTGATGCCCAACCACTTAAGTTCCAAGATGAGTACATGGGAGGACCACCGCAGCACGTCTCGGATGATGACGAAACACAAGTGCCAACTGCTGTGGCTTTCTGCAGTGTGCAGACCGACAAGGAGGACAGGAGTGAAGACTGGGTGGAAGATGATGTGGAGGATGATGAGGGCCTCGACCCCACATGGAATCAAGGTCATGCGAGTGACCTGTGTAGTTCGGAGGAAGAGGCAGTGGTTGCACAGAGCCACCAGCACAGCAGAAGAGGGAGCAGGGTGCAAAAGCGAAGTGGCCATCCCCTAGACAGTACGCCTGCTACTGCCCACCGCACCAAGGGACCGAGTACACCAAAGCCAACTCCAAGGAGTTCCCTGGCATGGCAGTTCTTCAGACAATTTGCTGACGACAATACACGAGTGGTTTGCACGCTGTGCAATCAGAGCCTGAAACGAGGCATAAACGTTCTCAACCTGAGCACAACCTGCATGACCAGTCATCTAAGTGCAAAGCACGAGCTGCAATGGAGTAGACACCTCAAAAACCAAAAAAGGTCTCTGGCTCCTCCTGCTTCCTCTTATGCTGCAGTCTCGGCCTCTTCATCCACCTGGAGTGACAGTGCCACCTGCCACCCCGCAAACAGAGGATCTGCCAGCAACACCACCACCTGAGTCACCAAGCATCTCCACAATGTCCCACGGAAGCGTTCAGCTCTCTATCTCCCAAACACTAGAGTGGAAGAGGAAGTACCCCCCTACCCACCCGCGATCCCTGGCCCTGAATGTCAGCATTTCAAAATGACTGTCCTTTGAAATGCTGTCATTCCGTCTGGTGGAGACAGAGAGTTTTAAAAGTCTTTGGCGTTGGTTGTCACACAGTACATCGCGCCCAGCCGCCACTACTTTTCCAGGCGTGCCATCCCTTTCCTGCACAACTAAGTGGGGGTAAATGCAGTGGCGGCTGGGCCTGAGGTGAATACCAGTTTTGCGCATGTCCTTCCACCACCGAGGATTGCAAGGCGCTTCAGTTTGCCTCCTGTTGCTTCCTCCTCCTACTCCGCTTCCTCATCCTCTACTGGCTCCTCATCCGGTCAGCGGAACACCTTCACCACCAACTTCACGCAGGAGCTGTGGACGGGCCTTGAACTACAGACCGATGAGTGGTTGGTGCCAGTAAGCCTCAAGCCCGGCCTGGTGGTGTGCTATAATGGGCAAAATCTCGTAGCAGCTCTGGGACTAGCCAGTTTGACGCACATCCCTTGCCTGGCGCATGTGCTGAATTTAGTGGTGCAGAGGTTCCTTCAAAATTACCCCGATATGTCAAAGGTGCTGCATAAAGTGCGGGCCGTCTGTGTGCGCTTTCGGCGATCTCACCCTGCTGCTGCTCGCCTGTCTGCGCTGCAGCGTAACTTCGGCCTTCCCGCTCACCGCCTCATATGCGACGTGCCCACAAGGTGGAACTCCACCTTGCACATGCTGGCCAGACTGTGCGAGCAGCAGCAGGTGATAGTGGAGTTTCAACTGCAGCATGCACGGGTGAGTCGCTCTGAGGAACATTACCACTTCACCAATGACTGGGCCTCCATGCGAGACCTGTGTTCCTTATTGAGCTGTTTCGAGTACTCCACCAACATGGCCAGTGCCAATAACGCCGTTCTCAGCGTTACTATCCCACTTCTATGCCTCCTTGAATAAACGCTGTTGGCGATGATGGAAGAGGATGTGGCACAGGAGGAGGAAGAGGGATCATTTCATAGGGTTTCCGGCCAGTCATTCACAAGTGGCTCCGAGGGTGGGTTCCTGCACCCACAAACGCCAGGTACACAATTGTCCAGCCAGGGCACAGTTCTGGAGGATGACGAGGTGGAGGATGAGGAGGAGGAGGAACCGTGTTCACAGCAGGGTGGCACCCAAACCAGCTCATGGCCATCACTGGTGCGTGGCTGGGGGGATACAGAGGACACAGATGGTACACCTCCCACAGAGGACAGCTTTTCATTGCCTCTGGACAGCCTGGCACACATGAGCTATTACATGCTGCAGTGTCTCCACAACGACCGCCGAGTTGCCCACATTTTGACTTGTGCTGATTACTGGGTGGGCACGCTGCTGGATCCTTGCTACAAGGACAATGTACCATCCTTAACTCCGTCACTGGAGCGTGATCGTAAGATGCGCGAGTACAAGTGCACGCTGGTAGACGCGCTGCTGGTGGCATTCCCACCTGACAGTGGGGGCACTATGGAAGCACAAGGCGAAGGCAGAGGAGGAGGAAGAGGTCGCCAACGTAGCTGGGGCACCACCAGGACCTCAGAAGACAGGGTTAGCATGGCCGAAACGTGGAAAAGCTTTGTCAGCACGCCACAGCAACCAGCACCACCAGCTGATATGGAACGTCTTAGCAGGAGGCAGCATTTCACCAACATGGTGGAGCAGTATGTGTGCACACGCTTACATGTACTGAATGATGGGTCTGCCCCCTTCAACTTCTGGGTCTCCAAATTGGGCAAATGGCCTGAGCTTGCCCTTTACGCCTTGGAGGTGCTGGCCTGCCCTGCAGCCAGTGTATTGTCAGAACGTGTGTTTAGCACGGCAGTGGGGCGTTATCACAGACAAGCTGTCATGGCTGAGGATGGGGGAAACCCTCAGCCGTGTGATGCCAGATGCTGTTATGGCTGGTCGGCCAGGAGAACAGGATAGGGAGCAGGTCACCTCCTCAAGCATCCCTAACCTGACCCTAACTCCTACCTGCATGGGCCGACCTTTAAGGTAGGAGGACCCATGCGCAGGAACCTCGGAGCCCTGACTTACCCTCCGCAGATCCCTGAGCTAGGAGCTGGGTAAGACAACCTACTCCTCCTAGGCAGGGAGGAGCAGGAGTCTCCATGGCCACACTGCTGTGAAAAGGGGAACATAAAAAGCTTTACGGGTATGGCAGGCGAACAAATAGTTCCACCAACCTACCACAGCCTTGCTGACTGAATCCCTGTGCAAACAGGAATCCAGAACCGTAAACTGCACCAAATCACATAGGAAGGTCCCAACAGAACATCACATACAACATCACACACATAAAGACATAAACATAACGACAATATCTTTATTACCACAGGGGTGGCTCTCACTGGCAGGTAATATGCACAGGAGGCTGCTCCAGCCAAGCATGACTGAAGCAACCTACTGAGCCATGCCAAACACCAAGGCTATATAGGCCAAGAAGCCACACCCCACAGTCGGACACACCCAGTGACATCACACACACACTGGGAAGGGAGTTAACCCTTCCAGCACCACAGAAGGGAAACACACATAAAGGGGAAGTGACCAAACTAAGATCACACTGTGGCTGTAGCCGCAGGCAACGACATGGGTGGCAGCCGTCCTGGGAGACAGCCCGAAGGCCGGGACCCTGCCACCACATGTACAACATACCAAACGTTGCCACGGGCAGCCACAGTGAAGGGAAAGTGTCAAAGTGCACACCAGACAACACAAAGTGCACACCAGACATACAAACGTGCATACACACACGCACACAACTCCAAGGGAACCGCACACATAGCTGTTGTCCGCGGCAACCGCACTTGAGGCAAACAACATCATGCCTCAAGCTGCGGTTGAAACAACTACCCAAACCGCGGGCAACTGTATGCGGCTCCCAAGGAGTCACGGCCATAACCGTGGCCGTGACACAAGCGCAGCGCCTGTCCACAGCCAATGTGAACAAGCTCACGTTCATTAAAATGAACCAATCATGGATCCCACAGGACTTGTCCGTACCTTGTGCAGAATAGACATGTATACCGGCCTTAACCAGCCATTGTTATACTACAGCGCAATTGCTCATTGTTATATTTTGGATATTTCACACTCTTTTGGAGTGTACCCTAATAATAAAAAATAAAAAAACAGTGTTGGCTACCTCGTCCTACTCCACCGCCGCTTCCACCTACACCGCTACGTCCACTGCCTCCTCGACCTCCTACTCCATATGGACCTCCACCTCATACATCAAGTTCATTTTTTTTTAATTTGTACGTATTTTATTTTATGTCATTTCACTAATTTGTCTGTTACATTTTCGGGTGAAATTCACAAATTTTTGGCTGTGATATACCCCTGCTCTATCTAGTAGACAGGTAAACTAATTTCACTAATTTGTCTGTTACATTTTCAGCTCAAATTCACTGATTTTTGGCTGTGATATACCTCTGCTCTACCTAGTAGACAGGTAAACAAATTTAACTAATTAGTCTTTTACATTTTCAGCTGAAATTCACCAATTTTTGGCTGTGATATACCCCTGCTCTACCTAGTAGACAGATTAATAAATATCAAAAAAAATTCTGTTACATAGTTTGGTGACATTCACCAATTTTTGGCTGTGATATACCCCTGCTCTACCTAGTGGATAGGTTAATAAATTTCACAAATTTTTATGTTACATTGTCGGGTGACATTCACCAATTTTTAGCTGTAATATACCCCTGTTCTAACTAGTAGACAGGTTTAATACATTTCACAAAT
Organism: Bufo gargarizans; assembly: GCF_014858855.1. NCBI lineage: Eukaryota > Metazoa > Chordata > Amphibia > Anura > Bufonidae > Bufo > Bufo gargarizans. Next base: position 496,568,615 of record NC_058083.1, on the reverse strand, counting down.
TTTTCTGTTACATAGTTGGGTGACATTCACCAATTTTTGGCTATGATATATACCTTCTCTACCTAGTTGTCACGGCTGTTTAAGGGTAACAAGAGCATACACAGTAAAAAGAGCTACTGACCAGACCCAAACTAGGGAAGAGAAAGGGTGACCCCTGTCAGACCCTCAACACTCTCCCTATGCTGCTAAAGCACATGCCCGGATCCATGTGGTGGAACGAGGCATGCCCGCGTGCCTAAGACTGATGAGCCCTGTAACCCCTACAATAGTGGAAGGGGCACGGCCACCGATGCCCTGCTCAGAATATGGAGGGAACCGAGGCCACCTCAGATCCAGTCAGAAAATCACCAGGTACACAACAATGTCTGCACACTTAGCTGATGGAGCTGCAGCCGCAGAGAAGACGGATCCAAGGGCCGCTGGCAATATCCGGAGTGCTTGCAGCAACAGAACACAGGTCCAGAGAACAAAAAGCTTAACAAGTGAAGATACTCAAGGCAGAGCTACAACTGAAAAGAGAAATATAATCCACGCCCTGCAATAGGAGGAGGGGTGATTTAAAGGCAGGGAAATCAAACGCAGGAGGAACAGCTGGGAGTAAAGACCTCATCACAGGGGCGGAGAAACAGAACAGTGAGAACACCTCCAAACTCTAAGTGACATCATTACAGGGGTGGAGACACAGAGCTGTGAGAACGTCTCAAAGCTCTGGTAGTGACACTAGTAGACAGGTTAATAAATTTCACTAATTTTTCTGTTACATAGTTGGGTGACATTCACCAATTCTTGCCTGTGATATACCCCTGCTCTACCTAGTAGACAGGTTAATAAATGTAACAAATTTTTCTTTTACATTCTTGGGTGACATTTTACAATTTTTGCCGTGAATAAACCCCTGCTCTGCATAGGTGACAGGGACCGAAATTGTTAAAAATAATCTGTTCCATTGGTGGGTGACATTAACCCATTTCTGCTGATGAAAAACCCCTGCTCTGCATAGGTTACGGGGAATAAAATTTGTAAAATTTGTCTTTAATTGGCCCTTTCATTCGATCCTTCCGCTTTAATAACTTGACACACATTTCAGCTCGATCACATTGCAGCCATTGACCTCCCTTGGATGTGGTATCCCTTTCTCACGCTCCCTCTCCGGCGTGGAATCCTGATTCACCGCTAACCGTGATCACCATGGTAGGCTCAGAAAAGAACATCGAAAGTTGATAGAGAAGATATCCAAATGAATCGTGGACGCCACGGAGACGTGCGATCAGGCAGAAGTTATCTAGAGTCAACAAAGTGGCAGCAGGGCCTCTCCTGTCTAACGTTTCCAAATCCTAAATACCCCAGTGACATTCCCTATAATTTTTTATTAATCATTCCAATAACAGGGCATCTTAAGTGTCTTGTATTGTTATTTATCGTCACTACCTCCCCGAGACGGGAGTGGGTAATTGCCACGCGCCCCCTCCTTTCCTTCGATTCTTCAGTTTTAAAAGCTTCTCACACATTTACGCTCACTCACAATTAAATTTCATCCATTGATCTCCCTTGGATGTGCTATCCCTTTCTCACACTCCCTCTCTGGCGTGGAACCCTGATTCGCCTCTAACCGTGATCAACATGGTATGCGCAGAAAAGAACATTGAAAGTTGATAGAGCAGATATCCAATTGGATCGTGAACATCACGGGGACGTGCGACATGGTGGGGCAGTATGTGTGCACACGCCTACACAAACTGACTGATGGGTCTGCCCCCTGCAACTTCTGGGTCTCCAAATTGGGCACATGGCCTGAGCTTGCCCTTTACGCCTTGGAGGTGCTGGCCTGCCCTGCAGCCAGTGTATTGTCTGAACGTGTGTTTAGCACGACTGGAGGGGGTTATCACAGGTTATATTTCCTAATGTTTTGGGGTGTACCCTAATTTAAAAAAATTAAAATACATTTAAAACAAAAAAGCAGTGTAGGCTACCTCCTTTTCCTCCACCGCTGCTTCCACCTACACCGCCACATCCCATCCACCGCCTCCTCAACCTCCTACTCCATATGGACCTCGTCCTCCTAGATCAAGATTATTAATTTTTATTTTTAGGTATTTTATGTTATTTAAAGTAATTTCCCTATCCACATTTTTTGAAGTTCGGCCCAACCCGTCGAACCCGAACATCCAGGTGTCCGCTCAACTCTAATTGTCGGCTATTCATTTGTAGCTGAAATGTATGGCCAATCTAAGGTTTCTCAGGTGACAATAGCTGAACTCCAAGGCACCAGGTGCCTTCATGAAAACGCCCTTCAAAAAGACTTTAAAGGGAACCTGTCACCGGGATTTTGTGTATAGAGCTGAGGACATGGGTTGCTAGATGGCCGCTAGCACATCCGGAATATCCAGTCCCCATAGCTCTGTGTGCTTTTATTGTGTAAAAAAAACCGATTTGATACATATGCAAATTAACCTGAGATGAGTCCTGTACATGAGATGAGTCAGGGACAGGACTCATCTCAGGTTAATTTGCATATGTATCAAATCGTTTTTCTTACACAATAAAAGCACACAGAGCTATGGGGACTAGATATTGCAGATGTGCTAGCTGCCATCTAGCAACCCATGTCCTCAGCTCTATACCCAAAATCCCGGTGACAGGTTCCCTTTAAAGAGTAGCTAAACTTTTAATTAACTTTTTGGTAAAATATTCCTAATCCCCTAATAATACTTTTTGTAATGTACTTGATTAATGCATCCCCCTCCCCACCCCAAAGTGCACCTTTTCTCGTGCGCTTAAAATCCACTTTTCTGTACACAGAGTCTACGCTTTATGAATAGGACCGCAGAAAATGGAGCATGGTAAGGGGCACACATTGCGAGATTTACTAAATCCTGACATAGCACATGGGTACCCTGTAACCATGTGCTATATCAGGATTAGCTGAGCGGAGTGGCTCCTGTCTGTGCCAGCTTCGCTAAGCTATCACCTCTGTCCTCTCCGCCAGGCCATAATACGTGCAGTAAATACATGTATAGAACACCTGTCGCTGACTCCGGATCAGCCATTTTTATGTCAATACACCTGTTCCCCAGCATTGAGAGGACTACTGTGTATTCCACATCCGTTTTTTGGGCACATAACTGTAGAATGGGGGTGAGTATCCACATACAAATTACTGATCTGGAGGTGTTCTGTACATGTATTATTGTACTTAATAGGACTCACCGGAGGTGACCGATTTCTTTTAGAAGTAAAGAAGCAAATCAAGACAAGGTGTTTCACATCTTTAGAAAAGCGTTTAAAACCTGAAGAAGCCCATTAGATTTGCATCATAACCGAGACTCCCTGGAAACATCGTCAGGAATGTCTTGTTTTATTTAAGCTTATTTAGCAATATACATCATTTTCTCATTTCTTGAAGTGCTTACAATGCAATTTGGTTACTAATTGCTACATAAGCAACTGTTTAAAGTTTAAGCTGATGTGTTCTCCTAGTCAATGGCTGGCCAAGCTACACAAATAGCACACTTACCAATGTTCTATATTTAAACACATGACTTGTGATTGATGGATTACTTTATATTTGGATGTATGTGTTGTGATCATGTCGCAAAAGCTTCAATTAATAAATAAAGGTTTAATATATAATTCATTTTATATCTTTAATTTAATAAGAACTTTGCAAGATGGTTTATTTTTTAGATGGCGAAATATCCGGAAAGTAGCGCTTGAACCCCAATGCAAAATAGGTCACAGGACCACACACATGCCAGGCACCATTTATAGTAGTGGTCTTCTAATTTAGGCAGATAGAACTTTGGACCTTCTCATGCTCCAGTACCTAGATGAGCTAGAATTTATTTGCTCCCTTCAGAGACCTCTAAAGCTGTCATTCAGAGTCGATAGGAGCGGCTGTAGAGGAGCTCAACGCATAGATCACTTCACAGTTAAGCACCTCCTCCAGGGCACTTGCAAAAACAGAATTTGTCAGAATAAAACTTCACATTCACACTACTCCTGATAATAAAAGTTCAGCAAAAGATATGTTTACACTGCTCTTCCTAGCCTCTGTTGATCACAGTCCAGCATGGTCAAAGCACACACACACTGAATGGCCACATTATTATGTGTTGGGTCTCCTTTGACCGTCAGAACTGCAATAATTTCTCATTGCATAAGTTTCACTAGGTGTTGAAATCTTTCTGCAGGAATGATGGCCCTTGCACACAGGATAGGTTCCATCAGTTGCTGAAGATTAGATGGAGGTAATGAAATGCTCTAACAACCTGCTCTTCCTTGTCTCAAAGATTATCTATATGATTAAGATCTGGGAACTGTGAAGGCCAGGAAAGGAAAGCAAACCCTATATCATCTTCCTAGAACCTACTCATGACCATACAATCCTTGTGTCATAGTCCATTGTCCTGACCTTCTGCCATAAAAGAGTGAACTTGGTCCGCCACGAAGCTTATGTAAAACCTACTATCTAAACATCCATCCACAAGTATTAGTGGATCCAGGGTGTCCCAAATATATTCCACACACCATTGCTCCATTTCCACCAGCCTGAATTGTTGATGACTGACAGGAAGGTTTCATTGAGTCATGCTGCTTGTGCCAAATTCTGACCCTCCCATCAGCATGGTGGAACACAAATCTGCTTTGACCAGGTGATGTTTTTCCACTGCTCAATAATTTACTTTTAGCGCTGGACAATGGCACTTGACCTGGTCATCTGCTCTTGCACTCAGTGTCCTAAGGAACCATGATTTGTACATTCAGACATGTTATTTGCAGCACCAGTGTTTTATTGGGCTACAATTTGTTTGACTATGCATTGCCTGTTGGTCAGAACAATTCTTTACATGCTCTTCTGACCCCTTTCATCGACAATTTGTTTAGGTTCTCAGGATCGCTGGATGTTTTACCTCAATCACACCGTTCTCAATATACTCTTGACTTCCATGCAGGATAAAACCTTGCAAAGTTAGCACTTTTGAAATAGTGGCCTCAGCCTGTCTAGTACTGATGACCATGCCCAGGGGTGGACTAGGACTTTAAAGTGGTCCTGGAAAAAAAAATATATAAAAGCGGTCCCATGTTGTAGACAGGTCCAAATTGACAGAAGGCAGGGCAACACAAGTAGGCAAAGACAACAGAAATGGGGAGGGGCAGCAATACTGCAGTGCAACTCAAAATACTGCCACCAAATACCACAGTGCAGCACAAAGTATTGTCTCTCCTGCTGCATTATTCAACTTTATTACCATCCTGAGGACTGCAATGCAGTTGAATTTAGGAGGAACCTGCAACCGGCAGCCAGATGCTGTACCTGATGCTTTTACTATTAATTAATGGTAAGAGCATCAGATCCTCAGGATGCTCTGATCCTCTGGCCCACCATGAAATTTCCCTGTAAGGTCTATGGCTAGTTTGGTCCTGACCATGCCTTGTTCAGAGTCACTCAGATCACTAGATGTTCCCATTCTAATGTGGATTCAGACTAAAACTGATCCACGTGAACCTTGCTGTCTTATTTTATTTTGCACCCCGGGGTCTAATTTCCGTACAGGGAAGCATCAATCATGAAAGAACATCTCTAACGAGGTGGCCACCCAGTGTCTGTGTGTATGTATATATATATATAATTCAAAAATCCAGAATGTTGTTAGTAAACTCCTGGAAAACTCCCTTTTGTTTTTTGACCCTTTTCTTTCCTTCGAATTATAATTATTGTCTAATTCCACTTGAGAAATCTCTTAGTGATCAGTTCAATACATGAAGGACGGGTAATTGGAAAAGCTAGGGAAAGCGATAAGTTTAGTTTTAATAGGCACTGGTAATTATATTCTGACACACTGAAAATCATATTAGTACACGTGGAAACGAGAACATATTTTCATTCATTAGGCTGTTATAAATACACAGTACTTTCAATCATTACTGGATTCAGTAGAGCTACTTAAGGACTCGGCGTACCCACCCCATTCATTAAACTTCAGTGTGAAGAGAGAAGGTCTCATCTGCTAATGTGATATCTGCTGGTTGGTGTTTTTTTGTGTTTTGAGTATTTTTTATATTTTTTTAAATCATTATTTTTTTTAACTGACTGTGTCCTATGGGGGTTATACTTCTCTCATAGGATATAATCTTTGCAATATTAATCAAAAGCAAATTTCCTACACAGCGCTGATTTACATTAATGTAAGTCTTTGGGTCACTTGCTATTATTTGAGTGTGTTTCAACATATGGAGGTAGTGAATAATAGATTGCAAACCCATGCTGGGAAGCAAGATTACGTTTTCAAAGGACGTAATTTTTGTTTACTGGGTGTTATTAATCTCCAATTAAAAACATTCCTCAACTTTCTGAATGTGGATATTATTTTTCACTGAAAGCATTAATCTCCCCGTCTATATGTTAACGTTTCAGGCTTCAGTCTAAAAATAAATGCACTTGGTTGGTATAAGCCAAAAACAAAGGAGAATAAAAAAAATGACAATTGAGAGAATTTTTGTTAACTGAGCTGAAATGCGGTTACACAGTGATTCCAACTTAATGGAACATTATATAACCCATTAAACACAATGACAAACAGTAGATATTTTTATTTTTAAGGTATTCTAGTCCAGGATGTTCATTGTAGCTGAAGTTAGTTGACCTATTCCTTCCCAGAATTGAATTATCATGGTGTCTTCTTGTGATCAAAATATAAATATGGCCCTCTTCATGAGTTATCTATGTATAGGAGGTCCTCCCAGTGAGCCTCCAGTGACAAAGGTCAGAGGAAAAAAAAGATTTTGCCATTTTGGGTTTAAACAGTTCCAATCCTTTTAAGAGATAAGCTACTGCTCAAGGGTTCTGAAAGTGACGCACACATGTTTATGGTGTCATCAGGGACGAACTGGGATCTTAAAGTGTCCCTGAAAAAAACCCGAAGGCGATCATTTATGACCAGATGTACAGCAGAATCTGCGACTTCTTTCCCGCGGGGGTGTGGGCGGGGAAGGAGGCTGGCTTACATTTAGAATCGGCACTGCCTGTGCCAAAGTTATTTAGAGGCCAACGCCTCGACGTAACTTTGTCGATCCACCGCCGGCTATAGAGCTTATTAAGACCGGCTTCTAAAGCGCCAGTCTTAATAAATGTGCCCTTAAAAGTGTCCCATATTGTAGGTGGATCCAAATTGACAGAAGACGGGCCAACAGAAATGGGCAGGGACAATAGAAGTAGGCATGGCCTGCAGTATCATAGTGCAACACAAAATATCTCCCCAACAGAACCAGATATCACTGTGCAGCACAAAATACCACCCCAGCAGACCAGATATCACAGTGCAGCAGAAAATACTGCTGCCCTCGCCACAGTATTCAACTATATTACCGCTCTAAGAATGTGATACAGTTGAGTTCAGGAGGGCACCTGCAGCCGATGGTCAAGTGCACAAGTATCGGATGCTCCCAGCATTAATTAATGCTGAGAGCATCAGATCATTATGTACCCAGCCGGCCATGAGGAGGACTCAGGCGCCCCCCCCCCCCCCCCCCCTGGGCATCTGCCCACAGGTTCTGGGTGTATTCAGACAAAATGAGGTCAAACTAGTGTTTGACCAAGAGTCGACATATAGTTATAGGGTCTAAGGTAACATTGCTATGCCAAGAGGGGCATGCATGACACAAGGCTTCTTGGTCACGTCTTTAAATCCCTGTATCGTACACTGTCCTCTCAGGTTCTGCATTAGGCATAACATAGCGTATACGTTTTGATTAGACTGTTCCTTTAGTCCCTTTTTATGGGCCTGACTTTTAAAATTTCCTTCAAACATGGAAGATTGCTTCCATACATCTGGGCTTACTACTGCAGCATGTGCGTGGATTTTTGCAAATTCAGTTCAGACGAAAATGTCCAGACTCTTCTACAAAGGTCTAAGAAGAGCTTTCTCTTTTTGTCTTGCATTTTATTTGGGTTACATTCAGAGACTTAACATTGAAGCTTCATGGCCCAAATACAAAATACGTAGCAGGGTCCCAACGTGCCATGTGTTGTTTGTAGTGCTGGTGTTTTCTTAGGTGGCAGAGGTCTATATTGAATCCCCCTCTGATGCAATGACTTGGATATGGCTGCTACCTCTGCAACCGCTATAGCTACTCCCCTGGTTACTCCAGTCAAAATGCTCCAGGAATGTGCTTTGACATATAAAATATGTCTGCAAAATGTAGAAATATTTATTGGAAATACTGTAAAATCCAAGCAGCTAAATATGCAAATAAACGTTTTACATCTTCTCAATACCTTAGAATAAGAATTATGAAATATTGTTTGTCAAGAGAATGAACCACTTTCATTTTTCAAGGAAAAATTAGCATCTTCACTAAACTCTTTGCTCGTAATAGAAACAGATACATTAATGCAAAAGTGCACACTGAGTTTACTGCTGTCTCTTAAGAAGTATGAGTATTACAAGCATTGATAGAACAGGTGCTCAAGAACGTCTATAGGACACCAGGTCTCCTTTGTAAAGTTCTCCTCCAGTTACCACTTCCAGCTGTTAAATGCATCGCCTATGGCACTATAGCATATCCTATAGATGGATATGATTGAAAGAGTCAGCATGGTTATTGCCAATTATGTAAGGCTTAATTATGGAGTGCAGCCTGACAAAAGCCTCAAGGTACCATATGGGAGGAGGGCCTGATTTGTAAAATGTTCATTGAAGCATCAGTTTTGAAAACCACACTTGTATGACTAATGGTTTAAACTGTATCTTGCTGACGTTGGATCAGTGCAGTTCACCGAGTGGTCAGCCTCCAAGTATATGTTCACAACTAAATATATCTACGGCAATGGAAAAAAGGCCACTAAACCCAAAAAATAAGTTGCCTATAAAGCAAAATGTATAACCATATATGAAAATGATTATCTAAAGTGGTGTGTAAGGTGGCACATGGAGTCCCTGGGCTCTTACCTCGGTGCCTTCAGTGTATCTCCAAACAATACAGTATTAACAAAGATTTTCTGTTATATTGGTAATACGGCACCCGATGAGCATGATAATTTATTTTTTATGGCAAATTCATATGACAAAGATGCCCCAAATATACAACCAGAGCCATCTACAGTATTGTGCAAAAGCTTTCGGAAGGTGTGGAAATGCTGCAAAGTAAGAAAGCTGGTAATAATTTATTTTTATCAATTAACAAACTATGAAGCAAATGGAACAAAAGTTAAATCTCTAAATCCAATCAATATTTGGTGTGACCGCCTTTGGTCTTCAGAACAGCTATGTTTTTCTAGCTACACTTGTACACAGTTTTTGAAGGAACTAGGCAGGCACATTGTTTCAAACATCGTAGGGAAACTAACCACATATCTTCTGTTGATGTAGGCTTGATCAAATCCTTCTGTCTCTTCATGTAATCCCAGACAGGCTCTAAACATCGCTTTCAGGACTCCTTGTTCTTCACAAAACTGTAGATAGTTCCTAATGACATTGGCTCTATGTTTGGGGTCATTGACCTGCTGCAAAATAAATTTGGAGTCAATCAGACACCTCCTTGATGGTACTGCATAATGGATAAGTATCGACCTGTAACATACCCTTACCCTTCCCTGTAAAAATCTGGTCCTCTCTAATCCAGAGAAATGCTTATTTTTTGCTAATGAGAGATAAGGTACAACATGGCCATAAATGTGTGTCTCTTCAACTGCCCAGTGCCTCTCACTCTGCTTTGGTTTGACAAGGCCAGGCTTCCTCTTACATTACCACTCCTGGCTCTGAGATCCCTTGCCTGTGCTGATTGTTCAAACTTCTGTGAATGCGTAGAGCAGCCCTTGGTCCTGACCTGGCCTCTGTAGAGTGTACAGTGCATGTGCCAAAAGTTTGAACAATGAGCGCTGGATTTCAGAGCAAGTAGTAGTGATGCAGGGGAAGCCTGGCCCTGTCCATCAAAGCAGAGTAGGGAGCTGTGGGCTGTGAAAGCCACACAGCAATAGTACACAGAATGGTGTGGCCCCATGTAAGGAGTACCAATGACCTAATTAGCGTAAAGATACAAAGAAGCATTTCTCTGGATTAAAGGACCAGAATTTCACAAGAAAGGCATTCGAGATGCCGAGCCTACATTCCAGAAGGATAGACTTCCTTTAAGGGTTCATTCACACGACCGTATTTCTGGGTCCACATGCGTTCCACAAAAAAGGTAGGGCATCTCCTATTCTTGTCAGCGGACAAGAATAGGTATTTCTATCATAGGGCTGGCCATGTGTGCTCCACAAAGTGCGGAACGCACACGGCCGGTACCCATGTTTTGCGGATCCGCAATTTACAGACTGCAAAGCATTTACGGTCGTGTGCATGAGGCCTAACAGTGAGGATCACATATGAACAAATGTACCTTAATAAACAGCTGAATAATATCTTCTGCATTATCCTAGTGACTTTCTTACTTATTACTTACAATTAGGTAAGTTGCATAGTGAGCTATTATCTTCAGTGACTATGTAAGCATCAATATTCTCATAAAATGTTCATAAATGCCTGTGGAATAAAGAGATTCATGGGCATTTTTAGGCGTGCATCTAAAGCTATAAACAAACATTATAACAGGGTAAAAATGAAAGCCGGTGCATTAAGGGTACTTTCACACTAGCGTTATTCTTTTCGGTATTGAATTCCGGTAAAGGGTCTCAATACCAGAAGAAAATGCATCAGTTTTGTCCTGATGCATTCTGAATGGAGAGCATTCTGTTCAGTATGCATCAGGATGTCTTCCATTCCGTCCCTTGCTAGGTATTTGACCGGTATTTGATTTTTTTCGGCCAAAATCCTGGAACAATACCGCACTTGCCGGCATGAATTTCCATAAAGATGTATTAATGCCCCATCCGGTACCAAGTAATCCGTAAATTTCTGCATCGCCGGATCCGGCTTTCCGGTCTGCGCATGTGCCGGGCTTTTGATCTTTAAATTTTTTTTTTTTAATACCGGATCCATACTCCATATGCCTTCCATTTTTCCGTTCCGTTCAAAGATAGAACATGTCCTATTATTGTCCACATAACGGACAAGAATAGCACTGTTTGATCAGGGGCCAGCTGTTCCGTTCCCCCAAAAATTGACAAGCACACGGACCTCATCCGTATTTTTTGTGGATTTTTTTTTTGCGGGCCGCAAAATACTGAAAAAACCATATGGTCGTGTGCAAGAGGCCTTAAAGTTGAAACTTTCAAGGGCATAGTCAGAAGGGGACTCTTTCGTAGGAATATAATCAATGTTTTCCCGATTGAGTCTCTGACTGGTTCCGCTGAAAGGGTTCTCAGCTGATGTGTTGCTGTCAGATGTTGCCTGTTCTGTCGGTGATGTAAGTTCTTTATCCTTTGTATATAGATAATTGCAAAAGAAAGACATACATTTGCCTGATTACTATTGCATTCATAAAATATACTTATATAATAATTATAATTAGCTACAATATTTAGCCATTCTAAAACTGGTGTGTAGTCTCTCTTTAAAAAATATCAGAACCCAAAGTTTCTTTTTATGTATTTTTAAGTTCCATATGGATGCTGTATGAATTATTTCTTGCTTCACAGCCAATCCTTCTCGGTAGCAAAACAATACATATGGACGTTTTTGTTTGGAGTCTATTCTGTAATTTCCATTGCCTTCTTTGGTGGCAACCAGCAACCATACAACAGCCGCATTTACATGTCACTATTTTTCGTAAGTCCATTCAACAAGGGCTCCATACAAAAACAGAGTGTGACACCGAGGTATGAAATCCTCAATAGAATATCACTACCACTTGGAACTGGTACAGATCCATAATATTACTGACCTACCCCACGTCAGTCTGCCGAAAGCATGCCCAACATAAATCTTCTCTAGATATTTTAACATTAGCTTTGATCGTATAAATCCATAATTGCCGCAGTTTAAAAAAAATAATATCTACAGGGTGCCAGTCAAGCACACAGATTAAAAATTACTTAAAAATAATATTTTTTTCTTTAAAAATAAATTACCTATTCTAGAAATTCAGTAGCGTTAACCAGTCACTTTTTATATGGAACAATGATTATCAGATTTTTAGTTATTTTTTTCATTTTTTTTTTATTTTTAACTTCTATTGAAAAAATCTGATTGTATCATGTAGAGAAAATTGTTACAGCTGCCAGAATCGCATAGAGGAGTGAAAGAGGAGCTATTCTTTTAGGATCTAGTCAGTCACTGCAGATGATTTTTTAGCAATACGATTGTGTATAGTTATTTATAATCTTAGAGCGAACTAAAACAGTGGAGAGGCTTTGAAATAAAAGTGCAATGAATGATGCCTTTAGAGTAAACACACCTCCCACGTCTTCACAGCTCTTATGAAGCTTTATTTTTGGGCTCAAATTATGTTTCTTCCCATTGGTGAGCATTACGTCATAATGTGACGTAGCCATCGGGGGCGCAGAAGCAGCCGTCGCCTCCAGGCCCTGGAGTATGAGGGGGCCCAGAGGCCTCTCTCCACATTATATATTGCACACGGTAGGTTTTGCCTTGGTTCTTCAAGGTAGGCTACTGTGGCACATGTAAAACAAAAAGAAAATTCAAAAACGCTACCTTCACCGGATTCCTGAAGGACCTGCTAAAAGTGGTCTTGAGATAGGTTTGCAAACATCTTATTTCCTTTTAACACTGATTGTCATCTAAGCATCTTTGGTGTTAAAAAAAAAAAAAGAAAATGCAAAAAATTTAAATGACCTTTTTTGTGCTTTTTCCCCCCTTCTTTAGCGTTTTACGATGGGATAATGAGACAGATGTCTCTCAACTGGAAGGACATTTTGACATTGTTATGTGTGCTGACTGGTAAGTACATAAAAAACGGTAACTAGCGTAACAGGGGGAAAAAAATAGATTTGTTGAAGTAATTGCACTGCTCCGCTCTCTGACGGCTGAACAAAGTCAACAAATGAAGCACTAAACCGCCTTAACCTCAACAAATTAATATTCATCTCTATGTGACAGTCATGAGGTAGTCTTCTATCAGAGAGTAACTTCTACCACATTATTTCCTGAAGATTGATTTTGAGAAGCATTTCCATTTTGCGAAATTGCCTCTGTTTCATGCTTGACGTATCAGTAAATGGACGACTTAAGCAAATTGCAAATAATTATGGTTCAGGGAGGAACAGTCTGAAGGAAAGGGAGTTTATCAACACAAACAGCTCAATTAACTTACTTGTTACTAAATATCTGACTACTGATATTAGCACAAGCAAGGTTGTGCAATTTCTTTTTTTTTTTTTTTGCATAAAAGTGATCGCCCCAAATCGTCTTCTGCATGGAGACCATACGAGATGTAACAACGTGTTGTGACACCAGCTATCTTAAGTGGGGTCCAGAATAATTCATGTATAAGAAAATGCCTTTGAGTGATCCGTGGTCTTAAGCTGAATTCTAATAGCTATTTAGAGGGCTTTAAATACATACAAGGCCTTTGCTCAACTCGGGAACTTGTACACGTCAATCGTTTGAGATTAGAGGCAAATTATATCTGATATTTCTGAAGACTGCTGAAGTTAAGTAGACAGTTATTAATGGCAAAGTAATAGGGAGGAACATTGTATCATGTTCTTTATTCTCCGTAAAAATCATCCTACGACATACTGTAACATGTAATTAAGAGAACAGGTATTATTTCACCGGAGTTGACAGAAATAGCATTAATCAAGCATTTCACCATTGTCATCTAATTCACAGCTCTGCTTGTGTTTTACATATATTAGTTGAAAGCTCTTGAAATCTTTTTGCAAGTTTCCACTAGGTTTGCATGGATGACTGTTTAATCCAGAATGAATGTCCCACCTCAGTTATACTGTGTGTGCTATATTTACTTTCATTTATTTTTTACTTATTTTTTTGTTCTGTATATATATATATATATATATATATATATTATTAAAGCAACATTCATTCCATGGTGCTGTACATATGAAAAGGAAAACACACATATATATATATATATATATATATATATATATATATATATATATATAAATAGAGAGAGAGAGATACTTTTATCCCAGAAAAAATATTCCATATCAGTTGTATGGCATGTCCAATATATATATATATTTTTTCATATTCTTTTTTTTTTACTCTTTTAAAAATAATTTTATTTCAGAATTAATGTATTACGTCATAGCATGTCATATATTTTTATTTGTTCTTTTTTTTGTTTGTTTTTTAAATTTTTTAAATACTCCGCAAATGACATCAAATCTTCTGCATCACCCTGCCATACCCACAACATATCATCGATAAAACGCCCATACCATTTCATAGATGTGGAATATGGGTTACTGTCCGAAAGTAAAACAATTCTCCCACCACGCCATGAACACGTTGGCCAAAGAAGGAGAGAATTATTTTTTTTGTATTGTATTGTAATGCATTGTCTGTTAGTGTATTACGCTGAGTAATACACTAACGGGTTGCCTAGTAGACCCAGCCTGAGGCTGAATCTCCTCAGCCCCCCGTAGAAGGCAGGTCCCGATGCTGTGCAAGTCATTGGGCAGCCTGTGCATGGCATCGGGCTGCCTTATCACCCATCGGGTCCCTGCCAAAGCAGCGTGGGGACCCGATTAGCTCCCTCACCCACTGCATGCACCTTCTAATCCGCCAGCATCGGCTTTTACAGCGATGCTGGCAGATACAGCAGGGGCCCGGTTATCAGGGACTGCCGGCCCCCTGCAGTGATCGAGCGCGCACTGCTTTGGTGACCATCCGATCACCATGACGTAACAGTATATCAAAATGCAGGAAGTCACTTGCCGCCATGCCGTACTATTACGTCATATGTCGGGAAGGGGTTAAATAATTGTGTCCCCTCTATTAAACTTTCTATGGTCAGTGATTTTTCTTCTATTGTATTTTTGGCTCTCTCATTGCGGGGAGATCCAGAAGACCATAGGGTTCATTCCTGTACACATCAAAAAATAACTGCGGGAAATACTCTGCTCCATGCATCATCCTGCCATCCCCCTCATGTAGCCAAAAACATTCCTAAAGGGCAATTGCTGAGGGCTTTACGTAATTGTTCTACCCTTTATTTGTTTTCAAGGGAAGCCTCTGACATTGCAGTAAGGTTGCAGACGGGGGGATACTCTATTGAAAATATTCGCACAGCGAGGAAGTATGTGAAAATAGTGGACAGGAATTCTCTTGTGTTTACTTGAACCAAAAACATGAAACAAATCCATAAGAGAAAATGTAAGAAAAGAAAACGTGATCGAATTTGTGCACGAGTTTTAAGTGAACCGGTGACTTTTGTCACAAACTACAGTGATGAGTATCCCCTTATCTGCAGCATCTTACGTAAACATTTCCCAGTCATCGGTTATGATGAGGGCTGGGGAGATGTTGCAGAAGCAGGTATCAAGTGTATAGAGAAAAAAGCACCGACCATTGGACAAAAAGTAAGTCCCAGTTTATTTACAGAGAATATCACTTGCGAACCAGTTTGGTTGAATACGAAGGGTAACTTTAAATGTGGAAGTAAAAAGTGTATCTGTTGTTCCCACATGTCAATAAGTAAAAATATTGTATCTACATCGAATGGTAGCACACAGTATATAAATTGCAATACAGAATATGCGCATTGCAATATGTGGGATGTACTACGAATCAGCTTAAGGTTAGAATGCGAAAACATTTGAGTGATGTCCCGCATGTTTCAATGCGCAATGTATCAGCAGCCACTTTACATTTTGCGATAGTTCACAAAGGCGATACCTCTGCGTTTTCTGTACAGGGAATTGAAAGAGTCATTACACCGATCAGGGGGGGAGATCGCAGACAGAAACTTTTTAGTTGAGAAACATATTGAATGTTTAACCTTGGAACATGCACACCGAAGGGATTGAACAAGAAGCACGATTTAACCCTACAATATAAATGATACATTTTCTATCTGTATTGAGCCTCCGTTCCACTTGGCTGAATTTTCCTTTTGTTAGATTCTACTTACCGTCAGGTGCTGATTCCTGATGGTGGGGATTATTCAATAGAGTGGGCAATTAAATAATCACCTAACGTCACATAAAGTGCAATACCAAGTGATCAAAAAGGTGTATGCCCCCCAAAGTAGTACCAATCAAACCGTCACCTCATCTCGCAAAAAAGACAATCGGTCAAAAAATAAAAAAGCTATGGCTCTCGGACTATGAAGATACTAAAACATCATTTTTTTGTTTCAAAAATGCTATAATTGTGTCAAACTTAAATAAATAAGAAAAAGTATACATATTAGGTATTGCCATGTCCTGCTATAAAAATGTCACATGACCTAACCCCTCAAGTGAACGCTGTAAAAATAAATAAATAAAACTGTTCCAACACCTTGCCCCATAAAGTGTAATAATGAATGATCAAAAAATCATATGTACCCAAAAATGATACCAATAAAAACATCAACTCTTCAGCAGAAAAATATAAAAAATATTGCATTCAGAAAATGGAGACACAAAAACATAATTTTTTTCAAAAATGCTTTATTATGTTAAACTGAAACAAACAAAGTAGACATATTTGATATCATTGCATCTGTAACAACCTGCTCTATTAACCACCTCCCGACCGCCTAACGCACGGATGCGTCCGGAAGGTGGTTGATTCATTCCTCCTGGACGCATCCGTGCGTCATCTCGCGATAGCCGAGATTTCCTGTGAACGCACGCACACAGGCGCGCGCGCTCACAGGAACGGAAGGTAAGCGAGTGGATCTCCAGCCTGCCAGCGGCGATCGCTCGCTGGCAGGCTGGAGATGTGATTTTTTTTAACCCCTAACAGGTATATTAGACGCTGTTTTGATAACAGCGTCTAATATACCTGCTACATGGTCCTCTGGTGGTCCCTTTTGTTTGGATCGACCACCAGAGGACACAGGCAGCTCAGGAAAGTACCACACTACACTACACTACACCCCCCCCCTGTCACTTATTAACCCTTTATGAACCACTGATCACCCCATATAGACTCCCTGATCACCCCCCTGTCATTGATCACCCCCCGTCATTGATCACCCCCCTGTAAGGCTCCATTCAGAGGTCCGTATGATTTTTACGGATCCACGGATACATGGATCGGATCCGCAAAACGCATACGGACGTCTGAATGGAGCCTTACAGGGGGGTGATCAATGACAAGGGGGTGATCACGCATATAGACTTCCTGATCACTTCCCTGTCATTGATCACCCCCCTGTCATTGATCACCCCCCTGTAAGGCTCCATTCAGAGGTCCGTATGATTTTTACGGATCCACGGATACATGGATCGGATCCTCAAAACACATACGGACGTCTGAATGGAGCCTTACAGGGGGGTGATCAATGACAAGGGGGTGATCACGCATATAGACTTCCTGATCACTTCCCTGTCATTGATCACCCCCCTGTCATTGATCACCCCCCTGTAAGGCTCCATTCAGAGGTCCGTATGATTTTTACGGATCCACGGATACATGGATCGGATCCGCAAAACGCATACGGACGTCTGAATGGAGCCTTACAGGGGGGTGATCAATGACAGAGGGGTGATCACCCATATAGACTCCCTGATCACCTCCGTCATTGATCACCCCCCTGTAAGGCTCCATTCCGCAAAACGCATACGGACGTCTGAATGGAGCCTTACAGGGGGGTGATCACCCATATAGACACCCTGATCACCCCCCTGTTATTGATCACCCCCCTGTCATTGATCACCCCCCTGTAAGGCTCCATTCAGACGTCCATATGATTTTTACGGATCCACGGATCAGATCCGCAAAACACATACGGACGTCTGAATGGAGCCTTACAGGGGGATGATCAATGACAGGGGGGTGATCAATGACAGGGGGGTGATCAGGGAGTCTATATGGGTGATCACCCCCCTGTCATTGATCACCCCCCCTGTAAGGCTCCATTCAGAAATTTTTTTGGCCCAAGTTAGCGGAAATTTTTTTTTTTTTTTTTTCTTACAAAGTCCCATATTCCACTAACTTGTGTCAAAAAATAAAATCTCACATTAACTCACCATACCCCTCACGGAATCCAAATGCGTAACATTTTTTAGACATTTATATTCCAGACTTCTTTTCACGCTTTAGGGACCCTAAAATGCCAGGGCAGTATAAATACCCCACATGTGACCCCATTTCGGAAAGAAGACACCCCGAGGTATTCCGTGAGGGGCATATTGAGTCCATGAAAGATTTAAATTTTTGTCCCAAGTTAGCGGAAAGGGAGACTTTGTGATAAAAAAAAAAAAAAAAAAATTCCGCTAACTTGTGCCCCAAAAAAAAAATTCTATGAACTCGCCATGCCCCTCATTGAATACCTTGGGGTGTCTTCTTTCCAAAATGGGGTCACATGTGGAGTATTTATACTGCCCTGGCTTTTTAGGGGCCCTAAAGCGTGAGAAGAAGTCTGGGATCCAAATGTCTAAAAATGCCCTCCTAAAAGGAATTTGGGCCCCTTTGCGCATCTAGGCTGCAAAACAGTGTCACACATGTGGTATCGCCGTACTCAGGAGAAGTTGGGGAATGTGTTTTGGGGTGTCATTTTACATATACCCATGCTGGGTGAGATAAATATCTTGGTCAAATGCCAACTTTGTATAAAAAAAATTGGAAAAGTTGTCTTTTGCCAAGATATTTCTCTCACCCAGCATGGGTATATGTAAAATGACACCCCAAAACACATTCCCCAACTTCTCCTGAGTACGGCGATACCAGATGTGTGACACTTTATTGCAGCCTAGGTGGGCAAAGGGGCACACATTCCAAAGAGCACCTTTCGGATTTCGCAGGCCATTTTTTACACATTTTGATTGCAAAGTACTTCTCACACATTTGGGCCCCTAAATTGCCAGGGCAGTATAACTACGCCACAAGTGACCCCATTTTGAAAAGAAGACACCCCAAGGTATTCCGTGAGGGGCATGGCGAGTTCCTAGAATGTTTTATTTTTTGTCGCAAGTTAGTGGAATATGACCCTTTGTAAGGGAAAAAAATAAAATAAATAAATCATCATTTTCCGCTAACTTGTGACAAAAAATAAAAAATTCTAGGAACTCGCCATGCCCCTCACGGAATACCTTGGGGTGTCTTCTTTCCAAAATGGGGTCACTTGTGGGGTAGTTATACTGCCCTGGCATTCTAGGGGCCCAAATGTGTGAGAAGTACTTTGCATTCAAAATGTGTAAAAAATGGCCTGCGAAATCCGAAAGGTGCACTTTGGAATATGTGCCCCTTTGCCCACCTTGGCTGCAAAAAAGTGTCACACATGTGGTATCGCCGTACTCAGGAGAAGTTGGGGAATGTGTTTTGGGGTGTCATTTTACATATACCCATGCTGGGTGAGATAAATATCTTGGTCAAATGCCAACTTTGTATAAAAAAATTGGAAAAGTTGTCTTTTGCCAAGATATTTCTCTCACCCAGCATGGGTATATGTAAAATGACACCCCAAAACACATTCCCCAACTTCTCCTGAGTACGGCGATACCAGATGTGTGACACTTTTTTGCAGCCTAGGTGGGCAAAGGGACCCACATTCCAAAGTGCACCTTTCGGATTTCACCGGTCATTTTTTACAGATTTTGATTGCAAACTACTTCTCACACATTTGGGCCCCTAAATTGCCAGGGCAGTATAACTACGCCACAAGTGACCCCATTTTGGAAAGAAGACACCCCAAGGTATTCCGTGAGGGGCATGGCGAGTTCCTAGAATTTTTTATTTTTTGTCGCAAGTTAATGGAATATGAGACTTTGTAAGAAAAAAAAATCATCATTTTCCGCTAACTTGTGACAAAAAATAAAAAGTTCTATGAACTCACTATGCCCATCAGCGAATACCTTAGGGTGTCTACTTTCCGAAATGGGGTCATTTGTGGGGGTTTTCTACTGTCTGGGCATTGTAGAACCTCAGGAAACATGACAGGTGCTCAGAAAGTCAGAGCTGCTTCAAAAAGCGGAAATTCACATTTTTGTACCATAGTTTGTAAACGCTATAACTTTTACCCAAACATTTTTTTTTTTTGCCCAAACATTTTTTTTTATCAAAGACATGTAGAACAATAAATTTAGCGAAAAATTTATATATGGATGTCGGTTTTTTTGCAAAATTTTACAGCTGAAAGTGAAAAATGTCATTTTTTTGCAAAAAAATCGTTACATTTCGATTAATAACAAAAAAAGTAAAAATGTCAGCAGCAATGAAATACCACCAAATGAAAGCTCCATTAGTGAGAAGAAAAGGAGGTAAAATTCATTTGGGTGGTAAGTTGCATGACCGAGCAATAAACGGTGAAAGTAGTGTAGTGCAGAAGTGTAAAAAGTGGCCTGGTCATTAAGGGGGTTTCAGCTAGCGGGGTTAAAGTGGTTAAAATAGCCCATGATCTACCCTGTCTGATGAATATTATAAAAAATAAAAACTGTGCCGAAACAGCTATTTTTTGGGTTACCTTGCCTCATAAAAAACAGAGAAATAAAAAATCATATGTACCCCAAAATAGTACCAATAAAAGTGGCACGTTATCTCCCTAGTTTCCAAAATGGGGTCACTTATTGGGAGTTTCTACTGTGGGGTGCATC
Organism: Bufo gargarizans; assembly: GCF_014858855.1. Lineage (NCBI taxonomy): Eukaryota > Metazoa > Chordata > Amphibia > Anura > Bufonidae > Bufo > Bufo gargarizans. The sequence continues at coordinate 496,548,004 of NC_058083.1, read as the reverse complement.
ATGGGGGCTTCAAATGGGACATGGCATCTAAAAATGAGTCCAGCAAAATCTGCCTTCCAAAAACCATATGGCGCTCCTTTTTTTCTGCGCCCTGCTGTGTACCCCTCCATCAGTTTACGATCACATGTGGGATGTTTCTGCAAACCATAGAATCAGGGTACTAAATATTGAGTTTTGTTTGGCTGTTAACCCTCGATGTGTTAAAGAAAAAAATGGATTAAAATGGAAAATTTGCCCAAAAAGTAAAATTTTTTATTTTATCTCCATTTTCCTTTAATTCTTGTGAAACACCTAAAGGGTTAACAAAGTTTGTAAAATCAGTTTTGAGTAACTTGAGGGGTGTAGTTTCTACAATGGGGTCATTTATGGGCGGGGTTCCACTATGTAAGCCCCAGAAAGTAACTTCAGACCTAAACTGGTCCTTAAAAAGTGGGTTTTGAAAATTGTCTTAAAAATTTTAAGAATTGCTTCTAAAATTCTGTAGTAGTGGTACATTTGCGAGGTAAAGGTGAAATATATTGATTCAAATTTATGACTATCATGAAGTACAATGTGTCACGAGAAAACAATCTCAGAATGGCTTGCATAAGTAAAAGTGTTCCAAAGTTATTACCACATAAAGTGACACATGTCAGATTTGCAAAAAATGGCCTGGGCAGGAGGGCAAAAACTGGCCCTGGGTAGAAGGGGTTAAAATAATTTTAGTTCAAAATGAATCTATTATGTCATGACGTCATATTTTTTTTATTCTTTTTTCTAAATTTTTTAAATATTAGTTTTTCTTTTTAATTATTTGAATCTAGAATCAAGTTCAAATTAACTTTTGTAAATTAACTACATTTTGTTTAATAGTTTTATTTCCGCATGAACATCCAACATCAATGTTATGGCATGCCGATATTAATTGTCATCTATTTCTGTTAGCACAGTGCTCCATACTGGCACCCCTGCCAACACGTGCCAGCATGGTCGCTGGGTGTCTCCCCTTCCTTGGTGCTGAGCATTATCCTGGCTTCCTTCCCCTTGCCGCCCCAGATGCTGTCCTCTGCGAAGGCGCCTGCCTCCGCATCCTCTTTTTCCTCATGTATTTCGCCAGCGGTGGTGTCTGCCACCAGCATCCTCCTTCCTGCTCTTGAAGAAGCTAGCGCTCCATGCTCAGAGTCTTTTGGCTGTGTGTAGGGCGCGCGTGCCTCTTCTCCTTATGTGAGGCAGCGCGCGCACACCCTTAGTTTTCCCCAGCTTATGGATGCTCTCCAAAGTGTTTAAATTGGCGCATTCTACTACAGCAACTTGTCTAAGTTCCTGTAAGCAAAGGTATTACTGGGATTCTTGTGATTACTGTGTACTAGTCCTTGGATCTTGTTTAACGGACCTTGCCTTACTCCCGCCTGCCCCTGACCTTGGATCTTGTCTTATGGATTTTGCTATCTTGTCACCTGCCCTGCACTCGGACCTCGTTTATGGACTTCGCAGTATTGCCGCCTGCTCTACCCTTGGACTTTGTACTCAGACCTTGCATTGCCACCGCTTGATCAGCCTCTGGCCTCCTAGCACCTACCTTGCCTTGCCACCGCTTGATCAGCCTCTGGCCTCCTAGCACCTTCTGGATGTACCGTACCATCTGGAGTTCAGTCTAGTGGTTCCACACCCAGGTTTCTGTTCCCTCATGTGTGAAGCGATCCGGCAGTCTGAAGATCAAACTGACAGCTTCACTGGGTGTCTTTGGTCTCCAATTAGTGACCATTCTTTCTTCAGAAGGTTAGGGGGGGCCTGTATTCCTCCCCTATCACTCTGTGTACTGCTATCTGGGGCCTCATCCGTTCTCCTATCTGCACCTCGCACTGGGGCTGAAGGTACCACCAAGGCTTTTGTTATTACCAGGTAGATGCCTGTTTGTCTACGGGGGATTCCACATACTGAGCATGTGTCCCTCCCATCCGGGTTTTGTTGGCCGCAATTGCGGCAAACCCATCCCTCTAGTCCACTGACCGTGGGCATCTCCTTCCCTCCTGAATAAAGAGGGGGTATTTTCCCGTTTTCCCTAATAATGTATTCTCTCCCTTTATGCTCTTGTCTCCTCCACACTCCCTCTGCTGTTACTTTCAACGCTGTTCTGTGCCAACTGTGCACCACCTCACTACATCTATTCTCTTTTATCCATCTACCGCAGTCTCTCTTAAACTGATCCCACACTTCTGGATCTAACGTACTTTCGCCCCTATTTCTTACTTTTCTTAACACCTTCTCAATCCCTTCAGGGCCTTTTTTCCTTCCATGTCGGATACCAGTTCCTTAGCTGTCTTCACATTGTTTGGCTTACTAAAAATTTTGAGAACAGCACTGACACGCTTAATGGTGTGAAGCCTATTAGTCTTTATAATTCTGTTTGTGCTCACATGTGTTACATAAAAACATTGGAAACTATGTTTTTTTTATATATATCAGGAAGGTTTGTTGTTTGTAAAAAGACAAACCTGGGTTTCCAGTTAAACCGCTGATAATGTGTCCCCGAGATGCATCATCTGATTAAAATAAAGAGCTAAACAACACCATATGATTTCAGCAAGTAATTTAGTAAATGCCTTCCTCACCAAATATTAGAATGGATACTACAGGTTTCATTGCACAGATGAAGTTAATGCTCGGTAGGATTAGACCAGATTAAGTATGAAAGTCAGATCAGAGAGCTGGCGGACATGAGCAGGAGGGCAACAGTCCTCTCATAGGCTTAGACAAGGCTCACATATGGATGTTTTCCAGATTACGTGGGTGAAGCAAGGTCTTGCCAACAGATTTAGAGTTAAATTTGCTCTTCACACAAATATCAAAACAACTCTGGCATTTGCCATCTTCTTTTGCTCATGATACTCACACCGTGTCATCCAATTTGTAAAAATAATTCATAGTGCTGATTGCCGATGGCTTTATACAACCATCCTGAATGTCTATTTTTTATTCTTTGGAATTTTTTTAGTTGGTCGTATTAATAATAAATGAATCAGGTACTTTCTATCACATATATGAATAGAAAAAGGGTTGGTTTATTTTTATTCATCATAAACAACACTTACCTTCGCCATGGCTTGTGTCTGGTATTGCATTTTTCACAAAATATATGATAACAGAAGCCTTTATGATATCCTATTCTAAATCAACTCTGCAGGTAAAACTGCTTTCATTCTTCTGAGAAGGCTTTCTACAAGTTGTTGGAGATTGCCTGTGGGATTTTTTGCCCATTCATCCAGAAGACCATTTGTGATGTCAGACACCTGATGTTGGACCAGAGGTCTTAACTTTCAATTTGCATTCTACTTCATCCCACAGGTGTTCAATGGGGTTGAGGTCAGGGCTCTGTGTGGTCATGGTCTTTAATACAAAACTCACCCAACTATGCCTTTATGGACCATTATTTGTGTACTGTGGCACAGTCATGCTGGAACACAAAGGAGCCATTTCCAAACAGATTCCGCAAAAGGTTTTGGTATGGTGAAACATTAAGATTTTCCTAAAAAATAACCTCGTAACATTAGCCCTCCTTCACCAAATTTTACAATTGGCACAATGCAGTGAGGCAGGTAACGTTCGCTTGGTATTCACCAAACCCAAACTTGTTCATCAGACTGCATGATAGAGAAGTGTGATTCCTCACTCCACAGGACACTTTTCCACTGCTCCAGAGTCCAGTATCACAATGCTTTACTTCTCTTCATCTGACACTTGGTATTGTACTTGGTTATATAAGACTTACATGCAGCTGCTCAACCATGGAAACTCATTTCATGAAGCTCCCAGCCAGAGGAGGTTTGGTGCTCTGCAGCAATGGAGTCAGCAGAGTGTTGGCAACGTTTTCATACAATACACCTCAGCACTCTGTAACTTTATGTGGTCCCCACTTCATGGTTGAGTTGCACGACTCACATGTGATGGTAGAATATCGAGAAGTGAAGAAATTTCAGGAACTGACTTGTGGCAGCTGTGACATCCAATTATAGGACCACACTGTGAGCTCTGTAGAATGAGCTGTTCTTCCACAAAAGTTTGTAAAGGCAGACTGCATTGCTAGGGACTGGGACAGAATTAAACACCTGATTTCAATTATTTAGAGGTGTGTTCCAGTGCTTTTTGTATTTATTTGAAGAATCTGAGCCACTGTTAGTGACATGTGTGATTGTGTGGACAGTTTTATGCCACTTTTAAGGTGGCCATAATCATTAGATGGACATAGATTGAGGATTGAACAGTAGTTGAACCGTCAGTTGTTTGGGTGAAGGACCATTTTGCAGACATAGCTATACACATTTTAGTCCATATTTACCCTTACTCTTGTTTAAACTGGCCATATATGTTCAATTAAGCCATGCAAGGGATGAAACTGAGAACATCCCTTCAACAAAAGAGCTTTCCTCTGCCAACGATCAATTTTAAAGAACCAGTCTATTTTCAAACACGGCCAACTTCTTTTCAGATGATGATGGTCTGTAATTTTCTAGCAAAAATGATCATTAAAGGGGTTTTCTCAGCCTTTTAAGGACTATCGGAGAAAATTTTTAAAAATATGGTTGACCTCTCAATATAAAAATGGTGGTTTATCGATCATCAAAAACAATAGTTCATTGTTAAACTGCAAGTAAAGAATTATTGTGTTGGTTGAAATAGACCATTTTGATCAACTTTAGCCCAGTGTTTATGGCCACCTTTAAAGAGAGGCAAGAAATCTTTACAATTGTCTGCCCCATTATCACTACTTTATACCATCTACATCTATAGCTCTAAAAATCCTTCCAGAAATATTTATTAAAGAGGTTTTCCAACTATACTGTTATGCAGTAGATGTGGAACCACTGTCATCTGAACAGATTTGACTCGGGGGCTACTCCTAAGGTTGTTATACTGGTAGTCCACTTGTTTTTCACTTTTAAACCCTATAACGCAGGGGAACTGTCAGGCAGATACCTCCTGGAGTAGTCTCTCCTTGGTTGACAGCTGACCCATGGGGACACCAGTGCAGAGCAATGAGGGATCAGGCCAAAACATAGTCAGTAACAGGCCAAGGTTAGGGCAGGCAGCTCAGTGACAATATGGAAATCAGGCAGAGGTCAGGCAGCGAGGGGTCAAATCCAGAAAAGAGGCAGAAGACGGTACATGGGTGGACAAATGTATAACAACACACCTTTGCAGAACACTAGCGAACTAGTGCCTCTTGTTCAGGCACCCTTCTGGGGAGGTGCCTTAATTAACTTTAAGGCTCCATTCACACGTCCGCAATTCTGTTCCGCATTTGGGGAACGGAATTGCGGACCCATTCATTTCTATGGGGCCGCACGACGTGCTGCCCAGATCCGAAAACGCGGATTCCGTAATTCCGTTCCCGAAAAAAATAGAACATGTCTTATTCTTGTATCTGGGCCTGGAACAGAGACTTTCTGGGGAGGAATGGGTTGTCTCTGGTCCTAACCTTTCCCAGGGCCTTATAGGGATATAAAGGCCTAGGTATCCTGCATATGAATATTCCTACCTGTTCCCCTTCCCTCCTGTGTTCAGTGTGGAGTTTCCCACCACAATGATCGTGACAGCACCTTTCTTCTTAGTGATCCACTTTGCCCACTCAGCAATGCAAAGAGTCCACTTGACATGCCTGAGTCTCCTTTTACTGTTTCTGAGAAATTCTGCAAAGTATCTTAATTCACTTGACCGGTCAGCAATAGTAATGAAAGATAAACCATTGCATATATTGATTAGCATTTGAACATTTGTAAGTCCTTCCAGGACTTCAGCATCCATTTTATTGGTGTAGGTTACAAAGGCCTGATTTCAGGTGATCTGTCCGGCTAAAGGGAAAACAGGGTTCCCCAACCGTGTGTACCTTGTGAACCACCTTCAAACCAACTTTAACTGATGTTTTTTAACCATCTCAAAGCAAAAAAGGCTAAATAAGCAATAATTGACATGTGCAGATAGTTTTTTGGGTGTAATTGAAACCAGTGAGCCTCATTTAATTCCTAAACCACTCGTTGAGGACTGTAATACTGTACTCTTACCTTGAGGGTTTCATTTCCGCTGTCATGGGTTTTTTAAGAGAACTTCCTCCATTGCTCTAGGCTTGTGCGGTAAGGTTCTGTAGGTTCCTGTACTGTGTTAAGGTGCTTATCTTTCTGCTGCCCACCCTATTTTTGCCTGCCCTGACCTTCGGCCTGCATACCATTGTGCAAGATCCCTGCCTTTCCTGACCTCATCCCGTGAGGCTGTGTTTCTTGTTTGCTGCCTTGGTACTGAAAACTACCTTTAACTATTACTAAAAGAGACTATTCTGGGGGTAGTGACCCAGGGTTTTCCTGAGGAAAAGTCCATACCTCCTTGTTTGGGTTTAAGGTGAAAAACTCACAATCCTTTAGACTCTGCTTCCTGGTTTATCCCAACAAATTATCCCAACACTTAGGGTCCATTCACACGTCCTGTTTTTTTTCATCCTGAAAAACGGTCCGTTTTTTTGCGGATCCGTTGTTCCTGAAAATGTTTCCGTATGTCATCCGTTTTTTGCGGATCCGCAAAAAACGGAAACATGTATACATTTCAATAATCAAATAAAGTTGTTTGGATTTCTTTGAAAAAAAATTGAAAAAAAAAAAAAAAAAAAAAATTTGTTATGTGTTTCCAGGAACGGAATCCGCAAAAAACGGATGACATACGGAATGACATCCGAATGTCATCCGTTTTTTGCGGATCCATTGACTTTGTATTGCACCAGGATCCGATTTTTCAGGACAAGAATAGGACATGTTTTATATTTAAACGGACATGCGGAACGGAACAACGGAAACGGACAGCACACATTGTGCTGTCCGATTTTTTCCAGGACCCATTGAAAATGAATGGGTCCAGATCTGGTCCTGATCTGTTCCTGAAAAAACGGAACAGATCAGGAAAGAAAAAACGGACGTGTGAATGGACCCTAAATCTGTATCAATCCAGTGGGCTGCATTATCCCTGGAGTAGCGTATAATAAAGTATAAAAAATAAAGGCCTCTTTACATGGGCTAATACAGAAGGCATTTATCAGGAATTAAACATTTGTCTCCGATAATTGCATGCTCGTCAGAGGTAAAAGCAACATTTACATGCAGCAATCATCTCCCCTGTATTGGGATGAGCAATTGGTACTGTGGTTTCTAATCTCCATAGATAATCATTGTTTATGAGCAGTAGATCACTGTTTAGATTGTTGCCTAGAAACAATCTTTTCGGTGACCACATCACCAATGCTTTCATCTGATGAACGAGCATTTGCTCATTCATCAATTAATTGGTGGAACCTTTACACGGCATTTATCAGGAACGAGCCCTCCTAGGAATGCTCCTTTCCTATAATTGCCCCGATCATTGGCCCTTGTAAAGGGGTCTTAACATATAGTTTTGCCCCCTTACCATTTTATACGGGTTTTTGCCATATTTCCCACCCCATAAGACGCACCTAGGTTTTATAGGAGGAAAATATATATATTTTTCATAAGACTTCAGATTAGACCCCCAATCTTCATCAGACTGCCAAATCAGACCCCCAATCTTGATCAGACCTCAGATCAGACCCCCAAAGCCAACACCCATTCCTCATCAGACCACCAATTGGACCTCAGATCACACCCTCATTCCTAATCAGGCTTCAGATCAGACTCTAATCAGACCTCCATTCCTCATCAGACCCATCAGACTAAATGAGACATAAATAAATGAACTTACCTCTACTGCTCCGGATGACGCCATTACTCCTGCACTCACCGCTGGTCTTTTTTCGGTCAGTGTATTGCCGGTAGAAGAAAACCAGGGAGCGTTGTATACAACCAGCACAAGGAGCATTGTATTCACCGCTTCCGAATCCTACTGTGTACTACTGAGCTCTTGCATAATGGAAGCGCTCACTAGTATTCATTGCCATTTTCCTCCCATTTTTTGAAGCAAAAATGTATTATGATGTGGGAATTTACTTGTATTTTCCAGTTTAAGGTCTTATATTCTTGTATTTAGAGATGGATGTAAAGGGCTATAATTTGTTTGAGTCGGCAAACCACTTTCCTAAGGGAACTGTGTTAGCATCCTTAGTGCTAGCTCGTATGCTAGGTGCCTGATTAAATTCTTTTTTTTTTTCTCCAGCAAAAGTGGTATTGTCTGACTATCTGAATAGTGAGCCAGTTTTACAGTCTCCGCTCATTTACATGAAAACAAGGTCTATTCACAAAGCCACTGTACAAAAAAAAGCTGATGAAAATTCATGTATATACATGATTGCATTCATATATTTCCATGTTTACATTCACAGACACTTGTAAGATTCGAGTACTCTTTTTAAGAAGTTATTTGCAGCCACGGATACACTTAGCAGTTGCATGTAGAAAATACTGCAGGGTTATTATGTTTCTTATGCTCATTTTATCAGTGCTGGTAGAACGGCATAAGAGCTCGATTCAGAAAGGGATGTCGAGGGGTGTCCTAGAACTTCTTCCAGTCTCCACTGATTGACAGTTGTGTCAAGTATTGGAAAGATACACTGTATGGGCGGATGAGAAGAAAACACTGTGACAAGAAGAAGTGCAGTCACCAAAGCAGACAGAGGAAAAGGAATAGACTTTTGATGGGCGGTAAGAGATTCTTTACCCTACGCATGAAAAGCTGTTAGGTGGGTGGGCATTCAGCTGAGAGATAAAGACAAGAACTTAGCTGTTGGAAAGTGATGGACGAACCATCTAGTCAGTGTGTGGAGGAATATTTTTTAGACCAGAATGGGTGGTAAATTTAAACTAAACTAGACAAATCCCTCTTTAGTTTTATGTAGCAAGTTATTTTAGGTGAGACCTTTGGGTGGGTGGTAAATGATTGGCAATTCACTCTAGCAGGAATAACTACAGTACTCAAATTGCCTCTAAAGTATTCCTAAGCCGATGATTTTTCTATTTCATCCACCATGACGGCTACAGATGAGATTGACCCCTTGACATCTGTAGGGGCAGGAATACACAGAGATAGAGAGTTTAAAAGCCCCCACCCACTCTCTCCCTTTAGTGTTTCCTGTACCTACGGGGGCATTACACAGAGAGGCTTTCAAAAAGGCAGGTGAGGAGTTTTAGTTTTATAATTTTGTTCTTTTTTTATTTTATTTATTTTTTCCTTTAAATATAACTGGAGGTTGGCTTACCTATCTTTTCCTCTGCTCTACAGCAGCTGCTGCTAAAGCTGGGCAGAGGAAATTAGGGTGATTCTCGTCCCTGAGATCGGGGGCCTTTTCTCACCCCTTGCTGCATGATCTCCCTTCCCTCCGGTGAGGAAGCAGACCTGTGTGAGCGGGACGCTGCACGGCGAACGGGGGCAGAGCCAAGATCTAGCTCTCGGATTCCGGCGAGGTCCAGAGGGGGCAGAGCTTTGGGACACGTGTGGGGACACCTCATCGCGCCTGGGACGCGGGCTGATGACGTGAGACGCCGCTCAATGGGGAAAAAAAGCAGGCGATTCTGACAATGCTGTCTTCACTAACTCCAGCAGCATGTCAGCTCCCGAGGCTCCTGGTACCCGCATGGACAGCTCAGACCCACCTTCGGCCACTCCTTCCGTGAGTTCCGCTGTGGGGAATCTGCAAATGTCTTCCTTTTTTTTTTTTTTTTACTTTTATGATACCTTCTGATACCTGGTTGCTCTTCTGTTTTTAGGGAGTGAAAGGAACTAAAATCAAATTTAAATATATTAAATATGACATTTGTGCTAAGAAACTCCCATAAAGTTACAAAAAGAAACTATGCACTTTAATGAGACTAAGATTTTTTATGTATATACTGGTGGCAAAAGTTGTAAAGAAACCTTCCCTGCCATTTGAGGATTCATCGCAGTTACGCGACCCAATGGAACGAAAGGCAGATGCCCTTTTGAAAAAATGCTGGGAAGCCTCCATGTTTGGGGTAAAGACAAATATTGCGGCAACTTCTGTGGCTAGGGCCATGTACTTCTGGCTTAATGAGTTAGAAAATCACATTAAAAATAAAACCCCTAGGGAAGAAATTTTGCACTTCATTCCCCTTCTTATGTCCGCCACTGCGTTTCTAGTAGACGCCTCTGCGGAATCAGTCAGATTTGCTGACAAAGATGCAGCCCTTTCAAATTCAGTTAGACGAGCGCAATGGGGGGGGGGGGGGGGGTGTGACAGGACCTCCAAAGCGAAGTTGTGCTTCATTGCTTTCTCTGGAGAATACGTCTTCGTGCATTCAATTCGCAATCCAGACCCTGTGGGGAAAAGGAAAAACAGGGCGCTGGAGCTGGGGGGATTCCTCCTTAATCCCCAAAATAAGCAGAACGAAAAACAATGACGCCAGAGTAGGAGGGAGGGTGAGAAAATTTCTGACCCAGTGGGAATCTGTAACATCAAATACCTGGGCTTTAGACATAGCGAGAAACGGTTACAAAATAGAATTTTCCTTAACTCCTCCAAGATTTCAGACCACTTCCCACAGTTCCACCATTCTATCAAAGGTATGGCAGGGCATTCTAGAACTAAAGAAAATCAGGCGTACTAAAAACTGTACCCGAAACAGAAAAAGTTAAAGGTTTCTATTCAAGGCTATTTCTAGTCCAAAAACTGATGGATCTTTCCGTACAATCATAAACTTAAAGGATCTAAACAAATCGATAATGTACAAGAGAGTTCAAGATGGAATCAATTTCTTCCATCGTCCCCTTAATCAAAAAGGGAGCCTACATGACATCTTTCGATCTGAAAGACGCCTACTATCATATTCCAATCCATCTAAACTCACAAAAGTATCTCAGATTTGCACTAAAATACCCTGAGGACAAATTGCATCATTTCAAATTCTCAGCTCTTCCATTTGTTATTTCCTCAGAGCCAGAATCTTCACAAAGTTGGTAGTCGAGATGATATCACCTCTCAGACAGTAAAAAAAACTCCTAATCTTCCCATACTTGGATGATTTCCTTATAGTAGGAAGTTCAGAAACAGAAGCAGTCAGACGAACAGACTATTTTTTGCAAAGGATATCAGACTTAGGTTGGTTAATAAACATAAAAAAGTCCTACTTAATTCCGTCATCCAACAGAAAGTTTCTGGGAGTATTGTTGGACTCTGTATCCCAAACATCATCTCTCCCACAGGAAAAGATAGACACTTTCATAACAAAGATAGAAAACCTCCAATCTCTAAACCGGTGCTCTACCAGAATGGCTATGAGCATTCTTGGTCTTATGACATCCTGCATAACAGCTGTAGCTTGGTGTCAAGCTCACACCAAAACTATGCAAACCTGGATCCTAGGGAGTTAGAACAAAAAAACTGTCTTCCCTAAACAGAAAGATAGTCATTCCATACCCAGTAAAGTCAGATCTAAATTGGTGGAAGAAAAAGATAAATCTATCAAAGGGCGTCATCTGGCTGAAAGACCCAGAGATACAAATTGTGACAGACACAAGCAGTGTGGGTTGGGGAGCAAAAGTAGCCTCCTCAACCTGGCAGGGAAGGTGGTCAGAAAAGATAAATAACAGATCCTCAAATTGCAGAGAGATGTGAGCGGTCTGGGAGACTCTAAAGGCGAGTCAAGGTCTTCTAAGCAAAAAACATCTAAAAATATTTTCAGACAATACAACAGCGGTCGCCTATTTAAAATTTCAGGGTGGTACAAGGTCCCCAAGTTTGAGATCGCTAGCGGAAAAAAACTTTTTTCTGGGCAGAAAAATGCACCCAGCCAGCCGCTCCTAACTGCCAGTCTGAAGCCCCGCCCAGCTCATCAATATTCACTTAGCTGGGCGGCGGCTACAACTCTCCCGACTCAAGTGCCCGGCGCATGCGCATAAAGCAGAGGCTGCAGCACTTGAGTCCGGAGAGTTGTAGCCGCCACCCAGCTAAGTGAATATTGATGAGCTGGGCGGCGCTTCAGACTGGCAGTTGGGAGCGGCTGGCTGGGCGCATTTTGTGATGAAATGCCGCCCCTTGGGCAGATTGGTGACCGGACAAGCAGGTTATATAACTTTATATTTTGGTACTTATAAGGTGGACAGGGGGGATACTTAGATCATTTTAATAGACTTTATAAGACCTGTACTCACGTATATATACCTAAATATGCTAATTGGGGCTGTCAGTGTCCCTTTAAGGAGTAAGGGACTCTCGGACAAAGTTATATGTACATTAAAGGCCAGTAGAAAGAAGGTTACTTCAGCTATGTACCTAAAAATCTGGAAGAAGTACTGTAGTTGTTTGGGAGAAGACTCTTCAGATATGTCCTCCCCATGTATTCAAAAGATTTTAGATTTTCTTCAGAAAGAGCTAGCCCTAGGTCTTAGGCCAAGTACCCTCAAGGTACAGATCTCCGCCCTAGGTGCATTCTATGATACAAATCTATCTGATCATAGATGGTTTAGAAGGTTCATAAGAGCAGCATCCAGACTTAGACCATCATTAAATCCTAAGGTTCCTAAATGGGGTTTAAATTTAGTCTTAAATGGGTTGACAAGAGCACCTTTTGCTCCCATTTCAGCCATTTCGATTAAGCACCTCATCTTTAAAGGGAACCTGTCACCAGTTTTATGGTGTCCTAATTAAGGGCAACATAAATAAGTGACTGATTCTCTTAGCAAAATGCTGGGTCACTTTCTTTAATTGACCCAGTCAATCTGCCAACATCTTGTATTGAAAAGCTCCAGCTGATAATGATGATTCATGAATATTTATGAGCTCCTGACTCTCCCCACCCACCTGCTGCTGATTGACAGTTATTTTCCATATGAATCAGCAGCAGATGGGCAGGGGAGTGGCTATAGCTCTGAATTAAATATACGCTGGACTCAATGACATCACGCTGGACTCAAATCAGCTCATTAGCATGCGGCATGTGGCATCTTTGTGTGTATATCATGAGGTAACCATCTGTCACACCAGTAAGTGAATACATCTAAGGCACTTTTTAGTAGTTAATGATTGTATATAATTAGTTAGATTATAATCAAATATCCACATGACAGGTTTCCTTTAAGACTGCTTTCTTAATAGTCATAACATCAGCAAGACGCCTGGGAGAAATGCAGAGAACCTTATCTTTCAGTTTTTTCCAACAGGATAGTTGTAAAATTGGACCCGGGATTCCTTCCTAAGGTGGTTTCAAACATCCATAGGGACCAGGAAATTGTCTTACCATCTTTCTGTAGTGACCAAAAAAGCCCCACAGAAGAACAATTTTATCTTTTAGACAGGAGGGAGACTAATATCCAGTACCTGGCGGCCACTAAAGCTTTTAGGAAAGATGACAATCTATTGATTCAGTTTGCGGGACGCAATAAGGAGAAGAAGCATTCCAAAGCATCCATAGGTCACTGGATAAAATCCACTATATCATGTTGCGGCTCACTGGTCCTACTAGAATAAAAGCCCACTCCACCAGAGCTATGCCTTCTTCATGGGCAGAGAAAGCTGGTGTATCTCTTGATCAGATACGTAAGGCTACTACATGGTCTGGTATCAAAGCATTATCGTCTAAATATCTCTGCTTCTACAGATCTGGCCTTTGGCCAGAAAGTTCTGCAAGCAGTAGCCCCCCTACTGTATAATCTGATAGTTCTCATCTGTAGCCGTCATGGTGGATGAAATTGAAACCGTAATTAGACTTTCTGGTAATTCTGTATATTCCCTCCCTTAAAGTACTTATAATGAGTATGAATTAAATACTTAAAAAAAAAATAATAATTTGTGTGCATTGTAGGAGGGCGCAAGGGTCCGTCATTGACGGTAGGTACGTGTCGCCGACATTCCTGGTCTTGGTGAAATAAGAACCGGTAATTTCGTGTGTTTTACTTGGTGTGGCTGTAAAGCCGATCCGGGCCGGTTATTATTGGGAGCAGCCCAAGAGCAGGGTGGATGGCTGTTCCCCACGTTTCCAGGCTGGTTTTTGGGCTGGGCTATAAAAACCCAGCCAGCAGCTCAGCTGGGTGGAATTGATCCTCCATCTGACAGTGGAGCTCTGTCAGGCTCTGCTTTGGGACCTAAACGTTTCGTACCGTGCTGGAGAACCACAGGCTGGGAATCAGGCACCCTAAAGCCTGCTGTGGACTGGCGTGGATAAATCAGCCTGCCAGGTGACATCTTTGTTCTGTGGACTTTGTGCTGTGTGAATTAACACCAGGACTCTGCAAAGTGTTTGTTTGTTTTCCTTTTGTGTGAACAATCACTGAACTTTTGCTTTTCTACCGTGTTCTTGCCTCTATACTGCGTCCGCTTACCCTGCCTACCAGAGCAAATCCCTACAGCATATATAGATATTGTTAATACTTGATAGCTACAACTTAGGTAATTTGTAAACACTGAAGGGAGAGAATGGGTGGGGGCTTTAAAACTCTATCTCTGTGTATTCCGGCCCCTACAGAGGTCAAGGGGTCAATCTCATCTGTAGCCGTCATGGTGGATTCAAGGAAACAGAATTACCAGTCTAATTACGGTTTTCTTCTTCAAATTCATACTCTTGTGGGAAGCAGAAAATGCAAGATGCACGGGTAATCAACTTCTTAATGCAACTAAGGTTTCAATTTTATTTTTATTTCCTGATGCTTATATAATATCAGTATATTCTGCAGAGCTCAACAGACGGTGTAACCATTCACGTCTATCCCTGACCACCAGCGATCACAGTCCCAATTTACTATATCAAGACATAGACAACCATCCGTTTCATAGACAATGAGCCTATTTATCTGGTGGAGAACATTCTAATTCCATGTAGATGCTGTCCTTCGTTAGATCAGAACCCAGGGTTGCAAAGCAAAGTGCTAACGTGTGAGCCACCATGTTGCCCTAGTATACCCTTATTAGTAATACAGCATTCTAGTGACTCATTAGTCTATTGAGATAGACTGATGGCCACTGTCTTAGGTGACAGATGACATCTGAGTATCTTAGGATATCACTGTGTATAATACAGATGTCTGGAGCTCATGGAAAGAGACATGTCCAGGATCTCCTGTGCAGGTTTAAAGGAACACTAAATGGACAAGAAAAAAATATATAAAGAAATCTTCTCTATGTATCCCAGGAGATGATTTATGTCTTGTTCCTCTTCTTCACTATTCTCACTCTGGCTGTAAGACAGCAGGCTGCAGCAGGAGCCTCCACTTCTGCCCCGTCTTCAGTAGAGATTGTTAAACCAGACAACTTGCTTAAAGGGGTTGTCCCATCACAGACAATTGGGGCATATCGCTAGGTGGGACCTGCACCTACAATGAGAATAGAGCAGGGAAATGAACGGAGGGCCCACTGCGCATGCGCAGCCGCCCTCTATTCATTTCTTTAGGGCCGCCGAAAATAGCCGAGCGCTGGCTCGGCTATTTTCGTCTGCCCCATAGAAGTGAATTGGAGCAGGAGCCGCGCACCCATTCACTTCTATGGGAGCAGTGCTTGGTGGTGGACGGACCCTGGGAAATCCGGGGTCCTCCAGCCACAGCTCTACCCACTTCGTTCTCGTTGTAGCCCCTATTGTCTGAGATGGGAATACCCCTTTAAGTTCTGCCTCCTCAGTTATTCCCAAGCTGAAAATGGACCAGATAAGCTGGAGATTAACCCATTTGTTTTCTGCAGTCTACAAGACTGTGCTAGGACCATGCAGAAAATGCTGCAGACTGACAACCAGTGGGGACAATATTATCTTCTGTTTGCTTTAATCAT
Organism: Bufo gargarizans; assembly: GCF_014858855.1. Lineage (NCBI taxonomy): Eukaryota > Metazoa > Chordata > Amphibia > Anura > Bufonidae > Bufo > Bufo gargarizans. The sequence continues at coordinate 496,532,310 of NC_058083.1, read as the reverse complement.
TTATTTCCAGGTTTAGAGATCCTTTAATCTGAGCTGCACAATGGTTTATGTCCACCTTGTAACAGAAGTTTATTTTTAGGTGTAATATTGTGCCGATTAATATAATGTACAGGAAAACTTTGTAGGGGTTAGAGCAGTCATGCTCAACCTGCGGCCCTCCAGCTGTTGCAAGACTATAACTCCCAGCATGCCTGAACAGCCTACAGCTATCAGCTAACAGCAGGGCATTGTGGGAGTTGTAGTTTTACAACAGCTGGAGGGCCACAGGTTGAGCATGCCTGGGTTAGAGGGTGATTTATTTCTTATACCATGTGCCATTTTTTGGGGGTTTCTCATTTTCTTAACTTGTCATAACACGTATTTACACATTTTTTAATTTATGCCTTAAAGGCATATGTAAATAAGAATATGCATTAGATTAGTTTTCTATAAATCTAGAACAGTGATATATTGTAATATAGCTATATGGAGTAATTCCTGAAAATGTTTTCACTCTTGTTGCACATGTTCTGAGATAGATAGATAGATAGATATAAATAGACAGATGGATAGAAAGAAAGAAAGAAAGAGCAGCACAGTAAATGAAAAAACCAAGATAGGTGTAAGTCCTCTATAGGTCTTTGGCCTGAGGCCCTTATAGAAGATGCAAAAAAATGAGGCAGCACTCCAAAAGTTGTGAAAAGCGAAGTGGACTCTATTTATTCCCCCTTACTTCTTTAGATAGATAGATATTAGATAACCTGTCTGTATTTTTTGCTATTTGCCTGGGTATAGTTATGGTATTTTCTGGTAATTAGATAAATAGCTCTATGATGGATGGATAGATAGATAGATAATTAGATAAATATATGTATATATTGATATTAGATATTGCATAGATAAATAGATATTAGATAAATATATGACTATATTGATTGATAGATCTACAAAAATGGCAGCAGTCCATGTAGTCAAAAACCTGTGGCTTGAACCCATCTTTAATTTTTGCTATTTGCCTGGGTATAGTGCTTCTATGTTCTGGTAATTAGAAAGAGACCAGTCATTCCAAATATTGTGATATACAGCAAAAGTATTCACCCACCTTGACTTTTTTCATATTTTGTTACATTGCAGCCTTAAGTTCAGTGTTTTGTTAATCTGAATTGTATGTGATGGATCAGAACACAATAGTCTAAGTTGGTGAAGTGAAATTAGAAAAATATATAAATAAAACTATTGTTTAGAAATAGAAAACAGAAAATTGGCATCTGCGTATGTATTCACCCCCTTTGTTAGGAAGCCCATAAAAAGCTCTGGAGCAAACAATTACCTTCAGAAGTCACATAATTAGTGAAATGGTGTCCACCTAGGAACTCTCCAAACAAGTAAGGGACAATGTTGTTGAGAAGTACAAGTCAGGATTAGGTTATAAAGAAATATCCAAATCTTTGATGATCCCCAGGAGCACCATCAAATCTATCATAACCAAATGGAAATACCATGGCACAACAGCAAACCTGCCAAGAGACGGCGCCCACCAAAACTCGCGGACCGGACAAGGAGGGCATTAATCAGAGAGGCAGCACAGAGACCTAAGGTAACACTGGAGGAGCTGCAGAGTTCCACAGCAGAGACTGGGGTATCTGTACATAGGACGACAATAATCCGTACGCTCCATAGAGTTGGGCTTTATGGCAGAGTGGCCAGAAGAAAGCCATTACTATCAGCAAAAAAACAAAAAGGCACATTGTGAGTTTGCGAAAAGGCCTGTGAGAGACTCCCAAAATGTATGGAGGAGGGTGCTCTGGTCTGACGAGACTTAAATTTAACTTTTCGGCCATCAAAGAAAACGCTGCTATTTCTGGCGCAAACCAAACACATCACATCACCCAAAGAACACCATCCCCACAGTGAGACATGGTGGTGGCAGCATCATACTGGGGGGACTGGGAAACTGGTCAGAGTTGAGGGAAAGATGGATGCTGCTAAATACAGGGATATTCTTGAGCAAAACCTGCACCACTCTGTGCGTGATCTGAGGCTAGGACGGAGGTTCACCTTCCAGCAGGACAATGACCCCAAACACACGGCTAAAGCAACACTTGACTGGTTTATGGGGAAACATGTAAATGTGTTGGAATGTCCTAGTCAAAGCTCAGATCTCAATCCAATAGAAAATCTGTGGTCAGACTTAGATTGCTGTTCACAAACGCAAACCATCCAACCTGAAGGAGCTGGAGCAGTTCTGCAAGGAGGAATGGGCAAAAATCCCAGTGGTGAGATGTGGCAAGCTCATAGAGACTTATCCAAAGTGACTTGGAGCTGTGATTGCCGCAAAAGGTGGCTCTACAAAGTATTGACGTTAGGGGGTGAATAGTTATGCACATTGACTTTTTCTGTTATTTTGTCCTATTTGTTGTTTGTTTCACAATAAATAAATAAAAACATCTTCAAAGTTGTGGGCATGTTCTGTAAATTAAATTATGCAAATCCTCAAACAATCCATGTTAATTCAGGTTGTGAGGCACCAAAATACGAAAAAAGTCAAGGGGGATGAATACTTTTGCAAGGCATTCCTAAATATGTTTTCACTGTTGTTACACATGTTGTGTGATAAACATAGGGATGCTCTAAGTCCTCTTGGAGCCCCGGATAGATATTAGATAGATAGATCCACAAAAATGTCAGCACTCCATTTTTGTGTATTTGGGCGGTACCTGTAGTCAAGGAACCTGTGGCTGGAACCCATCTGTAATTTTTGCTATTTTCCTGGGTATAGTGCTGCTATGTTCTGGTAACTAGATACATAAATGACATAGATAGATAGAATATATGGTAGATAGATAGATATAATATATAGATGATAGATAGATATAATATATAGATGATAGATACATATGAGATAGACAATAGATAGATATAATATATAGATGATAGATATGAGATAGATATAATATATAGATGATAGATACATATGAGATAGATAATGGATAGATATAATATATAGATGATAGATACATATGAGATAGACAATAGATAGATATAATATATAGATGATAGATATGAGATAGATATAATATATAGATGATAGATACATATGAGATAGACAATAGATAGATATAATATATAGATGATAGATATGAGATAGATATAATATATAGATGATAGATACATATGAGATAGATAATGGATAGATATAATATATAGATGATAGATATGAGATAGATATAATATATAGATGATAGATACATATGAGATAGACAATAGATAGATATAATATATAGATGATAGATATGAGATAGATATAATATATAGATGATAGATACATATGAGATAGATAATGGATAGATATAATAGATAAAAATAGATTACATGTACTGTACATGTATTTCATAAAACGTCTTGACCGACATACTGGCATTAGCATAAGAAGTCATGACCTCTCAGAGGTCTAGAATAAGCCGTATTATGACCTAGTAGCTAGATCCTTGACTGTTTGCAGGGGATGACATCTTTTACCTCGCCGTTGTTATTGAGCAGCTGTGCGGAGGCTTCTTGAATTACTTCTGAGTCTTTCATCCAATTTGTCTGCTGGGGATATTGCTGACTTGACTTGTCTTTCCGGGTGTCGTTTTATTCATCGCTGCTCTTTAAGCTGAGACTTGTCCCCTTTTCGATTCACCTCTGCACTGGGTGATGAGGGCTTTGTGTTCTAACCGTTCATAATGATAACCAGAATAATTCTCATCTTCCAGGCACGTTACTCTAGCGCATCAAATCTCCTTACAGTCTCTCGTGCCATTATATAATGCTCTCGTACACTTAACCTGATTCATACATCAAGAGTTTAACCTAATGCTGCTCTGAAGCCATGCTCCCTACTTAACGCCATTTATGTAACATTTGTTGGAAGCCTCAATGCGAAAAAAATATATATTTCCTCCTAGAATAAAACAAATACTTTGTCCTCTTCTGTCAGGTTTCTACAATTGTATTCGGCTGGTTTCTATTCCACTCTGCGTCTTCCCTTTCTCATGTTAATGCTAATGCATTGGTGTCTATGAGAGAATCTAATGATTGCTTCCTAAAGTTCCCTAGGGGAACTATTAAGGGTGTGTTCACACTAGCGTTAGGGATTCCGTTATAGCTTTCCGTTATAACATGGTTATAACGGAAAATAACGGAATCCATAAGAAGGAAGGACGGATCCGTTCTCCTGCCCATAGACTTGTATTATGACGGAATGCAAAACGAAAGCCTTTAAAAAGACATTCCGTTTGCTTTCCGTCCTAATAGAAGTTTATGGGAAAGCAGAAAGGATCTGTCTGGGTCCTGTTATGCAAGACGGAAAACAAAGTCCTTTCGACAGGACTTTGTTTTCCGTCTTGCATAACGGGACCCAGACGGATACGTTTTGATTCTCATAGACTTCTATTAGGACAGAAAGCAAACTAAATGTCTTTTTAAAGGCTTCCGTTTTGCATTCCGTCATAATACAAGTCTATGGGCAGGAGAATGGATCCGTCCTTCCTTCTTATGGATTCCGTTATTTTCCGTTTTTAACCATGTTATAACAGAAAGCCATAACGGAATCCCTAACACTAGTGTGAACCCACTCTAAAAAGTAAAAAAAAGAAAAAGGTTTTTAAAAATATTACAAATATATATAAAAACTCGAATCACATCCCCTTCCCCAAAACTAAAACAAAAATACATAAACAATTTAAAAAATAAACATCATGGGCATCACTGCATGTGAAAACGCCCGTACTATTAAACTATGAAAATATTTATCCCATACGAAGAACAACGAAATGGGGGAAAAAGTCAAAATGGCCAATTCACAGTTTTTTTGGTTGCTTCATCTCCCACAAAAAATTCTATAAAAAGTGATCAAAAGGTCATGCATACCCCAAAATGGAATCAATGAAAAGTATAGATCGCCCTGCAAAAAAATTATCCCTCACAAAGCTCTGTTGACATAACTACAAAAAAGTTATGGGGGTCAAAATATACTGTAGCAATGCAAAGAAAAATATTGGTTTTTTTTCCATACTGTTTATTTTTAGTCTTTCAGAATGAAAAACAAAAACTATACATATGTGGTATTGTTGTAATTGTAATGACCCGGAGAATGAAAGTAACAGGTCAGTTTTACCACCTAGGGAACTCTGTAAAAACAAAACCCGTAAAACGGTGTCAGAATTGAGTTATTTATTTATTTTTTAAATTCCACCCTATTTAGAATTTTTTTCCTGCTTCCCAGTACATTATGTGCAACCGTAAATGATGCCTTTAGAAAGTACAACTTGTCCGGCAAAAAAACAAGCCCTCATGAGGCTAAGTGAATGGAAAAATTTAAGGTTATGGCTTTGGGAAGGCAGGGAGGGAAAAACAAATATGTAACAATACAAAATCGCCTAGTCCTGAAAGAGTTTAAGTCTGCTAAGGGTCTGTTCAAACTTGCAAAGCCCTTTAAAGGGAGAAGTAATGACTGCCATTACAATTATCATTGTGGTTCATCTTTTTCAATCGTTTACCAAGAGGTGATTCTTAACTCAGCAGATTCAGAGATCATTTCTTAGGCTGCCCATACATGATACGGCCCTGGCAGCGCGATCTGCATGTAACGCCTGTAATTGGCGTCTGGTACCTGTACATGCTTTTTGTTTCAAATGTACAATGTACAAGTTCAGCCTGGAAAATATGGGCGCGGACAGTAATTAACGTCAAGGGGCATGCAGATCCCGCTGCCAAGGCGGCATTGTGTACGGTCAACCTAACTGTGGGATCCTCAGGCAGATTAAGGGCTCGATCACTCAACCATACTGTCGCCGTGCCCGTGTTGCGGTCTGCAAATAGCGGTCCACAAAACAGCGGCACCGCCCATGTGAGCTCTGCATCATTGACTTGAATGGGTCCGTAAGGTACGGCAAAAGATAGGACATGTCCTATCATTTGCAGCGCAGAGGCATGGAGCCAAAAGCCCATGGAAGGACGTCCAAGTGTTTCCGTGGCCATGTCCTATCTTTTACCATATCTTGCAGATCCTGGACCCATTCAAGTCAGTGGGTCCACATCCGGGATGCGGTGTTCTCACAGCCGGTGCTTACCGCATGGTGACTAATACCTGTGAATGAGACCATACGTGTGAATGAGCCCTTATGTTGATCGCCAGGCCGCATCCCTAATTGTCACCCAGTACCTGCTGTGTCAAATAGCCTGTACAAGTGCGGATCCTGCTGCCGTGGCCACACAGTGTTCGGGCAGCCTAACTGTGGGACCCGCATGCAGATTACCACTATTTGCCAAATGGTATCTGTACTTTATATTTAGCGACGAGCAAAGATCCTAGATCCAAAGTCACTTTGCTCAATACTTTAGATTAATGCTGTACGGAGATTCGTAACTTTGTGAGACCTCGGTGAATAACTTCGGCATTTGATTTTTAAAAGGAAACCACTTTAAAAACTTGGATCCAAACTCGGCTTTGGTTCCGACTGGTACGGATATCCATACAGCATTCATCCCAAGTTTTGCGCGAAGGATCCAAAGCACGCTTCTATCATCACTATTTCTATTATTTCAGTGCAGCCCAGCAATTAGCAGTAATCCACATGCCGATCCCACGGCTGGAACCCGTGCAGTCATCCATTGGGTAGAAGATGACTTGATACTGATTTGATACTAATTGAATTGTCGAGAGCCTTATTAGCTGCAGAATGAGTTCAATTACTTTAATATTTGTCTTTCTTGTATCATTAAAATGTCAAAACCCTCCTGTAATCCGCAATGTGTTCTTTCCTGAATGTCAGCCTGTTTCTGGACCAGTACAGAGCTTGCCTGGTTGATGCAATAAAGAGATTACTCCAGCCCAGTGTAAGTATGTTTCTATTTTCTCCTGATCACTGGCTTCAGAATAATTAGTCTCTGCCCAATGATTGAGAAAGTAATGGAATGGCAGGATTAATGTCATGTAATACTGTAATACTTATTATGTCCAACTTCAATTGAGTCTTCTAATCTATCAGATTCTTTTCCTAATCAGAAACTAGAGAAACTTCTTCTACTTGGCCTTCTGATAAGGCTCACAGTGGGTAGAAAAATAAATGAAACCGCTTCAAAGATTGAATGAGATTATTAATATTATTTTTTTGTAGAGTATTTTTCTTTGATAATGCTGGAGTTGTGTTAAAGTAAGATGGTGACTTTTGTTTTGCACGCACATTAGATCTGGTTAATGTGCTGTGTAGTAATTATTTCTAAAAACAAAATTAAAAGATACACTGATTAAAAAAAACAATACAATTAAAGGGGTTAAACCATGATTAATGTAAAAAATGAAAATCAGACACCATATAGTACATGGCAATCTCTTTCTAACAAAGCTAGAACCAGCCCTGTACCTGACATGGATCCAGAGATCTCCACATTCATTGCTCTGCTAGATTTATCGTATTTTTTGCCCTATAAGACTCATTTTTTTTCTCCCAAAAGTGGTGGTGGTGGGTGAATGGCAGTGCGTCTTATGGGGCGACTGCTGCCATTTGACACTGATACATTGCCAGCCTCGATGTATCAACGGGGAGGGAGGAGGGGCTGGGGGCCGGCAACTGATATTGGAATTGTAGCGGGGCCCGATGCAGTCGCTATTCAGTATTCTATTACACCGGGCTCCGCTCACTGTAGTATTCATATCTAACGTGTAGACATGGGCGCTTTGTTAAATTATAGCAATTCTTTGCAGCAGTAGAAAAATCCACTGTAGTACTCACTTCAAATTCCAGTAGCAGGCAGGCCGGGCGGCAGCATAACGTCACTCACTATGTCACGCGCCTGCTCCTCCCACTTTATGAATGAAGAAGGCGGAGCAGGCGCATGACTTAGTGAGTGACGTTACGCTGCCGCCCGGCCTGCCTGCTACTGGAATTTCAAGTACTACGTGGATTTTGTCTATTGCTGCAAAGAATTGCTATAGTTTAACAAAGCGCCCATGCCTACACGTTAGATATGAATACTACTGTGAGCGGGGCCAGGTGTAATAGAATACAGTAACTGCACTGGGCCTCGCTGCTATTCCAATATCAGTTGCCGCCCCCCAGCCCCTGTATTGGGTGTCATTCACTATTTACACAGGGACACTGTTATGGAGAGGATCTGTGGATGACACATATATAGCATAAGATGCTATATATGTGTCATCCACAGATCTCCCCCATAACAGTGCCATCCACAGATCCCCCATAACAGTGCCATCCACAGATCCCCCCATAACAGTGCCATCCACAGATCCCCCATAACAGTGCCATCCACAGATCCCCCATAACAGTGCCATCCACAGATCCCCCATAACAGTGCCATCCACAGATACCCATAACAGTGCCATCCAAAGATCCCCATAACAGTGCGTCTTCCACAGATCCCCCATAATAGTGTCTTCCACAGACCACCATTAGTTCAAAACCCACCAATAGCACACCTTTTGTTTAAAAATATTTTTTTCTTCTTATTTTTCTCCTCAAAAACCTAGGTACATCTTATGGGCAGGTGCGTCTCATAGGGCGAAAAATACGGTATATCAAGCTGGCAGCTCAAAGGGGAGTGTCTTTTCTACTGCAGCTCAGGGGGCGTGTCCATGCTCTTCCTATCACAGCTCAGGAGGCAGTTGAAGGATGAAACTGAGCATTTGCGACCTTCTCAGTGAGCAGGACAAAGAAACTAGAAAAAAACAAACAGCAGGTGGCGCTATACAGATACATTTTTTAAAATAAGGGTACTTTCACACTAGTGTTATTCTTTTCCGTCACTGAGTTCCGTCCTAGGGGCCTAAATACCGGAAAAGAACTGATCAGTTTTATCCACATGCATTCTGAATGGAGAGAAATCCATTCAGGATGTCTTCAGTTCAGTGACTTTTCAGAATGGAGATAATACTGCAGTATGCTGCGGTATTATCTCTGTTCAAAATTCCGAAATGCCGGATTGTGCATTAATTTACATTGAAATGTATTAGTGCCGGATCCGGCATTAAAAATACCGCAATGCGCAGACTTTAAAAAATGTGAAAAAAATTGAAACTGATCCGTTTGTCCGTATGACAAACGGACAGACGGATCCGTTCTTGCAATACATTTGTGAGACTGATCCAGATCCGTCTACAAATGCTGTCCGTTTGCATGCAGATTGCCTGATCCGGCAGGCAGTTTCACACTCTGCCCCAAGTGTGAAAGTACCCTAAGTCAGTGGCTATGCAAAATTTTTAATTACTGCTGCAGCATCGCAGACTGTGATGTAAAATGGAAGCATTCGCCCCATGAGACGCAGGGGCATTCTCCCCCCTTTTGGGGGGAAAATAGTGCGTCTTATGGGGCGAAAAATATGGTATGTCATTTACCATCCTTGCTGGTTGAATAAAAGTAACTTTAAGTCAAAATTTGCCAGGGGTATGAATAATTATAGGCAACACTCAGTGCCCTGCCTGTGCTGTTCATAGTGTGCCCTGCGCTGATGAATGGCAGGAAGAGTCTAAGGCATATTGGCACGTTTCAGACTTTTTCGAGGGTGCGGGTGGCCACAGAGAGGGCTCTGAGTGCTGCCTATGGCACCCGTGCCATAGGCTCGCCGCCACTGCCCTATAAGGTTTACTGAGCTGGTAGTGCAACTCAACAGAATGTGAACTGAGCCGTTAATTCAACTGGCACCTTTAATTCTAAACTGCAGGGGAAAGGCCTGGCTAGCCATGGTTTCTCAATCTGATTTTGAACATTTCAATATTAAAATGTTCTCAAAAGGGACAGTAGCACAATGTTACACATATATTGATGAACATATGTGGGCTGAGCCGTGGCTCTGTTTACATCTTTGGGCACCTCCTTCCACTGTCTTCACGACTCATGAGTAGCTCTTGGAGGTCTCATGTGTAAGAAGGTGCCAGTCACATTACAACCACTGTACCACAGCTTCAGTAGGCAGATATGTTTATCTTCTGTGGTTCTTCAAACCCTCATTGTATAATTCTATTTTTTGTGGCCAAATACGTCTATGAAAGCAAAGTCATTGCTTATCATCCTTTCATCAGAGACCAGGCTTTAGTTTGATGTCCAAGCCCTGTTTCTAAATACCCAATTAGTGGCCAAATAGAATGGACTAGGTGTTGTCTAGGCCTTGGCAAATGCCCAGTGAGCCCTACCCCTGGTTATGAATCTGTTAATAGGATCAATATTAATATGAAAGCCTTCAGTTATACCTTTTATGAATATAATTTAATCTGCACCTCTATTTTGTCTACAATTTTTGTGACGAAAAAAAAAATGCACACACCATAATTTCACGATAATTTGCAAGTTTCTACTCTTCTCGACACTTTTTAAAAGTCGTGTGAAAAGTGGATGGGGCTTATTAGGAGAATCACCAAAGAATGTTTGTCACGCACCGCCCCCTCAGTGTGGCACTAGACATGACACGGAGTGTTCTTTTAAGGAGTTGCACGTGTTCTGTGCTTTATTTTGGGATCATCTGAAGTGAGTACAAGGCGGAGGATCTAAGCATGTTGCCCTGTTGACTTTGGCACACTCCCAATCAGTGAAGGATGACCGGGTTTGACTACTATCACTTCTAGCTAGCTGCAGATTGATTCGCCAGTTTACATTAGGCTTTTGTGAGTCAATAGTTGAATACATTTTTTTTTTTAACAATAGGAACACAAACATAGCTGGAGATGTTACTTTATATGGATACAGCCTTATAATACATTTGGCAATCGGGCGAATCCAGGGTTAGGGAAGACGCACCTTAAATATCTCATTATCTGTTGTTTGCAGAGAGAAGGCTTACGTTTTAATGGATTATTTAATACAGGGATTACCCCCCGCTGTATTCGACAGCACTTTGTTCTGTCTTGTATCACAGCGCGCAGCCATGTTTGTTTTCACATTGCGCCAGCGATAAGGTTTGTGTTGATAGCACACCTCGTAAAACACAAAAACTGTCAGTGCACCCGATGGGCTTTTATTATGTATGAACATAAACCGGGAACCGTGAGCCATAGACCAAAACGTAAGGAGGAGTTTATCAAAACCCCCCCCCCCCCCCCCCCCCCGTTTTTTGGCATAAAAATGTCTCAAAACCTGTGGTGGTCATTTATCAACTTGAAATACAGCTGTTTTAGGCATATTTTAGGTGCAGATTGCAGTGGTTAGTTGTGCCACAATCTGCAACTTTTCCCCGCTCACGACATGTCTAAAAAAGTGGGTCTGATGTGGGTGGAGCAGGGGACAGGCCGGCATGCCCGTCTCATTCATCATTTTCGACGCCTGTTTTAGGTGTAGAAAATGGTCTAAATGTAAGCCAGAAAGGAAGCGGTCTTACATTTAGAAGCGGCGCTGGATGCACCGAAGTTATGGAGAGGCTAGCGCCTCTTCATAACTTCCGCGGATCCACCACCAGTGCAGGGCTTTGTTAAGAGCGACGTCTAAAAGGCCAGTCTTATTAAATGACCCCCTTTGTTTGCGACTTACACCAAGTGGCATTCCCAAAAAGGGAGCATGGGGAAGGGTCATCGGACCAGGCATATTTATCTTTACGCCATTTACACCTGGCGTAAATGAAGACACAAATCTATGACAGTATATATGAAAAATGCCCAACCAGCGAGGGTAAATAAATAAAGCTCGCTAGCTACCACGGTTATGGATATGTATAGAAGAGGAGGTAGCGTATATTAAGACTTAACGTTTAATAAGTTTACAAGTAAAATAAATGGACAAACACATAAATCAAAAAAGTGTGCACACCAAAAACGTGTCACAAACAACACACACATAAATCGTCACAGTAGGCAACCACAAGACTATGGCTAAACCCATGTGAACAGGGTAACACTGTATTCCACCGCAGGTATAAATTCCACAGAAATATAATATAAACGGGAACAGTCTTACCAGTGGGTGACGCTCATCTGGGTATGGTGGCGCAATCCCCAGAGTCCGTGTTACCTGGTAGAGCAGCGTCCAAGCGAGGATCACTATCCCTACACACCCCTGCCAGGCCTATAGAGCCCTATAGCCCGGCTAAAGGTTGCACGACCGGGGGCTGATCCTACAGTGATGGATTACCAAAATGACCCTAACTAGGGGTACACAGTAAATACATTTATGGTCATGCGCAAGATCCCTTGGGATCTTGCGCATGACCATAAATGTATTTACTGTGTACCCCTAGTTAGGGTCATTTTGGTAATCCATCACTGTAGGATCAGCCCCCGGTCGTGCAACCTTTAGCCGGGCTATAGGGCTCTATAGGCCTGGCAGGGGTGTGTAGGGATAGTGATCCTCGCTTGGACGCTGCTCTACCAGGTAACACGGACTCTGGGGATTGCGCCACCATACCCAGATGAGCGTCACCCACTGGTAAGACTGTTCCCGTTTATATTATATTTCTGTGGAATTTATACCTGCGGTGGAATACAGTGTTACCCTGTTCACATGGGTTTAGCCATAGTCTTGTGGTTGCCTACTGTGACGATTTATGTGTGTGTTGTTTGTGACACGTTTTTGGTGTGCACACTTTTTTGATTTATGTGTTTGTCCATTTATTTTACTTGTAAACTTATTAAACGTTAAGTCTTAATATACGCTACCTCCTCTTCTATACAAATCTATGACAGCTAGCAGGCTGCCATAGATTTCTGTGGGGCTGCTGGAGGATGCGCCAAATCTTTGAAGAGGCCTGTGCCGCGCATAAATTAGGCGAATCCTCAGGCTGCTCAAGAATAGGCCATGTCTTAAAAAAGGTCCCCCCAAAGTGTTATACAAGTGGTCCCTCAAATTACAATATTAGGCCTCATGCACGTGACTATGTACGTTTTGCGGTCTACAAACCGCAGTTCTGCAAAATACGGGTGCAGTCCACATTTTATTTGTGTGGACCCATTGACAATGGGTCCATGGTCCGCATTTTGAGGCTGTATTCTGTGTTTTTGCAGAACGAACATACGGATGTGGAAAGTACAAAATGCGGATGTGACATTGAGGCACATTTATTAAGACGGTGTTTTAGACGCGGGGATTGCCGAAATTATGAAGAGGCGCAGACCTCTTCCTAACTTCGGCGTATCCACCACCGCTTCTTAATGTAAGAAATCTTCCTAGCTGTCTTACCTTTACCCCTTTTTCTACGCCTGAAACAATATAGCCGTATCTCAGCTTCATAAATGACCCCCAGGGTCTGTATTTTGAAGATCCGCAAATTGTGGACCACAAAATACATCCAGTTATGTGCATGAGGCCTTAATTGGTTTCGGGACCACCATGGTATGTTGAAACCATTGTAACTTGAGTTCATTACTGTATGGAAAACTGGTAAAGCCCCCAAATACCTTCCCAAGGTAGAAGAAAATAGAGACGTAAGAAAAATATGCAGATAACTAAGACAGATACAGCAAGTCCTTACAGTCACGCGGTCCGTACATATTGTAGTAAAATGACCCTAGTATACTATAGGGAATACGTTCAGTTGCTCTCCATTTACTTATGAGGATATTAAGCGACATTAATATATTTTTTGAGAATGAAATTATACCCACGGGAGGTATTTAAGGGTACAGCCGCAGGATCAGCAACAGGTTTGAAGAAAGGGAATTCTAGCAAAAGTGGATTGTACTGTGAAAGGGCCGTGCGTCGGCTGATTTGTTTTCACAGTTCTCACCACCTGTGAAGCTGTTCTGATAGAAGACAGGTTTTCACTTTAACTTTGAGATGAAAGGCGTGCTGGTGGTTATGCCTTCAGTATGCTGCAATGTGCTGCTAAAGTATATCCCTGCTGTTCCCCATGAATTGATTGGGAGTTTATTTCTTCTTATGCCGTAGCTCTCTGCAGCATTTCACCGATAGACTTTGAGTTTTTAATACACAGCAATGCTCACCACCTGAGAGACAGTTCCGATGGGACACTGAGTTCATCTTCAGCTTCAGGCTGGAAAACAAAAGATTTTTTCCTGGACGACACGGGTTAGGTTTTCATTCTTCCGCCTCGTCAGGTTATTATGTAGCGCTGCTTCGCTCTGTGAAATGGCCCCGATGGTTATCATATTTTTCACCAATGTATTACCAGTATTAATACACATTTAGAAGCATCCGCTGTGATTGTGTTGTCGGAGTATCCAGCGGGGTTGCAGTCACGTAGGATTCAAGTGTTTGTCTACAGATCTATTTGTAACATTTCCATGTGTAGGGTTTGTACTTTTATATGTTGGAAATTATATATTTATTTTTTGTTTTTTTACTATGCGTAGTTACACTTTCTTGGCAAACATTTGGCCATGTTGACACCCAAACCGATAGATAGAGCTGCTTGCAATTTTGTCAGGAGCATAGAAATTGAAATGACAAGATTGGACGTCCCCCAACCCCACCTTTCTTTTTTTTTTTCGTATGGACTGGGCAGATGCCATGTTTTGAAAGAATCTAAGGTCCCAAAAATCCATTAGTAGGAATCATTTATGGCTAAAAATTCAACAAAAGTTGCTTAGTTTCTTCCAGCATACAACATGGTACCTAATGATTCCCCTGCTAATACCCCATCCCTAGGATTGTCATAGTGTAGTCTCAAGAAAGAAAAACACTTGTGAAATTATCTCTACAGAAATATGGCTTTAAAAAGTTGCAAAAATAAGGCTTTATGACTTTCAGGGCCTGTTTGCTCAAAAAATTTCTGACCGTTTAGTATGAAGTCAGCTGGAATTTGGACATGGGCCAAATTTATCAAATGCAACTTGTAAAATTGTTGCAGTTTTATTCCAGTAAAGGGGTGGTATACAAAGTGGAGAAACATCTCATGACCAAAATGTAAGACTTGAAGATGCACCACATTTATCAAGCATAAATTACGACAACAAAGACTCCTGTAGAACTGACTTTAAAATTTCCTTCATGGTAAATATGCTAAATAAATGTGGAGCCCCAGTTAAGGGTCTTCAACACAGAGAAAGCCAGATATCCTTCAAAAGAAGGAAAACCCAAGCAAAGGGGTGTCTCCATTACAGAGATCATCAGATCCACCATATTAAGTGGCCCCTATGTCAAGATCCTCTTTTTCAAGCTTTAAGGATGTGACGGGAGAAGACCTAAGCTGGTTATCCATCCACAGACAGCTGTTTCGGGGTGTTGCCCCTCATCAGTGTGGAGTAGGATTCTGGCTAATTAGGAGAAATGCCTTGGAGACTGCTCAAACATTTATTATTTTGTTTGAGTCTTCATGGTAAATGTCATCCATAGATTGTTGCATTCCATAGGACAATCCCGTGGCATGCTGTGGGAAGGTGACTGGGCTTGACAAGAAAGCACTTACCTGGAGGTGACGTCCTCAAGCCAGGCATAACACTGGTAACAGGAAGGTTATGAGACCACTACTGCTCCCAATTCCTGGGTGGGATATCTTGCATCAGGTTGGAAGAGGAAATTATTGGTACAGGCAAGTAAAGAAGACAAAATAGTCAGGGACTATATAGGAATAGGGAACTGGGATAGTCCATGCGTCAGATAATATATAGATAATATAGAGTTGTAATATATGCAAATGAGCCCTGTCAATGAAAGTGCAGAGGGTGTGGCAGTTGCTGAGAGAGCAGAGTCTCTAGGTGTAACAGCAACACCCATGTTTCTCCTAGAAGCTCATTTGCATATATTAAAACATAATTTTTCTCTGCAATGCCGGCATGTATGAACATGGAACCAACACAGATGTCTTTAGCTGCCAAGTGCACATGTAACACGTCAGCCAGTGTCATAGGTACAAAACTGCTGACAGAGGCCCTTTAACCACTTCAGCCCCGCTAGCTGAAACCCCCTTCATGACCAGAGCACTTTTTACACTTCGGCACTACACTACTTTCACCGTTTATCGCTCGGTCATGCAACTTACCACCCAAATGAATTTTACCTCCTTTTCTTCTCACTAATAGAGCTTTCATTTGGTGGTATTTTATTGCTGCTGACATTTTTACTTTTTTTGTTATTAATCGAAATGTAACGATTTTTTTGCAAAAAAATGTCATTTTTCACTTTCAGCTGTAAAATTTTGCAAAAAAAACGACATCCATATATAAATTTTTCGCTAAATTTATAGTTCTACATGTCTTTGATTAAAAAAAAAGTTTGGGCAAAAAAAAAATGGTTTGGGTAAAAGTTATAGCGTTTACAAACTATGGTACAAAAATGTGAATTTCCGCTTTTTGAAGCAGCTCTGACTTTCTGAGCACCTGTCATGTTTCCTGAGGTTCTACAATGCCCAGACAGTAGAAAAACCCCACAAATGACCCCATTTCGGAAAGTAGCCACCCTAAGGTATTCGCTGATGGGCATAGTGAGTTCATAGAACTTTTTATTTTTTGTCACAAGTTAGCGGAAAATGATGATGATTTTTTATTTTTTATTTTTTCTTACAAAGTCTCATATTCCACTAACTTGCGACAAAAAATAAAAAATTCTAGGAACTCGCCATGCCCCTCACGGAATACCTTGGGGTGTCTTCTTTCCAAAATGGGGTCACTTATGGGGTAGTTATACTGCCCTGGCAATTTAGGGGCCCAAATGTGTGAGAAGAACTTTGCAATCAAAATGTGTAAAAAATGACCGGTGAAATCCGAAAGGTGCACTTTGGAGTATGTGCCCCTTTGCCCACCTTGGCTGCAAAAAAGTGTCACACATCTGGTATCGCCGCACTCAGGAGAAGTTGGGGAATGTGTTTTGGGGTGTCATTTTACATATACCCATGCTGGGTGAGAGAAATATCTTGGCAAAAGACAACTTTTCCAATTTTTTATACAAAGTTGGCATTTGACCAAGATATTTTTCTCACCCAGCATGGGTATATGTAAAATGACACCCCAAAACACATTCCCCAACTTCTCCTGAGTACGGCGATACCAGATGTGTGACACTTTTTTGCAGCCAAGGTGGGCAAAGGGGCACATATTCCAAAGTGCACCTTTCGGATTTCGCAGGCCATTTTTTACACATTTTGATTGCAAGGTACTTCTCACACATTTGGGCCCCTAAATTGCCAGGGCAGTATAACTACGCCACAAGTGACCCCATTTTGGAAAGAAGACACCCCAAGGTATTCCGTGAGGGGCACGGCGAGTTCCTAGAATTTTTTATTTTTTGTCGCAAGTTAGTGGAATATGAGACTTTGTAAGGAAAAAAGAAAAAAAAAATCATCATTTTCCGCTAACTTGTGACAAAAAATAAAAAATTCTAGGAACTCGCCGTGCCCCTCACGGAATACCTTGGGGTGTCTTCTTTCCAAAATGGGGTCACTTGTGGCGTAGTTATACTGCCCTGGCAATTTAGGGGCCCAAATGTGTGAGAAGTACCTTGCAATCAAAATCTGTAAAAAATGGCCTGTGAAATCCGAAAGGTGCTCTTTGGAATATGTGCCCCTTTGCCCACCTTGGCTGCAAAAAAGTGTCACACATCTGGTATCGCCGTACTCAGGAGAAGTTGGGGAATGTGTTTTGGGGTGTCATTTTACATATACCCATGCTGGGTGAGAGAAATATCTTGGCAAAAGATAACTTTTCCCATTTTTTTATACAAAGTTGGCATTTGACCAAGATATTTTTCTCACCCAGCATGGGTATATGTAAAATGACACCCCAAAACACATTTCCCAACTTCTCCTGAGTACGGCGATACCAGATGTGTGACACTTTTTTGCAGCCTAGATGCGCAAAGGTGCCCAAATTCCTTTTAGGAGGGCATTTTTAGACATTTGGATCCCAGACTTCTTCTCACACTTTCGGGCCCCTAAAAAGCCAGGGCAGTATAAATACCCCACATGTGACCCCACTTTGGAAAGAAGACACCCCGAGGTATTCAATGAGGGGCCTGGCGAGTTCATAGAAATTTTTTTTTTTTTGCATAAGTTAGCGGATATTGATTTTTTTTGTTTTTTTCTCACAAAGTCTCACTTTCCGCTAACTTAGGACAAAAATTTCAATCTTTCATGGACTCAATATGCCCCTCACGGAATACCTTGGGGTGTCTTCTTTCCGAAATGGGGTCACATGTGGGGTATTTATACTGCCCTGGCTTTTTAGGGGCCCTAAAGCGTGAGAAGAAGTCTGGAATATAAATGTCTAAAAATGTTTACGCATTTGGATTCCGTGAGGGGTATGGTGAGTTCATGTGAGATTTTATTTTTTGACACAAGTTAGTGGAATATGAGACTTTGTAAGAAAAAACAAAAACAAACAAAAAAATTTCGCTAACTTGGGCCAAAAAAAATTCTGAATGGAGCCTTACAGGGGGGGTGATCAATGACAGGGGGGTAATCACCCATATAGACTCCCGGATCACCCCCCTGTCATTGATCACCCCCCTGGTAAGGCTCCATTCAGACGTCCGTATGATTTTTACGGATCCATAAAACACATGTGGACGTCTGAATGGAGCCTTACAGGGGGGTGATCAATGACAGGGGGGTGATCAATGACAGGGGGGTGATCAATGACAGGGGGGTGATCACCCATATAGACTCCCTGATCACCCCCCTGTCATTGATCACCCCCCTGTAAGGCTCCATTCAGACGTCCGTATGATTTTTACGGATCCATGGATCGGATCCGCAAAACACATGCTGACGTCTGAATGGAGCCTTACAGGGGGGTTATCAATGACAGGGGGTGATCAGGGTGATCACCCCCCTGTCACTGATCACCCCCCCTGTAAGGCTCCATTCAGACGTCCGTATGATTTTTACGGATCCATGGATACATGGATCGGATCCGCAAAACATATGCGGACGTCTGAATGGAGCCTTACAGGGGGGTTATCAATGACAGGCGGGTGATCACCCATATAGACTCCCTGATCACCCCCCTGTCACTGATCACCCCCCCTGTAAGGCTCCATTCAGACGTCCGTATGATTTTTACGGATACATGGATACATGGATCGGATCCGCAAAACACATGCGGACGTCTGAATGGAGCCTTACAGGGGGGTTATCAATGACAGGGGGTGATCAGGGTGATCACCCCCCTGTCACTGATCACCCCCCCTGTAAGGCTCCATTCAGACGTCCGTATGATTTTTACGGATACATGGATACATGGATCGGATCCGCAAAACACATGCGGACGTCTGAATGGAGCCTTACAGGGGGGTTATCAATGACAGGGGGTGATCAGGGAGTGTATATGGGTGATCACCCGCCTGTCATTGATCACCCCCCCTGTAAGGCTCCATTCAGACGTCCGCATGTGTTTTGCGGATCCGATCCATGTATCCATGGATCCGTAAAAATCATGCCGACGTCTGAATGGAGCCTTACAGGGGGGTTATCAATGACAGGGGGTGATCAGGGAGTGTATATGGGTGATCACCCGCCTGTCATTGATCACCCCCCCTGTAAGGCTCCATTCAGACGTCCGCATGTGTTTTGCGGATCCGATCCATGTATCCATGGATCCGTAAAAATCATGCCGACGTCTGAATGGAGCCTTACAGGGGGGTGATCAATGACAGGGGGTGATCAGGGAGTGTATATGGGTGATCACCCGCCTGTCATTGATCACCCCCCTGTAAGGCTCCATTCAGACTTCCGCATGTGTTTTGCGGATCCGATCCATGGATCCGTAAAAATCATACGGACGTCTGAATGAAGCCTTACAGGGGGGTGATCAATGACAGGGGGGTGATCAATTACAGGGGGTGATCAGGGAGTGTATATGGGTGATCACCCGCCTGTCATTGATCACTTCCCCTGTAAGGCTCCATTCAGACGTCCGCATGTGTTTTGCGGATCCGATCCATGTATCCTTGGATCCGTAAAAATCATACGGACGTCTGAGTGGAGCCTGACAGGGGGGTGATCAATGACAGGGGGGTAATCAGGGAGTTTATATGGGATGATCATGGGTGATCAGGGGTTTATAAGGGGTTAATAAGTGACGGGGGGGTGTAGTGTGGTGTTGGGTGCGACTTTACTGACCTACCTGTGTCCTCTGGTGGTCGATCCTAACAAAAGGGACCACCAGAGGACCAGGTAGCAGGTATATTAGACGCTGTTATCAAAACAGCGTCTAATATACCTGTTAGGGGTTAAAAAATTCGGATCTCCAGCCTGCCAGCGAGCGATCGCCGCTGGCAGGCTGGAGATCCACTCGCTTACCTTCCGTTCCTGTGAGCGCGCGCGCCTGTGTGCGCGCGTTCACAGGAAATCCCGGCCCTCGCGAGATGACGCGTATATGCGTCGTTGAGCGCAGGGCTGCCGCCTCCGGACCGCACATCTGCGTTAGGCGGTCCGGAGGCGGTTAAAGGGAACCTGTCACGTTGAAAATTGTGCAGGCAGCATGTTATAGAGCAGGAGGAGCTGAGCAGATGGATATATAGTTTTATGGAAAAATATTTAGAATAACTCCCATTTAATATATTTAAATTTCTGCTCATTCTAGGCTTTGAAGTTCAGGAGGCGGTCCTATCAGTGATTGACAGCTACCTCTGTATACACAATCATAGAGGAAAGGCTGTCAATCACTGATAGAACCGCCTACTGGACTTCAAAGCTCAGAATGAGCAGGAATTTAAATATATGACCCACCCCCAGGAGGAATCGAGGCGAAACGTACGTTGGGGTTTCTCACCCCCTGAACACTGGGTCTGTATTCTATTTTATTGGTTCCACTTGTGTATTAGTATGCAACCGAGTATGGTAATAATGTCCTTTTAGTATGGGTACAATACAGTTGCAGTACTATACTGTATGATGGAATTTTCTTTGGGGTGCTATTGCTCCATTTTAGGCACAATTGGTAGTCAGTATTCTTTACTTCAGGTATAGATTATTATGTATTAATACTATCTTCTGCTGGTCCTTAATATTGTTAAGCAGTCACACCTCAATGTTTCACCCTCACTTGTGGAGGTGTAGAAGACATGTTCAGACCTTGAGTTCTACTGGAGGTGGGATTTTTCTTGTCCACATTGTGAGTCTACGCTGCAATTTTTATAATTTTTAATATGTATATTTCATGATTAAATGAAGGATGTATTTATATTTGATGTGACTGTACAGTACAAATCCACCTGTGAAAAGGAATAGCTAAGTTACATATGTTTGACTGTCTGGTTGCTAAGAACCCATGACCTAATCACCAGTTTTTCTTTTCATTTGGGGTTGTAGGGCAGCATGGCATAGCTGTTTTAGATTACTGGTGTAAGATGGTTGGAAAGACTTAAAGGGAACCTGTCACCAGTTTTATGGTGTCCTAACTAAGGGCAACATAAATAAGTGACTGATTCTCTTAGCAAAATGCTGGGTCACTTTCTTTAAATGAACCAGTCAATCAGCCAACATCTTTTATTGAAAAGCTCCAGCTGATAATGATGAGTCATGAATATTCATGAGCTCCTGACTCTCCCCGCCTACCTGCTGCTTATTGACAGTTTTTTTCCATATGAATCAGCAGCAGGTGGGCAGGGGAGTGGCTATAGCTCTGAATTAAAAATACGCTGGACTCACTGACAAATACGCTGGACTCAAATCAGCTCATTGGCATGCGGCATCTTTGTGTGTATATTATGAGGTAACCATCTGTCACACCAGTAAGTAAATACATCTAAGGTACTTTTTAGTAGTTAATGATTGTATATAATTAGTTAGATTATAATCAAATATCCACATGACAGGTTCCCTTTAAGAGGGTTTTCCCACCACTATCGACTAGAAAACAGGTGCCTGGCCCCCTGTTCAAGATGAGACATGGCCCTGACTTTAATGGTTATTCTCCAGAAACAGAAATGAGCAAGTGAGACGAAGCCCATTTACAGTGAGACATCTAGCCACCTATAGACAGCCATGTGTTCTCAATTTGTTCACACCTCTGTTGGAAATTATGTCATATTCGACAGAGGAATACTGTGATATTATACAGCACTATTCTTCCCGGCAAAATTATGGTCATTGTGGTGGAACCTGACAGACCCCGCTATCAGTGTAGTCCCTTGGACCATTGGAGATGATTTTATGATGGATCCAGCACTCTGTTATTTTTGTCTTTCTGCTCCTATGATGAAACAAAAAAAAGTTTGATGGAAATGTGGAGGCTTTTCACATATATCAGTTGTGTCCGGCCAGCTACTTCAGGCCGAGAGCTGGACCTTACTGATATATGTGTACTGCTCTTCAGTGCACAGATCTGGTGTCTATACACAGTGATGGCTCCAGATAGGAAGACGCTGCATGTACCATTTTTCTATCTGGCGCTATTTGACATCTGATGTCATCAGTGATGTGCCGGATAGTGTTGCGCAAATCAAAGTCATTGCTATTTACAAAGAAATGCTGTTCGTGACAAAGCGCTGGATTATAAGTGAACGATCCCATTTCGTGACAAAGCGCTGGATTATAAGTGAACGATCCCATAAAAAACTGTGGGATTAGTTCTAGCTTCAGTTCCTCTCTGGTGTTTTCTGCACCTCGCCAGAGGAGAACTAAACAGGACTGGCAGATATAGGTGAAGCTGGCCTAAGACCCCCCCCCCCCCCCCCATAAAATGCTGGTAAAGACAGGAAGTGTTATAATGTAATAAAAGTGGCCTTAGGCCTCATGCACACAACCGTATGTATTTTGCGGTCCGCAAAAGAACTGATCTGCAAAAAATACGGATGATACCGTGTGCATTCCGTATTTTGCGGAACGGAACAGCTGGCCCCTAATAGAGCAGTCCTATCCTTGTCCGTAATGCGGACAGTATAAGGACATGTTCTATTTTTTTTGCAGTCCGCCAAAAAAACGGAACGGACACGGAAAGAAAAAACATTCGTGTGCATGAGACCTTACCTGTCTGATCCCTCTCCATTCCTGGGTTGGTGTCTCCACTTTCAGTGCTGCAGTGATGATGTCCCCTCTACCCCACGTGATCACTGCCAGTTACTGGCCTCGGCGTTCATGTGAGGTAGTCATCATTGCTGCAGTACCAGAAACAAAAACTGGCTTTGCGGTGGTGCCAAAACGGCAAGGGATCAGACAGGAGAGTAAGGCTGTTTTTAGAACACTCTCTACATTTGCCTAATTTTTGGGGGGTCTCTGAAAACCCATTTAAACATAAGATATATTTAATAAATGGATCAGATAAACCTTTTGCAATTTCACCTTCTCGCCCTGATGTGGCTGTAATAGCTTTAATGCCTCGAGTAGTTAAGAAATGGACACGGAAATCAATCTTTCCTTAGATTAAAATGCTTTTCTAGTGCTTTTCTCAATACAGTTTCTGTTGTGGGTTCAGTCTGCTCTAATGAGTTCTACTGATAAAGACACTGTCTAAAAATTCACTCGGTTAGAATGCTCGCACAATGGCCTCTCGTTGTTGATTTATTTTACTATTGTCCGCTGTGCTCTACTACTTGAGGAGAGTACGCAGCCCACATAATTCCAGATATGACTGGCAGGAGCAGAATCCAACTATTCATTGTTTCATTTGGTGCATCTTAATCCTCTGGCTTTTGACTAAGGCCTCTTGCACATGAAAGTGTGCGCCCCGAGGCCGTGCTGCGGCCTGCAAATTGCGGGCCGCAATGCACTAACACCAACCGTGGGGCAGCCGCAGCGGATAGGTCACTTTAATGGGTCCGCGATCCGCCCGTTCTGCAAAAAGATAGGACATGTTCTATCTTTTTGCGGAACGGAAGTACGGAACGACACCCCACGGAAGCACTCCGTAGTGCTTCTGTAGGGTTCGGTTCCGTGCTTCGGTTCCGCACCATTCTTCATCTCCAGATTTGCGGACCCGTTTAAGTGAACGGGTCCGCATCCGTGATGCGGAATGCCCACGGAATGGCGCCCGTGTATTGCGGATCCGCAAATGCGGTCTGCAATACGGCCACAGAGCGCACACGTTCGTGTGAAAGAGGCCTAAGACTAGCATATGAAACGCCAGTTTCAATATACCTGCCCCTATACCACCTATGTTTATTCTCTCCATTGATCCCGACAGCCGCATTCGCCAGCAATGTCTATTGTTTATGGTGCTACAAGCTATACCTTGTTGTTCGATCATGTTGACGACAATGCTAAATTATTTCTATCTGCTCAGCATCTCCTCCATGAAGGAGCCATGAAGACCCTGCAGCTTAAGGAGCAGCCTCTCACCACATCATGAGATCCCTCTGCATACCTGAATGAGCAGACAGGAAAGCAGGACTGAGCATGTGTGTCCAGCCCTGCACATTTACTGAGTGGACATGGAAAGTCTGTTCAATGGAAACAGCACATGGCGCTATACTAACAATATTTATGGAATATCTGAAGACATAAGCATTCTTTTAAACTGGTTTAAATACAAAAAATGTTTTATAATTATGCGCTATATTTAACTAAACAATATTTTTCATGGGACAACCCCAGCCTGTGGGTATGGCTCATCTCACCCCTGGAAATTAGCTGTTTTTGATGGGTGAAGCCATGCCTGGCCACAAATTAACTGTGCAGTGGCAGACAGATTGTAGTATTACATTGAAACGAATGGCAAACCATGCCATACATTGAAAGTTGGGGTCCGTTCTTTGTGAGCAGCTCTGACTCATGAAGGAGGGAGTCAAGTGGAATAGCCATATTACCTAATATTAGAAGGGGCTGTGGGGAGACGTCACATTTCTCCTTTTGATTTTGGTTTTAGATGATTGGTTCATTTTGAGTTTCCATCAAGCATCAAAAAAGCGGTTGTCAAGGGCAGAAAAACACGGCTACATTTTTTTCAACAACAGTGCCACACCTGTCCACAGGTGGTGTGTGGTATTGCAGCTCACTGGAGCAGACCTGCAGTACTAGAAACAACCCAGGAACAGATGTGGACCTGTTCCGGAAATAAAGCCGCCATGTTTTTGTAATTCTGTACAATCCCTTTAAAGAAAAGTAACCTTCAGCCCACTCTAGTCATATTTGGACATTCACCTAACGTTCTTCTACAAATGCGTTTTTTTGTTTCATTCTTACAGGGAAAAGCGATGGTATTTGCTCCACCAAGAGGGAACACTTTAAAGCAGTTTTGCAATCTAGCAGAAGCGGCCGGCTTTTCTATCCAAAGACAGGAAAATTACGATGAGCACATTTCCAACTTCCACTCCAAGGTTGGTTCTCTGCTTGCGACAGATAATACTTTAATCCACATTGCATTTTGAAAAGATCATGGTCTTTTTGGCAGGTAACAAACGTTTGATTAAAGCAGTCCTTAGGTGAGCTGCTTCTAAACAGCTATTTTTATGTGATTAGTTTTTGCTGTTAAACCGCCCTTTATCTCTCCGTGTCTAGCGGGGGTTTTAACACAAGAATCTCCTAGCTGAGTTACCATAGGGAAAGAAAAAAAACAAACTAATATTCGCCGCCGTCCCCGTTCGCGGTTACTTGTATGACACATTGCTTACAGTCCAAAGTCAACAAGCGGGTAAAACGGCTGCAAATAAAACAAACCCAAATGTTCAGCTAATCTGGAAAGAAAATGCGGGGAAACAAAACAGACGGCTAATGTCTAATTGTGTCCTATCATACCTTAAATCCTTATCTCTAGTTGCTTTATAGTCGGGTCATTTGGCAGATTGAAACTGCTAAATTTCGAAACAGCATTTCACAGCTGCGAGGTTAGATGTCACATCGAGGCGCCGTAAGATTTAGGTCAAAAGCACTTATCTGTGATGTCTAAGCTTGCTTACATAAAGCCACGGCTCTCCGCTATAGTCTCGTCGTCAGCTGTAGGTAGATACTAATGAAAGGCGTAATAGGAGGGAGCGGCTGGGCCGCGGTTTGCAGGATCTGGGGAAATATCCAATGCATGGAAGATATAGGTCGCTTAAAGGGCACTTAACATACAGGCTTAGGCAGATTACATTGTCGTGGACTGGCCTGCCAACCGTTGTATCCTGCCCGCAGTGACTGCAGTAATCACGGAGCAGAAGACGAGCTGCTGCCAGTCCATAGGCTGTTCTCTGCGATGTCAAAGCGAACCTCCGGTCTATTAAAGAAAATGTGTCACCTACCATTTTTTTTGTCCCGCCTAGTTAAAACCAGATAGTGACACGTATCCTTTTTTTCCAATCTGCTTTTTTTTTAAGATTGAAGCTTTTTTTTTAATTTTTATTCTAGTTCCTGAACATGAATATGGGGGTGGCCATCTTACCTGAGCTGTTGTTAACAGCATTTAGAAGTTTGCTTTACAGTAGCCATTACGAGTTGTAGAAACAATGGACAGGAGGGGACTCCTTGACTTCTGTGGGAGAGTTGTTGTTTTTTTTTAGACATGCTCTATGATCTGTGTTCAGAGAGGGGGAGTAGATAAGCTGTGACATCACCTATTGTGAATGGGGGCTCCTGTGTTATTTATATACAGGTGTTGCCTGTCATTGGAGTCCTGTCACTGATGATAATGAAGCGACTGCTGAAAAGTGATGCTAATTTTTATCTCGAATATCTGCACTTCGAGAATTCGCAAAGATCTAGAATATAGTGCTATATCTTCGTAATCGCTAATATTCTAGATTTTTTTTCATCAGTATCCTCCCTTCTTGCTTGTGGGCCAATGAGAAGGCTGCAATGTCTTTGTCTGAGCTTAGCAACCTCCCTAGCAACCAATAGGAAAGCTGCCTACCCCTTACTATATAAGAACCTCCCCAGCAGCCATTTCCTGCAGTTTTTTGCAGTTCTGAGAGAGAGAGAGCAGTGTCATTGCTGTGCTCTGTGCTTTCCACACTACATTAGATAGATAGTTAGCTAGCTCTAGGGGTGCACCGAAATTCCGGCGGCCGAAAATATCGGCCGAAAATGGGCCTAATCCATTTCGGCCGATATTGGTACATATCGGCAGAAAATAGCGGGGAGGGACTGGGAGGAGGAGCTGGGGGCCGGTGCGTTCACTGTGCTCCGGCCCCCAGCTCCAGTAGTTATAAAATGTGTACAATTAATATGGATTCTATTCATGAGGCCCCCTCTGCAGTAGAACATTCAATATAGCCACATCCTACTCACAGGGCTGTTATCTTAATGCTGGCCGGCCGGGCAGACGAGCGGCAGCGTCACGACTGACGTCATGTGCCCGGCCTACTTTCTGAATGAAGGAGGCGGCGCAGGCATGTGACGTCAGTCGTGACGCTGCCACTCGTCTGCCCGGCCGGCCAGCATTAAGATAACAGCCCTGTGAGTAGGATGTGGCTATATTGAATGTTCTACTGCAGAGGGGGCCTCATGAATAGAATCCTTATTAATTGTACACATTTTATAACTAGTCTGTACTGGAGCGGCAATGGGGGGGGGGGTCTGTGGATGGCACTGTTATGGGGTGGGTGGGGGTCTGTGGATGGCACTGTTATGAGGTGGGGGGGTCTGTGGATGGCACTGTTATGAGGTGGGGGGTCTGTGGATGGCACTGTTATGGGGTGGGGGGGTCTGTGGATGGCACTGTTATGGGGTGGGGGGGTCTGTGGATGGCACTGTTATGGGGTGGGTGGGGGTCTGTGGATGGCACTGTTATGAGGTGGGTGGGGGTCTGTGGATGGCACTGTTATGGGGTGGGTGGGGGTCTGTGGATGGCACTGTTATGAGGTGGGGGGGTCTGTGGATGGCACTGTTATAAATATCATTAAAAAAAAAAGTATTTTAAAAGTATTTGGGCAAAAAGGCAGTTTCGGTTTTCGGTCAAGGGCATCCTGAATTTTCGGTTTCAGTTTCGGACCAGAATTTTCATTTCGATGCACCCCTAGTTAGCTCATATATATATATAATACAGATAGTTAGTGGGAGATAGTCAGTGTAGGTTATATCCTGATATAGTGTAGCTGATAGGTTCCAGTGCAGGGTGTTAGTGTCATGTCTGGGTCATGGTCTGGTGGTAGTGGACCGTGACACTTTTGCCGTGCATGCTTGTTGCCGGTGGCTACGTGTTGTTTTAGCATGTTTGGACACTTCCCCTTTAAGTTTGGTGTTTCTTCCCATTTTGGTGTGTACGGGGTTAAGGTGTGCAAGGTGGAGCTGGGTGGGGCCTCATGGCTCTTATGTTGGAGTTGTGAGCAGGAGGTCAGTGGTAGGTCTGAGTATGTGTATGAGTAGGAGCTCCTTGAATGTCTGTGAGGGCCTCCTTGTGGAACATACTGTCATGGTGGGGAGTGGGGGAAAACTCTCCACCGTACAATGTAGGGAATTAGAGAAAGCAACTAGGCTTCTCCTGACCAACAGGACACAAACTGTAATCTATAGACTGGGTGCGGCAGGAAAATGGATGTGCAATGTGCATGTGAGAGATATTGCTCTGCTGTCCATACGTACATGCTACAGGCATAGTGCTGTGATGTCACAACTATACTTAGTGCACCAATCAGTAATATCTACTCAGACCTGATAAAATGTGAAGTTGCATGTATTGCGCAAAAAATGTGCGCATCATTAGTGCCGATTTACGCAATTGCGAATATATTGAGGCACTCTATCTGCATATAAAGCTATTGTTCTGCCATGCATGCGAAATGTGATCAAGAACAGTGCTGTAATGTAAAATTACTTACAGTGATCAGGAGTTCTTCCTCACAGTCCCGAAAGTTGCTGCCAACCATATTCTCCAGTCTCAGGAAACTCCTAGCAGCTTGAAAAATGTAGCAAAGGTGAGCCACGCTCAATAAGTGCATATTACATTGCGCGTTTTTCGCAATCAAGAAAATAATGACTGGAGATAACGAATTCTAGACTTTGCGAATTTATGGTGAATATTAGGCCCAAAATTTGCTAAATATCGTGAAAATGAATATTGCCTATTCTGCTCATCACTAATAACAAGATGTGGCATCTATTATTAGGCCTAGTGGTTAGTGCGAAAACTGCAGTATTTTCTTTTTTTTTTTAAGAGAGAGACATAGAAAATTTAAAATAACCACCAAAAATTCTTTAAAAATATGTTTAACATAAAAACTTGATTTTAACAATGTCATTTTCTTTCGACACATTCCCTTTAAACAAGGTTTTCTAAGAAAAAACACAGTGGCGCAACCTAGGGCGTTGCCTCAATATAGCGGAGGAGTGTGTGATAAATTCTGCTCACCTTGGGCCATGGTGCTAGGAGCACAACAGTCTTGTGGACACGTAGATAATTGGGGCTGAAGCCTGAGGTCCGTCCTTGTAAATCAGGAGTTGGTACTGGGAAAAAGGATTGTATCAGGAGCTGCCGAGGATAGAAAATCTTGAGGCGTAGTCTTTTTGACCGTTTATTATCAGTGTAAAAGCAACGCGTTTCCGGACTTGACTCGTCCCTTCTTCACGCATTGCACAACAGAACACAAACATATGTGCACACAACAGAGAACTACCGCCTTGGTCCGTAAGTCACAGGTCAAGGGTGGTGGAATAAATTCATAATATTTTGAAATCAGGTGGCACTTCACCATCTCTGTGCTTGAGGGCATGATTGTGCTGAAGTGTGCCAGGATGGACGCCTTCAGAGTGAGCTCACTACCAAGACACTCCCTCCTCTATGGCGTGATACATATTCCCCTTTCACGTCACAGTGTATCTATTCCACATCAGACTCAATACTTTCTTTAGGCATGAATTTATTACTTGAATACAGTTCAGCTCAATCCTCACCTTTTTTTTTCCAAGTCCAGGCACTTCCCGCGCTCACATGGGGTGGATTTATTATTTTCTTTCTTTTTATATATTTATTAAATTTTTTTCAAATTCACATTGAAATTGTATCCAAATCAATTATATAACTAACCTATTCAATTCATGAAGGGCCATCAAATAAAAAAAAAAATTGAATTTTTTCCACCACCATTGACCTGTGACCCAGTCTCACCCCTGTTGTGTGAATATATATATACTTGTGTATGCTTAGTATTGTGTAAAGCCTGAAGAAGGGACTAGTCCTGTACCGAAACGTGGTGCTTTTACACTGATAATAAACAGTCAAAGAGACTACGTCTCAAGGTTTCTATCCTCGGCAGCACTGGGCACAGTCCTTTTTCCAGCACAAATTCCCTTTAAAGGGGTTTTCCTACAACTATTTGACGATCGGCTTGCTATATCATTGATTGGTGCTCGTTAAATACAGAAATCTGCTGTCTGAGTAAATCGACATAGTGACTGAGCCATCTTATTAGGTAACATGTACCATAATTCCTACATTAAGAGTGTTTTTCACAAATATAGTCAAAGATGTTGCGGATAGACTCCCTTGCATGGGGCAGAGGGGCCTTTGGATTGTTACTGTAACTTCTTCACCCCCTATACTTACTAGCCCAAATGCAATGCAAAGGACCATGGGAGCAAAAATAAAACTTGTAGAAGAAGTTATAGTAATATGTAGCCTGTACATTGATAAGCATATTCACCATGCTGCTATTTGGAGCACGGGGTATTGACCATAGTGGCCTAGATATCTGTATTTCTATGGTCGCTCGCCACTAGTTGTTTCCATTGTACTGTTTTATCTCTTAGAAAGAAGCAGCATATATTGATTCTTAACAGTTTCCCTTGGGAGAGTTTTCTATTTATCCACCGTCCTGCAACCTTTACGTAAGAGTATAGACCCTGTATACCCCCCTACTGGCTAAAGTAATGGGAATCTGTAGTGACTAACACATACCGTGGTATATACCGAAGCGCACGAGTAATAAACAGTACAACCGCAAATAAAGGGGGTCAGTCAGCACATCCCAATGTGCAGGTGCACACTGTCATGGCTAGAAACATACAGGAAAAAAAGACAATGCAGCAGCACTCATTATAGAAAACTTTCTGGTGCTAATACTACGCTTATTTTGCAAATTTAAGATTCTTGGCAAATACTTTTTGTACAAAATTATTTGGGCCCGTCTGCCAAACGTCACGGCGATCTCTATAAGACGGGAACCTAACACTAAATCCTACCTGGTATGTGCCATTATGGCCACCATAAAATTCAGGGAGTGCAGGTTCCACATGCATGCTGCGTCCACTCTGCTTTTTACCATTTTTGGTGCCATAACGGCCTCCATTAAATCCAGGAATGCAGGTACCAACATGCATGCTGAGCCCACTCTATACCCCTGGTGCCAAATGGCTTCCAATAAATACAATGAGAGCAGACTACAGCTTTATTCTTACTCCAATTAAAATCAGCCTATGGGACATACAGGCTGGTCAGGGGTGCAAGACCAACTGGAGTGCCACACCTCCAGCTCCAGTACAACTACAAACAAAGGGGGTCAGTCAGCACATCCCAAGGTGCACGCTGCCGTGGCTAGAAACATACAGGGAAAAAGACGATGCGGTAGCACTCTGCAAACACAAATAAAGTACAATTATGCCATAATAATTTTGTACAAAAAGTATTTGCCAAGAATTTCAAATTTGCTAAATAAGCGTAGCATTAGCACCAGAAAGTTTTCTATATTTATGGCATTATTGTACTTTATTTGTATTTGCAGAGTGCTGTTGCATTTATTTATTTTTTTCTAGTAATAAACAGTTCATAACGCTCATAGCCCCAGTAGGTCAGTGTTAACACACTCAAATCTACAGAATCTCAGGGCCTCGCACTTCAAAAATTCTACATTTATTACAATATTTTGCTATATATTTTTTATTACAGCCATTTGCCGTAGTGGTAATAATACATCGGGGGATGCAGGGCGATTATTGGATAAATAAAGTCATTGCTAGCGTGAAATCGGCACCCACCAGTAATGTCCTTCATTTATGACTTGGTTTTGGATATTGTCATTACTTCATAAAGCCAAGTGCCAATACACTTATTAATATGACAGCTATAATCAATACGCACTTTCATAGGAATGCACTGCTGCGTGGACTGCCAGAACACGTAGGAGATTGCTGATGTTTACTTGAAGAAATGTGGTTGTTGTGTTTGTTTTTTGCTGGCCTAGATTTTTTTTAACTCAATTTTGAAAAAAAAATATCTTTAAAGGGATTGTCAAATTTTTGCAGCTGTGATTTTTTCTATTTTTAGATTTTATTCACCTATTCAGTTAGCCCAAGCCCACCCATTCACACATCCCAGTATCTCCCCTGTGCGCACCTAACTGCCCGTGACGTCACTAATGCCCTTCCCATCTCTACTGCTGACATTGCTTCCCTGCTTTTTCCTTGGCCTGCTTGTCACAGTGTCTATAGTAAGGGCATCAGCCTTACTATACTTGCTGCGCATGCGCAGCGCTGCTGGTATCTTTACTGTGGGAGCTCCGCCATCTCGCAGTGAAGATACCAGCGGTCGCTGTGCATGCGCAGCAAGTATAGTGAGGCCGATGCCTTTACTATACACTGTGATGAATAGGCCAAGGCAGACATCAGGGAGGTGACATCACCAGCAGAGGGGGCAGGGCATCGGTGACGTTGCAGGCAGTTAGGAACGCACGGGAGAGTTACTGGGTTCTGTTAATGGGCGGGCTTGGACTCACTGAATAGGCGGTCTTAGAGAGTTTGGAAAGTCCTGCTGGACACTTTGCACCCTAATTTGTATAATGAATAAACACTGTTTTCTCAAAAAGGAAATGACAAATAAATATCAAAGATATGTTTTAAACCAAGTCTGCATGCACACCGGCTTGGTAGCATTACTTATGTGGGTCAAATGTTGGTGACAGATTCCTTTTAAAGTGGTTACATATCCCCAATTTCACCCCGGCAGCCCCCTTGACTTGAGCATCGGAGCAGTTCATACTCCGATGCTCTCCTTTGCCCTGCGATAAATTGTGCAAGGCAAAGGCATTTTCTGGAGATCCGGTGACGAACTGGGCTGCCAGGCGTAGGCTTCCGTCCAGCAGTGAGCCCGGTGATGTCACCGGCACTAATGGGCGGGCTTTAGCGCTGCTCTTGCCCGCAAAACGGCTAGGGCAGAGCTACAGCACGCCCATCAGAGCCGGTGATGTCACTGAACACAATGCTGGGCAGAAGCCTCCGTCCGGCAGTGTGTTATTGTAAATAAAAGAGCCCTTGCCCTGCGCGATTTAGCACAGGGCAAGGGAGCGCATTGGAACATGATATTCTCCGATGCCAGCCTCAGGGGGGCTGCCTGGGTGAAATTATGGGTATGTCCGGGTTCAGCTCTGAACCCGGACAACCCCTTTAAATCATTAGAATGACTTAATATGATAAAAATCGCAATTCCCCACTGCTCTCTCTCTCTGAAGCTTACTGGCTTCTAGTTCCATGTCTCTCTCGACCTGCAGGAAATGCATGCTTAGCCAATCACTGGTCACAGCAGTGACCAACCAGCCCAATGGGGACCTGGTAAGCGTCAGGACAGAAGCGATTAATGATCAAGTGAGTATCCGTTTTCTTTATTTTGTAATGCTATCTTGACCCATTTATAAAAATAATTATATCAATCTGACAGCCGCTTTGATATACCAACAGAATTATTTTTAATCATTTTTCATATTAAAAGTGCAGATTTCTGTAGTATATTGTAATATGTAATCGATACAATTGTCAAAATTATGTTCTGACTAAAACCCTACAACATCCCCACCCCCTACCCCCCAGCTGTTCCTATTAACTTCAGTGGGATCTGTGCTGCAGTAACCGGCTCTGCCCACTACATAGTGGATGGACATGTGCATTTCTGGTGCCAATTTTAAGCATTGGAACTACAGAAAAACAGCTGATAGACAGAGGTGTCGGACATCTGCCAATCTAATATTGATGACCAATCCTAGGGATAGCTCACCAGTTGTTACATCCTAGAGAACCCCTTTAAAGGGCATCTGTCAGCAGATTTGTACCTATGACACTGACCTGTTACATGTGCGCTTGGCAGCTGAAGGCATCTGTGTTGGTCCCTTGTTCATATGTGCCCACATTGCTGAGAAGAAAACACAGATGTCATCAGCTGCCAAGCACACATGCCACATGGTTTGAAAACTGCTGACAGATGCCCTTTAAAGTCACAGCTTGAGCATTCAGAGTGGACAGTGGAACGTGATCCTGAAGAACCATTTTCTACCTGCCTTGGATCATCTTGACAAAATATGGGATAGAATAGCTGCTCTCCAATTCAATGATAATGGCTCATTCGATGTGATCGGGTGGTCCTGATAAAGGGCCATTCCACAAGTTCACTCTCCACAGCCCAATCTGTATGCTTATGCCTTGAAATATAAAAATTGGGTTAGATGTGCTTCTGCTGTATCGATACATATGGGTCATATGGGACACCAATATTTGGAATTTGGCGATTCATTTATTTTAACAGATATGGGGTTCTCGGTCAAAGAGAAAATATCCCTCAACTTTAGTGGAATAAGGAGATTATATAGATGTAGGGGTGTAGAATGCAGCAATCATATTACTGAAAACCCAGACCCACCCTGCAAGGACCATATGTAGACCATGATATAGGGCCTGTTTATATAATATTAGCAGCAATTGATTCTGTTTTATGTTCCTTTTTTACATTTCATCAGACAAACGACATGGGGGGAAGACTTTTCAATAGGGCACTTTCATATTGTTGCATTAAACCCTTCCTTATGTCTTTAAGTAGTCCCATCTCTTAACCAATTTAACCCATTCTCTCATTCCTGTAGTTCCCACATCCTCCACTGGTTTCTGTACTTCCTTGTCCCACTCAGCAAAAGACGTGTTATGCTGCATCCAGTCACTGGCTGTCACAGGTTACCGCTGCAGGCAGTGATTGGCTGCAATGTCACATTTCCACATCTAGTGGCTCCAGGAAGTAAAGAGACTGACGAGGGAACCAGAAAGGCTCTATCCACTGTGAAGTCTCCAGCACTGGTGGCAGCCCAAAGCAGCTGATCAGTGGGGGTGCCGTGTGACAGACCCTCACTTATCTGATATTGATGACCTATCTTGATTACAGACCATCTTTATCTCAGTACTGGAAAACTCCTTTAATGGCTTCCTAAGAAATTGAAACGCTTGATTGTCTGAGATGGAAATGTGTCTGGGGACGGACTGATACTAGTTCATCTCAATAAATTAAAATATCATCGACAAATTAATTAATTTCTATGACTCAATTCAAAAAGTGAAACGCATATATTATACAGATTGATAACACAGAGTAATTTATTTTAAAGGGAATCTGTCACCTGGTTTGAGCATATTAAGCTGTCACCATTGGCATGTACAATAAACTACCTTCTTTCCTGCAGTGGTTTTTTGTGATATGCAAATGAACCTCAAAGGTGCCCAGAGGGGCGTTATTCTTCTTCTCTCTAGCCCAGTAACGCCCCCCAGCAGTGCCCAGCCCGCCTTAATTTCGAGCCCAAGCACACCTCCTCTTTATAAAATATCGTACCACAGCCGAGGTGAATGGCGGCGCCCCCTCCACTACGTCAACTAATACATTCAAGCTACACCCCTGGCTTCTTTCTTTCGGCCGCCAGAAATCTTGCGCAAGCGCAGTACCGCTGACTGCCTGTGCGATCAAATAGCTCCTGAGGGCAACAGCTTCAAAAATGTCACTCGGCACCTCGGCTGTGGGACGTTATTTAATAACGAGGAGACGTGCTTGGGCTCGAAATTAAGGCGGGCTGGGCACTGCAGGGGGGGCATTACTGGGAAGAGATGAAGAATAACGCCCCTCTGGGCACCTTCAAGGTTCATATGCATATCACAAAAAGTGCTTTTTTTTATCAAAATGAAACCATGAAGAGAAGAAAGAAGACCACTGCAGGAAAGAAGGTAGTTTATTGTACATGCCAATGGTGACAGCTTAATATGCTCAAACCAGGTGACAGATTCCCTTTAAGCGTATATTTCTATTAATGATGATGATTATGGCTTACAGCTAATGAAATCTTAAAGGGGTTGTCCGGGATCAATAATTTTTTTTTTTTAAGTGTACTCACTGTCAACAGGTGATTCTAGGTCCCCCCATATGTTTTAAGGTATTTTCGCCATTTCTAAACGGCTCCGACAGTCCCCCACGCACTGTTTACATCTCTGTTTATTTTTGTCTAACTTCCTGCCGCTCTGCACTGTGGGTCCCAGTGCAGCGCGGCATCACGTGCATTCAGACGACTCTCCTCTCTGCTGTGACTCCGCCCCCTCATTGTTATTCCGCCTCCTGCCGCACATCGCCATGTCCTCCATGCATCCGCCCCCCTTGAATCATATTCAGCCTCCTGCCGCACATTTTTCTCCCCCCCCCCCTTAGTAACGCCCCCAAATTCCTCCTGTCCTCCGAGTATTGCTTCTATCTCCAGCCTGCCGTCCCATTTGCCTGCATTGGAGGCGTTTACTATGCTAATTAGCATAGTTCCCTTGCCTCCATTGTGAACACGCCCTGCCCGGTGACGTCACTGGACCGGAAGGGCGTGGCTTAGCGCGATCTGTTGCCGAGTGCTCTGCATAATGCCTGCGGCTGATGGTGACGTCACCGGGCTCCCTGCGAAGCGGAAGAAGCAGCTTCGCTCTGCAGAAGGGACCCGGTACGTCATTGAATGTGAGAAAAGACTCACTTCCGGCTGAAGATTTGACTAATGAATACAGGGCATCAGAAAAGTATGGGGAAGGTAGGACAGTCATGTAGAAGATACTTATGTCCTTGTTAAACAATTAAACCTAAGTCCCCAATCCCGGACAACCCCTTTAAAAGTCAGTATTTCAGAAAATTTGAATATTGTGAAAGATTTCAATATTGTAAACTCATGGTGTCACACTCTAATCAGCTAATCAACACAAAACACCTAAAGGTTTCCTAAGCCTTTAAATGGTCCATCAGTCTGGTTTAGTAGGTTAAACAATCATGGTGAAGACTGCTTACTTGATAGTTGTCCAGAAGACAGTCATGACACCCTCCACAAGGAAGGTAAACCATAAACGGTCATTGCCAAAGATGCTGGCTGTTCACAGAGTGCTGTGTCCAAGCTTATTAATGAAAAGTTGAATGAAAGGAAAAGTGTGGTAGAAAAAGTTGCACAAGATACCGGGATAACCACAGCCTTGACAGGAATGTCAAGAAAAGGCCATTCAAGAATTTGGGGGAGATTCACAAGGAGTGGACTGCGGCTGGAGTCAGTGCTTCAAGAGCCAGCACACACAGACATATCCAGGACATGGGATACAGCTGTCGCATTCCTTGCGTCAAGCCACTTATGACCCCGAGGCAATGTCAGAAGAGTCTTGCCTGGGCTAAAGTGAAAAAGGACTGGACTGTTTGCTCAGTGCTCCAAGTTCCTGTTTTCAGATGAAAGTACATTTTGCATTTTACTTGGAAATCAAGATTCCAGAGTCTGGAGGAAGAGTGGAAAGGCACACAATCCAAGTTGCTTGAGGTCCAGTATGAAGTTTCCACAGTCAGTGATGGTTCGTGGAGACATGTCATCTGCTGGTGTTGGTCCACTGTGTTAAATCAAGTCCAACGTCAGCGCAGACGTCTACCAGAAAATTTTAGAGCACTTCATGCTTCCCTTTGCTGACAAGTTTTATGGAGATACCGATTTTAATAACCACAGTATCACTGTGCTTGTTTGGCCAGGACACTCCCCTGACCTACACCCCATAGAGAATATATGGCGTATTGTCAAGAGGAAGATGAGAGACACCAGACCGTACAATGCAGACGAGCTGAAGGCCGCTATCAAAGCAACCTGGTCTTCCATAACATCTCAGCAACGCCACAGGCTGATCGCCTCCATGCCACGATGCATTGATTCAGTAATTCATACAAAAGGATCCCTGACTAAGGCCTCTTTCACACGAGCGTGTCCGGATGTGTCGCGGCAAACCCGCGCGAGTAGGTACCCAATTGCAGTCAGTTTTGACAGCGATTGTGTTCCATGGTGATGGATCATGTGACGGACCATGTGATGAGCATAGTGACGTCATCAAAGGTCCTATTCCCCACAGAACAAGACAGAAGAGATGCCGGCTGCGCGAACAAGTGGATTAAAGTGAGTTAAATTATTTTTATTTATTTTTTAACCGCTCCAGCCCTATTGTACTATGCATTCTGTATTCAGAATGCTATTATTTTCCCTTATAAACATGTTATATGGGAAAATAATAAAGATCGGGTCCCCATCCCGATTGACTCCTAGCAACCGTGCGTGAAAATCGCACCGCATCCGCACTTGCTTGCGGATTCTTGTGATTTTCACGCAGCCCCATTCACTTCTATGGGGCCTGCGTTGCGTGACAAATGCACAAAATAGAGCATGCTGCGATTTTCACGCAACGCACAAGTGATGCGTGAAAATCACCGCTCATGTGCACAGCCCCATTGAAATGAATGGGTCGGGATTCAGTGCGAGTGCAATGCGTTTAACTCACGCATTGCACCCGCGCGGAAAACTCGCCCGTGTGAAAGGGGCCTAAGTATAGAGTACAAATACCCGTCATACTTTTCAGTAGGCCAACATTTCTGCGTAAAAAAAGTCATTTTTTAATTGGTCTTATATAATATTTTAATTGTCTGCATTACTAACTTTTGGGTTTTCATTAGCTGTAAGCCATAATCATCAACATTAAAGGAAATGAAACGCTTGAAATAGATCACTCTGTGTGTAATGAATCTATAGACTATATGAGTTTCACTTTTTGAATTGAATTACTGAAATAAATTAACCTTTTGAAGATATTCTAATTTATTGAGATGCACTAGTATGTTGAGACTGGAACAACACCAGAATGAATGCCTGGAGTATGATGCGTGCGTGCTGCCGTGTTACGTATTTCAACATATTCAGTATTTCAGATAATTCTTAGGCGTTAATTGTGATGATAATTGTTAATAGATATGTTGGCGCACAGTCTGGCTGTATAGACACGCTGATACAAAAGCAGTCGCTGTCTTTTCTTGAGGGAAGCTAGATCTTATATCATGTATGGAGCCGTTTTATTTGATCCGGGTGCACTCGGCACAAATGATTAATTAGCGGCGAACAATAGACTGCAAAGTTTTGGCACATAAAATAAAGGGAAAAAATCATGTTGCTATCAGCCCTCCATATCTACACAGTGCTAATTGAATGCATCTATTAATTAGTTTTTATACAGTTATTAAAGATAATAAGCACGTTGAATAGAAAGCGTCTAATCTCTTCTTTTTTTCTTCAGTCTGCCCAGAAATATACTGTACATATAAAGAATAGCTCTGTACATCCCAGATCATCAAGTGCAATTATGTTAAGTTCAAGATATTTTACATTGTGCAATTCCCTTTGTTGCACAGAGTTTATTGTTACAAAAAAGGATGATTACATGTGAGATTCATTAAAGGGGTTTCAAGGGGTTTAGGGATAAAAAAAAGATTTTTTCCCCCCAGAAACATTGCCACACTTGTCCATGGGCGTGTTTGGTATTGCAGCTAAGCCAAGTACACCTGAAACGAGCTGTGTTATATAAGAGATACAGCCCATGGTTAAGAATGGGACTGTTTCAGCTGTCTGGGACGGGGACCCCCCAAAAATCACAAACACTGATGTCCCAGAGACTTCCACTTACTTCTATGGAGCTGCCAGAGAAAGTGTTGAGTGATCTGCTCAGCAGTTCTATAGAAGTGGTCGGAACCCCAGCCACCAGACACTTAACCTCTATCCAGTGTATATAGGATAAGTGTTGTTAGTAGGAAAGCCCCTTTAATTGGAATCTGTCATCCAATCTTGTGCTTTTTTCTGCTGTAATACATGTGTAGTACTGCAGATTACGAGTCTAGATCACTTTTTTATGTTCCTTTTGTGACCTATTCCCCCACTGCACTTATATACAGAGTCAGGACTGCTGTGCATGCACATGAGTCCTCTTCATTGTGTTAGCACAGCACATCAGTCCTGACTGTGTATTTCAGCGTAACTGTGAGTGCTGACAGTTGGAAAAT
The DNA here is from genome assembly GCF_014858855.1 of Bufo gargarizans. NCBI lineage: Eukaryota > Metazoa > Chordata > Amphibia > Anura > Bufonidae > Bufo > Bufo gargarizans. Next base: position 496,492,511 of record NC_058083.1, on the reverse strand, counting down.
AAAAAATGGCTATGATTACATAATCATCCAGTATCATGGTGACAAATTCCCTTCAACCCCTTCAGGACACAGCCTTAATTCACCTTAAGGACCGGGCCATTTTTTGCAAATCTGACCAGTGTCACTTTAAGTGGTGATAACTTTAAAACGCTTTACTTATCCAGGCCATTCTGAGATTGTTTTTTCGTCACATATTGTACTTCATGACACTGGTAAAATGAAGTAAAAAAAAAAAAAATACCAAATTTACCAAAGATTTGTAAAAAATTGCAAATTTCCAAGATTCAATTTCTCTACTTCTATAATACATAGTAATACCTCCAAAAATAGTTATTACTTTACATTCCCCATATGTCTACTTCATGTTTGGATCATTTTGGGAATTATATTTTATTTTTGGGGGATGTTACAAGGCTTAGAAGTTTAGAAGGAAATCTAGCAATTTTTCAGAAATTTTCAAAAACCCAATTTTTAGGGACCAGTTCAGGTCTGAAGTCACCTTGTGAGGCTTACATAATAGAAACCACCCAAAAATGACCCCATCTAAGAAACTACACCCCTCAAGGTATTCAAAACTGATTTTACAAACTTTGGTAACCCTTTAGGTGTTGCACAAGAGTTATTGGCAAATGGGGATAAAATTTGAGAATCTAAATTTTTTGGCAAATTTTCTATTTTAATCCATTTTTTCCAGTAACAAAGCAAGGGTTAACAGCCAAACAAAATGCTATATTTATTGCCCCGATTCTTTAATTTGCAGAAACACCCCATATGTGGCCGTAAACTACTGTAGAGGGAAAGGTGCGTCGTATGGTTTTTGGAAGGCAGATTTTTCTGTACTGGTTTATTTACACCATGTTCCATTTGAAAAAGGACAAAACAGTTGGCTCACTTAGGTTTGACCACGCCTGGTGCTCAGGATCAAAAGAAACACCCCTAGTTCTGAATAAAATTGGTAGAAGATGGAACCGGCACTCAAAACACTTGTAATTCACGTGGAGATAAAATTATTACAATTTATTAAATGCACATGTGCATATATAGAACAAATAATAACAATATTTGCACAGATATTAATAGAAAAATGATATTTGGATCGAAAATGGTATGACAATATGAAAGGACATGGAGTTAAGATCATACAAAAATTGCTTAGAAAATCACTTGATGACATCCCACACGAGAAGCTGCACCGAAAATTTGCATAGCCAGAGGATTGCGTCATAAGTGCCAAGCCTCACATACCAAGTGAAATCAATTAAAGCGATAATGAGGAAGGTATAAAGTCGAGATCACAGAGCACACAGGTCACCCACTGAGGAAGAGACAAGGAGGTCTTGAAACGCGTCTGGTCGGAATACCTATGTGATAAGGAATCTCGACAATACATGGCCATGTACTAACACATGAAAATCTGATTGAGACTTTATCGAAAAAAGCACTATCGAAAGAAGAATTATCCTACTCACGTTTGTACCAAGCTCACGCAGGAAGCAAGACGAGATCTCGATCAAACCGGAACCAACATTGCCAGGGCGGAGAACAGCTGATCTGTGGGACGCCACAGCAAGACATTCCCGCACACCGAACGAGACAAAGTATCGGGGTACACAGTGAGTAGTGAAATTATTCGAATAGATCGATATTGCATAAGGACACAAAGCCTCCTTCACCTAGGGGTAAAACAGCGGAAATACGGCTGGGACTGTATATGACGCATTTGGCATAGCAGAATATCACAGACTGGATAGACATTTTGAATGTTATATTAGGGAAGAGCATATAAAAGAAAAGATGTACACCATCTAATCCACCATTTTATCTACCATCGGTTTGGATTTAACATATGACGCACAGAGACATTTGTAGCAACGATACAACCTATGTTGCTGACAACGGTTTAGGTCAGGCTGGGGAAACTGCTCTATCTGAGCCAACTGCGATCTAACAATCACCCCCACAGGGGAGATACGGATGCAGTGGGCTCGACCTAGCGGATCCGGTACCTGATACACCCATACTTGTGCGACCATAGAGCAATTTGCGATCCTGTATAGAATTTTATCGGTTTTATAATTTTATTGTTATTGTTATTATTTGTTCTATATATGCACATGTGCATTTAATAAATTGTAATAATTTTATCTCCACGTGAATTACAAGTGTTTTGAGTGCCGGTTCCATCTTCTGCCAATGTCCCATTTGAAGCCCCCCTGATGCACCCCTAGAGTAGAAACTCCATAAAAGTGACCCCATCTAAGAAACTACACCCCTCAAGGTATTCAAAACTGATTTTACAAACTTTGTTAACCCTTTAGGTGTTGCACAAGAGTTATTGGCAAATGGGGATGAAATTTGAGAATTAAATTTTTTGGGCAAATTTTTAATTTTAATCCATTTTTTCCAGTAAAAAAGTAAGGGTTAACAGCCAAACAAAATGCTATATTTATTGCCCTGATTCTGTAGTTTGCAGAAACACCCCATATGTGGCCGTAAACTACTGTACAGGCACACAGTAGGGCGTAGAGGGAAAGGTGCGCCGTATGGTTTTTGGAAGGCAGATTTTGCTGGACTGGTTTATTTACACCATGTCCCATTTGAAGCCCCCCTGATGCACCCCTAGAGTAGAAACTCCATAAAATTGACCGCATCTAGGAAATTACACCCCTCAAGGTATTCAAAACTGATTTTACAAACTTTGTTAACTCTTTAGGTGTTGCACAAGAGTTGTTGGTAAATGGGGATGAAATTTGAGAATTTCAATTTTTTGGCATATTTTTCATTTTAATCAAATTTTTCCAGTAACAAAGCAAGGTATAACAGCCAAACACAATGCTATATTTATTGCCCTGATTCTGTAGTTTGCAGAAACACCCCATATGTGGCCGTAAACTACTGTGCGTGCACACGGTAGGGCGTAGAGGGAAAGGTGCGCCGTGTGGTTTTTGGAAGGCAGATTTTGCTGGACTGGTTTATTTACACCATGTCCCATTTGAAGCCCCCCCCCGATGCACCCCTAGAGTAGAAACTCCATAAAAGTGACCCCATTTTGGAAACTACGGGATGTGCTTGTGTGACCACCACTCGATGACCGGCCTGATTTTGTACAGGTGGTCATAGGCAGGATCACCTCGGGGGGGACATGCTGCATTATCTGAATAATGCAGGCATTTCCGGATGGCCTCAAACCGGGAGCGTGTCATGGCCGAACTGTAAAGTAGGGTCTGGTAGAGGACGTCCCCACTCCAGTAATGCCTGACACTAGGTTTTTTGACTAGGCCCATGTGCAGCACGAGGCCCCAAAATATCCTCATCTCGGCTGCACTGACCGGGGTCCAGCCACCGGGCCTAGCCAAAAAGGAGCCCAGGTGTTGAGCAACTAACTGTTGGGCGTACAGGTTCGTCTGCTCCACCATCAGATTTACAAAGTGGTCACTGAAAAAAAGACTAAAATAGTCGTATTCAGTGAAGCCCACTGTGGGAATCTGGATTCCTGGTTGGCCTACAAAATCAGGAATCACGGGCTCAAATCGCTCTGGGGTACACCAGACAAGTTCACCGGCAGGGGGCTCCAGTGGATTTAACTGGTGGGCCAGGAAACTAGTACGAGCCCCAGAGCTGCTCGTACTAGGGTGGGCCACAGGGTCCCTAGCATGGCGGTCCCCTTGCTCCACCTTGGGGGCTCATCAACATCGCTAGATGATGAGGAGGACGCGGATGACAACAGGAAAGTGGGGTCATCCTTGTCCTCACTAGGACTCTCGGAGTCGGAGGCAAGCTGGGCGTATGCCTTCTCGGCCGAGAACATCCGGCGGGCCATAGGGGAGTGTGTGTCTGCGTGTGTGTGTGTGTGTGCGTGCGTGTTAAACTTTATTTGGTGTGTGTGTGTGTGGGGGCACGGGTGTTCGTGAACTCACCCTAAACCTATCAGACAAAAAAAAACTAACGAAAAAAAGGGCTGATCAACCGTCCGAAGCTGCAGCACCCCTGGGGGGTCTAGGGTCACACAGCTGTATTTAGGGTGATACAATCAAAAATAGCTTTTTATTTTTTTTTTTCTTCTCACTAACTTGCCTAAAATATCCCTGCCTAATCTAACCTGTCCCTAGCCTTTCCCTAATTACCTGGGCGCTGGGGCACAGATGGTGTGCTGGGACACAGATGGGGGTGCTGGGGTGATAGGAGGAGGGGGGAGCAGGGTCACTAGTGAGGTGACAGGAGGAGGGGGAAGCAGATGTCACTAGTGAGGTGACAGGAGGAGGGGGAGCAGGGTCACTAGTGAGGTGACAGGAGGAGGGGGAAGCAGATGTCACTAGTGAGGTGACAGTAGGAGGGGGGAGCAGGGTCACTAGTGGGGTGATTGGAGGAGGGGGGAGCAGGGTCACTAGTGAGGTGTCAGGAGGAGGATAGAGCAGTGTCACTATTGAGGTGACAGGAGGAGGGGGGAGCAGGGTCACTAGTGGGGTGACAGGGGGAGGGGGGAGCAGGGTCACTAGTGGGGTGACAGGGGGAGGGGGGAGCAGGGTCACTAGTGGGGTGACAGGGGGAGGGGGGAGCAGGGTCACTAGTGAGGTGACAGGGGAGGGGGGAGCAGGGTCACTAGTGAGGTGACAGGAGGAGAGGGGATTCACCGGGGACCAGTAACATGAGTCCATGGCTCCTTACCTCTCCAGCGGCCCTGTCATGTTTCCCAAGGTCCTCGGGCAGCGGGACCCTGCTCTCCTTACAACAGCCACCCCTGGAGCCGGCCCCTCCTACTTCCAGCTCCCGCCGGCTTCCCCTGCCTGACCCGACCTGTATCGCTCTGCCGCGCCTATACCAACCAATAACAAAGCTCGTTGCGCTGCCTGTGCCGTTCACAGCGCTCACTGCGCTGATGAATGTGGGGGAAAATACTTTTTTTCAGTGAGTCAAACGGACCGCATAAGGCCTCTTTCACACTTGCGTTGTCCGGATCCGGCGTGTACTCCACTTGCCGGAATTACACGCCGGATCCGGAAAAACGCAAGTGAACTGAAAGCATTTGAAGACGGATCCGTCTTCAAAATGCGTTCAGTGTTACTATGGCACCCAGGATGCTATTAAAGTCCTGGTTGCCATAGTAGGAGCGGGGGAGCGGTATACTTACAGTCCGCGCGGCTCCCAGGGCGCTCCAGAATGACGTCAGAGCGCCCCATGCGCATGGATGACGTGCCATGCAATCACGTCATCCATGCGCGTGGGGCGCCCTGACGTCACTCTGAAGCGCCCCGGGAGCCGTACGGATGGTAAGTATGCTGCTCCCCCGCTCCCCACTACACTTTACCATGGCTGCCAGGACTTTAGCGTCCCGGCAGCCATGGTAACCATTCAGAAAAAGCTAAACGTCGGATCCGGCAATGCGCCGAAACGACGTTTAGCTTAAGGCCGGATCCGGATCAATGCCTTTCAATGGGCATCAATTCCGGATCCTGCCTTGCGGCAAGTGTTCAGGATTTTTGGCCGGAGCAAAAAGCGCAGCATGCTGCGGTATTTTCTCCGGCCAAAAAACGTTCCGGTCCTGAACCGAAGACATCCTGATGCATCCTGAACGGATTTCTCTCCATTCAGAATGCATTAGGATAAAACTGATCAGGATTCTTCCGGCATAGAGCCCCGACGACGGAACTCTATGCCGGAAGAAAAGAACGCAGGTGTGAAAGAGCCCTAACGCAGCTTCGCGGGCTGGATTTGGCCCGCGAGCCGTAGGTTGGGCATCACAGCTTTAGTGAATTTGCTCCTGTTTTCTCTAGGCCAGTGTTTCCCAACCAGTGTGCCTCCAGCTGTTGCAAAACTACAACTCCCAGCATGCCTGGACAGCCTTTGGCAGTCCGGGCATGCTGGGAGTATTAGTTTTGCAACAGCTGGAGGCACACTGGTTGGGAAACACTGCTCTAGGCTGTACACTTCTGGCAAATCCCCAAAATGTCTGTCCCTATGGTCTCTTCTGAATCTCGCACATCTCCAGCTCTGAGAACCTTCAGAAACATTTCTATACATACTTTTGACAGATATTAGAAGTCCATTTATAAAATGTACTTTTGTATTCTGTACACTTTGGTTTGTTTATTCTCTAAAATGGACATGAAGATTTACCAAAGCAAATAAAAGATACTTTCAGGTCTTCAAAAAGCAAATTGCAGTTTAATTAGTTGTCTGCAATTTCTCCTTAAAATGTTTTTGTGTTGATCTTTTTTTGTGTGTGTGTGTTTATATATATATATACACACATTATTTATTTTATATATATCTACCTTATATGTTTTGCTGGAGGTTTCTAATTAATATTTTTTTTTTCTGTATAATGCCTCTGATTTACCTGTCACTGTTTCTCTTGCCCGTAAGTAAACCACGTAGTATCTTCCACTTGCATACTCATGACGCCGACTGAAGTTTATTGTATATTCCACACTTAAAGCTACAACTCATTTTATTTATTTGCGACAAGTGGCGCAGTAAAGAGCAAGTTGCCCTGGCTTCTTGTCGTCCCCATTCTGAGCTGCAATTTCTTTTCTTTTCAGTGCGCCAGTGTGTTTTGTCCAACATTGTTGTGTAAATTGTTAGCTGCGGGTCCCTTGTTCATAGGAAAGCTTTTGTTACGTTTTACATTCACGCTGATAAGTACAACTCAATATTTCTGCCTGTTTGGCAGGATTGCGTTTTCTGCCTGTACATATCCTTCATGCCTCATCTTCCCGAGGATGATTTTTGCTCCCAAAATAAGAAGAGGCGTTTTCCTTGAGGCTGCATGTTATCCTCTTATCCCTACTGTTTTGGAATAGAGCGTAACCAGCTGGAGAACTGTAAGAAGTCTGATAATGCAGCTATTTTCTGCTGTCTCGTCTTAATCTTGTTACACAAATGGTTGTGAAGAGATTCATGAATTTTAATTTTGCCCTCTGCATTAGCGCGTCATGTCACTCATACGCAGCTGCATTCTACGGGGAGATGTTTTCCCCTCCTCCTACAACAAGGGTGGGGTGGGGGGGACGAAAAATTAGTTACAATCTTGGCAGTAAAGCAAGTTACAAAAAAAAATAAAAAATCCACAGATTTAGGCAGCCACCCATGAAGCTGATTAACAGTCAGTGATCAGGAGGAACAGCTTTGCCTCTTAAACTTTTCACCTTTCATTGTTAGCTGTGAAATTTTATTTCCGTTAAAAAAAAAAAGCAAGCCTGTAATCAAAACTGTGCAATGCCACACTATATGCCGGTGCTTTTTTATTTTTTTTGTCAGACTGTGTCACAACCAGCTCTAGGAACAAGGCAGTGGGGACGGTACGTTAACACTTTTATGCCATTGTGTTTGTGTGGGTTTTTATTTCCATTGCTGGTAATTATTGTTAATATTCTGGCAAATAAGAGTTAAAATAGTGGAAAAAATAAATATATAAAAAAATAGAATAAAATTTAGTATTTGCCTATAGTGTATTTGCCTTCAACTTACCAGAGCTCTGCTATCCTGGTGTCAAGACGGCTGACTTTTCACCTCCATTTCCTTATTTAAATGCCTATCCCAAGTGCCCGATATTTCTAATCTCTGCAGAGTGTTGTTGATAATTGTGAATTGTCTTTAAGGTAAACAGTATGAAACCCACCGATTCCACCCCCCCTCCCCCCCCAATCCGGCAGCTGCTGTTCACCCGGTGGGTCTGAGCTTGCTACATCCAATTACACTGTAACCCATAAAGCTACTAATAGCAACTATATTATTGCCTCCTTAGCTGCTTTCTTCGACCTTATTCTGCGTATCAAATTGGAAAATCGCATTCTTTTCATCAGGGTTTTGTTTTACTTTACGTTTCGCCGATCTGAAACAATAAAGGTGTTTTAATTAGCGAAATGTGTTTTCTGTACAGCAGGCAATTTATTTGACATTTTACACAAAAGATATTTTCTACCAGTGCTAAACACCTACACTAAAAGGCTCGAGGCTTCTTTTTTTTTTCTTTTTTATTCAGTCGTTTTATTTTACAGCACTTTAACATGTAAAATATCTGTGTTGGCATTTTATTTCATCAGGAAATAGTTCTAGGTGAGCTAAAATGCATGTCAATTTTTTTAATATATTATTTGTATAATGACTTTGTTTCTATGAATATAAATAAAAAATAATTGACCTTTAAGGTGACAACGCATTGTGAGTAGATACATTAGAAGCTGAAGATATTATAATGGAATCAGATCACCTGTAGTCCCTGCATTATGCTTCTTGTCTGTCATGTGACTTCCCTTTCTCTCCCTCGCTTTCTCTCTCTCTCTCCAGTCGCAGCTAGAATATAACTCATTTCTATATTTAATCTCTGACCAATATACGAGCCGCTTTACGTATTTTACTCACCTGGGGGAAAACGCGAAAAGAAATCCAACTGAGATTGCTTAATACATAGATTAGTTAAATATCCAGTGCTTTTAGACACGTTTCTATAGCGCGTTATGTTATAGCCTAAAATACTAATGTTACACCATGCCCTCAAATTATCGACCTGCTTATATAGCGTTCAGTATTCTTAGTAGTAGCTTTAATAGGTCGTGTGTATTTATTATTATTATGATGATGATTATTACTATTTATTATTATTTCATTTGTAACAGCATTTTATAAATGAAGAACATTCAAAACAATATTCGGGGAAGATCTCTTCAATATTGTCTTGATCTATTGGATGTGCTATATTATATACTTTGTACCGGTATTAAAAAAAATTCTACATCAACTTTTTAATATCATTCTGGTTTATTGCATTGTGGAGAACTAGATATTCCCATATAGTACTCTCTTATCCCTTTTTTTTTTTTACTGTTTCAGATTCAGGAAGAAGATAGTGACGTTTACGACCCAGACATCCATTATCCGATATTACTCATCCTCACATCAAGATAGTGAAGTTTCATCTGCAGAAATACAATCTCACAAGTTGCTTTTTTTCTGGGCATTTCATGTTATTTTTCTTTTTTATTACACCTAAAATAAAAGTCACAATTGAAAGCAGGTTTTATAATTGTAATTTTATACTAGGTATATATATATATATATATATATATATATATATATTTTTTTTTTTTTTTGCATTCTCTTGTTCATTTTTCTCGACTTGCATAACCCCCCTCCGAAGACTATAAGAAATGACTGGATCAGACAAAAGCCTCATGAACTGACCATTTGTCCTGTGGACACAAAGGCTCACCCGGCCCTCGGCTCCTCCTCCTCAATTATCTGCGATTAGTCTCAGTATGTTGAGTCAAGAAGGGGGAGTAAACCGAGTGCTTATTATCTGTTTAGGTAGAAGAAGAGCACATTTAGGGCCTCTCTTAGAATGAAAAGTGAGCTCTAATCAGATCCCCAAAGAAAATGGGTGTTCTTTTCGAAATCTTACCAAAACACACCTTGTTTTATTTATGGAAATGTTGCATTCTACAGTACAGATAAATGCTATAATCAAATCAGGCAAAGCTCTCATGAATATTTACCACTGTATGTGATTACAATGTAATGTTGTTCAGTGCTCGGGTGACTATTTTGTAGGCTACAATGGCCTATTGTGAAAATTCAAATCAAAGACCTTAACGTGGGCTAAAAAAAAAAAAAATAGCAGTGTATTATATCCAGGCAAATTGTTTCTAGAATGTTTTTCTAGTTAAGAAAATATGAAAAAAAAAAATTCTGAACGGAATTGATTGCGGTTTTCTTCTATGTTATTCTGTTATTTTTTTTAGAATTTTAGAATAATAAACAGAAGTGGATATCCAGGAACACCCTTGAGACAAATTAAAATCTAAGGGGATTTTTTTTTTAAGAGAAGGGGCTTACCTGTAAATCTCAGTCCCGCTATGGTAGAATTTTGAGGTTATTATACAAGATGATTCAAGGTAAAAAATACTTGCAGCCTTTCCTGTCAGTGTTGAAGTACTTCAGATTAAAGTTCATGATTAGGAGATTATTTTTCCCTTAATATACTGCACATTTTTTGCTTTTTGCCTGATGTCATGTACAGAACAGCTCACTGTGGTTGCATTAATCACAATAAGTCGTTGTCACCATCGTCGTAGAGGAGGTCTAGTATTTCTTCATGGACAAAGGAAGTACAATGAATGAATCAGGAAAGGCTTAAGGTTTATTAGACAATAATGGGTGCTGTTGCTATGTGACCTTCCTACCTTAACAAAGAGTTTTTGCCCTCCTATTCAAAGCAAAAGGTAGAAATTGTATCCCTAATTTATCTTTCCTACTTGCAGGATTAAAAGTAAAGTTACTCACACACCATGAAATCAGCAGTAATGGGCAGTGCATAGAAATTATCCATCTGGACAGCAGTCACGCTGTATTTTCATCCGACAGTCTTGGTTGTGTTGTGGCCACAAACTTGACACTCTCTTACCTGGCTGTCTCATGTTTGTCACCTGCATCCCTGCAAGTAGCTTATCTTTTGCAGTATAAGCAGCCACCATTGAGATTCCTTGGCCATTGTCATGTTCCTTCATCTTGGCTGTAGGGCCTCTACTTGACGGCAAATTTTGTCATTCCACAATTGTCCTTCTAGCCTTAAGGTCCCTTTAAAAGGGGACATTGTAACAGACGATTGTCGGGAAGGCAACGTTCCTTCCCAACAATCGTCTGCTCGCCAGTGAAGGAAACAGCTGCATTTACATGCAGTGATCTCCTCCACAGTATGAGGAGGAGCAATCGCTAATGAGTATTCCTATGAATGCTTGTTAGCGATTATCAGGCCTATTTTTAGCCTGTGTAAAGGGCCCTTAAGTCACACAAATCCTCGGACCAATTTTACAGAAAGCCTTTTCACCTAACTTTTTTTTCCCAGAGATCGTGGACACAGAGCAGTGTGTCCAAACATGGGTATACAAATTAAATGTAGATGGTCTGGCCCAAACCCATGGTCCCAGCAGTAGTAGGTCGCAAGGCCAGTCTCCTTACCAGAACGTTACTCCAGGTAACACTGTGTTTGCAGCGGTAGTCAGAGAGATATTTGCTTTGAAGACAATATAACAATTCATTTTGTGTCTCAAACAGAAACATTTAAGGGGTTGTCCAGGTTCAGAGCTGAACCTGGACATATCCTCTTCTTCCCCCACTCAGCCCCTCCAACATAAGCATTGGAGCATTTCATCCTCTCCCTTGCCCTGCGCTGAATCGTGCAGGGCCAGGGCTTTTTCTGCAGATCCGGTGATGTACTGGGTCTCTACGAGGTGGAGGCTTACATCTAGCAGTGTTCCTGGTGACGTCACTTGCACTAATGGGCGGGCTTTAGTGCTTTTCTAGCCTGTAAAATGGCTAGGGCAGCTCTAAAGCCTGCCCATCATGGCCGCTGAGGTTACTGGGCTCACTGCTAGGCAGAAGCCTGGGAGGGGAGCTACTGACAGAGGCGATAAGAGGTGGCCGGGAACAGGTGCTACAGCGCATGTGCATGAGCCAATGCACACTTGCTCCCATGATCCCGACCAGTATTCTTCGGCATTGCAGTGGTGGACGTAACCCCTATAGATGAGCAAGGTCTAAAAACAATCAAAATTGTCAAAATTAAGGACTGGAGGAATTATTGCTAATGAAACCATTTTGATAAGTGACTTGTATTACTTTTTTACACATAATAAATATCGAAGCTTGAGGTGAGACAACCCCTTTAACATAGCAACTGTTAAATAGCGTGGTGTTAGTAATACAATGACATAAATATGTTTTGTTTCCTCGGAAATCAAAATCTGTAAAGCACCAGTCATTGTGATACACTAATTATATATTGACATCATTGTATTTTTGGAGACACACTGCTGCTGTTTTTTTTTTGAACCACAGACACAAGTGGATCCAGCAGGAAGGACAGTATAAATCCTGTCTTTTGAATCCATGCCTGGCTTTGGCTCAAAGACTGCAGTGGCGTTTTTCCAACATACGCTGTATTTTGAAGCACCCCAAGGCCTCGTTCACACTTCTGTGTCAGTATTACGTACGTTAACAATAGTGTCCTTATTTAATCTGTGAAGATGTTCGTGAAGAATAGGTGGATGGTCCATGTGTCCGTTTTTACCCTCTGTGTGTCATCCGTAAGCAACTGATATTGCTCAGCTGAAAATTTATTTCAAGAGCATTTGCTATCTATCTTCCGTGAAACACGTACGCACCATGGTGATTTTTATGCACCCATAGACTTCAATGGGCATGTTTGGTCTGCATCATGGACCAAAGTAGTGCATGTCTCCGTGATTTTTTTTAATGAACCCACGGTCAGTAAAAAAAAAATATACTGATGTGTGAACAGACACATTTAAATTAATGGGTACGTGTGCTGTCCGTGGAAAATGCAGACAGCATATGTCCGTGACAAATGAAAATGGAAGAACTTCTACTTCTCATCCCTGCAGGATCCACTTCTGGTTTTGTCTCAAAAAATTGCCACAAAAAACAGTGTCTGATTTTTCGGCATACAATCGCTAACAATTAAGTGGAATACTTCCGCCGATTGCCTGGTGAACGAGCAAACGCTCAATCATCGGGCAATCCAAATCTTTTGACATGTTAAAAAATTATCTTTTGCAGGCGCCAGATCGTGGTGTCTAATAACGATCTGCCGCTGGCAAACCTTGACATGGGACGAGTGATGGCCTAGCGATTGCTCCTCTCCATGCTGCGGAGGAGAATTTTGATAATCTTTAAGGGTACTGTAGTCCACCCATTCCAGTTATTACTTTTTTGCCCTCCTGAACCCTCTCCAGCTCTGCTATGTCTGCCTTGTTCACAGGAGCCCAGAACTGTACACAGTCCTCCATGTGTGGTCTGACTAGTGATTTGTAAAGTGGCAGGACTATGTTCTCATCACGGGCATCTATGTTCCTTTAGATGCAACCCATTATCTTTTTGGCCTTGGCAGCAGCTGCCTGACACTGGTTTCTATAGCTTAGTTTGTGGGTCACCAAAATTCCTAGGTCCTTTTCCATGTCAGTTTTATCCAGTGTTTTACCATTTAGTATGTACTGGTGACTTGGATTATTCCTTCCCATGTGCATAACCTTACATTTGTAAGTGTTAAACCTCATCTGCCACTTCTTTGCCCAAGCCTCCAATCTATCCAGATCGCTCTGTAGTAGTATACTGTCCTCTTCAGTGTTAATTACTTTACACAGTTTAGTGTCATCTGCAAAAATAGATATTTTACTGTGCAAGCCTTCTACAAAATCATTAATAAATATATTGAAGAGAATAGGGCCCAATACTGACCCCTGTGGTACTTCACTAGTGACAGTGACCCAATCTGAGTGTGTACCACTATTAACCACCCTCTGTTTTCTATCACTGAGCCAGTTACTTACCCACATACAGACGTTTTCTCCCAGTCCGAGCATTCTCATTTTATATACTAACCTTTTATGTGGTACAGTGTCAAATGCTTTAGAGAAGTCCAGATATACGACATCCATTGATTCGCCGCTGTCAAGTCTAGAACTTACCTCCTCATAGAAACTGATTAAATTAGTTTGACATGACCGATCCCTCATGAAGCCATACTGATATGGCGTTATTTGCTTATTTTCATTGAGGTACTCCAAGATAGCATCTCTTAGAAAACCTACAGTTTACCCACAACAGATGTTAAACTTACTGGCCTATAGTTTCTGGGCTCTGTTTTTGGACCCTTTATAAATATTGCCACCACATTTCCTATGCGCCAATCCTGTGGAACACTGCCTGTCATTATAGAGTCCTTAAATATCCGAAATAAGGTTCTGGCTATGACATTACTTAATTCTCTTAGAATACAGGGGTGTATGCCATCTGGTTCCAGCGATTTGTCTATTTTAATCTTTTTAAGACGCCGCTGTACTTCTTCCTGGGTCCGACAGGGCACTTTTAATGGGGAATTTACTTTTACATTCTGCATTTTATTTGACAGTTTATTTTCTTCAGTGAATACAGTGGAGAGAAAAATATTGAATAGCTTTGCTTTCTCCTCATTGCTCTCTGCAACTCCCCGCTCGTTACTCTGTAAAAGGCCGACACATTCAGATTTATACTTTTCACCATTTATATAATTGAAGAACATTTTAGGGTTAGTTTTACTTTCTTTGGCACTTAATCTCTCGGTCTCTAGTTTGGCTGCTTTTATTTGTTTTTAACATATTAAAATTTTTTCCTTATAGTGTTTCAGTGCTTCCTCGATACCCTCCTGTTTTACTGATTTAAATGCTTTCTTTTTGTCATTTATTGCTTGCTTTACAATTCTTTTTATCCACATAGTTTTTTTTTCTTGTTCCTTAAACTTTTATTCCCATAAGGTATGTACCTCTCACAATTAGATTTTAGGATGGTTTTAAAAATATCCCATTTTGTGGCTGTATTTTTATTTTTAAGGACTTTTTCCCAGTTAGTTAGGCCTATGGCTTCTCTAAGGCTACTTTCACACTAGCGTTCGGGGCTCCGCTTGTGAGTTCCGTTTGAAGGTTCTCACAAGCTGCCCCGAACGCATCCGTACTGCCCTAATGCATTCTGAGTGCATGCGGATCCGCTCAGAATGCATCAGTCTGGCACCGTCTGTCCTCCGCTCCGCTCAGCAGGCTGACACCAGCGTTCGGGTGTCCGCCTGGCCGTGCGGAGGCAAACTGATCCGTCCAGACTTACAATGTAAGTCAATGGGGACGGATCCATTTGAAGTTGACACAATATGGCTCAATTTTCAAACTGATCCGTCCCCCATTGACTTTCAATGTAAAGTCTGGACGAATCCGTCTGAGCAACTTAATGCAGACGGATCCGTTCTGAACGGATCCCATCGTCTGCATTATAGGAGCGGATCCATCTGTGCAGACACCAGACGGATCCGCTCTGAACGCAAGTGTGAAAGTAGCCTTAGTTGGCTAAATTTAGCTTTTTTGAAGTATGGTATTTTTGTTCCTCCATGAAGAAACACTCTTTTGAGTGACAATTGGAAGGCTACTACGTTATGGTCATTATATCCCAGGTGTCCCCCAACCTGCACATCTGTTGTTCTGTCAGGCCTATTTGTTAATACTAAGTCCAGTATGGCCGTCCCTCTAGTCAGCTCCTGAACCAGTTGGAATGAGAGTGAACACTGAGCGCTTCTGTCTCGTTTTAACAATCAGCGTCAGCACTCGGACCCGCATAATCAAAACCGTTAAAGAGAACCTATCACCACAAAATGTAGGCAGCATGTTATAGAGCAGGAGAAGCTGAGCAGATTGATACATAGTTTTGTGGGAAAAGATTCTGTAAGACCTAATTTATATATTTATATTTCTGCTTTTTCTGACTTCATTTGTACACAGGGAAGGTGTTATCAGTAATTGATAGCATTCCCAGTGTAAGTGTGTATGCAAGATAGCTTTCAGTCACTGATAGCTGTAAATGGGGGGCGGTCTTAAAAGAGTATTCGTGATCTTAAAGGAGTATTCGTGGTTTCATAAAATTGATGACAGGTCATCAATATCAGCTTGGTAGAGTGTCTAACCCCAGCCGTTCAGCTGTTTAAAGGGGCTGCGGTTCTAGTGCGAGCACTATGTTCTCTTTATTTTTTACCTGCCCAGCATGTACTTTGTAGTGGTGGTGCAGTGAAATTACAGCTGTTCATCCCTTTCAAGTGAATGGTAGAGGAAGCTGTAATTACACTGCACCATCACTACAATGTAGAGAGTGTGCAGGTAAACATTGAAGAGGATGCAGCCCTCAGCACCGCAGCACCTTTTAAACGGATGATCGGCGGGGGTGGCGACAATCAGACCCCCATCGATCTGATATTAATGACCTGTCCTGAAAATAGGTCATCTATTTCATGAAACAAGAATACCTTTTTAAGTTCAGAAAAATATGAGATATAATTGTACAAATAACAAGTTTTACAGAATATTTTTCCATAAAACTATATATCAATCTGCTCAGCTCATCCTGCTCTATAGCATGCTGCCTGCAGATTACCTGCCATGTCATTTTACGTGGCCTTTGCAAGGTTGTGTAAAAGACAGGGAACCGCCGTTTGGAATAGTAATTCGCTATACCTGGCGGTGGTCCTTTTACAAATTAGGGCTGCGGTAGGGTGACGTTGTGATATTATGCGCAGACTACAGAGGCCTGAGAGGGAAGGTGGAGGAGCTGAATGTCTGCCTGGCTAAAGGATGTGCCTGCCACCTCTGCCAGGTGTATCTTTGGTGATGTGGTCTGGAGTCTATGGAAGTGCACTAGTTACAAGTAGACTGGTCTGGTCAGTCTGGCTGCCAGTAATATGAATAATTTTGGCTCCATAGGAGTGCACCTAACATCAACATCAAGTCTGTATTTAGAGAGTTATCTCTGTGTTATCTATGGTGTTACATAGGACTGCAGGTGACATAGAAACATAGAATGTGTCGGCAAATAAGAACCATTTGGCCCATCTAGTCTGCCCAATATACTGAATGCTATGGATAGCCCCTGGCCCTATCTTACATGAAGGATGGCCTTATGCCTATCCCATGCATGCTTAAACTCCTCCACTGTATTTGCAGCTACCACTTCTGCAGGAAGGCTATTCCATGCATCCACTACTTTCTCAGTAAAGTAATACTTCCTGATATTACTATTAAACCTTTGCCCCTCTAATTTAAAACTATGTCCTCTTGTAGCGGTTTTTCTTCTTTTAAATATTCTCTCCTCTTTTACCTTGTTGATTCCCTTTATGTATTTAAAAGTTTCTATCATATCCCCTCTGTCTCGTCTTTCTTCCAAGCTATACATGTTAAGGTCCTTTAGTCTTTCCTGGTAAGTTTTATCCTGCAATCCATGTACCAGTTTAGTAGCTCTTCTCTGAACTCTCTCCAAAGTATCAATATCCTTCTGGAGATATGGTCTCCAGTACTGAGCACAATACTCCAAATGAGGTCTCACTAGTGCTCTGTAGAGCGGCATGAGCACCTCCCTCCCATCTACTAAAAACTACATTATCTGTACTCAGAGTTATCACTGTGTTATCTGTGGCGTTACATAGGACTGCAGGTGACATTCTGCAAATTATGTTATCTGTACTCAGAATTATCATTGTTTTATCTGTGGGGTTACATAGGACTGCATATAACATATACCACAAACTACATTATCTGTACTCTGAGTTATCACTGTGTTACCTGTGGTGTTACATAGGACTGCACTGCAGACTCTGGTGTACTGGAAGACGGCCCTTTGACGTCAACCATAATGCTGATGTGGACCTTGGTGAAAATGAGTTTGACAGCCCAGGTATATGCCATAAAGGTCTGGTAGGCGCTGGTTCCAGAGACGGGTCCCCTGATCCCTGTCCGGCCTGATGGGGTGGCTGCTGACTGGTGCTTTCAGGCATAAATAACATGAAGCTATGGTCGGATGGCTGTATCCAATTTGTTCTTTGGGAATTCCTAAAATAACCAAGTAAGAATTCTTGGCTCTTCCTGTAACTCCCATAGAAGTGAATAGAGAGGGACACTTATACAGTATGTGCACCAGCTCTCCATTTATCCTCTGCCTACATTTGTTGGTCGGGTGGGATGGGGGTTTCTGCCAGTGTACTTGTCATATGTATTTGAGATTGGAGTATCCTTTTAACACTGAAATATCTCCTGGTATATCAACAAATTTACTGTTTTGAACTGTGGAAGGGCTGGGAGCTTTAATGGTAGCCATGTTGGTTGTCACTATTTTTTTAGAAGCAAGTATGACAAAGAAATGGCTTTAAAATTTTGGAAGCAACAGGGGGGAGGGTATGTTAAATAGGACAGTCAATGAACAAAAGACTACTAAATGTATTTGATGCTTTTTAGTAATACAA
Organism: Bufo gargarizans; assembly: GCF_014858855.1. Classification (NCBI taxonomy): domain Eukaryota; kingdom Metazoa; phylum Chordata; class Amphibia; order Anura; family Bufonidae; genus Bufo; species Bufo gargarizans. The sequence goes on along the minus strand of NC_058083.1, from coordinate 496,474,693 downwards.
TTCATTATTAAGAATGAATAAAGACTGAGAGAAAACCCATTGATCAATAAATCACTTTAGGGCAGACAAGCTTTTAATTAAAACGAGTCTACAGGGAGATTCAGAGGAGAGCAAACATATGGATGGTCAATGATTTAATTTCTAAGAAGTAAACAAAAAAAATCCCCCAAATTAAATTTTTGGGACTAAATTGTAGAGTGGTTAAAAAAAAATGTAAAGCTTTTTTTTGTGATTTTTCCTTTCCTAAGTATCCTCTCGGGCATTGAAGTCATGGGTGGCTTACGAAAGTTGACTTTTCCCTTATCCTCACACATAGGGTCAGCACACATTGAGGTACATATATCAGTTAATATAGGATTTCTTCAGTGTTCTTTTACACGTTTTTCATCTTTCCACTAAAGAGTCAAATCAAAAAATCACGTTGGTTGCGTTTTGTAGCATTGAACGACATTCTTTTACTCACAAACAAGTACTGTATTTATTGATACAGACTTGTTTAGGGGAAAAATATTTCAAAACAATATTGAGTTATGAAAAATACAATAAAGTGTCCAAAATAAATGCAAAAATAATCTGTCTTCACAAATACCTTCATCCAAGTAAGTCAGGGACAACCATCAAAGTGTTGGTGTTAAAACAGAGGATGAATTAAATTATTTGAAAAGGAATGCAAATTCTTAAATTATTTGTACAACAAATATCAATATTTTTTCTTTTTTTACCTGTAATTTTACAGAACATTGTATCATTAGGTTGTTGCATTATATTCTGTATATTGCATGATTGATTGCAGTATTTAGTTTAAATAATTTAATGCGCAATTAGATTTTCTCAGTAGATTTTTTTTTTTAGGGATCCAGTCCCATTATACATATACTATTTAAAAAATGTACTAAAATATAGTAATTTCATTTAGAATTTAATCCTGTAAAATACATATCTTAAATGAAAAAAAATAAACAAAATGTGTATTTTTAGATTTTTTTTCCGAAGACCAAGACAACTATATTATTTCTCAATAAAAATTAAACTCACTTGACATGAGAATAATTATTGCCGATGCAAGATTATATTTGCAGGTCGTAGGGTGTGGAAGTATTTTGAATTCCTCTGCTTAGCAAAATTAAGAGTTAATTGCTTCATCTTTTCAATTTCGCCAGTGCCTGTAGTGTTAGCTGCACCTGGAAAAACAGCTTATTCGCATTGCCTTTCAGAGGTTCTTTAAAGCAGGATTTGCCAAAGTATACACACATCTTGTGGAATTTTCCAGTATTAAAAATACATTGTTATAAAAATAAAAGATAATTTCCCCTAAAGGTAAAGTGTTGCCTCTAATGGATAACTGCTATGCTGTCCTCATGCAACGCATGGTACAATTCCTGCCGTGCATTCAAATGGTCTTTGAGAGCGTTGGCGAGGCTGACATCCCATTGTACCAAGTTTGGAGAGTCCTGAAGTTATGGAAACAATAGGTAACTGTTAGAAGAAAAATAATTGACTGTGGAAAATTTAAGGTAGTAATTTTCCAGCCGTTTTCTGTGGGAAGTAACAACTCAAAAACAAAATATGCAGGGTGCCGAAGCGGAAATTCTGGACAGTTTTTTTTATTTATTTTTTGGCACCTGCTACTGCATTTGGATCTGAATTAATAAATTGGGAATTTTGCCATCAACGGTATGTGTCTCTGTTGACCTAGTGTGCCAAGTTACTGATTACATAGCTTCTTAGCATCACAGGTGATATCACAGTCTTGGTGAGCAGGAAGACAGTGCTGTTTGGGAGTCATACTATTCTGAGTTCGTGACAATCCATGCACAGCCCGAGAAAGAAAAAGGGCCACAAAAGCATCTTATGAGCAGGCTGTGGCTTGTACTATAGTCAGGCATATCAGTGAAATCAGCCTCTCTATGGTTTTTAGGATAAGCCATCAATGCATGATCGGCTGTGGTCTGATCGCCAAGTCAGCAGAATGAAGGGGCTAGCTGCAGTACAAGGGACAGCCTTATGTACCAATATATGCTAAGCATATATAATCATTTTACAAGCGGTGGTGCTTACTGAAGAGTCACAGACTCTTCTACTGCTGATTAGTAGGAATTATAGGGATTGGGAACCACTGTTTGCATATTTATAACCTGCTAATCAGTCAACGTAATATGCAAGTGTTACAAACATATAACTGAAACATAACTACCATATATACCACTTTATAAGATGCACATGTTGATAAGATGCACCCCAGGTTTTAAAGGAGGAAAATAAAAAAAACATTGTTTTTATCAGACCCCATATCATATCCTCAGATCAGACACCCATATCAAATTCTCAGATCAGACCACCATATCAGAGCCTCAGATCAGATCCCCATATCAAATACTCAAATCTGATCCCCAAGACATTACATCAGACCCCCATATCAGGACATTACATCAAACCCCCATAAGAGGATATCTCATCAGATCCCCATATCAGGACATCACATGAGACCTTCATATCAGACCCTCATCAGAACCCCATCAGACCTCATATCAACCCTTCATTTCAGACCCCCATTCTAGACCCCTCTCAGATCAGATCTCTCCTGTACCATGGCTCCGCTCCATGCCTGACGGTCTCTTTAGAAGCCAGTGCTACCCTGTCTTCTCTGACCCTGTGTTGCACAGTTACCTGACTGCATGCAGCGCTGTAAGCGATCAGGACAGTGCGCACGCTGCCCCAGGAAGGAAGACCAGCGCTTCACTCACCTCTCCCTGCACCTAATTGAAGCTCTCACTAGTATTCGCTTTATAAGATGCACGGCCATTTTACCCACACTTTTTTTGGGGAAAAGGTGCGTCTTATAAAGCGAAAAATACGGTGTATATACCCTGTCATGTTCCACATAACTATATACCCTGTTAGGGTCCTGTATTTGCTATTTAAGTTTCTCCCTGCAATCTTCCTGTAGCTAGGCCCTGATGTAATCAGCTCCACCCGCCTCCGTATGGTGGCAGTCATTTTACATATATGCTTTCTACAGGCCATATGTTCTGTTAAACCCTGGCAAAAAATTATCATTTTGCTTACTGTTTTGTGCATAATTACCAGGATTCATCTTGGAATAAACCTCATCTGGATTTTTCGTACATATCTGATCAGTTGGGTTGACCTGACAAGATTTCAGGAGAGAGTAGCACTTTTCAATACCGCCAAGCATAGCCATATTGTCTCACAAACCTTGCTTCCTAGCTATTGAGTCAGAATACACCTCTTAATTATAGCATGCCATAATCATCTCTAGAGGAATTAAATGGTTTTCAGAGTAATGTAGTCAAGTGAATCCACTCATATTTTTTCACAATCTTTGAGGTGTAGAGAAAGAAAGCTAGTGGAAACCCTGAATTGAAGTTCACTATCAGGTCAAAACTAATGGTGGATTTACACATGTCGAAGAACAGCCGATTATCAGTAAGGAAGTGTTCCTTCCCCACAACTGGCTGTTCGTTCAGTGGGGATGAAGCACTGTGATCACTTCCACAGTATGAGAATGAGCGATCGCAGCAGCGATCAGACCGGAGTAATCAGAATATTACTATCTGATATTGGTGACCTAACTTAAGGAAAGGTCAACAATATGAATATATTCCTGTTCTTAAAAGCTATCCCCTATACAAAAAATATTAGATCAGTGGGGATCCTATGGCTGGGACCCCCACTGATCATGAAAATGAGTACCGAGTACCCCTTAGAGCACCCTCTGAAATGAACAGAGCGGTAGCTCAAGCATGCGCACTGCCGCTCCATTCATCTCTATGGGAGTTCCATGCATAAGTTAGGTCACCATTATCAGATTGGTGAAGGCCAGACTCACAGCACTCCTGCCGACCATCAGTTTTCAGGAGCCAGGGTCCGTAGCACTGTGAGGCCGTCAAGAAATGTACTGCCAGCTCAGTCCCATTCACACAGTGTGCTAGTTTCAGAGCACTGTGGCTCATGCAAACAGCTGATTAAAGGGAGTACTGTGGTTGGACCTACTTATCTGACTGATCTATCCTAAGGAATATCTGGTATACCCCTTTAAATCAGAAATGTAGGATGACCTGGCTTACTTAAATCTTTGCTTTATGCTATGCATATTATCCATTCTGTGATGGATATGCTAGCCTAACCATGGAAAGTAAACTATTGAGAAACAAAAACTTCAGAATATTGATAATTGTGTGCATTCATATATTTACATTTGAAAGCATTGTAAAGCTGGTTAACCCCTTCCAGATCACCCTTTGACTATACACATCTGTGTGGTCCATGCTTATTTCTTCAAGGATGCTCCAGAATGCCCTTGCAGAGATGGGAGCAGGACTCTAACCGTGCAGTTGCATGATTGCCGAACTTACTGTTAGTGACAGCAGGACTCCCCATAGAGAAGGTAGGGAAGACTTTTTTATGGTCCTCGCCTTCTCCATTGCTGTATACACAGCCCTTAATGAGAACTGTGTGTACAGATCAGGAAGCAGCAATGCAGCCACTTCCTGCTCCGGTCCTAGCGATCATGTTGCCCAGTGTCTTCATGAACTGATGGGTCTACAAAACCCAGATCAGCATTGTAAAGACTCTGGGGCTATATTCCCCCTTCAACTGAGGCTAATATGTCAGCCCCAGTTACAGGAGAACCCACCGGAAAAATAAATGTTTAAATTCCCCCCAAAGGTCTTTTATGACCTTATAATGGACAAAAAGTGTAAAACAAAACAAGAAAACACCACAAGTCACATTGCAGATTCTAGCCCTGCCCCTGGTGACCATATCTTCTATATCAAAGTAAGTGCCTTGTATTAACTTTCTCTACATGATAAATGCTATGTGCTACATCTTTGCAATATCCTTACAATAACCTTACATAAACGCATTATTGCAGTACATTCACTGTTGAGGTCAGCCATTGGCTGCAGTGGTGTGCGTGACCCTGTCCGTGTGGAAGTAGACGAGGACAGGAACACCAGTAAAGGCATGGATTCACATAGCTGAAACAGTGGCGCAAAGCAGGAAAATACAGCTTTCTTCCCAGGAATTGCATGCATGGTGGCTGGGAAAACCACTTCCCTACCGCCCATTGACTATAAATGTCCTGGGCAGTCGTGTTTATCTCTGATCAGATGTTACTGAACATCCTTTCAGAGATGGCAGCTGCACGCTAATCGTGCAGCTGCCGGGCGGGGAGCTCGCTGTCAAGAGAAAGCAGGGTACCCCAGAGAGAAGGCAGGGACCATTCCTGGGTACCCTGGCCTGCTAGATTGCTGTATACACAGCGCTATGGCACTGACTGTCCCGACCCGGTGGTCATGTGACCGCCGGGGCTGGGGGAGTGCAGGAGCTGTGGGGTCATCCATAGAACTCGATCAGCCCTGCACTGAGGCTGTACAGCATTGTATTCTTCTGTACAGCCTTTGTAGGGGTTGTATTTCCACTGTAACTGGGGCTACTATGTCAGCCCCAGTTACAGGAGAAACCAATAGTAAAAATAAAAAATGAAGTTAAATGTCCTCCAGAGGTCTTGTTTGACCTTATGGGGGACACAAAGTGTAAAACTAAAAAATAAAAAGTTTCACATAAAAAAAAATATTCCCCCCAAATCCATTATTATTATAAGAAAAAAAATAAGAAAAAAAAATTAAATAGTCATATTTGGTATCACCGCTATACCAGCTCTATAATAGAATCATATGATCTACTCCATGAGGTGAATGTCGTAAAAAATTAAAATAAATAAACATTACCCCAAAACAGATTTTTTTTGTTAGCTCACCTCCCAAAAAACATGTTAATCAATCAAAAAGTCATATGTACCCAAAAATGGTAGCAATAGAATGTCACCCCATCCCGCAAAAAATAAGCCCCCACACAAGACCATAGCCAGAAAAATAAAAAAAATAAGCGTCTCTAAGAAAATTGAAACACAAAAACATGCTCTTATTGTGTAAAACGAAAAAAAAAAAAATTTGACATATTTGGTATCGCTGCGTCCGTAACAATTGGCTATACTAAAATATCACATGATCTACCCCATCAAGGGAACGGTGTAAAAAATAACTGCAAAAAAACAAGCCCTCACACGAGACTAGAGCCAGAAAAATGAAAAAAATATTGCTCTAAGAAAAAAAACATATATTGTTTCTAAAAAAGGTTTTTATTGTCTAAAATGTAAAAAAACATATTTGGTATCGTTGCATCCGTAATGACTGGATCTATAAAAATATTAATATCAATGAATCTACCCCATCAAATTTAGAAAACACAGAATTTTAACTTTTTTTTAAATAAATAAAGGTAAAACATATTGACTCAAATTTACCATTAAAATGAAGTACAATGTGTCATGAGAAAACAATCTCTGAATGGCTTGGATAAGTAAAAGTGTTCCAAAGTTATTACTACATAAAGTGACACATGTCAGATTTAAAAAATTAGGCATGGTTAGGAATGGTCTGGAAGTGGTTAAGGCCCTCATACACATTATATTATTGTCAGTTGAACCCCTTCCCCACCTTCAGCAGGTCCAGCCAACAATCTGAAGTGTATGGAGAGTTCCTGGCAGATGATGTTGGGGAAGAGAACTATTTCAGTGTCTGATCCTTCTGTTGTCAAAGAATTTGGGTCTCTGAGCATGTATGTGTATGGGAAAGTGTGCACTAAAAGTGCTTGGGCACCTTTACATTTTAATCTCTTACCACTTCAGTCCCATCATTTTAAAGTGGCTCTCCAGCAGGGGCGTACATAGAAATCACTAGGCCCCATAGCAAGATTTTGAATTGGGCCCTCTAACCCCACCCACTACCCACCCCTGGCCCATCCCACCTTCTGTCCTGGCTCCTCCACTCCCATTTGCCAATAAAGAAATGTATACATTACCTACTGAAATCGTTAGGGATAAATCTTTTTATTTATTTTTATTAACCAACTTTGTTGCAGTAACAAAAAAAATATTTAGACATAAAAACCTATACATATGTGGTATCATTGTAATCGTACTGACCCATAGAATCAAGGACACAGGTCAGTTTTGCTGCAAAGGGAATGCCGTAAGAACAAAACCCATAAAACGGTGGAGAAATTGCGGGGGTTTTTTCAAACTCCACCCCATTTGGAATTTTTTTGCCCGCTTCCCACTACATTGTATGCCATATTAAAGTACAACTTCTCCCGCAAAAAATAAGCCCTCATACATCTATTTTAATGGAAAAATAAAAACTTTATGGCTGAAGGAAGATAAGGAAGAAAAAAGAAAATGAAAAAACCTCTGGTATCCTAAGGGTTAAAGGGGCTATCTAACCCCTATTTATGCCCCCCAAAATGCCCAGGCAGTGCATACAGTGTCCAGGCATTTTGGGGGGCATTATAGGGGTTGGTTGGATAACCCCTTTAACTCATTGCTGCTGATGCTGAGTGTGCACATAGTCCCCCCCCCCCCCCACACACACACACCTCCGCAAGGTGACTGATGTGCTGGGGGGGCCTGTAGGCTAATAGAGGACTCGGAAGTACTGTCATTCTGAGTCCTCTATGAGCCTACAGGCCCCCCCAAAAACCCCACTGTTTGCTTAGCTGCTGCCCTCCCCCCCATCAAAAATATCCATATCCATCCAACCTGAACTTTTTATTAAAAGTGACATTCTACTGTGGCACACTGCCTGAGTAAGTGTGTTTATCCTGTCCCGGTTCGGAGCGGTCCTTCAGTTTGGGCCGGGGGGTGGGGCTGCGCTCACTCACTGACACAGGCTGAGTGAGGGCCGAGGCAGATGGCGGGCAGCACTGTATGTCAGGTCCAGAGAGGAGAGAGGGGCCGGCAGCACATATGTCAGTTCATTAGAGGGTGAACTCACCAGTAAACCAGGGGAGCAGGCTAGAGGAGGCCATTACATTCACAGTGCAGGGCCGCCATGAGAGAGAGGAAGGGGTGGGGCCAAGGTCTGCCTGATGGCTGTGGAGCCGGTGCTATGGATGCAGCACCCAGCTCCTCACTGCAGCATAAGGACCCTGTGGGCCACAGGGGGCGGGAGACCAGGGACCAGCGCTCCTTGCTGTGCTGTCTGTGCTCTTCTCAGGTGCGGCCACCAGCTCTCTTCCACTTGTGTCTGGGCAGCACAGCAGGGGGGGGCCCATTTAAGGATGGGGGCCCTGGGCAGTTGCCATGTAGGGTTGTGCCAAATTAGTGTAGGTACCCATTTAAAAGAGGCCACCATGACGTGGTGAGTGGCAATAGATCAATGGGTGGCATGTGGATGTGCCATGCCTGTCTCTACAGTTGTTGCATTCGTAAATAACTTTGCCACCTTCTTATTGTATCCCCACCTAAGGCTTCGTCCACACATTTGTGAGCTTTATGTCAATATTAGGAAGGGAACATTCATAGAAACTTAGTTCCTTTTTTCCAGCACACTTTCCAAGGTAAAACCTATTGTTGGAGGAGCAGCAACTTTCCTTGATCGTTGTCTTTAGAAATCTTCACGGTCGGGATTTAGAATGGAAGCTATTGTGATACTACAGACCAGGTTAATAAAATCTGTATTTCCGGAGAAAGCTCTTTTACTTACACATACCCTGCAAATCAATTTCAGCCTACACAAACAAGATCATCTGCTAGGAAAGTGGATTCAAAGGTGTTTTGGTGAAAGAATCTCCGTATTGTTCCTAGGTAGTGCATGTTTCAGTTCAGGGTTTAGGAAGTATGGCCTTGCTAATATTCTCCTTTATTTGTTCAGTCTTTTCACAATGAGAAAATTGATGATGGATATGAAAGATGAATGAAGCAGGGTCATGAACTCCTAGTTTTTCAACCCACCATTGAGACTGAACAATATGGATTTCAGCTGCTTGCTTTGCCTCACAATCCTATAAATCCAGCTTGGCAGATGAACACTATGATATAACTAAGAAACCTTTTAAAATATCAACACGTTCCATGGTCTGTCTGTTTTATTGCTATTAATAATATCAGAGGTATTATGTAGAAAAAAGAAAAGATCTGTCAAATTTAACCAGTGGTGGTTTTCTAAGTGTTTTATACTGATGGCCTATCCTCAGGATGGGTCATCAGTAGAGATGAGCGAATCGAAGCAGACGAAGTGGAATTCGTTCCAAATTTCAGGAAAAATTCGATTCGCACCGAAGCCGAATTTCCTTGCGATTCGTGGTAACGAATCACATTTTTTCTAAAATGGCTGCTGCACGTGTGAGGACATGGAGCAAGGAACTCTGGGAAGGTGCAATCACCCAAAATGCCATGCATGCCGCCAATCAACAGCCAGCCTGCCCTGTTTTGTGAAACAGCCTTTTTTGGGTAAATTGATTGGTGATTGTAGACTTCCTTTTGCTGTACGGACCAAATTACGTGGATTAGCAATTCGTTGTGGAATTTTTTGTGAAACAGCCTTTTTGGGGAAAATTGATGGGTTATGGGGACTATCTTCTGTATGGACCGAATTACGTTGATTAGCCATTCAGTGGTGAAATTTTTTTGTGAAACAGCCTTTTTTGTGGAAAATTGGTTGGTAGCTGTAACTACAGTCTAGGACAATACATGTCCTTTACGGCCCACTGGGTAAATGTGGTTCCTGCCCAGCCACACCAGCAACTTGGCCAGTTGACGCCGATTCTGCCTCCACGTTCTCACGCTGTTGGTCCTGCGACAATGTCCGCCTCTACCTCCTCATCCTCCACCGTGTTCTCAGCCTCCACTGCAGGGACAATTGAATACTGATGGATTACTAACCAAATGCTGACCGAGTAAAGGCGGATGCTCAACAGACAGGATCTGTTTTTTGGGGGTTATTGTTCTGATGGATCAGTGGAAGGGCAAAATAATCTGTGACGTTAACACAAACTTACTGCTGACACCCTCTCCACTCTGTCAGGGAAGCTCTACTTGTATAAGCATTTAATAGAACAGGTTCTGTAGACATCTATGTGGAATCAGCTGACGACGGTGTAAAAGGAGTGCGCTTCTTCTTGGCGCTAACATTGACCTGTAAGGCTGAGTTCACACTTGAGTTATTTGGTCAGTTTTGGCCCCGTGACTGCCCAAATAAGTGAAGTATGCAGTGATTCTAAGAGCGACGCCTGTCATCTGCATGTCATATTGACTCGCAGTATAATTTTACTACCACAGCAGACTCCCTATGCGTGTTACTGCAAGGCACAGTGTTCTACACCACTATAAAGGCTCTCTGCAGCCGGGAAATAGCCGTTTTTAACGTAATTCGGCGCAAATAAATTCGAAACAAAACTAATTTTTTCAAAAAATTCGGCGAACTGACCAAATCGAATTTTTTAAAAATTTGTTCATCTCTAGTCATCAGTATCTGATTGGTGGAGATCTGACACCTCGAATGCCAGCCTTTAAGCTGTTTGAGGAAGCCACAGCACTCCAGTGAGCCGCTTAGCAGCTGTGCTTAGTGCATGGGCTAGGCCAGTGACGGTGAACCTTTTACAGACCAAGTGCCCAAACTGCAACCCAAAACCCACCTATTTATCGCAAAGTGCCAACACGGCAATTTAACCTGAATACGAATATACACTCACCTAAAGAATTATTAGGAACACCTGTTCTATTTCTCATTAATGCGATTATCTAGTCAACCAATCACATGGCAGTTGCTTCAATGCATGTAGGGTTGTGGTCCTGGTCAAGACAGTCTCCTGAACTCCAAACTGAATGTCAGAATGGGAAAGAAAGGTGATTTAAGCAATTTTGAGCGTGGCATGGTTGTTTGTACCAGACGGGCCGGTCTGAGTATTTCACAATCTGCTTAGTTACTGGGATTTTCACGCACAACCGGTCCACCAATTTCTAGGGTTTACAAAGAATGGTGTGAAAAGGGAAAAACATCCAGTATGCGGCAGTCCTGTGGGCGAAAATGCCTTGTTGATGCTAGAGGTCAGAGTAGAATGGGCCAACTGACTCAAGCTGATAGAAGAGCAACGTTGACTGAAATAACCACTCGTTACAACCGAGGTATGCTGCAAAGCATTTGTGAAGCCACAACACGCACAACCTTGAGGCGGATGGGCTACAGCAGCAGAAGACCCCACCGGGTACCACTCATCTCTAATACAAATAGGAAAAAGAGGCTACAATTTGCACGAGCTCACTAAAATTGGACTGTTGAAGACTGGAAAAATGTTGCCTGATGAGTCTCGATTTCTGTTGAGACATTTAAATGGTAGAGTCCGAATTTGGCGTAAACAGAATGAGAACATGTATCCATCATGCCTTGTTACCACTGTGCAGGCTGGTGGTGGTGGTGTAATGGTGTGGGGGATGTTTTCTGGGCACACTTTAGGCCCCTTAGTGCCAATTGGCCATCGCTTAAATGCCACGGGCTACCTGACCATTGTTTCTGACCATGTCCATCCCTTCATGACCACCATGTACCCATCCTCTGATGGCTACTTTCAGCAGGATAATGCAACATTTCACAAAGCTCGAATCATTTCAAATTGGTTTCTTGAACATGACAATGAGTTCACTGTACTAAAATGGCCCCCACAGTCAACAGATCTCAACCCAATAGAGCATCTTTGGGATGTGGTGGAATGGGAGCTTCGTGCCCTGGATGTGCATCCCTCAAATCTCCATCAACTGCAAGATGCTATCCTATCAATATGGGCCAACATTTCTAAAGAATGCTATCAGCACCTTGTTGAATCAATGCCACGTAGAATTAAGGAAGTTCTGAAGGCAAAAGGGGGTCCAACACCGTATTAGTATGGTGTTCCTAATAATTCTTTAGGTGAGTGTAGTATATCTTCCAGGTACTTGATTATTTAGCTAAAATAGACTGCCTACATTCAATAAGCTGCCCTAGCTGTTCACACTGCGCCCTGCACTGATGAATGACAGAAAAAGTCTAATGCATATTGGTACACCATAGACTTTTTCCAGGGTGCGGGTGCCCACAGAGAGGGCTATGAGTGCTGCCTCTGGCACCCATGCCATAGGTTCACCACCACTGGCCTAGATGAACACAATGTCACTGGCCTAAAGTAAGCTCCAAGGAGGATGCAGAATGCTGTGGCCTCTTCAGGCAGCTGATTGGTGGGGGCTGCAAGGAGTTAGACCCCCCACCGATCAGATACTTATGACCTATCCTGGGAACTCCTTCAAGACTACCGGGAAACCATTCCAGGCAGCAACCTCATGAAGCTGATTAAGAAAATTGAAAAAATAAATAATAATATTTTACTGAAAAGATGTGTTCAAACTGTCCAAACATCATGGAGTTTTCTGTGTTCTATTTAGGTTTCAGATTTAGCTCTCAAATGTTTTTCTTCTGCTTCACCTTTTTTATTTTCCAAGGACACACAAAAAATGGAAATGTGTATCATCAATAAAAATCCATAATGAGCCTAGCATTCAAGTTTACAAACCATTTAGCCCTATAAATGGAGATATTTCATGGTATAATGTTAGATACATTCCTTTCAAACCAACGTGAAAGTGATAAAAATACATAACGTGCCAAAGAGTAATATAGTCTGCAAAGGAGAGAAGTACACCATAGTTGTCCAAATGCATGCACTTATTATGGTTGTGGAAAAGTTCCATTTTAGTTATATTTATATTACTGTTGGCTACAGTAAGTCACCTTGCTGGGGCAGGTACCTTAATAAGATGGGATGAGATTTCAGATGAAAATGGATGTAGCGCAAGCTTTATTTGGACAAGCAGTTCCTCAAGGTACAATGGCCTGAGGTTACAATATTTTCAACATATAATGGTCTTTCTTGGCCCTTTGTAACTTGGAAGCACATTCAATATACAATGCCAACTCAGACCTTCCAGATCACCTGGTACTCTGGTGGCCTACCCTTAGGGTCCATTCACACGTAATTTTGGTCAGGTGAACTTTCATTTGGCCACCAGGTATCTCTCCAAGTCCCTCCATACACAAGCATGCTCAGCTTAGGATGCATTTGTTTTGAATAGGTAAAGGGAAGTGAGCCTGTTCCTGACTCCTCTGGTGGCAGCTTACCTCCCCAAGAACAAAAGGATTGAGAAAGTTGCAAACCAGCTGCCCGATACTTCTCTCAATTTATGTTAGATGATTGGCTGGTCCCTCTGAATTTGGTGGGTTTGGCTATCATTAATCATAGCAATTAAAGTGCTTTAGTCAAAGACCTGAAAAACAATTACAGGAAAGAAAATGAGGCTGATGGGTGACAATGAAATGTTCAGGACTTGCAATATTCTTGTTGCTTGACATGCATGTGGCTTTCCTTTGTCGGAGTGTACTTTCCACCTTCTCAGTTTATAGAGTTCTTCAACGCTACAAGAGGAGTGACTTCAGCTTTGGGGTCTCTGTCTAATTAGACAAATTGATTCTTATGAAATGATTTGCTCATCTATAGTTTCTACATGTGTGGTTCCCAACGTGAATTCAAGGCACACTTAACCATCAAGGCTTCCACAGCATTCTGCAACGATATGCCATCCCTTAAGGTTTGTGCTTAGTGGGACCATCATTTTTATTTTTTTTCAACAGGACAACGACTAAGGAGGAGAATGATGGAGTCCTGTGCCAGATGGCATGCCCACCACAGCTACCCGCATGCTGTCCATTTGCATGCAGATGGCGGGGTCCGGCAGGCAGTTTTGGTGACGGAAATGCTTGCCGGATCACTCTGCCGCAAGTGTGAAAGTAGCCTAAATGGGAGGAAGTACTCAAAACCCCAAACACTATAGCGTGTTTATACCCGGGGAAGCAATCGGATAAAAAGGAGGATGTTGGCAGCAGACCACATGCACCACAAAAACATCCTACACAAGATGGAACAATGTGTGGATGAGAATATAAAAATCCATAAATCACTGCAAAAGATGCACCACAATTATATGCTACTGACAATACTGGCCAAACCCTCACGCTGATGTTAAAAACTGAGACTTTGGCCAATATATTCCAGTCACGAACATATCGGAGCTCAAGGCACTCAGTCAAGGTATCTCAGTGTGGCATGTGTATATTTTTTTGAGGCGTGTGAATGGTCGCATTGCACTGGTAAAAGAACTATATCATTGAAGTGCATGCACTGATTGGCTCAAGGGCAGACTGGGAACCTAAAGTAGCTCTGTAAAAATACTAAAAGTGGCCTCATGTTGTAGGCAGGGCAACAGAGGTAGGTGGGGCCTGAAATACTGTAGTGCAGAGCAAAATACCGCCCCAGCAGAACCAAATACCACATTGCAGCATAAAATGCTGCCTCAGCAGCACCAACTACCACGGTGAATTCAGGAGGGCACCTGAGGCTACTGGCCAGATGCATAAGTGCCTGATGATCCTGCAATAGTTCTGAGAGCAATCAGATCTTTATGTACAGTACCTAGCTGTCAGACAAGGAGGGGTTGTGGCAGCCCCCTTGGCATTGGCCCACCAGGGAATTTCCCTGTAGAGTCTTTGGCCAGTCTGCTCAAATATTGGCTGTCTGAAAGCTCTTCTCTGCAGTACCATACAGTACTACCTTTCCTGTACAACCTTTTCCTAGTGCCAGTGCAAGTTGCTTCTTTGGATACCAGAGAGAGTGGCCAAACCTATTTTTCTGGTACACTGTGCACTGTTCAGGACCCTGAAGAAGCCCATGTACTCGACATAAAAAGTTATTTACAGCTTCTAGCAGCTCCTTCTGATTTCCATAAGTAAGAATTCTGTTTATATCTATTCATGTTCTGCCTTTTTGCATTTCATCTTCAGTTCTCTTATTTTAGGGTGACATTTTAGGGTCTTCCAATTTTTTTTTTTTATAGAGATATGTTTTTTTTTTTACTCACAATGCTCATCTAGGAACTAATTAATATTGTAGCCTGAGGGATCTCCTGAGGGGTTACATATCTGTGTGTTTTCCCAGTAAATCATTTACTATGTTATGCTGTGTAGTTGTGTGTGGAAGTATTGTTTGTTTATGTGATTATGCAATGCGATCTACTTTTGAATTGACTATTAGGCTCCATTCACACGTCCGCAATTGTGGTCCGCATCCGTTCCGCAATTGTGCGGAATGGCTGCGGACCCATTAATTCTCTATAGGAACGGAATGGATGCGGACAGCACACAGTGTGCTGTCCGCATACGCATTTCCGGAGCGCGCCGCCGATCTTCCGGTCCGCGGCTCTGGAAAAAAATAGAACATGTCCTATTCTTGTCCGCAATGCACTACGGACGTGTGAATGGACCCTTATGCCTTTTATATATATTTTGGGATTTTTTAGTTCTTTATCCCTGTATTTATGTTATATAACCAAATGTTTGAGGGTACCCCTCCTAATTATTGAATTCCGGTGTTTCTACCACACTGACAGCAAACAGGTGCATAAAATTAAGCACACAGCCATTCATATAGTATATATTATGGATGAGTGAATCAATTTGGAATTTTCCAAAAATTTAGATTCTAATGAACAGCTTGTGATTCTTTTCCAGAGAGAGCGGCTATTATGCTTCTTTGGGCTTCAGGGAAATATATAGGTGTTGTCGGTGATTATGCTTTCTCATTATGGAAAGCACCTAGTATGCCTGAGGAATACTGTAGGGCAGGCAACACTGCTCTTGGTTTCTGGGAAAATGTATGCATATTAGCAGAGGAGCATTGCCTAGCTTACAATATACCTAACATATACTAGGCAGTCTCCAAAAATAGAAATAGTACCTGCTCAGAAGCTCCCCAAGACATCTCAGGTTAAACAAAAACAGCAACTTTTTTCTGCTCTGGTAAATGCTATTTACCTGGAAAGAGCTATTTGTAGTTAGCATAGTTATCTTAGTTATCCTTGGCGGCCTGTTTAAACAGCCAAGCATTGATTTGGTATGGATGGCTACACTATATCAGCTTTCTTTTCCACTTGGAAAGAAGGCAGAGTTGTAATTTTTGGAAAAGTTGGGTGAATCACACCCACAACGAATTTCAAGAAATCCGCTCATCTCTAATATGGATGGTACTGAAGAGCTTAGTGACATACAATGTGGTATTATCATAGGATGACGCCATTGCAACAGGTAGGTTTGTGAAATTTCTGATCTGTTAGACTTGTTTTGGTCAGCTGTAAGTGCTACTATTGGAAGCATCTAGCAGTCGCAAGAGCTCAACCACAAACCGATAGACTTCGCAAAATTACATGCTGCAGAGTGCTGAAGTGCCTAAAAAAATTGCTTATCCTCATTTGAATGCACAGTACCAAACTCCCTCTGTAAATGGCATCAGGGAACAGCGGTGTTTGGCGAGCCATTCCAATCCAAGGAAAGACAATGGAATGTTTCCCAGATCAGTGGAAGTGTCAAACAAAATGTGTATTTTTGAAACACATGCGAGATCTAGGTCATCAGATTTTCTGGCTTTATGTAACATAGAAGATCAACCTTCCAGGGTAGAACGCGCAGGCCCTGATTTACCATACCTCCACTCCAGAATTCTGGCATCAAAAAGTCGTAAAGTTAGCGCTTTTGCAACTTTTTACACTTGCTTGTGCCGAATGTAAGTGCTTTTGCAAAATTTTACACCTTTTTTGGACTCACTTGTGCCAAATTTAGCGACTTTTTGTATTTTTACACTACTCACTGAAGTTTTGTAATGTCAGTGGGAAAGTGGGTGTGGTTAGCTATGTTAATGAGCTTCACTCCAGATTTATCATTGAGACTTCTTTTAAAAAGTCCCCCAAAAATTCACAATTTCATTCCAGGAGGATAGTGGAGTAGCAAAACTGGAGGCGCTTCTCTAGACAAAAGTGTTAGGTCTAAGAATAAGACAAGTTTATCAAGTAAAATGAGACATTTGATAAATGTGGCATAAAGTGCTCCAACTCTGACTCAAAACTGACTTTTGAGTGTTGATTGATGAATTCTGGGTACGGCTTGTTGCATTTGCCTTTTGGACCCTCAGAAATCCTGTCTATTAGGCAAGGAAGACTCTGGGGCTTATTTCAATAGACAAAGTACCATTATGTAATATAGAAATTCCACTACATTATCTGATAATCAAATGAGTGATGTTGACATAAGATGCAAGTTCCGCTAGCAATGTTTTGTATGTTCTTTAGTAGAGTGCAGCTAACATTTGATGTTGGCGCAATGTTTTTATTATTGCTGATTGGACATGTGGACATCAGCCTTTGAAGCTTTAAGCATGTGACGTGATCCTTTTGACTTTTCATAGATGTAGTGGTTAACTTAGACCCAGTGGCATAGCGTGGGTTGCCAGCACCCGGGGCAAGCCAAAAATTAGACCTATCCCCTAAATTTATTATTTTACAAAGCTCTATTTTACATTCAGCCATGTGACAGAGGAGGTTAGGGAATAAAAATCAGCTTGGATTCAATGCTGATTTTTTACATGTGTATTTTGAAAATCAAAAGTGTGAACTGACCCTTAGGCTTTTCTTTAAATACCAGGAGGTATATTTAAAAGGATCTACCAATTGTTCTATTTCTGACCTGCGAAAAAATGTATAAATAAATAATCACCTTTAAAAAACAAAACAAAAATAAAAACAGCTGCTCTCCCTTCAGGTTGTTTTTTGCTTTCTATTTTATCCATATAAAGGTAGTGTCACACCTGTTGCACCACCTCCTCCGCACATTGAACACATTTTATAAGTGGTCAGAAACTTGTAAATAACTCATGAAAGAATAAAGTTACGTTAAAACCAAGCACACCATTGTTTTTCTTGTGAAATTCCCAATAAGTTTGATGTGTCACATGACCCTCTTCCTATTGAAAAAACTAAAGTTGGATTCAAAATGGCCGAATTCAAAATGGCCGCCATGGTCACCACCCATCTTGAAAAGTTTCCCCCCTCACATATACTAATGTGCCACAAACAGGAAGTTAATATCACCAACCATTCACATTTTATTAAGGTGTATCCATATAAATGGCCCACCCTGTATATCTGATTTCTACCAGCAAAAAATGTCTGAACAATGGTCGGCCACAGAGATTCCTTGGGATTAATATGACATAAAAGAGCTTGGAGTTTCAGTGGAATCCCTAGGTGCAGTTTGTCCTTAAAGGTGTTGTCCTATGAAAAAATATTCTACAGTTTTGAAACCAGCACCTGGATCTGAATTCTTTTGTAATTGCATTTAATGAAAAATTTAGTATAACCACTGAGTTATTCTATAAAATGTATCTCTATAGCGCCATCTGCTGTTTATTTTTCTCTTATTTCTTTGTCCTGCTCACTGAGAAGGCCGCACATGCTCAGTTTCATCCTTCTACTGCCTCCTGAGCTGTGATGGGGAGAGCATGGACACGCCCCCTGAGCTGTGATAGGGAGAGCATGGACACGCCCCCTGAGCGGCAGCAGAAAAGACAAGTGGTACCTGGGAACAGAACCTGAGTTCAGGAAATGTTTATTTAGAGTACAAATTAATTTATGAAGTTATTGATCAAAGTCTCGCGAGACTTCACAAAGCATTAACTTCGGCTCATCGGAGCCAATACATTCTAATACTGTACAGAGCTCCTGCTCCGTACAGTATTAGAACAAAGTTTTATGTGAATCAACTTCAGATGTTTCAAGAAGTCGATTCGCTCATCCCTAATGATCACATATTATGGAGTGTGACATCATCGCATATTATGGAGTATGACATCATCACGTCTTATGGAGATGATATCCACGACAGCTAGGTGTATCTTTCACATTACAGCCCAGGAGTTTGAACATATGGCTCTGTTTTTTTGGGCCACTTTTTTAAAGCTAACTTCTAAGGTGAACTTCTCTACAATATCAGGACTGTGCTTTCTGGTTCAGCTATGAGACAGGTAAGGCTACTTTCACACTAGCGTTTTAGTTTTCCGGTATTGAGATCCGTCATAGGGGCTCAATACCGGAAAAAAAACGCTTCAATTCATCGTCAATGGGGACAAAACTGAACTGAACAGAACGGAATGCTCCAAAATGCATTCTGTTCTCATACCGGAGAGCAAACCGCAGCATGCTGTAGTTTGTTTTCCGTCCTGGGATGCAGAGCAAGACGGATCCGGCATGACCCCCGAAGCAAGTCAATGCGGACAGATCCGTTTTCTCTGACACAATAGAAAACGGATCTGTCCCCCATTGACTTTCAGTGGAGTTCATGAAGGATCCGACTTTGCTATGTTAGAGATAATACAACCGGATCTGTTCATGACGGATGCAGACGGTTGTATTATCAGTAACGGAAGCGTTGTTGCTGAAACCTGCCGGATCCAGTAAAAATGCTAGTGTGAAAGTAGTCTAATGTGTTTGAAGATCCCAAATTTGCAAAATATAACAGACAAAGGATTCCAAAAATATCACTGGAAAATTACGAGAGTTAGATTAGATATTCAGCGGTTAATGGAGTACACAAAGTGTACAGTAACCGAATCTAGGAAGCCGTGCAAATGAAGATAGCTGTTCAGTGCAAACCAAGTATGAAAATTGTTTTTAATTAGCACCTTCCCCAAGAACTACTGATTAATACTGTTTGGTTTGGTGAAAAGCTTTCAGCTGAGTAATTTGTACAGCCATTACAACATTTTGTTAGACCAGGACTCCTGTTGTTAAACACAAACAGCAGATGATAATGGTAGATGATGAGTTTGTCATGTAACAATTTGCCTTATTAAACAAAAAAAGGGAAAGAAGAAAAAAAAAACGAAGAAGCTTTATACGAAACCAAATACAGTAGGCAAGAGCGGAAATCACACATTTAGAAACCACCAAAATTGCTGTGTTCCCCACTAGTGTTTTGGTTACTTCAAGCAGAATCTAAATTGCATTTATGTACAATTTAATGGTATTGTGATGAGGGCGCAGTCTATTCACCACTCCTAACCACAGGCCCCACATCTATCATTTAAAGTTATATGTTTGTCTTCTTTTTTTTTTTTTGTATAATTGTGAATATATATTTTTTTTAAATCAAATTTTAAATTTTTGTTTTTATTTATTTGATGTTTGATATTTATTTTCTGTTTTCCTTGCATTTTTGAATTATCATTTTTGTTTGGTATATTAAAGCAAAAACTGAACGCAGAACTCTCTACTTTTTTTATTTGACAGAGATGAGATTTAATTTGGCGATTGGTGTCAGTGAGCAGTGCTTGGTGATCGCAAAACAAGTTTTTTGAGTTTTTTTTTTGGGGGGGGGGTCTCAAATCAAGGTGAGTGAGCCTTGGAAAATGTGTGTGAGGCCATCACAGAGCATGAGGGATTTTCTGTCGGCTGGGATACGGTAATGACAAGGGTTGAGGCTCGCGGCGGTGCCAAATAAGCTTCAGACAGCATAATTTTCTAAGAAGAAAAGCCACAGAGCACTAATGCAAAAAAAAGAGCTGTCCACCACATGCAGTACAAAATCACCAAAGGTCATTTTATGGTAGCAATTGTGTCACAAAATTGGTGGTCATGCTACATGTCTAATACTCAGCACAGCTTTATAAATGATGGGCCCCTTGCGATGGCTGTCATTAAGTGCTTTCATCATAATAAACTTTAAACTGTTGGCTTTATGAATTGCCAGCCAGCTTCAGCTGTTCTTTGGATAACACTTGCAGTGCTTTAAGTGTGACAAGGCCTATTAGGAATTGCAACCATGTTTCAAGCCTACTTGGCTTCCCCACTCCTGGGGTGATTGCCGTCTATTAAACGGCATCTGGGAAGATTTTCCTCCAGCAATCTCTGATCAAGAGCTTTTTTGGGCTTTGACCTGCATTTCCTTCAAGACTTTTCTAAGGAGTTTTATAAGAGCAAGACTCCAGAGAATTTATAGCCACTTCTGATTAATACCTTTTCAGATTTTTGCAGCAACTCTCCCACTGTTACATGGATGTTTTAAAAAAAAAAAGAAAAAAGGCTTTCATTGTTCCTATGGTGCTTGTTTCTGAACTTGACCCCTTTCTGAAGCTCGGCTATGTTCTTAGTAAAAAAAAAAAAAGCTCCATGCTTAAGCAAAATTCTGGTCTTGGTTTTACGAAACTTTTTAAAAATGCTGGTGTTAAAAAAAAAAAAGTGGAATTTCTGTTTAAGTATAGGGCAAAGTATATTCTGTTGAAAAAAGAGAAACAGAATTCGTCCTGATCGCGTTTAATACATTTTCTTCTGAAATGACATGACAGTGTGAGAAATCATATTATCCTGTATGCATGTGGAGATTTAGGTAAATCTAGAATTGAAAATTGGAAATAAAATAAAAAAATTAAGAAAAATAAAAAATGGCTATTTTTTCTCAAAACTTTTTTATATTTCTCTCTGAATTTAGTATTTTTCCCGTTTATTTTTACATTTAATTAATTTTATATATATTTTTTTAAACCAACAACTTGAGGCTGGTTTCACATATAGTCTTTTTTACATACATATCAATTTACTAAGTAAAATGTTGGCAAAGAAAGTTTAAGAGTCCCCATACACATCAATTTGTGTAAAAATTGTAAAAACAAAACAAAAGCTTTTTTTTTTTTTGCACACAGGATGTCTTTTACTAGAGTTTAGTCTGTGGGGTTTTTGCCCTATAGAGAAGGTGATGACAAAATGCCTGACAAAAATGCAAGTCCTCCAGCATGTTTTTTTTTATTTTTTAAAGAAGCCAGAATGACAAAAAACACTGCCTAATGGGAAAAAGGGCCAGTAACAAAAAAAAACTAAACACTTGTGTGTCCTGCATTTCATATTTCCCATAGACTTTCAGCTAACATCTGGAGCTGGCACTGAAGTGCAGAAAAACATCACTAAATACCTACATGTGAAAGCAGCCCTACACTGATTCATTTTTTTAAGATTTTATGTTTTGGGAGTAGGTAATTGCTGAATCTCACTAGTTATGTATGAATACTCAGTGAGTAATCTTATCTTCCAGCATTATACACTGTAGGACACTATGGAATACAGTTTGGACACAGGTGTTCTTGGTGTGGTAAAAGTTCGACCTGTCTCATGCAGTTCTTAACATCTCGTTAAAACCAGGTAATGTCACATAAGAGGTTTAAATACATGTCTCAGCCATGGACAATTACACAAGTAAATTGTGAAACCTTTGAAAGATTAGAATTTAGTGAAAGCACCCAGGGGTCTGGGTGTGGAGAAGTATTATTATAATTTTTTTAATGGTGGGACAATCTCCTGCAGAGAATATCCAACATCCTCTCAGCTACTTGGAGAAAGGAGCAGAAACATGTAATTGTAACAAATCTACGTTTTATACATACAGTGGATATAAAAAGTTTACACACCCCTGTTAAAATGTCAGGTTTCTGTGATGTAAAAAAAAAAGAGACAAAGATAAATCATTTCAGAACTCTTTACACCTTTAATGTGACCTATAAACTGTACAACTCAATTGTAAAACAAACTGACATCTTTTAGGTAGAGGAAAGAAAAAATATAAAAATAAAATAATATGGT
Organism: Bufo gargarizans; assembly: GCF_014858855.1. Taxonomy (NCBI): domain Eukaryota; kingdom Metazoa; phylum Chordata; class Amphibia; order Anura; family Bufonidae; genus Bufo; species Bufo gargarizans. Next base: position 496,452,297 of record NC_058083.1, on the reverse strand, counting down.
GGCATAAGTGTGCACACCCTTAAACTAATACTTTGTTGAAGCACCTTTTGATTTTATTACAACACTCAGTCTTTTTGGGGTATGAGTCTATCAGCATGGCACATTTCGACTTGGCAAGATTTGCCAACTCTTCTTAGCAAAAACACTCCAAATCTGTCAGATTGCGAGGGCATCTCCTGTGCACAGCCCTCTTCAGATCACCCCATATATTTTCAATCGGATTCAGGTCTGGGCTCTGGCTGGGCCATTCCAAAACTTTAATCTTCTGGTGAAGCCATCCCTCTGTTGATTTGGATGTATGCTTTGGGTCGTTGTCATGCTGACAGATGAAGTTCCTCTTCATGTTCAGGTTTTTAGCAGAAGAGCAGAAGCCTGAAGGTTTTGTGCCAATATTGACTGGTATTTGGAACTGTTCATAATTCCCTCTAGCTTAACTAAGGTCCCAGTTCCAGCTGAAGAAAAACAGCCCCTTGGCATGATGCTGCCACCACCATGCTTCACTGTGGGTATGGTGTTCTTTTGGTGATTTGCAGTTGTTTTTGCGCCAAACATATCTTTTGGAATTATGGCCAAAAAGTACAACCTTGGTTTCATCAGACCATAACACCTTTTTCCACATGCTTTTGGGAGACTTCAGATGTATTTTTGCAAAATGTAGCCTGGCTTGGATGTTTTTCTTCGTAAGAAAATATTTTCATCTACCCCATAGCACAGACATATGAAGAATGCGGGAGATTGTTGTTACATGTACCACACAGCCAGTACTTGCCAGATATTCCTGCAGCTCCTTTAATGTTGTGTAGGCCTCTTGGTAGCCTCCCAGACCAGTTTTCTTCTCGTCTTTTCAAAATTTGGGAGGGACGTCCAGTTCTTGGTATTGTCACTGTTGTGCCATATTTTCTCCACTTGATGATGACTGTCTTGACTGTGTTCCATGGTATATCTAATGCCTTGGAAATTATTTTGTACCCTTCTCCTGACTGATACTTTTTAGCAATGAGATCCCTCTGATGCTTTGAAAGCCCTCTGTGGACCATGGCTTTTGCTGTGGGATGCGACTAAGAAAAGTTCAGGAAAGACCAACTAGAGCAGCTGAACTGTATTTGGGGTTAATCAGAGGCACTTTAAATGATGGCAGGTGTATGCTGACTCCTATTTAACATGATTTTAAATGTTGCTTGATTCCGAACACAGCTACATCCCCAGTTATAAGAGGGTGTGCACACCTATGCAACCACATTATTTAAGTTTTGTTTTCTTCCCTCCACCTAAAAGATTTCCATTTGTTTTTCAATTGAGTGGTACAGTTTATAGGTCACATTAAAGGTGGAAAAAGGGTTCTTGCTTCCCGACTTTTTAGACGTAAGGGGCCAGGAAACCTCCGCAGTGTGGAAAGCATTGGAGCGAACTAGTGTTAAAGAAGTATTAACAGATTTAGAGGCCGCTTTGAGTAGGGTCTTACCCGTTTCACCTGGACAGGTGTCAACATTGTTCTTGACAATGTCTCAGGTGCGATCTGTGTGCGGGAGTGTTAAGAAAAAATATGCATTTCAGAGACCCTTAATGGAATTTGAGAAACTGATATACACTCCAATAATGAAACAGAGGAAAGTCTCCGAGCTTTATCCTCTGGTGGGAGACCAGGGGGAGACCTTGAAACCACCCTACTTGCTAGAATGGGAATAAGAATTGAAGACTGTGATAACGGAGCGGGAGACAAAGAAATACTGGAGACCTCACATGGCTTTTCGCAGTGTGTACGTCTCCAGGAAAACCTCTTCAAATTAATTACTGGGTGGTACAGAACGCCGGAATTTCTCTACATCAGAGGACTGGCGCCCACCCAGAGGTGCTGGAGATGCGGGGGCGAGTCTGGCTCTTTATCACACATTTGGTGGTATTGGCCTTTGATAGAGTCATACTGGAGGGAGATTACCACAGAGGTCAAAAAATTTACCACACAAGTCTTTCAGATCACACTAGAAATGGTGGTACTATCCAAGCCAACCAACCAAGAAAAACTTGGTGAAACACCTCATTGCAGCAGCTAAATGTTTGGTCCCGTTGCCTTGGTTGGATGCTAACCCCCCTACGGTGCAGGAGTGGAGGGCAAAGATTAACCAGATATCTCAATTTGAGATGTCTAGCTGGCTAAATAGGACCCATGACAGATACCTGAAACTATGGGACAAATGGAATGCATCTAGACACCATATATAATGTAATCCACATATAGTGACAGTGACACTTTCATTTTGAGCAATGCTTACAAGTGAGCGGTATGTATGGCGGTTTGGATGGCGGCACAGATCCCCCCCCCCCCCCCCCCCGCTTCCTCCTATACCTATCTGTGATGGACAGCAGATCTTGGGATTAGGCAATATTGACAAAATTGAATGAGAAGAGTTATTACCTCTTTATAAATGTTTATATATAATTAGAATTTAGGCAATTCAATGCCCCTTCCGGGGCTTGAGAAATATGGCATATTTTTTTATATGATATTTGCTATATTGTACTTTTTGACATATCTAATTGCCCTTTCTATCTTTTGTTTGCTATATGATTTATCTTTGTCTCATTTTTTTACAGCACAGAAACTTCACATTTTAACAGGGGTGTGTAGACTTTTTATATCCACTGTATATGAATATTTAGTTTTATAGGTTCTTAAACTGATTCAAGGAGACATTATTGAATTTACTATTTTATTTATGTACAATTTTTGTGCTCTGTGGTTAGTCCTGGTTCATATTTGCATTCTTCAATACTGGATAAAGATCAGTAGCAGATTAGTAGCTGAAAACAGGTCATTTTTGGTGGCCAATTTGATGGAGGGTCTAGAGGAGTTTTTACAGGAGTAAAAGAAGAGTATTTGGTTGAGGTTTCTCTGCTTCCCTATTGACTTCTATAAAATCCTCAATCAAATCTGCTAACATGTCACTTCTCCAGTGTTTTCCAAATCAGCTACAGAAAAAAAAGCTACGATTTTCCACAGTGTGCACAAGGTGGGGTTTTTAACATTAAAATAAATGGGAAAACTGTTGGTTGTGGAATTAGCAGCTGAAAACTCCAATTTCCCACTGGTGAATCAGTGGCAGATTTTAGCCGTGTGAACATACCCTCAAAGTAAGGCTCCTTTCACACTAGCGTTTTGGCTTTCCGTTTCTGAGATCCGTCATGGGCTCTCAGAAGCGGTACAAAACAGATCTATGCATTCTGAATAGAAAAGGATCCGCTCAGAATGCATCAGTTTGCCTCCGATCAGTCTCCATTCCACGCCTGCAGCGTTTTTGCTGTGCGCCTGACGAAGCGGAGCCAAACGGATCCGTCCTGGCACACAATGTAAGTCAGAAGGGATGGATCCATTTTCTCTGACACAATAGAAAGTGGATCCGTCCCCATTGACTTTCAATGGTGTTCATGACGGATCCGTCATGGCTATTGAAGACATCAGGGGCGGACTGACCAGTCGGGCACCCGGGCATAGACCGAGGGCCCGTGGCCACTAGGGGGCCTGCTCACTCCTGCAGCCATAGTTCTCAATATCTTTTACTCGTTCTAAGGGGGAGGCGGGGGGGTGGTCCACCCCGGGTGCCGTCTCTCACGGGGGTAAGAGAAGCAGTGAGCGCTTTCATCAATACAGATGGAAACGCTCATTGCTGGAGCACAGGAAGCTGGGTCCTGTCACTCACCGCTCAGCTCCCCACGCTCCTCCCCTCCTTCAGGCCGGCGGCGCTTTGAATGGTATAGCAGGAAGACTTCTCTCCGCTTCACCATTCAGTCTGCAGGCACGGATCGCGCTGCCAGCCTGTGTGGGCAGAGCCTGCAGCCCAGGATTCTTCACAAACTCCACCCACACAGTGCTGATCTGTGCCTGCAGGGGAGAGAAGACTGTGAGCTTCAGGAACCAGACAAGGTGAGTAGTTACTGTGTTGTTGTTGTTTTTTTTTTTCTTCTACACAGAGGGGGCACAATGGTCATTGCTAATGTGAAGGGGGCACAATGGGCATTTCTACTCTGGAGGGGGCACAATGGACATTGCTAATGTGAAGGGGGCACAATGGGCATTTCTACTCTGGAGGGGGCACAATGGGCATTTCTACTCTGGAGGGGGCACAATGGGCATTTCTACTCTGGAGGGGGCACAATGGGCATTTCTACTCTGGAGGGGGCACAATGGGCATTTCTACTCTGGAGGGGGCACAATGGCATTACTAATGTGAAGGGAGCACAATGGGCATTTCTACTATGGAGGGGGCACAATAGGCATTTCTACTCTGGAGGGGGCACAGAAGGCATTTCTAATGTGAAGGGGACACAATACTCATTTCTACTATGGAGGGGGCACAGTGCACAGAGGGCATTACTACTCTGAAGGGTGCACAGAGGGCATTACTACTATGAAGGGGGCACAGAGGACATTATTACTGTGAAGGGGGCACAATGGGCATTACTAGCACAGAGGGAATTACTACTATTAAGGGGGCACAATAAGGATTTTTATATGGAGGGGACACAGAGGGCATTATTACTGTGAAGGGGGCACAATGGGCATTATTACTATTAAGGGGGCACAGTGGACATTATTACTATTAAGGGGGCACAGTGGGCATTTTTACTGTGAAGGGGGACAATGGGCATTACTAGCACAGAGGGAATTACTACTATTAAGGAATTACTACTATTATCCCCCTCCTCCTGTCGCCTCACTAGTGACACTGCTCCCCCCCCCACACTAGTGACCCTACTTCTCCTCCTCCTGTCACCCCACTAGTGACCCTGCTTCCCCTCCTCCTGTCACCTCACTAGTGACACTGCTCCCCCCCACACTAGTAACCCTGCTTCCCCTCCTCCTGTCACCCCACTAGTGACCCTGCTTCCCCCTCCTCCTGTCACCTCACTAGTGAACCTGCTTCCCCTCCTCCTGTCAGCCCACTAGTGACCCTGCTCCCCTCCACTAGTGACCCTGTGTGTTCCTGTACGGAGAGGAGCCTGGCTGGAGTGTGGTGAGGCCTAGCTGTGTGTCTGTCCCTGTGTGTGTGTGTGTGTCTTTCTGTGTGTGTGTGTCTTTCCGTGTGTGTGTGTGTGTGTGTCTGTGTGTGTGTGTCTTTCCCTGTGTGTGTGTATCTGTCCCTGTGTGTGTGTCTGTCCCTGTGTGTGTGTCTTTCCCTGGGTATGTGTGTGTGTGTGTCCCTGGGTGTGTGTGTCTGTCCCTGTGTGTGTCTTTCCCTGGGTGTGTGTGTCTGTCCCTGTGTGTGTGTTACAAAAAACTAAATGGCTGCACGCTGAAGATGGGCGTGCTCAGTCTAAAAAAGGTGTTACCCTCAATATATTGCAAGAAAATTTAGACTAGAACCTTCAGAATCACAGGTGCATATCCATGAAGCGAACATAATTAAAAAAAATAAATAAATGGTTGCACACCGTTATATATACATACAATAGAGCTAAGAAATGGGGTCATTCTAGATAAAAGTGGTACAATACCGACTATAAATGAATAATGGAAGCTCTTAGCGCACATACTCTTTTAGACTAAACACGCCCATATACCTGGGACTTCTGAGCAGAGTACGTTTGTAGCTACTTCCTACACTGCCCTGAATATTGTAGGCTTAAGTAAGTCCAAAGTGAGGCAGTATATTTAGTGATAGGGACCCATCTGCAAAAGGTTGCTGATCCATGCATTAATCCATGCCGTCACAGTAAGGGCAGCCTGATGTTAATGACGGTTCCTATAAATGGTACCTGAACTTGTAGAGCAGAAGCAGGTACTGAACAGATTGATACATAGATTTGTGTCAGTATAACTAAATTCCAGCTTACTGTAGGCTTAAAAAGGTTGTCCCATGAAAAATATTCTACAGTCGTGGCGAAAAGTTTTGAGAATTACATAAATATTGGAAATTGGAAAAGTTGTTGCTTAAGTTTTTATAATAGCAATTTGCATATACTCCAGAATGTTATGAAGAGTGATCAGATGAATTGCATAGTCCTTCTGTCACAACCAGACAGCTGAGAAGCTCTGACAGAAGCCTTTCAGAACCTCCTCCTTGAGTTTTCTTTGTTGTGCTGTTCAGTTCCTCATCTCGTTAGCCTCTCTCAGCTGTCATGTAGTTGGACTGATTGCTTCCCTTTAAATTCCTCCCCATGATGCATTACTGGGCGGCTTATACTACTTCCTGGAGTGTGTGTGCATGCTGATCCTGTTTCCCAGTCTGCTACTAAAGTTAAGTGCTGTACATTTATCTGTTATTTTCTGTTTGCTGGATCCCAGGTGACCCTGACTCCCTCAGTGTCTGGTGTAGGGAGCCGGTGGTCGTGTCCCCTCACTATTGTAGGGTGTTCAGGTGTTATATAGTCGAGGTACGTGGATATGCAACCATCCACCTCTGGGATTTTTGCATAGGCTGAGCAGCCAGGGAAAGTGCCAGGTTTTGTGCAGGGGTCTCCCTTTTGGTTCCTTAGCTTTGGATCCAGTGAGTCATATATGCATGTTGCATTGTCTTGTTTCCTGTACACCGTCCGTGACATTATAAGCCGCCAAAACCGTCTCAAGCATGGATCCGGTTTCACTTTTGGCTGAACGCTTCCAGGGTCTTTCATTGGAGGTAGCTGATCTCCGTAAGACTTTTTCTCAGCTTCAAGTGACCGGTTCAGCTTGCGTTCATGGAGTTTGTTCTGAGCCTAAGATCTCGCTCCCGGATACGTTCTCCGGGGGTAGTGAGAATTTTGTGCGTTTTAGAGAGGCTTGCAAACTCCATTTTCGCCTTCTTCCCCATTCCTCTGGTGATGGGGAACGGAGGGTGGGGATCATTATATCGCTGCTCAGGGGTAACGCTCAGTCTTGGGCCTTTTCGCTGCCGGAGGGGGCACGGCCTCTCCGTTCAGTGGATGAATTCTTTTTAGCCCTGGGTCAGATATATGATGATCCGGATCGTATTGCTCTGGCTGAGTCTAGACTACGTCTAATATGCCAGGGTAAACAATCCGCAGAGATATACTGCTCAGAATTTCGGAGATGGGCAGCTGATATTGGTTGGAATGATGCTGCACTCCGAAGTCAATTTTGCCATGGTCTTTCAGAGGGATTGAAAGATGCATTTGCCTTTCATGAGAGACCAATTTCCTTGGACTCTGCTATGTCTCAGGCTGTTCGTATTGACAGGCATCTTAGAGAGAGAGGAGAGATATCTCCTTCCTGTCATACTCAGTCCCAGGACAGTGCAGCGGTCTCTTTCTGTGCGCAGGGGTCTCGGTCGCTGTCAGCCCCTTCTGAGCAGGAGCCGATGCAGCTGGGGTTGATTGCTTCTGACAATAGAAGATTCAGCTCGCATGGGAGGGTTTGTTTTTGTTGTGGAGGTATAAATCATTTGGCAAATGTTTGTCCCTCTAGGAGATTCAGGCAGTTTTCTTGGAGTAGTAAAGAAACAAACAGGAAAAAATCTTTAAAAAATGTTCCGTCTGTTACTATTGGCAGGGTTGAGGCGGAAATTGAAGGTTTTCCGTTTGCTTGTAGTTCCCGTTTTGTCCTGCCTGCTAGGGTGGCGCTAGAGAGCAAGAGCATTTTTTGTGAGATTTTTGTGGATAGTGGAGCAGCTGTCAATCTCATTGATAATCAATTTGCAATAACTCATGGTTTCCAGGTGCGCACTTTGGGAAAGGATATTCCTGTTTTTGCTATTGATTCCGCTCCACTTTCTCAGAAATCATTAAAGGGCATAGTTCACAATATCCGTTTAATTGTGAGTGATGCTCATATTGAGGATGTGTCATGTTTCGTCCTTAGCGGTTTGCCTACTCCTCTAGTGTTGGGGCTACCCTGGCTCACTAAACATAACCCCACCATTGATTGGCAAGCGAGGCAAATAAATGGTTGGAGTGACTTTTGCAGAGAGATTTGCCTCACGACATCTGTTTCTGAGGTTGCTACTAAGACTGTACCATCTTTTCTCTCTGAATTTTCGGATGTCTTCTCTGAGAGTGGAGTTCAGGATTTGCCCCCGCACAGAGAGTACGATTGCCCTATTAATCTCATCCCAGGTGCCAAGCTGCCTAAATCTCGTTTACACAATCTTTCCCAACCTGAGAGGATCGCTATGCGTGCTTATATCTCTGAGAGTCTGAGAAAAGGACACATACGACCCTCGAAGTCACCTGTTGCCGCTGGTTTTTTCTTTGTTAAGAAAAAAGATGGTTCTTTAAGACCTTGTCTGGATTTCAGGGAGCTGAACAGTATCACTATTCGTGACCCTTATCCGCTTCCTCTGATCCCGGACCTGTTTAACCAGGTTGTTGGGGCTAAAGTCTTTTCCAAATTAGATCTAAGAGGGGCATACAACCTGGTCAGGGTCAGAGAAGGAGACGAATGGAAGACGGCCTTCAATACCCCTGAGGGCCATTTTGAGAATTTGGTTATGCCTTTTGGTTTGATGAATGCCCTAGCCGTTTTTCAGCATTTCGTGAACAGCATTTTTTATCATTTGATGGGAAAATTTGTATTAGTGTATTTGGATGACATTTAGATTTTTTCTCCTGATTTCAAAACTCATAAGGAACATTTACGCCAGGTCTTGCTCATCCTGCGGGAGAATAAATTATATGCGAAACTGGAAAAATGTGTGTTTGCGGTTCCAGGAATTCAATTTCTGAGGTTTCTTCTCTCCGCTTCTGGTTTTCGCATGGACCCCGAGAAGGTCCGCGCTGTGCTTGAGTGGGAGCTTCCTGAGAATCAGAAGGCGCTGATGCGTTTTTTGGGCTTTGCCAATTATTACAGGAAGTTTATTTTGAATTATTCCTCTATTGTTAAACTACTCACTGATATGACCAGAAAGGGGGTAGATTTTTCTTCTTGGTCAGTAGAGGCGCGTAAGGCTTTTTCTAATATCAAGGAGAGTTTTGCTTCCGCTCCCATCTTGGTGCAACCTGATATTTCTTTACCCTTCATAGTTGAGGTTGATGCTTCTGAGGTGGGTGTGGGGGCGGTCTTGTCTCAGGGTTCCTCTCCTGCCAAATGGCGATCGTGTGCCTTTTTCTCGAAAAAACTCTCCTCCGCAGAGAGAAATTACGATGTGGGAGATAGGGAATTGTTGGCCATCAAGTTGGCTTTTGAGGAATGGCACCATTGGCTAGAGGGAGCCAGACACCCTATTACCGTATTTACTGACCATAAAAATCTGGCCTACTTGGAGTCAGCCAAGCGTCTGAACCCGAGACAGGCCAGATGGTCTTTGTTCTTTTCTAGGTTTAATTTTGTTGTCACGTTCCGCCCTGGAGTTAAGAATGTGAAGGCAGATGCCCTGTCACGTTGTTTTCCGGGAGGCGGTAATTTTGAAGACCCGGGTCCCATTTTGGCTGAAGGTGTGGTGGTCTCTGCTCTTTTTTCTGAATTGGAGGCAGAGGTGCAGGCAGCCCAGTCAGAGGCTCCTGATCTTTGTCCTTCTGGGAGGTTGTTTGTGCCTCTCGCTTTAAGACACAAGATTTTTAAGGAACACCACGATACGGTCCTTGCTGGGCACCCGGGGGCAAGAGCCACACTGGATCTCATCGCTCGGAGATTCTGGTGGCATGCGCTTCGTAAGTCGGTTGAGGGTTTTGTGGCAGCCTGCGAGACTTGCGCTCGTGCTAAAGTCCCTCATTCACGGCCATCAGGTCCTCTCTTTCCCTTACCCATTCCTTCCCGTCCTTGGACACATCTGTCCATGGACTTCATAACGGACCTGCCTCGATCCTCGGGGAAGACTGTGATTCTGGTGGTGGTGGACCGCTTTAGCAAAATGGTGCATTTCATCCCTTTTCCTGGTTTGCCCAATGCTAAGACGCTGGCGCAGGCATTTTTTTGATCACATTGTCAAATTGCACGGTATTCCTTCAGACATAGTCTCTGATAGGGGCACGCAGTTTGTTTCCAGATTCTGGAAGGCTTTCTGTTCTCGCTTTGGGGTTCAGTTGTCATTCTCTTCTGCTTTCCACCCGCAGTCGAATGGCCAGACAGAGCGCGCCAATCAGAATCTGGAGACATATCTGCGCTGTTTTGTGGCGGCGAATCAAGAGGATTGGTGTTCTTTTTTGTCCCTTGCTGAGTTTGCTTTAAATAACCGTCGTCAGGAGTCCTCTGATAAGTCACCATTTTTTGGTGCATATGGGTTTCATCCGCAGTTTGGGACTTTCTCGGGAGAGGGGTCTTCTGGTTTACCTGATGAGGACCGATTCTCCTCGTCTTTGTCATCTATTTGGCAAAAGATTCAGGATAATCTAAAGAGCATGAGTGAGAGATATAAGCGTGTGGCAGATAAGAGACGTGTGCTTGGTCCGGACCTGAATGTTGGTGATCTGGTGTGGTTGTCTACCAAGAATATCAAATTGAAGGTTCCCTCCTGAAAGTTGGGTCCTAGGTTTATTGGGCCTTACAAAATCCTGTCTGTCATCAATCCTGTTGCCTACCGTCTTGATCTTCCTCAGACTTGGAAGATCCATAATGTTTTTCATAAGTCCTTATTGAAACCTTATGTTCAACCCATTGTACCCTCGCCTTTGCCTCCTCCTCCGACTATGGTTGATGGGAATCTTGAATTTCAGGTCTCTAAGATTGTGGATTCTCGTCTTGTCCGCGGTTCTCTTCAGTACCTTGTTCATTGGGAGGGTTATGGTCCTGAGGAGAGGATGTGGGTCCCAGTGACGGACATTAAGGCCTCTCGTCTCATCAGGGCTTTCCATAGGTCCCATCCTGAGGAGGTGGGCTCTGAGTGTCCGGAGTCCACTCGTAGAGGGAGGGGTACTGTCACAACCAGACAGCTGAGAAGCTCTGACAGAAGCCTTTCAGAACCTCCTCCTTGAGTTTTCTTTGTTGCGCTGTTCAGTTCCTCATCTCGTTAGCCTCTCTCAGCTGTCATGTAGTTGGACTGATTGCTTCCCTTTAAATTCCTCCCCATGATGCATTACTGGGCGGCTTATGCTACTTCCTGGAGTGTGTGTGCATGCTGATCCTGTTTCCCAGTCTGCTACAAAGTTAAGTGCTGTACATTTATCTGTTATTTTCTGTTTGCTGGATCCCAGGTGACCCTGACTCCCTCCGTGTCTGGTGTAGGGAGCCGGTGTGTTAAGGTGTTATATAGTCGAGGTCCGTGGATATGCAACCATCCACCTCTGGGATTTTTGCATTGGCTGAGCAGCCAGGGAAAGTGCCAGGTTTTGTGCAGGGGTCTCCCTTTTGGTTCCTTAGCTTTGGATCCAGTGAGTCTTATATGCATGTTGCATTGTCTTGTTTCCTGTACACCGTCCGTGACACCTTCTTTGCCATGAAAATTAACTTAATCCCCCCAAAAACTTTCCACTGCATTTCATTGCTGTCATTAAAGCACCTGCTGAGATCATTTCAGTAATCGTCTTGTTAACTCAGGTGAGAATGTTGACGAGCACAAGGCTGGAGATCATTATGTCAGGCTGATTGGGTTAAATTGGCAGACTTGACCTGTTAAAAGGAGGGTGATGCTTGAAATCATTGTTCTTCCATTGTTAACCATGGTGACCTGCAAAGAAACGCGTGCAGCCATCATTGCATTGCATAAAAATGGCTTCACAGGCAAGGATATTGTGGCTACTAAGATTGCACCTCAATCAACAAGAACTTCAAGGAAAGAGGTTCAATTCTTGTTAAGAAGGCTTCAGGGCGTCCAAGAAAGTCCACCAGGATCGTCTCCTAAAGAGGATTCAGCTGTGGGATCGGAGTGCCACCAGTGCAGAGCTTGCTCAGGAATGGCAACAGGCAGGTGTGAGCGCATCTGCACGCACAGTGAGGCGAAGACTTTTGGAAGATGGCCTGGTGTCAAGAAGGGCAGCAAAGAAGCCACTTCTCTCCAAAAAAGAACATCAGGGACAGATTGATCTTCTGCAGAAAATATGGTGAATGGACTGCTGAGGACTGGGGCAAAGTCATATTCTCCGATGAAGCCTCTTTCCGATTGTTTGGGGCATCAGGAAAAAGGCTTGTCCGGAGAAGAAAAGGTGAGCGCTACCATCAGTCCTGTGTCATGCCAACAGTAAAGCATCCTGAGACCATTCATGTGTGGGGTTGCTTCTCATCCAAGGGAGTGGGCTCACTCACAATTTTGCCCAAAAACACAACCATGAATAAAGCATGGTACCAAAACACCCTCCAACAGCAACTTCTTCCAACAATCCAACAACAGTTTGGTGAAGAAGAATGCATTTTCCAACATGATGGAGCACCGTGCCATAAGGCAAAAGTGATAACTAAGTGGCTCGGGGCTGACTCTTTGCATAAATGTCCTGTAATTGTCGATAAAAGACTTTGAAACGTATGAAGTGCGTGTAATTATATTTCACTACATCACAGAAACAACTGAAACAAAGATCTAAAAGCAGTTTAGCAGCAAACTTTGTGAAAACGAATATTTGTGTCATTCTCAAAACTTTTGGCCACGACTGTACATTTTTGAAACCAGCACCTGCATCTGAATACTTTGTAAATGCATAAATTTTAAAATGTAGCATAGCCACTAAGTTCTTCAATAAAATGTATTTCTGTAGCTCCACCTGCTGTTTGTTCTTTTCTTAACTTTTTTGTCCACTTCAATAGCATCACTGAATAGCATCACTGGTCACACATGCTCAGTTTCATCCTTCAACTTCCACCAGGCATATCTACTGTTAGAACCTGTAAAAGTAATGATGGTCTTTATAGTGGTCTGGGCTAGATGGAAAAGAAAATGAGTGATTCCAATCAGAAACTTCACCTGTAAAGTTACTCGTATCTGTAACACTAGTCTGCAGAGTGCCTATGTATAACTGATATCTACATGTGGTCATCGTATGGTGGTAATTTTGGTCTCAGGACACTGTTTTTTATTTAATATTAGTATGGTGGTATTATCAGACAATATGTGCTGGTAATTTGGGTACATGGTCTGGCTTTTCATTTGGGAGGAGGGTACATACAGTTGCAAGAAAAAGTATGTGAACCCTTTGGAATGATATGGATTTCTGCACAAATTGGTCATAAAATGTGATCTGATCTTCATCTAAGTCACAACAATAGACAATCTGCTTAAACTAATAACACACAAAGAATTAAATGTTACCATGTTTTTATTGAACACACCATGTAAACATTCACAGTGCAGGTGGAAAAAGTATGTGAACCCCCTAGACTAATGACATCTCCAAGAGCTAATTGGAATGAGGTGTCAGCCAACTAGAGTCCAATCAATGAGATGAGATTGGAGGTGTTGGTTACAGCTGCCCTGCCCTATAAAAACCACACACCAGTTCTGGGTTTGCTTTTCACAAGAAACATTGCCTGACGTGAATGATGCCTCGCACAAAAGAGCTCTCAGAAGACCTACGATTAAGAATTGTTGACTTGCATAAAGCTGGAAAGGGTTATAAAAGTATCTCCAAAAGCCTTGCTGTTCATCAGTCCACGGTAAGACAAATTGTCTATAAATGGAGAAAGTTCAGCACTGCTGCTACTCTCCCTAAGAGTGGCCGTCCTGTAAAGATGACTGCAAGAGCACATCTAAGTCACAACAATAGACAATCACAGTCTGCTTAAACTAATAACACACAAATAATTAAATGTTACCGTGTTTTTATTGAACACACCATGTAAACATTCACAGTGCAGGTGGAAAAAGTATGTGAACCCTTGGATTTAATAACTGGTTAAACCTCCTTTGGCAGCAATAACTTCAACCAAACATTTCCTGTAGTTGCAGATCAGAAGTGCACAACGGTCAGGAGTAATTCTTGACCATTCCTCTTTACTGAACTGTTTCAGTTCAGCAATATTATTGGGATGTCTGGTGTGAATCGCTTTCTTAAGGTCATGCCACAGCATCTCAATCGGGTTGAGGTCAGGACTCTGACTGGGCCACTCCAGAAGGTGTATTTTCTTCTGTTTAAGCCATTCTGTTGTTGATTTACTTCTATGCTTTGGGTCGTTGTCCTGTTGCAACATCCATCTTCTGTTGAGCTTCAGCTGGTGGACAGATGGCCTTAAGTTCACCTGCAAAATGTCTTGATAAACTTGGGAATTCATTTTTCCTTCGATGATAGCAATATGTCCAGGCCCTGACGCAGCATAGCAGCCCCAAACAATGATGCCCCCACCACCATACTTCACAGTTGGCATGAGGTTTTGATGTTGGTGTGCTGTGCCTCTTTTTCTCCACACATAGTGTTGTGTGTTTCTTCCAAACAACTCAACTTTGGTTTCATCTGTCCACAGAATATTTTGTCAGTACTGCCTGTGGAACATCCAGGTGCTCTTGTGCAAACTGTAAACGTGCAGCAATTTTTTTTGGACAGCAAGTAGCTTCCTCTGTGGTATGCTCCCATGAAATGCATTCTTGTTTAGTGTTTTACGTATCGTAGATTCGCTAACAGGGATGTTAGCATATGCCAGAGACTTTTGTAAGTCTTTAGCTGACACTCTAGGATTCTTCTTCACCTCATTGAGCAGTCTGCGCTGTGCTCTTGCAGTCATCTTTACAGGATGGCCACTCTTAGGGAGAGTAGCAGCAGTGCTGAACTTTCTCCATTTATAGACAATTTGTCTTACCGTGGACTGATGAACAGCAAGGCTTTTGGAGATACTTTTATAACCCTTTCTAGCTTTATGCAAGTCAACAATTCTTAATCGTAGGTCTTCTGAGAGCTCTTTTGTGCGAGGCATCATTCACATCAGGCAATGCTGCTTGTGAAAAGCAAACCCAGAACTGGTGTGTGGTTTTTATAGGGCAGGGCAGCTGTAACCAACACCTCCAATCTCATCACATTGATTGGACTCTAGTTGGCTGACATCCTCATTCCAATTAGCTCTTGGAGATGTCATTAGTCTAGGGGGTTCACATACTTTTTCCACCTGCACTGTGAATGCTTACATGGTGTGTTCAATAAAAACATGGTAACATTTAATTATTTGTGTGTTATTAGTTTAAGCAGACTGTGATTGTCTATTGTTGTGACTTAGATGAAGATTAGATCACATTTTATGACCAATTTGTGCAGAAATTTATATCATTCCAAAGGATTCACATACTTTTTCTTGCAACTGTATATCTCTATATATAAACCCTGGTAGAGTCACTGAATCTTGCACATCTGAGCAACAGTATGGTGGTGGGGCCCAAATCCAAAATTTGTGCAGGGCCCCATAGAAACCCTAGTTACTCAACCTGGTTGGAGATGACTGACCGAAAACAGAAAAACCTAAAGGATGTTTATACTTTACTATGCAGACATATTTAGAAGGTCCATTAGAAAATGTCAATTAAATAGAACCTGTCAGCCACTTCTACTATAGGTATGCAATGCCAGTGCAATGTACATCCGTCTAACATCATTTCAACCATATCTTTGTTAGCTTTATCTGTACTTTAAAACTCCAGATAATGCACATTATTCAGGTATTAAAATTAGGTCCAAAGTGCCCAGCAGGGCATCACCAATAGTTTCAAGAGCCCAGGACCACTTCCCCTAAATGCCCAAGCCCACTTCTCGCAAGAGCCCAAGACCACCTCTTGCACTTTCCACTCGGCTGCTCTTCTTAGATGTCACTATTTCCCTTCAACTCTTCCTGCTGCTTCAGAGGAGCTGTGCATGTGCTATACTAGCAGTGAGTCTGATGCCCACTGCAGGGATAACAGTGCGCATGCTCAGGCAGATTCTTGTTCTGTGCCTGCATGAGCTATCAGTGAGACACAGGCTGATGTCGTGGGCGGGGTTGAAGGGAAACAGTGATGTCATGATAGAGGTCAAGACTACATGAGGCTGGGGCAGGGTCCTGAAGTGAAGGAAGGTTAGAATATCCTATAGCCAGTGAGATCACAGACATGATGGTAGCAGCAAAGGACCTTACTAGTCCTGTGGGAAGTAGTGACCTTTCTAATGAAATGATAGCAGTAAGAGAAGGGCTGCATGTAACAGGCGTTGTATCAGTGACATTTGCTAGTTTTTACTAAGGCATGTGCACTGTGTTCCGGAGAGGGTGCCACCAAGCAGCATTGTCTTGGCCAGGGCATTTAATTAAAGGACTATATAACTGAACCTTTGCCATGGGTGAACAAAATTTACCTACTACACTACAGTTATCCTAGGATATCTGTAAAGTTCCACCAAAACCAGAGTTGATCCTTGATTGCCAAATGAGAATCTTTGCTAATGAAACCTTAGAAGATTCCTATTGCTCACCTTAAAGGGGTTGTCCAGTTTCATAGTGAAATGTCTTTATCTGCCCAGAGTACCCCAAACATTGTATATTTTGTCCCATATATCTGTATTTCATGTCATCGCTTTCCTTCTCCTGTTCTGTAGCATCACTGCATCCTGGCAGGATGTTTACATTCAGAACTTCCTGTTTTCATTAGGTTTCTGTTGGGTTTTCTTACCAATCCCCAGCAAGCTGTACTCTGCAATGTTTCACAGGGCTTGCTCCACATAGCTAACATGGAAAGAATGGATAGAAGAAGTGGAGATGGCATGATTACTGCAGAGAGAACAATGTGGCAGGCGGAACAAACCCTGTTAAACATTACAGAGGAAAGAAAACCCAACAGGAACTGATGAAAGCAGGAAGTTCTGCATGTAAACATCCTGCAAGGATGCAGTGATGCTGTGAACAGGGGAAGGAAAGCTGCTGACATGAACAACCGGTACATGGAATAAAATATGCAATACTTATGGTATTCTGGGCAAAAAAGGGGTTGTTTGTGATGAGACACCCCTTTAAATGCACTGTAGAATATTGACATTAAGCCTTTGGACACATTTATGAAGAAATGCTTCATATTTCCTTGCATCCTTCATGGCTTTCACTCTTGTCTATCTAAGTCAGTGATGACTAACCTCCGGCATTCCAGCTGTGGTGAAACTATGACTCCTAGCATGCTCCATTCATTTCTATGGAGTTCTGAGAACAGCCAAGCAAGTGTGCATCTTGGGAGTTGTAGTTTTACCACAGCTGGAGTGCCGGAGGTTAGCCATCACAGATCTAAGTACTGCCAGTCATCCCATGTATGTATACTTAGCTTTTTATCTCCATCAGAAAGCAAGAGGACTATCCAAAAGCAAAAGAGTAGGAGCAATGAAGGGGATAAGGAAGGTTGATATTTAGATATATAAGAAGAGCACACTTTAAAAATTCAGGTTTCACAGTAATTTTATTATTTTAATTAAATACATTAACTAGATAACTACATTAATTAGATAACTACATTAACTACATTAATTAAATATTAACTAGATTGATAGATACAGTATATAGATAGAATTGCAAAGAACACCGCAGCACAATTAGACAATGTGGAGCTGGGTGCAAATCCTCAGGGGAGATAGGTATTACTTCCACTGATAAATCCAATAAACAAAAAGTGAGGCAGCCTCACTTTTTGTTTATTAGAATTTTTTCTGGCTCTGTACAAATATAAAATACTAGGAATGTTTTCATTTTTGGTCTGAATATAACAAACTTATTTTCGTTTAATGCACATCTAAAACGTTTTTACGTAGGTGCACATATTTTCCATGACTCTCATTATCTTACATACCAGCATAGTTTTTTTTGACTGGTAACAGCTTGATAAATCGTCCAGAAATGACCACCACATTTCGAAGTCATTGAAGTTGGCAGTCTACAAACACACTGAGCTAAGTCCACAATTCCGGCATTTAGTGCATGCGGGACATTACTGTGTTTAATATTTATGCCTTGCTCTGGGCTTCTTGCCTTCTAAATTGCTCTTTGCTCCTTTTTTAATGCCACAATCTACTTTGATTACCATGGAAACACATATTGTACAAGGAAGCTCAAGACAAAATATCACACCTCCCCTGATCTTGAACAGTCCTATTCCACAATATGCAGGCAAAGCTTGCCCCCTGTTCATCGTTTGTGATACTATTTCGAGTCATGTGCATGAATTCAATGACATTCATATTGTAGTGAAGAGGTAATGCTGTCAATATAGTCCAATGACTATGGTTCTAGATATTCAATACTGGTTCGAGAGAATAAGGAATATTCATTTAAGGCATTTAGTATTTTTTATGTATATATGGATACTTTCCGTCCTAGGGGCTCAATACCGGAAAAAAACTGATCAGTTTTATCCTAATGCATTCTGAATGGAGAGCAATCCGTTCAGGATGCATCAGTTCAGTCCCTTTTACGTTTTTTGGCCGGAGAAAATACCGCAGCATGCTGCAGTTTTCTCTCCGGCCAAAAATCCTGAACACTTTCCGGAATGCTGGATCTGGCATTAATTTCCATTGAAATGCATTAATGCCGCCTCCAGCCCCAAGTGCAAAACGCATCCGTTCTTTCCATCCGCGCATGCGCAGGAGATTAAATCTGTGAAAAAAATAAATACTGTATCCGTTTTTCCGGATGACAACTGGATAGATGGATCCGGTATTGCAATGCATTTTTCAGATGGATCAGCATCCGGATCCGTCTCACAAATGCATCTGTTTGCATCCAGATTGCCTGATCCGGCAGGCAGTTCCGGCGACGGCACTATTATGAGATGACTTTTTGTATGAAGCTGTTATTTGTTCACTATATTTTGGGTTTAGCACTGTATAGCAGGATTGCGTGGCACTGCTCCTATTTCATTTTTGCAGTGTTTGGTGGTGGCATAGTATAGAATTATTATTTAGGCAACTGTATGTGTTATTTGCTGAATATATGGCACTGTTACTTATTTAGACCATAATATATGGTACTTAAAATTAGTCACTGTATGGTGTAGTAATTTATACATTGTATGACCACAGACCACATAGGGGGCACCAATAGAAGGTATAGCACAGGGCATTGTCCAACATAATATCACCTCCACCACTGTGAAACAAAAATTGCACTTATCTGATATTAACCCCTCTCCACATCTACTCTAAATAGACAAGTCTTTAAAGATAGCTCCAAGTCAGAAGCTTAATGGGTACAATAGTTGCTGGGTGCCTACTGTTTTACCTAAAAGACACCCCCTCGATGGTGTCTATGATCAGAGGCAACTCTACTCATAGACATGTAACCCCTCAGATTGTGATCATGATGACATCTGAGTAGTCATTTAGAGGGAGGGCGCTTCCTCGGGTGATCGAATAGCCCTCCTGAGATGAGATTGCAGAAGCCGTTCACTTGCTATGGCAGCATGGTGCCTTTTGAAGGCCCTTAGACCTGCCATAGTAAAGATCCTATAGTGACCACGCACATTTTTTCAAAATTGCCAAAATTGAAACTTTTTTGTTTTTTCATCAATATACCTTTATGAGGCCTTATTTTTTGCAGGACAAGTTATAGTTTTTAATGCGCCTTTTTGGGTACATATAATCATGGATTAACACCAGCTATCTGTCTTAAACCCCCTTTGTTTACGTCAGTAAAAATGCGTATTGGTAGTCACTAAGTGGTTAAGCCTTGCCTCATACATGCCTTAATAAGAACATAGAGGGGTATTTATCAAGTCTGCAACTATAGTTTTGTGGTATAAAATGTACAACATTCTGTGCATATTTTTGCGACATTTGGTTAAAATTTGCAACATTTGGTGAGTCTTGCCACTTTTAGAAGTGGAGTGAAAAGTAGGTCAGATTTTAGATTGGAACACCGTTAAAAGTCACATCTCCACGCCAGACAACTCCCTGGTGTACTTTTACAGACACAGGCGACAATTACTTACTAATAATATTACTGCATTTGCACTTATATTATTACTGTGAACCATTTCATAAATTTGGCGCAACCTCACAAAGAAAATAAAGACTTAAAACTGACACCAGAACCACCGCAAATTATAAATTCCTCCCATAGAGAGCACTGCTATATTATTACAGTCTCTGGTATAAGTGATCTAATGATCACATGTTGAAGGAGTACCAAAAAGAAAGTTAAGAAAAGGAAAGAAAAAGTTTTTACACATATAAAAAAAAAAAAAAATCTAATCCCACCTTCCCCATTTTCATCATTGGTCTAAAAATGTTCAAACTATTAAAATACAAAATTAGTTATCCTGTATGGTAAATATTGTAATGGAAAAAAAAAATCAAAATTCCCAAAGTGTTTCACTTTACAAAGGAAATTTGAATACAAAGTGATCAAAAAATACCCCAAATTGGAATCAATGAAGTACAGCTTACCTCAGAAATATAAAAAAAGTGAATGAAGTGAAAACAAAATTACTGAAATAATGTTGCAATTGCTTTTTTTTCCAATTCTATCTATAATTAATTTTCTTCCAGCTTCCCAACACATCATATGGAAGATGATGCCATTAGAATGCTACAACTTGTCCTGCAGAAAACAAGCCTTCACACAACTATGAGAAAGGAGGTTATGGCTTTTAGAAGGCGAAAAAATAGAAAATGGCATCAAGAAGGGATTAAAGGGCTTTGCTCATGACAGTAAGCCCAATCCTTATGCCCTATCACACCCAGCACAGGATTTTCCTCTATGGGCAAGAACAAGGAGCTCTGGTTCTTGGGGATGGATGACTATCTCCACTGTTGCTGTGCATTACTACAGGAGCAGAGGAAATACTGGGCAGGCCACAGCTTCCCTGGACAAACTCAGTTGGGTGACAGGACCCACACCTGGATTCTCAAAGGCGTTGTCTCTTAGACACATTTGAATTTTAGGTTTATTTAGAATGTAGGATACTTCCCAGGGGATTTATCTGGAATGACTGGGAATAAAGTGTACCAACTTGTCTATGAATTGAAATAATCTGAGTAATATTACCATTTATTCAATACAAGTAGTATCCTATATGCTCATTATGGGTCCTCAGCATTCCCCCGTAGCTGTCAAAATATTAGTAGCATCATCTATAATGGGGAGACCCAATAAAAAGTTTTATACCAATGACATTGACCTGAATTGATGTCAGCAGACCTCCACCATTCAAACCTCTACAGGACAGCACAGCTTTCTACTGTAGATCTCAAAATGAGTATGGCTTCTTAAAGGGCCTGGTCCTCTACAATATGGGCATAATTAGACACATCAAACATGATCTGGGTGCACCAGGAGTTGAGAAGTATTAAAAAATTAGATATTAGTGTTCTGTTTTTGTTTTCTATCCTAGGATATTTCTAAGACTGGCCAGGGTGGTCTGACTGCCAATACCCCCTACAATCCTCAGAATGAAGGCTCCTTCATAGTTTTTCCTGGCAAAGTGCTGCTCCTGTCCAGCCGTTTTGCAGGGAACTGTAACCCACCACTCGAATAGAATGAGACTGCAGGTATCTAATCAATGGTAGGAATTGGGCAAGGGCTGCACGGCGACACATGATTCGAGCAACACCTGTTGCAGCCAGGATCGCTGAGCAGCGATGATCCTATAGAAATGAATGGGATCACCGTGGCAGTCGCAAGAAATCCAACACTGCTATGGGATCACTGCTGCTCGGCGATCCTGGCCGTGACAAGTGTCGCGCGTACAGAGGCGCCGTGTAGCCCTAGCCTAACTGTCTTAGTCTGTAACGACACAAGTATGAGTCTCTGTGGATTCCAAAGCCCAGAGGGTCACCTGGGCCCTACAGTCAGGTAAGTGATGATCTGATGCTCCCTGAGTTAATTAACACTGGAATCGTCAAGAACCTAAGTACCTGACTGACGGCCGCAGGTGCCCTCCTGATGCCTGAATTCAACAGTTTTGCCATCCTGAGGCAACTGGAGTAGGAGGACAGAACATGGGAGCTTGGGCTGACCACCACAAGCTACTTCTTGGGAGGTATTTTTTGCTTTTGGAGCATTATTCTATGCTGCACTGTGGTATTTGGTTCCGCTGAGGCAGTATTTTGTACCACAATATGATATTGATAACCCCGTCTAATTGTATTGACCCGCCTTCTGTTGGTTTGGACCTGCGTACAACACGTACAACATGGGGCCACTTTTATTTTTTTCCAGGGCCACTTTAAATTCCCAGTACATCCCTGGTATATAGGTACTGCACAGAATAAATGCCACAGCTCCATATATATTCGGAGCATGACTGGAAGCAGCAATATCACAGCATTGCTAGCACACCTTATGGTACCAGAATCAGAAAAATAGCACTTGCCATTGTCACCAGGCATAACATATCACTGGCACTAGGCATGGCAGTTAGAGGTGTAGAATTGCAGTTTTCACCCAACCTCCAGCACTGTATGGGAGAAGGCAAGAAACCACTGGGTGACTGAAGGATTATCCCCATAAGCATGAATATGGCTGACAGTGGTTAATGTCAGACAGCTACTTCCTGCCCCAAAAACTGAAGGCAGGAGAACTCTGGAGCATAAACTGCTGAGCTGACTATACATGGTGACACTGCACATATTTACTGAACATTGTTTTTGCTATTTTTCTTTCAAATGTAATTTTTTTTATATGATTATTATTACTGCTATTATTACTATTATTATTACTATTATTGTTGATATATTTGTATTACTTTTTTTTATTACATTTATTATGTTTTTATTTTATGTTTTGTTTATTTTCTTAGTTTTGTTTTATTTTATTTACATTTTTGTATTTACCATTATTATTTACATACTTATTACATCTATTTAAAAAAATTACATATTTTATTGTTATATTAAATATTTTTATTACATCAATTACAATTGTTTTATTTGGTTTATTTACATATTTTGCATGTTTTATTATTACTACATGAATAAAAACTGCTACATTTTATATTTAGAAGTATTTTATTTACTTATTTATTTTTAACTTTGCTACCAATTTATAATTTCCTGTATTCAAACCTTGGGTCTATACTGGCATAGTTGCATTAAAATTCCAGATGTACTCAATGGACGCAGTACCCTATTGTAGCCTGCGACAGGCACTGTTGCAGTATGTGGTACAATTTAGTCATTGTCTAAAAGGCTTCTGCACAATCCCCATGTCACTTAATGGCTTAGTATAACAAATGAGTGATTTCTATGACCCATCTATTAGATGAATTGAAGGGGTATAAGAGTGTATAGAGACAACAGTATCTCTGGCTGGGAGTTCCACGCAGCTCTGGGGAACTTGATGCTGCCAATGTGAAGAGACCACACATGTTATGTGAAGATAGACAATGAGGCAGCATCCTGTTCAGGTGGGGGGGAATCATTATTTCTGAAGCACCACATCTGTTCAACCAGAGATTCCGGATTAAGCAAATCGCCCACTCTTTTGTTTGGCTAGGGGTAATATGAATGCCCTGCTATTGTTGACACGAGGAAGCATGTAAAGAAAAAAAAAATCTGCAAACCAAACAATGTAAATTAAATATCGGGTAATTTGTAGCAAAAATGTAGAATTAAATGGACGCTGTGGGAAAATGGCGGCACGAGGAAATTTCTGGCTGCAACAAGGTGACGGAGATTTACTAGAATAAGGAAGGTGTGAAGTGGTGAGACTGACAGGTAGACACGATCTCCATTGTGCTTGAAGTTATCAGTTCCATCTACAGTAGGGGATGACTGCCTTAAGAGGGACGTTACAAGGGATTTGATAATAGGATACAAGATAAGGCATCTGCATAGATAGAAATGGATACATTGCAATGTAAAGACACAACAGAGAGATTAGATACATTTACGTGGTTTGCAAGGCCCTTTTCACATCACTTTTTAGCTCCCAACCTATACACTAAATATTCCCATAGTTCTCTATTCACCCAATGGAGGCCAAAAGACCCCCTCGGGCTGGTATACGTCGCTATAACAATTTGTACTGTAAGCTACACTTTTCTATGCAGAGGCTTAAACCCCAAAAAAATGCACGTCGGAACTTCCCATTGGAGGTATACGTCAGGCAATACTCTTGATGTACAGTGCCTTGCAAAAGTGTTCACCCCCTTGACTTTTTTGTGTTTTGTTACATTACAGCCTTAAGTTCAAAGTTTTGTTAATCTGAATTGTATGTGATGGATCAGAACACAATAGTCTAAGTTGGTGAAGTGAAATGAGAAAAATATATAAATAAAACTATTATTTAGAAAAAAAAAAACAGAAAATTGGCATGTGCGTATGTATTCACCCCCTTTGTTAGGAAGCCCATAAAAAGCTCTGGTGCAACCAATTACCTTCATAAGTCACATAATTAGTGAAATGATGTCACCTGTGTGCAATCTAAGTGTCACATGATCTGTCATTACATATACACACTTTTTTTTGAAAGGCCTCAAAGGCTGCAGCACCTAAGCAAGAGGCATCACTAACCAAACACTGCCATGAAGACCAAGGAACTCTCCAAACAAGTAAGGGACAATTTTGTTGAGAAGTATATCAAAAATATACAAATCTTTGATGATCCACAGGAGCACCATCAAATCTATCATAACCAAATGGAAAGAACTTGGCACAACAGCAAACCTGCCAAGAGACGGCCGCCCACCAAAATTCACGGACTGGGCAAGGAGGGCATTAATCAGAGAGGCTGCACAGGGTCCTAAGGTAACCCTGGAGGAGCTGCAGAGTTCCACAGCAGAGACTGGAGTATCTGTACATAAGACGACAATAAGCCGTACGCTCCATAGAGTTGGGCTTTATGGCAGAGTGGCCAGAAGAAAGCCATTACTTGCAGCTAAAAACAATAAGGCACATTGTGAGTTTGTGAAAAGGCATGTGGGAGACTCCCAAAATGTATGGAGGAAGGTGCTCTGGTTCAATAAGACTAAAATTGAACTTTTCGGCCATCAAAGAAAACACTATGTCTGGCGCAAACCCAACATCACCCAAAGAACACCATCCCCACAGTGAAACATGGTGGTGCCAGCATCATGCTGGGGGGACTGGGAAACTGGTCAGAGTTGAGGGAAAGATGGATGGTGCTAAATACAGGGATATTCTTGAGCAAAACCTGTACCACTCTGTGCGTGATTTGAGGCTAGGACGGAGGTTCACCTTCCAGCAGGACAATGACCCCAAACACACGGCTAAAGCAACACTTGACTGGTTTAAGTGGAAACATGTAAATGTGTTGGAATGGCCGAGTCACAGCCCAGATCTCAATCCAATAGAAAATCTGTGGTCAGACTTAAAGATTGCCGTTCACAAGCGCAAACCATCCAACTTGAAGGAGCTGGAGCAGTTTTGCAAGGAGGAATGGGCAAAAATCCCAGTGGTGAGATGTGGTAAGCTCATAGAGACTTATCCAAAGTGACTTGGAGCTGTGAATGCTGCAAAATGTGGCTCTATATAGTATTGACTTTAGGGGGGTGAATAGTTATGCACATTGACTTTTTCTGTTATTTTGTCCTATTTGTTGTTTGCTTCCCCCCCCCCCCCCCAAAAAAAAAAACCATTTTTAAAGTTGTGGGCATGTTCTGTAAATCAAATGATGCAAATCCTCAAACAATCCATGTTAATTCCAGGTTGTGAGGCACCAAAATACCAAAAAAGTCAAGGGGGTGAATACTTTTGCAAGGCACTGTATATGGTTCATGGAACGAATGTGAACAGAGTCTGAGCAGAATTACAATTCGGCTACTTTCATGTCCACACGTTGATGATTTAGGAACAGCAACTAAAGCTGGTCATTAACATGCTCCAGAAAAATAATTCAGCCTGGAATCATGAACGCACTGCGGGTTTTAAAAGGTGGGTAAAAAGCCACGGATTAGCTCCACTCAATAACATTGGGGATAATCCACCTGTGGATCTACTGGCCAATGTGCAGCACAAATACAAGTTCCAGCCATGGAGTGAACATATCCTTAAAAGGGGATATCCCATGAGTAATGTAAAAAATGAAAATCAGACATCATATAGTACATAACAATCACATGGATCCAGAGATCTCCCAATTCATTGCTCCAATTTCTCTGCTAGATTTATTTCAGATTAGCAGCTCAGGGGGTGTGTCCTTTCTACTGCAGCTGGTGTCCGTTGAAGGGTGTAACTGAGAATGTATGTCCACCTCAGAGAGCTGGACAGAGAATGTAGAAAGCAGGTGGCGCTATACAGATAGAATTCAGTTAATAACCCAGTAGCTATAATACATTTTTAAATAAATGCAATTACAAAAGTGTTCAGATCCAAGTGCTGGTTTCAAAACTAGAATATTTTCGTGGGGCAAACCATTTATAGGGGTTGTGCCAATAAAATCACTTATTCCCTACCCTGCAGACAGTGATTGGCTGAGCAATCTCATTTCCTGAAAGACTCTTGAAGAGATACTTAGGGGTAGATTTATCAAAAATGATGAAAAGCAACGAATCAGGTTGCACCTTTCATTTTCCAAAAGAGCTGTGAAAATGAAAGGTGGAATCTGATTGGTTGCTATGGGCAACTTAGGGTGCTTTCACACTAGCGTTGTGAGGATTCGGCAGGCAGTTCCGGCAACGGGCAAACCGTATGTAAACAGATATTGTTTTTTTCCGGATCCGTTAGACGTCTCATCCAGTATCATCCGGAGAAACGGATCCTGTATTTAAATTATTTTGAAGATCAAAGGGGAAAATAGCTCCTCCTATATCCCGGCGCCTGTGCAAACCGGAAAACCGGATCCAGCAACGCGTCAATTTCCAGAAAACTTGGTACCGGATCCGGCATTATTACATCTCTAGTGTTGAGCACGAATATTCGAATTACGAATATTTATCTCGATTATCGCAACTTCGAGAATTCGTGACTATTTCGAATATAGTGCTATATATTAGCTGTATTGAATATTCGTCATTTTTAAACATCTGAAAACATGATTCCTTTCTGCTTCTTCCTTGTGGGCCAATGAGTCATTGGCCCACAAGCAACTTAAGCAGGGAGGAATCATTACTTCAGATGTAAAAAAATTGCGAATATTCTAAAAAATGAATATATAGCACTATATCGAATATATTAGTTTTTTTAGAATATTCGTCTTTTTTTTCCATCTAAAATCATGATTCCTCCCTGCTTAAGTAACTTAAGCAGAGAGGAATCATGACTTTAGATGGAAAAAAATGACGAATATTCTAAAAAATGAATATATAGCACTAAATTCTATAGTGCTATATATTAGTTTTTGACCCACGCATGTATTGATCGCGTAATATTCTCATATTACGCGATCATTACCTTGCCAATTTTTCGAGTAAAAAAAAAGTTGTATATAACGAATATTGAACGAATATTCTACAAAATATTCGCTAAATATTGCAAATTCGAATATGACCCCTGCCACTAATCACTATAACATCTCTATGGAAATTAATGCTGTAGTGTTCCGGGATTTTGTCTGGAAAAAATACCGTAGCAAGCGGCAATATTTTGTCCGGTCAAATACCATACAAGGGACGGACCGGAAGACATTCTGATGCATACTGAACGGATTGCTTTCCATTCAGAATGCATTGGGACAAAACGGATGTGTTTTTTTCCGGTATTGAGCCCCTTTACCAGATTTCAATACCGGAAAAAAATAATGCTAGTGTGAAAGTACCCTAAGCCAGTTATACTTTACACCAGTTTGATAAATCTCCCCTTTAGTGTCATTCTAAAGACTCCAGGGGAACTATTAAACAGTGTAAAAAAAAATGTTTTTAAAAATATAAAAATTAAATTACCCCCTTTTCCCCAAAATAAAAATACATAAAAAATTTAAAAAAACATCAAGGGCTTCGCCTCATGTAAAAACGCCCGTACTATTAAAATATGAAAATATTTATCCCATTTAGCAAACAGCAAACTGGAAAAAAAAAATCAAAATGGCCGATACACATACATATGTGGTATCATTGTAATTGTACTGACCCGAAGAATGAAAGTAACAGTCAGTTTTACCGCATTGGAAATGCTATAAAAACAAAACTGTGGCAGAATTTTTTTTTAATTCTGCACCTTTTGAAAACAAATTCCTGCTTTCCACTACATTTTATGCAACCGTAAATGGTGCCATTTGAAAGTACAACTTGTCCCGCAAAAAAAGAGCACTCATACAGTTATGTGAATGGAAAAATAAAAAAAGGCTTGGAGTAAAATGAAAATGAAAATGAAAAAAAGGAAAATGGGCGATTAAAGTGGTTAAAGGGGTTGTAACATCCTAACAAACCATATGCCACCAATGTCAGATAGGTGCGGGTACCAGAGATAGATCTCCAAACATGGCCTCCAAAGTGAAGAAGAGACACAGTGCCCTCTCCATTCAATTCTATGGAACTTCCGAAAATAGCTCAGCGAGCGTGCTATTATCAGTAGTAGCCCCATGTATTATGCAAATTCAAACTGACAGAAGGCAGGGCCAACATAAGTAGGCAGAAAATACTGCCTTAGCAGAACCAAGTACCAAAGTGCAGCACAAAATACTGCCACACCCGCCGCTGTATTCACATATATGACCCTCCCGAAGATGGTGATACAGCTGAATTCAGGGGGTACCTGCGGCCACCTGACAGTTTCATATGTACCTGGTTCTCTTAGCATTATTTAAGGGTCCATTTACACGTCCGTAGTTCTGGATTCGCATCTGTTCTGCAATTTTGCGGAATGGGTGCTGACCCATTCATTTCAATGGGGCCGCAAAAGATGTGCACAGCACACAGTGTGCTGTCCGCGTTTGTAGTTCCGTGGCCCCACAAAAAAGATAGAGCTTGTCCTAATCTTGCCTGCGATTGCAGACAACAATGGGCATTTCTATTATAGGTCTGCAAATTGTAGAACGCACACGGGCAGGTATCCGTGTTTTGCAGATCCGCAATTTACGGACCACAAAACACTTACGGACATCTGAATGGACCCTAATGCTGAGATCATCAGATTGTTATGTACCTGTCTGACGGCCATAAGGAAGGCTCACGAGGCCCCATATGAAGATTTCCCTGTCGGATCTATGGCCAGTCCGCCCCTGTCACAGGCCCCATCTAAGAGGTAAGGATGGGTCCCAGAGGTGGGACCGACACCTATGTGAACTTTGTGGCATATTCTAGTGACATGCCATAAATGTTGAGATGGGACATAATTTCCTTTAATTACACAATTATTTTGCTTCCTTTTATATAATCCTACATGTAATGGCTAGAAGGGGAAGCTCTAGGCAAGTTTTCAAATAAAGCTACTTTCATACTCGCGTTTTGTGCGGATCCGTTCAGATAATACGTCCGTCTGCATCCGTTCAGAATGGATCTGTTTGTATTATCTTTAACATAGCCAAGAGGGATCCGTCTTGAACACCATTGAAAGTCAATGGAGGACGGATCCGTTTTCTATTGTGCCAGATTGTGTCAGTGAAAACGGATCCGCCCCCGATTGACTTACATTGTGTGCCAGGACGGATCCATTTGGCTGGCAAGCAGCGTTTTGGTGTCCGCCTCCAAAGCGGAATGGAGCACTGAACTGATGCAAACTGATGCATTCTGAGCGGATCCTTTTCCATTCAGAATGCATTAGAATGCAAACTGATCCGTTTTGTGAGCCCTGAACAGATCTCCCAAACTGAAAGCCAAAACCCGAGTGCGAAAGTAGACTAAGTCAAAAAGATCCATTTATTCAAATGCCTATTTTCATACAAAGGAAATCATTCACTATTTTCTCTCTCATTTTAGAAAAATGTACATTAGGGGAATGCAGTTCCTTTGCTGTATGGGTGATCGCACTAGTCATTATGTTAATGCTAAAATATTTGTAATGCTCACGTTGGAAAATGGTTCACACATTAAATTGCATTATTAGCGTGCAACCTGATATTTTAGCATATTACAATATCAGGTTATCAGCAGCAATAATTATTGATATTATTCATCAATCATTTTAAAATATCATGTTACCATTTAATGCATAATATAGTTCTATTTATTTCCACATTGTTCGGGTGCTTGCTTAACCTTGGAGCATTGTCTGCTTTAGCACCTTACAAGCTTGTTTCATAATGCAACCTCGGCACAAAAGTTACACAAGACGGCTTAACACAGAGCTCTGATTATTGTGCGGAAACTTAAGCCTGTATTACTCCGGAAGATTTTCTGCCGGTTCTTCTGGCACACTGATACTGCCACCGATTACCTGATGAACAAGAAAACGCTTGTTCATCAGGCAATAACGATCTTTCAGCATGCTGCCGGCAAATAACTAGACAGAATGGGGACTAGCGATGACATAACGATCACTCCTCCCCATGCTGTGGAGGAAATCGCTGCATGTAATAGCAGCAGTCTCCTCCAAGAGCGAGCAGGTGATTGCTGGGTAATAACACTTCCCTCCCTCCTGACAATCGCCTGCAGAATCGGCTGGTGTAATACAGCTTTTCCGCTTCCCTCCTGACAATCGCCTTCAGAATCGGCTGGTGTAATACAGCCTTTAGGCATCAGTCATTCTAAGTAGGTCAGAAATAATCTACACCTAAAGAGATAATCTGATTACACAGGTAACACGTAGACATCCTGGAGAATACCCTACACAGAGGGGAAATGGTGCAAATAATCCATGGGGCTTTTAGAAAACATTCAAAAAATGTAACTTTAGGATTCAAAAATATGTTTGAAGATAGCACCCCCTTAACAGTTGAGTGGGTGTCATAGAAGAGTCCATGATAGGTGATAACGCCGATCACAGACTTTTAATTACTCAATTTCTCCACTGTCGGTGACTGAAAGGTGAGATTGATGAGAGCTGTTCTGTTGCTATAGCAGCCCCAGGCCTTCTGAAGGCTCCCAGGCCTCTTATAGCAAATTCCTATCAAGCCCTTCCACAGGCAGGACTTGATAGGAGGAATGTAGTAATTTACCCATAAACTGCAACTGTAAATCATTGCAATCTATGGGAGAAGTGGTCAGGTGATCGCGTGTTAAGAAAAAGTCTACAGAAAAGTGTAAACAAAAAGTTAAAAAAAATATATAGATACAAATGTTCAAATCACTCCCCTTTCCCCTATTAAAAATAAAAATAAACAATAAAACTAAAGATCTTTAGTATCGCTGCATCTGGAAATGCATTTAAGATACTAAAGTATAAAAACAAATCTAAATGGACAGTTTGACATTTTTGGGTTGCTTTTTCTTTCGCAAAAAAACTGAATAGAACAGCCTAATATGGTATCAATAAAAACTACAAGTCGTGCTGCAAAAAATAAGCCCTCACATAGCTCCTTAGACATGAGTATAAAATAAGTTTGGTCAGAATATGTCGATTCTATGAAAAAATTTATTTTTAAACATTTTTTATTTTAAACACAAGAAAAACTACACAAATGTAGTATCACTGTAATTGCACTGTAATTGTACTGACCCACACAATGAAGTTAACATGTCAGTTTAACCACATAGGGAATACCGCGAAAATGTTACGTCTTAAAACGATGGCAGACTTGCGTTTTTTCCCATTCCCACCTCATTTGAAATGTTTTTTATTTTCCATCTTCCCACTACATCGTATGAAATATTAAATGGTGCCATTATAAAGTACAACTTGCCCTGCAAAAAAATAAGCCCTCATATAACTATGTGAACTGAAAATTATAAAAAGTTATGTCTCCGGGAAGGCAGGAAGGAAAAAACAAATAAGAAAAAATGGAAAAAAAAAAGTGGAATAGCTGTTGTCTGAACAAGCATAAGCCTTCAGAAATATTTGGTGATGTGTATAGCATGAGAGAGTATATGGAAAAGTATCCCAGTTATTGGAGATATATTTATAATTTTTCAAAATATTCGGAAAGGTTTCCAACTGAAAATAGAAGAGGGGGCCTCCATCAATGTTGATACGCCCATTGCAACTGTACATGTTAGAAAAATGTATATTTTCTTGTGTGATGAAATTGAATAAGTATCAATTTATAAAATTCTACCCAACAACATATAGAATTGTATTTTTATAAATTATTTGTACACAAACATAGAAGAGGATTCTTTACGGTAAGAGCAGTTAGACTATGGAACTCTCTGCCTGAGGAGGTGGTGATGGTGAGTACAATAAAGGAATTCAAGAGGGGCCTGGATGTATTTCTGGAGCGTAATAATATTACAGGCTATAGCTACTAGAGAGGGGTCGCTGATCCAGGGATTTATTCTGATTGTCCGATTGGAGTCGGGAAGGAAGTTTTTATTCCTAAAGTGGCGAAAATTGGCTTCTACCTCACAGTTTTTTTTTGCCTTCCTCTGGATCAACTTGCAGGGTAACAGGCCGAACTGGATGGACAAATGACTTTTTTCGGCCTTATGTAATATGTTACTATGTTACTATTAAACATTTTTCAATTAGCAAAGGCAAAAGAAAATATCTAAAGATAAACTTTTATTTTTCTGTTTTTAAGAAAACCTGTCAGAATAACACAAGAGCAATACTGCTGTAGTAAAAAATGCATACATTTCATGGAGTTTATAACATGAATTACAGCGAATTTCTGGATAAATTTGATTCGCAGTGAGGCCGAATTTCCTCGTGCTTCGCGGTAGCAAATCAATTTAACCTGAAATAGGGTAAAAAAACATAAAAATAATACTTACCCGCTCCATTTGCTTGCGACGGGCATCTTGCTTGAAGAAGATCTTGGGTACATTGACATATGATCATCTTGGGATGTGTGAGATTTCATGCCAGACCTTCAAGCAAGATGGCGGCGGCTGGCCTGTTGCGAGCAAATAGATCAGGTGATTTATTTATTTTAAACTCTTTTATGTATATCAGATGCTGCGATTTTTTATGAACATGGCATCTGAGGGGTACAATGACGGGGGGCGGCGCAATCGCTGCTCCCTGTCATTGCACCCACTACTTACAAAGAAATACGCCTTATGACAAAGTAATTCATCACAAAGTGGATTTTTTTGTAAAATTCAGCGAAGTAGCTGAATCCAATTTTACAAAACTATGCTTAGCTTTAACTAAGAGGCATTTTACACACGATGATGATTGGGAATTAGACATGAGCAAATTTCTTAAAATTCGATTCTGACCCAACATGTCCAAATTAAACATCAGATTTGATTCTGGTTCGAATGAATTTGACCGGAATTAAAAATGTTCTGATTGACTGAAAAGGTTTTTGTGTCTTTCACTCTCTCACGCTCTCTCTCCTTGATTTAAATGGAATCAGACAAAATTCATATTTTGTTAAATTATAATTTTTTGAAAAGTTTGGGTTAACATTACAATATCAGAATCGATTCAATCATCTCTATTGGGAATGAATAGTCATTTCTGATCACTTCCCCATACCATGATACAAATGAGCAAACCTTCCTGTGAGGGCATCTTTTATGACAAAAATTATTTGCAAACAGGACATCGTCTTGTGTGAACAGGAATGTGCTGTCGACTGTATGGGAAACTGTATAGGAATAAACAATCGTAATACTGATCAATCGTCCCTATACAAAGGATAATTACCACATGGAAATGCAGGTATTGAGTACCGATCGACATCATCAATCTGAGCTCATTACTGGGCAGAACATCTGCTTATGTGAAAGGACCCAAAGATGGAAAACTGAATTTTATAGGAAGTACCAGTAAATTACATTTAAGTTCTAAATTTTAGTGCTGCAGCTGGCGTTATGCATCCCTTGGCTTTTTTTTTTTTTTTTTATCAGATCTGAAAATATAAAGTTTCTATATCAGACCCTAAAATTGCAACATCACTTCATCACTACTAATGCACTGCAGTTTGACCCCTACCCACCATCCTTTCAAATTCTTTCGGACTTGGGTAATTCTTAAAATTACACTTTGGAAAGATTTTTTCTATTTTATTCATTTTATTGATAATAGATAATGTATATTATTTTTTATATTGCTTTTAAATAACTACATGAACGTTCGATATTTAGATAAAATATAAGTATCACCATCCTCCTCCTCATCATCATAATCCACTGATTTTGGTGATTCTTAAAATTACTAACACTTTGGAAATAATCCACCGATTTGGGTAATTCTTGAAATTGCAACACTTTGGAAAGATTAAATTTTATTTTTATTGATATTGTATATTTTTGTTTATATTTATATTTCTTTTACATAACTACATGAAAGTTTGATACTGAGATAAAATATAAGTATCACCATCCTCCTCCTCCTCATCATAATCCACAGTTTTTTTTTAACCTTTTTTTAAAAATAAATATTCATGTTAATTCAAAATCTCATTTCAAATGTAATTGTTTATTTCTGGATCAACATAAGACAGATGATCAGGCATACAGTAGAACATCACAGACTTAATTCATTTGACTTAATTACAAGGTGGATATTTTATATACATTGTACCTAAGACTTGCTCCATGTGTTCCTAATGATATACAATCAGCAGACCTTTTTGACATGAATCGGTTTTCAGTGCCTTTTTCCATTAAATTTTAACATGGATCACATTTCAAAACCATAATTGTCGTTCACCCTGTGAGTCCTTTTAAAAAGCTGTGCTTTCCAGGAGCTGCTGGAACTTCGAATGGCTTGTCCCCTGTGGATTATTCCAAGCAGTCAGTTTCTT
The DNA here is from genome assembly GCF_014858855.1 of Bufo gargarizans. NCBI lineage: Eukaryota > Metazoa > Chordata > Amphibia > Anura > Bufonidae > Bufo > Bufo gargarizans. Next base: position 496,417,889 of record NC_058083.1, on the reverse strand, counting down.
CTGGGTGGTCAACATGCCCATTAGGGACAGGTGCCTGGGTTGCAATAGTTTTAAAGATTTACCTTCTGTTTGCACAAAGGACCACTTCCTCCACATCCACACCACCTGGCCTTCTGCTTTGGCCTGTGTGGTTAAAAATGGAGAAACCAATACAGCAAAAATGTACCAATTCTATCTATCTATCTATCGCCTATCACATACATGAATTACGCAATAATATTATGAATTTATACACAAATATTTTCAATAAACCAAAACATTGAATTATTTGTTACTAAGTAGCCAAGATAACTTGGTTTATAACACTTTTTATTTTTATTTAACGTTTTTATAAAAAAAATCGTAATTATTTTTTTATTTTTATTTTTTAAGAATAATAGCAGTATGAGATGTCCTTGGCTAGTTTTCTGTGTGCTCAGAGATCACCTTCGTTCTCTTTTGCCCGGCATTGTTTTCGTGAGTGATCATTTTGTTCGGTGAGCTTGTAAACTTTTAATGTAGGATGAATTATATGTCTACGAGAAAACTAATTTGTGTGACAGACTATCCCTCATAATCCCTCTCTTCAGACTTCTCCTAACAAAAGACTCTTAATACAGAAGATGTTTTGTGGGAGGGGAAACATTTTCTAAACAAGAAGTTTCTCTGTTTCAGTCCAGGTAACAAAACAGCTTGAGGAATTTCTGCCGGCCTTGTTAGAACTGGCCTATAGGTTTTAGGACCACCTGCTGGTTAAGCCATTGGTCAATAGATTAACTGCTGCTATAACTAAGTGGTAAGAAAAGCAAGTTATCTGGCAGAACAAACAGAATCAAGCTTCCCTTAACACATGGCAATTCAAACACTGATAAGTCCACTTCCAACTGTAAAACAATCAGCCCGATTACTTCTTTTCCTTCCCTGTGCCTCTTCTCCAGTGTACAGCGGCATTAATCCTTGCATTATCAGGAATGAATGGCTGGATTAAGCAAAGCAAAATTGACATTTGATTCCTTCCAAGTCTAAAAAATCTTCATAATGCATGGACTAATAAAATCTGGAAGATAATAGATATGGTATGGATAGAAAACCATAAGGCCGGTTTCAGACAAAGTGTGGCCCTGTGCAAAATTAAAAATACCGTACCAACAATCTAGTCACATTCAGTCAGTTCAGAAGGTTATATTCAGAGACCTGCAGCGCTGATCTCTAGAGCTTCCAGGGCCAGTTGCAGGGTCTTTGAAGACCCAGGGTATATGTCTCCCCCACACACGCAATGTGTAGCAAGAATTGCATAGTATCGTGTTAACCAGATGGGAACTATGTGATGTTGAATACGTTTGTGTTAATAAATACAAAAGTATTAGGCCTCTTTCACATGAACGATACGGATTAGGTCTGGATGCGTTCAGTGAAACTCGCACTATTTTGCAAGCAAGTTCAGTCAGTTTTGTCTGCGATTGTGTTCAGTTGTTCAGTTTTTTCAGCACGAGTGCAATGCGTTTTGATACGTTTTTCACTGCGCGTGATAAAAGACTGAAGGATTTACAAACAAGATCTCTTAGCCACCATCAGTGAGAAACGCATTGCATCCGCACATACTGAAGCCCCATTCACTTCTATGAGGCTAGGGCTGCGTGAAAAATGCAGAATATAGAACATGCTACGTTTTTCACGCAACTGATGCGTGAAAAAAAAAAAACGCTTATGTACACAGACCCGTTGAAATGAATGGGTCAGGATTCAGTGCGGGTGCTATGCGTTCACATCACTCATTGCACCCACGTGAAAAACTCGCTTGGGTGAAAGGGACCTTAAGGGAAGAAACATATTGCAAGCTCTCAGAGTGCAAAGGCCCCTTCTTCAGGCTACCTTACAAAAAAAACTGTCCAGGATTAATTATTAGCACTCAACCAGGAATCAAATATTACCACCATACCACCAGTGATTAAATGTTATCTCCTTAATGCTACTGAACAAAATGCACTACACAAAGAACAGAAATACCAATAATACCGCTATACAAGGTGCAAATAGTACCATCACATAGTGACTTAATAATATTATGAAACTGTTGATGAATAAAAGCCACTACATAAAAACCAATATTACCAATAATTCCTCTATACAAGACCCAAATAATGCTGCCACATCATGACGACATATTACCAACTCATAGTGACTGAAAAATATTACTATACTGTAACTGAGTAAAAAAAATAATTTTTTTCAAAGGCAAATATTACCAATAATACCTCCATACAATGCCCAAATAATGCTGTCACACCATGGGACAGATAGAACCCCATATTGCGGTCCACACAGTGATAGTTTGTACTCAGGGCTTACACACAGAAATAGTGTCCCATTCAGGTCCCATACAGCAGCAGTGCTCCTCCATGTGCCTCACATAATAATATTATTTTCTGCTCCTACAAAGTAATAATGCCCCTTTTGTACCCCCTAGAAATTATAAAGGTTGGACATTTTTATTTTGTGGGAACACTAAGTGGCTTGTCAATAGTGTTTGTGGGCAGAAAGGGGCATTGTAGAGAGAATGGCAGGCAGGGAGCCACGGTCAATGAATCAGTTTATACCTACATATAGTACACACATATACCACATATACCAATGATCTTTTTCCAGCGGTGTGCAGACTCTTCTGCCATAGAAGAAGACACCAATATTTTTAAATGTTACATGGTAGATGGGGACCCGTTACAGATTTTACATTAGGGCCCAGGTGACTTTGACTCATTGATTCTGCAGTCTATCCCCACCCTCTGTAGCAAAAAAACTAAATAAAACATCCTATCCAGCTGCCCCCTTTAACAATGCCATACTGCAGCTTCCAATATTGTGTCTGCTGCTGCCCAATGCCCCCAAATATTGTACTGCCAAAATAAAAGTGTCCAAGGACACAGATACAGAACAAGAAAGTGATGGGCCCCGAAGCAGACTTTAGGCATGAAATCCCAGAACAGACCCCAAAATAAGTACAAACTACAGATCGAACCCCAAAATAGGTTCAAAAGGTCAGGAACTCTAAATAAAAAGTTATAAAATAATAAAAGTAGTGCTCACATCCCAATGACTGGCTGTAGTGGTCACATTTCCAAGTTGTGCAGAACTTGGAAGTACAGAATCCAGCGAGGACATAGGAAATAACAGAAGGAGAGTGTCACTACTTTTTACTTTTAATTATTTTATGACATTCCAATTAATCTTTAAAAATGTATTTTACATGGCTAGATAACCTCTGCCTAACACAGACCCCTAAAATGAGTACAGACCCATACACCCCCAAATGAATACAAACCTGCAGACAGACTTATAAATTCATACAGACCCCTAGACTCCAAAATTAAAGACCTCCAGATTAAACCCCAAGATCAACCGACAAATTCATACAGATTCAACAAGACTCCAGATTTATATAGACCCCAAATTCATAAGACCCCAGATCAGACCCCAATCTCAAACAACCCCCAGATTCTCCTAAAACAGTCCACAAATTCATTCAATTCCCAGATGGGTCCTCAAATTTATACAGGCCCCAGATCGGTCCCTTAATTCATTCAGGCCCCAGATCAGGCCACAAATTTCTTCAGACCCCTGTGACCCTAATAAATCCCACCCTAAATGCAGATCTCAGACCAGACCAAAAAACAAAACAAAAACACTCACCTTCCTTCTTGTCCTCCGGGCCCCACCACTGTTTTTCTGTTACGCTCTTGCACAACGACCATGCTGCACTGTGAAAGGGCCAGACAAAATAACTATCCAAGAACCTGGCCCTGTCAATCAAGAAGTAGAAGGGGGGGGGGGGGGGTTGGCTGGCAGAAGAAGCAAGAGGAGCAAGGATGCACAGAGTAACTTGGGCCCGCCCTCAGTGCACTTAACTGCTCATTTGCCTATAGATTAAAAGCCACTTTTCTCCAGAAGGAAGCAATGGATCGCTAGGTGAAAGGTATCATTACATTTACCTAAGCTAGCCCAGTGAATTTCCTGGTGACAGATTCCTTTAAGACACTTGAGAGAGCATATATAGTGATGGAGAATAAGAGTGTACACGTGTGACACATGTCCAGGTTTATCATGTCTTGTGTTAGTACAGTTGCTTCACATATACCTCATCAACCTTATATTAGCTGAATTATAAGCATTTTTCTTAGTTGTCGGAACATGTTTGCTTTTATAGGGATCAGTTGCGTCAGTTCTTTAAAACCTTTGACACAGTCTTGATATTATCTGTTTGTACAAAATAGTCAAGACTTTAAGTGGATTTGAGAGAGAACTTGAGAGGTTGATATAAGGGTATCTAGTCTTACAATAGATCTGGCACTCAGCGAAATGTTTAGGAATGCTGTTATGTACCTTAGCTACTGGGAGGACTTGCTGCCATAACATGCACAGGAAGGCAAGCATTACAGCTGCGTCCCACCATGTGTAATCCAGTCATCCAGAAACCCTTAGCAACCAAGACCCAATCCTTTCAACATACCTGGACAATTGTCTCGAGGTCAGTGGACACCCCAAATGTGCAGCCAGGTTTTGATTCTTGTCTTGGAAATTGGGTCAATTCAATATCTAAAAACTAGAGAGTGGTGTAATGGGTATGCGTCCTACTGAACAATTGAATAAATATATGTATGGAGAAGGACGCTAAAACAAAATAACACAACAAAATCTTTATTATAATGTCTCAGTAAAATATAGGGGTGTCTACCCAAACTGCACAGAGCAGCTACTTGAACCGTCACTGATTTATGGGACCAACATCATAATGACCACACTGGTAAAGGTGGAACCGCACTGGAGCAGAGTGAACGGTGGATCCCACAAGCTAAAACCAACCAACACTGGGGGGGCAACACACAACAGGGTCCTAGGTGGGAGACCTGGGTGAAGTACTGTATAGCTGTATATCTGGTACCAAGTATAGCACCAGGTATTACTCCTAACAGTGGATGTCAGCGCGCAGACATCCACTGCACTGACACAATACAGGTGGAGGACTATGACAGGGTAAGAGCCGCTGACTACGACTGGTGTGTCAAGAGCACCGATTCCCCTGACACTGTCCTCAATGGTTAGTGCTCAACGCGTTTCCTGAACAGCGGGCGGAGCTACATCGGTCCCAGGGAAAGCGCAATGCGCCGCATTCAAAGAAGAGAACATTCTCCTCTTTGAATGCGGCGCATTGTGCTTTCCCCGGGACCGATGTAGCTCCGCTCGCTGTTTGTTCCTTTACCGTGCCTCCTGACCGGATTGGCTGTCATGCGGGGGGGGGTCCAGCGGGGTGGGGTTTCACCCTTTGAATCTCGGCGTTCTGTGAGCCGCTTCGCGGCCATTACAGTGCCAATGTGTTTGCACACCAGCACGCTGCCCCTCAACCTAGAGGTGGATGGCTTAGGCAGGACCGTAGGTTCCAGTGACGATACTGTAGGTTCCAGTGACGATAGAGGAAGTCGGTTATAGGCAGGTCACCCTACCTCTGCCTCCTTGTCATAGCCTCAAGTAAACATCCATATTAGAGGCTGTTGGGCTGTGCGTGTTGCTCCTGATGAAGTGCACGTTCAGTGCATGGAAACACGTTAAACACTAACCATTGAGGACAGTGTCAGGGGAATCGGTGCTCTTGACACACCAGTCGGAGTCAGCGGCTCTTACCCTGTCATAGTCCTGCACCTGTATTGGGTCAGTGCAGTGGATGTCTGTGCACTGACATCCACTGTTAGGAGTGATACCTGGTGCTATACTTGGTACCAGATATCCAGCTATACAGTATTTCACCCAGGTCTCCCACCTAGGACCCTGTGGTGATTTGCCCCCTAGTGTCGGTGGGTTTTAGTTTGTGGGATCCACAGTTCACTCTGCTCCAGTGCAGTTCCACCTTTACCAGTGTGGTCATTATGATGGTGGTCCCATAAATCAGTGACGGTTCAAGTAGCTGCTCTGTGCAGTTTGGGTAGACACCCCTATAGAGACATTATAATAAAGATTTTGTTATTTTGTTTTAGTGTCCTTCTCAATTCAATATCTGCCAATGTGTTATGCAGGATGTCCAACTAGGAGAACCTTGCTTGAACCATATGCCCTGTCAGGAATGTCCTACTCAAGACCCTTTTGCTAGTCTGAATGGAGGGCTCGATGAAATGTTCACCCATTTGGGCAATCACTTTTTAACCCCTGTGGGTTCCAGCACTTGGTCCTGTGGTGATGGCCTTTCATAAATGCACATCAACAATGGCTATGCTGACCACAAGGAGCAGAGTGATCTCTCTTTATCAATTATTTATTCAAAAACATTAACCCAACTAATAGAAATATATTTTTCAGCTATGATCAGCCATTTTCCCCAATCTCAGTAATACACATAGTTATAGACTGTGCCTGCCTAGGAGATTATTTGCTATGTATAATTCACATCTGGTTGCTAGGGACAAACAGTAGTCTTTTTGGAAAGGTTATCAGGTAGCACGTCCATGGCAACCTGTCTGTGTCTTAGAAATAAAAAAATGAGCTTAAAGGGGTTTTCCTTATCTTGCTATTTCATCCTCAATTGCTGCCAGCTAGCTGTTCACTTCCTGGCTTCCTGCAGCTAAGGCTGGGCGGGCTTAGGCAGCTAGAGTGAAGGCCGGCCACACCTCCTTATGACATCACACTGAGAATTTAGTCCTTGCGTGCTAGTTCATGTGAAGAGTATGACTCATCAGTCTGGCAGCCTGCAGTGTCTGTGAGGCCCCTCCCCCTGCTGGGGAATCAGAGAGCCATGTGAAGTGAGCTCAGTGTACAGTAACACGTGGCTGTCATGCAGTTTTACACACAAAATCTCTGTCTGATCTTTATAAACCCATTCTGGTCAAAAACTATAATTCCATATTATACATTAGCTCAAAAGCTTGACCATCCCCCACCCACCAGCACTGATGCAGATTTGTTTCCATTACAGCTGTACTCCAGTTGTGTATAAACCTTACACTATGTATCTTTATATATGCATATACATCTCAGCTACATGTGTCTTCTCCAGTCCCCTAACATCACTTTGGCTAAATGGCTTCCTATACAGCCCTGCAACATCTTTATTCTACTCCCCCACTAGCACTGTGTCTGAAAAGCTTCATATACAGCTCTGCTACATCTGTCTGTTTATCTCTTCAACCAGCACTGTGTCAGAACAGCCACATATGCAGCACTGCTACAACATGTTTCTCTCTTCCACCAGCATTGATGCTGACCCGCCATATATACAGCTCTGATACATCAGTTTCTCTCTTCCACCAGCATTGATGCTGACCCGCAACATATACAGCTCAGCTACATCAGTTTCTCTCTTCCACCAGCATTGATGCTGACCTGCAACATATACAGCACTGCTATATCTGTCTGTTTATCTCTTCAACCAGCACTTTGTCAGAACAGCCGCATATACAGCTCTGCTACATCAGTTTCTCTCTTCCACCAGCATTGATACTGACCAGCAACATATACAGCTCTGCTACATCTGTCTATTCCCTTCCCCACTAGTACTATTGCTGAACAGCAGCATATTCAGATCTGCTACATCCATCAGCCCCCCATATGCCTCAAACAGCCCTCCATATGCCTCAAACAGCCCCCCATCAGCCTCAAATAGCCCCCATCAGCCTCAAACACCCCCCCCATCAGCCTCAAACAGCCCCCCATCAGCCTCAAACAGCCCCCATCCGCCTCAAATAGCCCCCATCCGCCTCAAACAGCCCCCATCAGCCTCAAATAGCCCCCATCAGCCTCAAATAGCCCCATCAGCCTCAAATAGCCCCCTCACAGTATTTATTGCCATCTATGTGCCCACAAAAGTTATTTATCGCCAGATATGTGCCCCCTCACAGTATTTTTGGCCAGATATGTACCCCCTTACAGTATTTATTGCCAGATATGTGCCCCCTAAACTTATTTTGCCCAAGATATGTGCTCCCTCACAGTATTTATTGACATATACAGTACAGACCAAAAGTTTGGACACACCTTCTCATTCAAAGAGTTTTCTTTATTTTCATGACTATGAAAATTGTAGATTCACACTGAAGACATCAAAACTATGAATTAACACATGTGGAATTATATACATAACAAACAAGTGTGAAGCAACTGAAAATATGTCATATTCTAGGTTCTTCAAAGTAGCCACCTTTTGCTTTGATTACTGCTTTGCACACTCTTGGCATTCTCTTGATGAGCTTCAAGAGGTAGTCCCCTGAAATGGTTTTCACTTCACAGGTGTGCCCTGTCAGGTTTAATAAGTGGGATTTCTTGCCTTATAGATGGGGTTGGGACCATCAGTGGCGTTGAGGAGAAGTCAGGTGGATACACAGCTGATAGTCCTACTGAATAGACTGTTAGAATTTGTATTATGGCAAGAAAAAAGCAGCTAAGTAAAGAAAAACGAGTGGCAATCATTACTTTAAGAAATGAAGGTCAGTCAGTCAGCCGAAAAATTGGGAAAACTTTGAAAGTAAGGGCTATTTGACCATAAAGGAGAGTGATGGGGTGCTGCGTCAGATGACCTGGCCTCAACAGTCACCGGACCTGAGCCCAATCGAGATGGTTTGGGGTGAGCTGGACCGCAGAGTGAAGACAAAAGGGCCGACAAGTGCTAAGCATCTCTGGAAACTCCTTCAAGACTGTTGGAAGACCATTTTAGGGGACTACCTCTTGAAGCTCATCAAGAGAATGCCAAGAGTGTCGAAAGCAGTAATCAAAGCAAAAGGTGGCTACTTTGAAGAACCTAGAATATGACATATTCTCAGTTGTTTCACACTTGTTTGTTATGTATATAATTCCACATGTGTTAATTCATAGTTTTGATGCCTTCATAGTCATGAAAATAAAGAAAACTCTTTGAATGAGAAGGTGTGTCCAAACTTTTGGTCTGTACTGTATGTGCCCCCTGCAATCATTTATTGCCAGATATGTGCCCCCTCACAGTATTTATTGCCAGGTATGTGCCCCCTAAACTTATTTTTGCCCAAGATATGTGCCCCCTTACAGTATTTATTGCCAGATATGTACCCCCTAAACTTATTTTGCCCAAGATATGTGCCCCCTCATAGTATTTATTGACATATATGTGCCCTCTTCAATCATTTATTGCCAGATATGTGCCCCCTCACAGTATTTATTTCCAGATATGTGCCCCCTCACAGTATTTATTGCCAGATATGTGCCCCCTCACAGTATTTATTGCCAGATATGTGCCCCCTAAACTTATTTTGCCCAAGATATGTGCCCCCTCACAGTATTTACTGCCATCTATGTGCCACCTAAAATTATTTTGCGCCAGATATGTGCCCCCTCACAGTATTTATTGCCATCTATGTGCCCACAAAAATTATTTTGCGCCAGATATGTGCCGCTTTACAGTATTTATTGCCATCTATATGGCACCTAAAATTATTTTGCGCCAGATATGTTCCCCCTCACAGTATTTATTGCCAGATATGTGTCCCCTCACAGTATTTATTGCCAGATATGTGCCCTCTAAACTTATTTTGCCCTAGATATGTGCCCCCTCACAGTATTTATTGCCAGATATGTGCCCCCTCACAGTATTTATTGCCAGATATGTGCCCCCTTCAATCATTTATTGCCAGATATGTGCCCATATTGTTCCATAATAAATATAAAGTATTCCCCCATTGATGATGCTCTTGATTGATTGATAATATTATCACTTTATTGTAAAATATAAATCGTTGGTGGAATTGGTGGGGCATTTACAAATAATACTTACCCACGTCCTCCGCTGGCTGTTCCAATGACGTCCGACTCTTCTCTTCCTCCACCGTAGTGTTCGAGCGCATGCGCAGAAGTATACCTTTGTTTGGAGCCGCGGCACGAAGTAAAGTTGATCTGCGCATGCGCGGCCGCCCAACGTGTGCGCTCACGACATGTAATACAGGCCGGCCACTGGATTACCAGGGTAAGCAGTGCGCAGGCGTGGCCCATGTATGCGGCCGGCGATCAGTGGCCGTATCCATGGGCAGCGACTGTAAGCAATGCAATTGGATTTTTACATTTGATAAAAAACTAGAGGATTTATAAAAGGCATTATATTTAGGAAAAGGCTCGGAGGGGGGGGGGGGATCGAATACAACATGATGACCAAGATGAGAATACCCCTTTAATGCAGAATTGTCACTCAATTTGGGGCAGAGAAGGGGCAAGGACACATTATGGGCTGAAAGGGATTTTCTGGGCTTACTATGGTTGTTAACAGATATGTTCATGTAGTTGCTTATCTCATGTACATCTTCCCCATGCTTTTTCTTTTTGTCGGTTTGTACTCTCCTGACCCATTTTTACCATGTAAAGCAATCTGGAAACAATCTGGTTTGTTTCCATCCTGTATGTAGCACTTCCTGTTGCTGTATCCAACCAAACCCATGATGCACTTCTCTTTTCTCTGCCACAGCTCCAGCACTGCCCCTAACAACGCCCCTTCTAGTTTATAGCTCCTCCCAGTCAGATAGTTACATAGATGCTCCCCTATCACTGCCCCTAACAACGCCCAGCTAATTTATAGCTCCTCCCACCAGCTAGTTACATAGACACTCCCCTATCACTGCCCCTAACAACGCCGAGCTAGTTTATAGCTCCTCCCACCCAGCTAGCTACATAGACACTCCCCTATATCAAGGGGAGAAAAACAGAACTGGATCGCACATCCACAATGCTATGCTTAGATCTAATTAAATTTGCTTCTCAGCACAATAATAAAGTGTACAGCCCTCTGTACTGCATGCTGTACAAGAGGCATTAGTTTACATTTTGATCAAAAGGCATAAGCCCACTCACCACGACAAGGTCGCCTCTTTGAGTGGGACCTACTTAGACAAAAAAGGCGCAGCACACTGCGATGACAAAGCGGCACTGCCTTAGTAGGTGGCAGGACCCAGGAGTCAAACAGCAACCAGCCTGGGTCCCACCGCCTACTAGGGCAGTGCCGCTTTGTCATCGCAGTGTGCTGCGCCTTTTTTGTCAGAGTAGGTCCCACTCAAAGAGGCGACCTTGTCGTGGTGAGTGGGCTTACACATCTATTTTTTTTCAAGGACACAGGGAAAAAAGTTGCCTATTTTTACGGACTGTCCAGAAATTTCTGGACAGTTGACAACCCTGTTAGGTCATCAATAATAATTGCCGGATAAACCCTTTAATTTGGGGTGAGCTGCAATACCGCACACAGCGCATGGACAATGGCGGCGTTGTTTTTCTAAAGAAAACAGCCATTCTTGATGCTGACAAGGTTATCTTACAAGGCTTTATAGGTTAAGAATTAGAGGTTGTGTAGCTAGAGTCATTATACTATCAGCTATATCATTAAGGCAGAGATCTCCTTTGAGCACTGAGTACAACAGTCTCCTTTCAAGGTATAAAGCAATCGAGAAATGTTTTGTGGACATTCCTCTCTTATAAAAAAAAAATATGTCGGCTAAGTCATTCGAGGCATGCTGATCTCCGTCATTAGCCGCCTTTTTTTTTTTCTCCGTCTTATTTTTTCCTTGACTGTGATTTTGTGATGAAAAAAGAAATTGACTGGCTATTGATCTGCGAGAACAGAATCATCTTGTTAGCACATCCCCGCAGAACGTTCCCTTTATTCTGCTTCTCTTTATTTTTAACCTTCTTGAGGGACATAATTCATAATGTACAATATATTAAGGAATAACTTGACTTTCCGTAATTACATTTCTTCTATCAGTTTTCATTACATTTTTACACAGCGTGAGGTTACGTTCTGACACTTCAGAAGAAATGGCGTAAAAAAAAAGAAAAAAAAAGCGCAACTAGAAGCAGACAACACAAAGATAGATACAGTCGATGGCAGGAATGAGGACAAACCGACTCGTAACTTGAAGCTCCTGGGCTCCAATGCAAAATCTATAACCCCCTGCTTAACACATGTCATATAACAGGGGCTGGAAAGCTCTCCTGGTGCCTAAGGCATGGGTTTCAGAATCTTAGATAACAGGCCCTCCTCGACACAATAATTGAATGGAACCTACATCATCAATGGCAACTTGGACACAATATCCGTTTGGTTGTACAACACACTAAGCCTGTGATGGCTAACCTCTGTCACTCCAGCCGTGGTAAAACTATGACTCTCAAGATATACACTTGCTTGGCTGTTCTCAGAACTCCATAGAAATGAATGGAGCATGCTGGGAGTCGTAGTTTCACCACAGCTGGAGTGCTGGAGCTTAGCCGTCACTGCACTAGGAGATGTCAGATAGGTGCGGGTCCCACCTTTAGGATGTGCTCCTATCTCCAGAACGGGGCCCCCAAAGTGAAGGAGAGCACATCACGCATACACAGGTTGCTCTCCATTCATCTCTATGGGAGTTTCAAAAGTAGCTAATTGAGCGTGCTTGGCTATTCTCAAAGTTCCATAGCGGTGAATAGAGAGATCGCATTGCGCACAAGCGGTCACCACTTCATTCTCTGCTATGGGACTGCTGGAAATAGCCGAACGTGGTGAACGGGTGGCTGCACATGAGCGTCTGTCTTCTGTTCACTTCAGGGGCCATCGTGTCCCAGAGGTCGGACCCACACCTATCCGACCTTCATGGTGTATCCTAGTGATATGTGATAGGTGTGGTACCCACCTCTGGGACATGCCCCTATCTCCAGAACAGGGCCCTGAAAGTGAAGGAGAGCACACAGCGCATACACAGGGTACACTCCATTCATCTCTATAGCCGAGTGAGCTTACTCTGCTATTCTTGAAAATCCCATAGAGGTGGATGGAGAGCACACTGCGCAAGTGTGACCACCACTCTATTCACTGCTATAACAAAGCCGTTAATAGCCGAGCCAACGCTCAACAATTTTCTGAACTCCCATAGCTGTCAACAGAGGATAGAAGCGCATGACCGGCTGCTCTCCCTTTACTTCAGGGACCACCGTTTGGGATATAGGATGGGACCCACACTTACTCTATCTGACATTAAAGGCATAGCCTAGGCCTGTGATGGCTAACCTCCAGCACTCCAGCCATGCTAAAACTACGATTCCCAAGATGCACACTTGCTTGGCTGTTCTCAGAACTCCATAGAAATGAATGGAGCATGCTGGGAGTCGTAGTTTCACCACAGCTGGAGTGTCGGAGGTTAGCCGTCACTCACTGGCCTAGTGATATACCATCAGGTGTAACTGGTACTGTACACCTCTGTGGTACCTCTACACCCTTTAGGCTGGGTTCACATTACCGTTTCATTTTCCGTTCTTCTGTCAACAGATCAGAAAACAATAAAAAAAAGATGGATCCAGTGGCGTACATAGAGAAGTAAGGGCCCCATAGCAAGGATAAAACCAGGCCCCGATCACAGGACAGAAGAGTTTCCGCCTAAACCCCTTTCAATGACCCTTGGGCCATTTTTCGACTGCTTCATTTGATAAAAGTTGTTTTTTTAGAGCAGCGGTCCCCAACCGCCGGGCCGCGGCCCAGGACCGAGCTCTGGAAGATGGTTTGCCGGGCCACAGCGATCAGGGCAGTCTTTAACTCTGTACTAATAAAGCGCTTCCATTATGGAAGCGCTTCATTAGTACAGAAGGACCAGGAAGCGGTGAAGGATCTGTACGCACTGCTTCCTGGTCCTCGGCTATCGGCTGTGCAGGGCTGCGCACAGCGTGAGGTTGCTCTGTGACCTCACACTGTGCACTGCTATACACAGCCGACAGCAGAATGAAGAGGATCGTGATGGTGACCAGGAGCAGGAGAGGTAAGTGTTTTTTTTAATTTTATTTCATTTGCACTGGGCGCTGATGGCTGACCTGGGGGACATATGGCTGACATGAGGGGCAGACATATGGCTGACATGGGGGGCTGACATGGGGGGCTTATGGCTGACATTGGGGGGGCTTATGGCTGACATTGGGGGGCTTATGGCTGTCATTGGGGGGGTTTATGGCTGACATTGGGGGGTTAATGGCTGACATTGGGGGGGGGCTTATGGCGGTGTAATGATTTTTTTTTTATTGTTTTCTTCTCTAGAACCTAGGTGCATCTTATAGGGCGAAAAATACGGTACAGTGCGACAGAGACCAGTGCAGCAGAGACCAGTGCAGCAGAGACCATAGTCAGTTTATATAGTCGTTATATATTTTAATATGCATCTTGTGTTTTGTTATGCGCGTGAATCAGTCAGCCCCGCCCCAGAACCACCGCCCCCCCCCCCCCCCCACCCGGTCCCTGGGAAAATTGTCTTGCATGAAACTCTTCCTTGGTGCAAAAAAGGTTGGGGACCACTGCTTTAGAGGGTAGAGACATGACCAAGTTTTCACCCCCAGTAGAAGAGGGGATGATCCCAACTGGGCCCCCTCTTGCCCTGGGCCCCATAGCAGCCGCATGGTCTGCCACTATGGTAGTTACGCCCCTGTATGGATCCTGTATTTTAAGAATTCGTTATGCTCAGTTAGCCATTTAGCCATTTCTGTCTGAGATATGTTGTTTTAGACAGAAATAAAATAACAAGGAGTAGGACTTTTTTTCTGTTTAAAATAACAGATCTCAGACTGAAATGGCTAAAATGGATGCAAAACTGAGAAAACTGATTTTTTGTTGTTGTTTTCTGTTCTTTTGATAGATCAGAAGAACGGAAAATGAAACGTTTATGTGAACCCAGCCTTATAACTAAAAGTGTGTGTGCATATATATATATATATATATATATATATATTTGGCAGGATTGGCTGACCATCTAATTTGTATAGGGGTTTCACCACACTAATCCTTTTGTACTCAGGAGACCTTGCGTGTTGAGTTTGTGTGTGTATGGTGAGGCAGGAGGAATAGCTGACGGTCAAATGGGCATTTGGCTGGCAGCAATGTAAAGTATATGGCCAGCTTAGTTAAGTTTTTGAATGTTTTTTTTTTTTTTACTGACTATAAGTTGGGGGTTGGTTCTGCAGATGGATGTGAATGGATCCAAATTCTTTCTATAGCTTAATGACAATTGCCCTTCTAAGCCTTCTCAATCACAGGCTGGTGGTAAGAATAATACTCACCTACTGGGTATCCAGCAGGGCTGAGCAAACTTTTTTCTTATCAGTGAGGAGGTTCATGTCCAGTCAAGCCTGATTAATTGGTTCCAAGCCCTGAATGATCCCAAGTATAACAAATAACAGCTACACCTGTTTATCGAGTCCCTTCATTTCCCTTCTCCTGTCTCTTTTTGAAAAGGGGTATTAATTAAGATAGTAAACAAGCAAGTTCCCATTCTAAGTCAGAGCTGCAGGCAACGAAGAGATAACCCAGCTCTTGAGAAGAGGGATTTTCAGTTAATTTATGAAATTGACTGTCACTTGTAGGGTAAAGGAGCTGGCTTGGAACCTCGAGCAGGCAGGTTGTGTGTGATTGCTTGACTCTAGCAGAATCTATCCAAAATCTGATGGCCATTTATGTTTTTTTAGGGTGATTGCTTTCTTTGAAAGGCTTTCTTGTCTGCCATAATAATTTAGTGGAGGTCCTTCTTGTGAATAGTAATGCCATATAAATTCACAATGTTCTCTGATTTGAAGATCGAGATGGTTATGTTGGGTTTCCTAGGTGAAGAACAATATCAAACAATTGTTTAGCTGGCCAAAGACTCAATATTGTTTCCCTAAATATAAGTGTGATCCCAATTTTTTTGTGGAATAGTTGTTTTGGTATATTAATTTAGTACAAAGATATGATTAATTATTTACACTGAACAAAAATATAAAAGCAACACTTTCGGTTTTGCTCCCATTTTGCATGAGCTGAACTCAAAGATCTTAAAAATTTTCTACAGATACAAAAGACTAATTACTCTCAAATGTTGTTCACAAATCTGTCTAAATCTGTGTTAGTGAGCACTTCTCCTTTGCCGAGATAATCAATCCCACCTCACAGGTGTGGCATATTAAGGTGCTGATTAGACAGTATGAATATTGCACAGGTCTGTCTTAGACTGCCCACAATAAAAGACCACTCTGAAATGTGCTGTTTGATCACATAGCACAATGCCACAGATGTCGAAATGTTTGAGGGAGCGTGCAATTGGCATGCTGACTGCAGGAATGTCTACCAGAGCTATTGCCTGTGCAATGAATGTTTATTCCTCTACCATAAGCCATCTCCAAAGGCGTTTCAGAGAATTTGGCAGTACATCATACCGGCCTCACAACCGCAGACCACATGTAACCACATCAGTCCAGGACCTCCACATCCAGCATGTTCACCTCTATGATTGTCTGAGACCAGCCACCCGGACAGCTGCAGCAACAATCGGTTTGCATAACCAAAGAATTTCTGCACAAACTGTCAGAAACCGTCTCAGGGAAGCTCATCTGCATGCTCATCATCCTCATCGGGGTCTGGACCTGACTGCAGTTCGCCATCGTAACCGACTTGAGTGGGCAAATGCTCACATTCTAAGGCGTCTGGCACGTTGGAGAAGTGTTCTGTTCATGAATGAGTCCCGATTTTCACTGTTCAGGGCAGATGGCAGACAGCGTGTGTGGCGTTGTGTGGGTGAGCGGTTTGCTGACGTCAACGACCATCACCTCATGTTGCAGCATGATAATGCACGGCCCCATATTGCAAGGATCTGTACACAATTCCTGGAAGCTGAAAACACCCCGGTTCTTGCATGGCCAGCATACTCACCAGACATGTCACCCATTGAGCATGTTTGGGATGCTCTGGATCGTCGTACACGACAGCGTTTTCCAGTTCCTGCCCATATTCTGCAACTTTGCATAGCTATTAAAGAGGAGTGGACCAACATTCCACAGGCTACAATCAACAACCTGATCAACTCTATGCGACGGAGATGTGTTGCACTGCGTGAGGCAAATGGTGGCCAAACCAGATACTGACTGGTTTTCAAACTGTGCACATTTCAGGGTGGCCTTTTATTCTGGACAGTCTAAGGCACACCTGTGCAATATTCATGCTGTCTAATCAGTACCTTGATATGCCACACCTGTGAGGTGGCATGGATTATCTCGGCAAAGGAGAAGTGCTCACTAACACAGATTTAGAAAGATTTGTGAGCAACATTTTAGAGTAATGGGTCTTTTGTGTATGTAGAAAATGTTTCAGATCTTTGAGTTCAGCTCATGCAAAATGGGAGCAAAACCGAAAAATGTTGCTTCATTTAGTCATTGGTTGAATGCTGCCGTTGCCCATATAGCGAATTATGCAGCCACCACTTATAGAAGTTATCTATCGTACAGTCATATGGAAGCATATATATCCATTAGGCTTCTATTATTAAAAAAAAATTAACATGGCATAGATTTTTTTGCAGGATACCTGTCACCACCAGATCTTTGAGAAGTTCTGATAGACGTTCTTCAGTACTTCCTGCATGATCTTCTTTTGTTTTGCTTTCGTTTTGACAGCTCTCCTCCCTCTCCCAGCTTTCATCTATTAGCAGTGATTGCCTCCCTATATATCTCCTCCCCATACTGCCTCACCTTGCGGTTTATACAACTTCCTGGACTGTGCTGATGCTAGAAGCTGCTACTGCTGCATCCGCAAGATAAGTCTGTTCCTTTATTTCTGTTTTCCTGTGGTCTTGATCCTAGGTGACCCTGACTCCCTCCGTATTTAGTGTAGGGAGCCGGTGGTCGTGTCCCCTCACTATTATAGGGTGTTCAGGTGTCATACAGTCGAGGAACGAGGGTATGCAATTATCTACCATAGAGATTTTTGCATAGGCTGAGCAGTAAGAGAGAGTGCTAGGGCTGTTACAGGGCTTACCCTCTTGTTCCTTAGTTTTGGATCAAGTCAGTCGGATCTTCATTTGTGTCTTCTAGTTTTCTGCAACACCATCCGTGACAATACCTCAGTATCAAATAGTGTAGCCGACTACAGTATTAGATAGATAGATAGATATAGATAGCAAACGCCCAAACAATATACACTGCCTGTCCCCAAAAAAAGTTGCCACCTGGATTTAACTAAGCAAATAGTTATGAGCCTCCTATTGGATAATTACTGTATGGGCGATTATCTTTCAGCTGGCAACAAGTTATTTAACCCCAACTGGTGCAATGAGTTGCTTTTCTTTTTTTAAACAACCATGTCAAAAGACACATCTCGTGGTCGTGGAAAAGATGTTAGTCTGTTTCAGAAGGGTCAAATCTTTGGCATGCATCAAGCAGAGAAAACATCTAAGGAGATTGCAAAAACTATTAAAATTAGGTTAAGAACTGTCCAATGCAATATTAAAAACTGGAAGGATAGTGGGGACCCATCGTATTCGAGGAAGAAATGTGGCAGGAAAAAAATTCTGAATGATCGTGATCGGCAATCACTTAAGCGTTTGGTGAAATCAAATAAAAGAAAAACAACAGTAGAACTCAGGGCTATGTTTAATAGTAAAAGTAAGAGCATTTCCACACGCACAATGCAAAGGGAACTCAAGGGATTGGGACTGTGTAGCCAAAGGAAAACCACTAATCAGTGAGGCAAACCAGAAAAAAGCCCTACAATTTGCTAGGGAGCAAATTGTAGGGCTCTTGAGCAATGGAAGAAGGTCATGTGGTCTGATGAGTCCAGATTTACCCTGTTCCCGAGTGATGGGGGCATCAGGGTAAGAAGAGAGGCAGATGAAGTGATGCACCCATCATGCCTAGTGCCTACTGTACAAGCCTGTGGGGGCAGTGCTATGATCTGGGGTTGCTGCAGTTGGTCAGGTCTAGGTTCAGCAACAGTATGTGCTCCAATGAGGTCAGCCGACTACCTGAACATACTGAATGACCAGGTTATTCCATCAATGGACTTTTTCTTCCCTGATGGCACGGGCCTATTCCAAGATGACAATGCTAGGATTCATCGGGCTCAAATTGTGAAAGAGTGGTTCAGGGAGCATGAGACATCATTTTCACACATGGTTTGGCCACCACAGAGTCCAGACCTTAACCCCATTGAGAATTTTTGAGATGTGCTGGAAAAGGCTTTGCGCAGCAGTCAGACTCTACCTTCATCAATGCAAGATCTCGGTGAAAAATTAATTCAACACTGGATGGAAATAAATCTTGTGACATTGCAGAAGCTTATCGAAACAATGCCACAGCGAATGAGTGCCGTATTCAAAGCTAAAGGTGGTCCAACGAAATATTAGAGTGCGTGACCTTTTTTTTTGGGTGGCGACTTTTTTTGGGACAGGCAGTGTAGCATACAGTAGACAACTAATGTGATCAAACTGTACCTAAATAACGCCACCAGCAATCCAGCTGAATCCAGCACATTTGACTGTCCATAGAAACAT
Organism: Bufo gargarizans; assembly: GCF_014858855.1. NCBI lineage: Eukaryota > Metazoa > Chordata > Amphibia > Anura > Bufonidae > Bufo > Bufo gargarizans. Next base: position 496,398,618 of record NC_058083.1, on the reverse strand, counting down.
AGAATGTGTCGGCAGATAAGAACCATTTGGCCCATCTAGTCTGCCCAATATACTGAATACTATGAACAGCCCCTGGCCCTATCTTATATGAAGGATAGCCTTATGCCTATCCCATGCATGCTTAAACTCTTTTACTGTATTTGCAGCTACCACTTCTGCAGGAAGGCTATTTCATGCATCCACTACTCTCTCAGTAAAGTAATACTTCCTGATATTACTTTTAAACCTTTGCCCCTCTAATTTAAAACTATGTCCTCTTGTAGCAGTTTTTCTTCTTTTAAATATTCTCTCCTCTTTTACCTTGTTGATTCCCTTTATGTATTTAAAAGTTTCTATCATATCCCCTCTGTCTCGTCTTTCTTCCAAGCTATACATGTTAAGGCCCTTTAATCTTTCCTGGTAAGTTTTATCCTGCAATCCATGTACTAGTTTAGTAGCTCTTCTCTACTGCGCACAATACTCCAAATGAGGTCTCACTAGTGCTCTATAGAGCGGCATGAGCACCTCCCTCTTTCTACTGGTAATGCCTCTCCCTATACACCCAAGCATTCTGCTAGCATTCCCTGCTGCTCTATGACATTGTCTGCCTACCTTTAAGTCTTCTGAAATAATGACACCTAAATCCCTTTCCTTAGATACTGAGGTTAGGACTGTATCACTGATTGTATATTCTGCTCTAGGGTTTTTTACGCCCCAGGTGCATTATCTTGCACTTATCAACATAAAATTTCAGTTGCCAGATTTTTGACCATTCCTCTAGTTTTCCTAAATCCTTTTCCATTTGGTGTATCCCTCCAGGAACATCAACCCTGTTACAAATCTTTGTGTCATCAGCAAAAAGACACACCTTACCATCGAGGCCTTCTGCAATTTCGCTGATAAAGATATTGAACAATATGGGTCCCAGAACAGATCCCTGACGTACCCCACTGGTAACAAGACCATGGTCTGAATATACTCCATTTACTACAACCCTCTGTTGTCTGTCCCTCAGCCACTGCCTAATCCATTCAACAATATGGGAGTCCAAGCCCAAAGACTGCAATTTAGTGATAAGCCTTCTATGTAGGACAGTATCAAAAGCCTTACTAAAGTCTAGATAAGTGATATCTACTGCACCTCCACCATCTATTATTTTAGTCACCCAATCCAAAAAATCTATAAGATTAGTTTGACATGATCTCTCTGAAGTAAACCCATGCTGTCTTTCATCTTTCAATCCATGGGATTTTAGATGTTCCACAATCCTCTCCTTAAGTATAGGTTTCCATTAATTTCCCCACTATTGATGTCAGGCTTACTGGCCTATAGTTGCCCGATTTCTCCCTACTACCTTTCTTGTTAATGGACACAACATTTGCTAATTTCCAATCTTCTGGGACGACTCCTGTTACCAGTGATTGGTTAAATAAATCTGTTAATGGTTTTCCTAGTTCACCACTGAGTTTTTTTTAATAGCTTTGGGTGTATCCCATCAGGCCCCTGTGACTTATTTGTATTCATTTTAGACAGCTGACTTAGAACCTCTTCCTCTGTAAAGACACATGCATCAAAAGATTCATTAGTCTTCCTTCCTAACTGAGGTCCTTTTCCTTCATTTTCCTTTGTAAAAACTGAAGAGAAGTATTCATTGAGGCAGTCAGCTAGTTCTTCTTCCATATACCTTTCTTCTTCCTAGGTATGGCCAAAAATTCTAAGATCTTAGGTACAACAGCACCACTCTTGTTCATGGGCTGTGTCTGGTATTGCAGGTCAGCCCTAATTAAGTGAATGAAACAGGGTTGAAATACCAAACTCTATTGATAACAAGTGATACTGTCCTGTACTTGTTGCCCACTCCTATAAACCAGCTAGATATCTCAGACAACCCCTTGAGGATTTTAGTTTTTGTGTTTTCGTTTTTTAATTTTGTCTTTCCCGGAGCCATAACTTTTTTATTTTTCCATTCACATAGCCATATGAGAGCTTGTTTCTTGCTCTACAAGTTGTACTTTCTAATGACTCCATTTACTTTGGCACATGGTGGGGTAGTAAAAAATTCCAAATTGGGTAGAATTGGAAAAAAAACAACAACTACGCTACAGTTTTATGGGTTTTATTTTTATGGCGTTCCCAGTAAAACTGATGTGTTCCCATCATTCTCCAGGTAAGTATGATTACTACAAAAACACATTTGCATAATTGTCTTGTGTTTTAACCACTTCAGGACCCTGACATTTTTCACCCTAAGGACCAGGCAATTTTTAGCAAATCTGACATGTGTCACTTTATGTGGTGATAACTTTAAAACACTTTTACTTATCCAGGCCATTCTTAAACTGTTTTCTCGTCACATATTGTACTTCATGACCAGGGCCGGCCTTTGGGGTGTGCGGGCTGTGCGGCCGCACAGGGCGCCATAGCAACAGGGGCGCCGGGCGGCCGACAGTCTGACACAAACTAAGTATACTTATTACTATTTTGTTGCGGCCGCCGGCTAACTAACAGCGCTGAAAGCGCACGGACTATTGGAAATAGTGAGGAGGGGGCGGGGCCCGCGGCCGCTCTGAGCTTAGGGTTGCCACCCGTCCGGGATTGTAATCCTGTGCTGTGTGCCCTGCTGTCACTCACTGCAGCGCCGGCAGCCGGGTGATCAGCTGAGCGCAGCGCTCCAGTCCCGAGCCTCCCCGAGCCGAGTTCCTCCTCTCCCTGCTCCCTCCCTCCTCTATCTACACTACAGTGATGCGTGCCATGCCCCCAGCCAGGCAGCGCAGCGGCTCACTTACTGTTCAATCAGTCAGTCTCCCTCCTCCTCGCTCCTCCCCTGCCTGCGGCTGCCTCCCAGTGACCCTGCCTCCTTCTCTCTGATAAGGAAGTCAGGTGACGGTCCACAGTCAGGAAGTGACATCAGAGAGAGAGGCAGGGAGCTCCTTCACCCGTGGGAGAATTAAAATCATTCCTCTTCACTTCTCTCCAGTCCAGCTCCTCCAGCAGCAGCCAGGCAGCCTGCCCAAGTAGTGCCCTGTGCCCAGCCCAGTGCCCACTATTGTGCCCTGCCTGCAGGCTGCAGTGCAGCAGCAGTGGTTTTTCAACCTGACCAACAAGGTATAAATATAAAACATTTGAAGTGTAATGTAACAGTGTTTAAACAGGATTCTGAAATCTGTCAATCATCAGAAAAAACGTTATGTAGCTGACTGACATGAGCGATGGACTGATGTCAGCAGTACATAACAGAGTGTTTTATAACTCCCTGCCAGCCGCTGCCGCCGTTCTATTAAAATAAAGACTTATAATATGCTAATGAGCCTCTAGGTGCTATGAGGGCGTTGCTGCAGCACCTAGAGGCTCCGTCTATTCAGCCTTTGGCAGTGGCACGCCCATGTCCAGTTGATTGATGTCCGAGTTCTCCTCTTCGTCCCGTAAATCCCACGCCTGCGCCGTCCCGTTTAGTATTCGGCGCAGGTGCGGGATTTATGGGACGAAGAGGAGAACTCGGACGTCAATCAACTGGACATGAGCGTGCCACTGCCAAAGGGTGAATAGACAGAGCCTCTAGGTGCTGCAGGAACACCCTCATAGCACCTAGAGGCTCATTAGCATATTATAAGTCGGCAGGGAGTTATGTACTGCTGACATCAGCCCATCGCTAATGTCAGTCAGCTACATAACGTAACGTTTTTTCTGATGACAGAAACCCTTTAATAAAAAATATTAATTGATTGGACAACAACTATCAATAAAATGGATTTTGCACTAACATGAAATTTGGATGTCTGTATTGGACGATATGTATTATTGCACATATAAGATGCCCCCCACAAAACATGTCACTGGTTACCTGTGGCATTTCTTTATGGGGGCATATTTTAGGTGCAATACTAACAAGTGCCTTGCCCTGCACTCGCTCAGCTGTGCTCGCATACATATCGTGCCCTGTGTCCACTGTCCTGTGACCACTCTGCTAAAGCCTGGCATAGCCCAGCTATGACTGCTTTACCAAAGCAGACAGGCAGGAACTGTGATGTGATCATATTTATTGTATGTATGTGTGTGTGTGTCCGTCCCTGTGTGTGTGTCCGTCCCTGTGTGTGTGTGTGTCCGTCCCTGTGTGTGTGACTGTCCGTCCCTGTGTGTGTGTGTGTACGTCCCTGTGTGTGTGTGTGGCTGTTCGTCCCTGTGTGTGTGTGTGTGTCTCTCCCTGGGTGTATCACCATGCCCACAGTGTTCCTATGTCTTGACGCAGCTGCATCAGAAGTTCAGAATGTTCTGTGCGGGGCAAGAAGAAGATGGAAGAGGAGGCAGCGCCAGCATGGAGTCCGTGCGATAGACACAGGGAGGCACACTAAGGACGAAGGTAACACTTCCACATGATCTACACTAGTGTTATCTGTGGTTTTACATAGGACTGCAGGTAACACTACCACATTAGCAGCACTAGTGTTATCTGTGGTTTTACATAGGACCAGAGGTAACACTACTACATTTACGGAAATCAGAGAGCCATCACTGTGTTATCTGTATTCAGAGAGCTATGTGGTGTTATTTGTGGTGTTACATAGGACTGCAGATAAAACTTTTATGGTATATCCACAGGAGTCCCATAGATTCAGATACCGTATCGTGTAGCAGCATTATGGGTCCCAAAAAAACAGGGGTAAGGGGGGGGGCGCCACAAGGTTAGCTCGCACAGGGCGCCTGAACACCTAAGGCCGGCCCTGAATGACAGTGGTAAAATTGAGTCAAAATATTTCATTTTTATTTATAAAAAATACCAAATTTACCCCAAATTTAGAAAAATTAGCAAATTTGCTAATTTCAATTTCTCTACTTTTATAATAGATAGTAATAACTCCAAAATAGTTATTATTTAACATTCTCCATATGTCTACTTCATGTTTGGATCATTTTAAAAATGACATTTTATTTTTTGGGGACGTTAGAATGCTTCAAAGTTTAGAAGCAAATCTTAAAATTGTTTAAGAACATTTCCAAACCCCAATTTTTTCAGTACCAGTTCAGTTATGAAGTCACTTTCTGAGGCTTACATATTAAAACCACCCATTAATCACCCCATTTTATAAACGACACCCCTTAATGCATTCAAAACTGATTTTACAAACTTGGTTAACCCTTTAGGTGCTCCACGAGAATTAAATTAAAATGGGAATGAAAATTCAAAATTTCACTTTTTTTAGCAGATTTAAAAAAATGTCTGCAACACATCAAGGGTTAACAGCCAAACAGAAATCAAGTGGTATTACCTGAATCAGGAGTTTACAGAAACCCTGCTTGTGTGCTCAAAAACTGATGTATGGGCGCACAGCATGCTTCAGAAGGAAAGGAGCACCATATGGCTTTTGGAGAGTGGATTTAGCTGGAATGGTAATTGGGAGCTATGTCACATATGAAGACACCCTGAGGTGGCCCTACAGTGGAAACCCCCAAAAAGTGACCCCATTCCAGAAACTACACTCCTCAAGGAATATTTCATGGTGTGTAGCGTGCACTTAGACCTTGCAGGTGTTACACAGAATTAGGAAATGATTGGCTGTAAAAATGAAAGATTACTATTTTCTCCAGAAAAAGTTGCTTTACACCTACATTTTTCACTTTCACAAGGGGAAACAGGACAAATTGAACCCCACATTCTGTTCCCCATTTCCCCCTAAATACACCAACACCCACTATGTGCTAAAAAAATTATGCATGAATGCATGGCAAGGTTCAAAAGCAAGTAGCGCCATAGGGCTTTTGGAGGACAGATTTAGCAGGATTGGCTTTTGGAAGCTATGTCGGATATAAAGACACCCTGAGGTACCACTAGAGTGGAAACCCCAAAAAGTTACCCCATTCTGGAAACTACACCCCTCAAGGAATATTTAAAGATGTGTACTGAGAACTTTGTCCTCAAAGGCGATTCATGGAATTGGCTGTAAAAATGAAAATGTAACTTTTTCCAGAAAAATTTACTTTAGGCCCAAATTTTTCACTTTTACAAGGGGGAACTGGAGAAAATGTACCCCTAATTTATTGCCCATTTTCTCCTGATTACAACAATACCCCATATGTTCTTTTATACTTCTATATGGGCATACCACAGGGGTCCAAAGGAAAGGAGCACCAAATGGCTTCTGGAAGGCAGATTTCACCAGAATAATTGACAGGTGCCATCTTGCAATTGAACACACCCTGAGGCACCCCTGGAGTGTAAAACCCCAAAAAGTGACCCCATTCCAGAAACTACACCCCTCAAGGAATATTTCAAGGTGTGTAGTGAGCACTTTGACCCATCAGGCGTTTCACAGAATTAGGAAACGCTTGGCTGTGAAAAGTAAGAATTTTAAAATTTTCCAGAAAAAGTTGCTTTACACCCACATTTTTCACTTTTACAAGGGGTAACAGGACAAAATGCACCACACATTTTGTTCCCCATTTCCCCCCGAATACTCAAACACCCCATATGTGCAAAAAAAATTATGTATAGGCACACAGAAGGCTTCAGAGTGGAAGGAGCACCATATGGCGTTAGGAGAGTGGATTTAGCTGTAATGGTAATTGGGAGCTAAGTCGCATGTTAAATGACTCCATTATGGAACCTACACCCCTCAAGGAATATTTCAAGGTGTGTAGTGAAGACTTTGACCCATCGGGCGTTTCACAAAATTAGGAAAAGCTTGGCTGTGAAAATGAAAAATTTAGATTTTTTCCAGAAAAAGTTGCTTTACACCCACATTTCTCACTTTCACAAGGGGTAACAGGACAAAATGCACCACACATTTTTTCCCCATTTCCTCCTGAATACGCCAACACCCCATATGTGCTCAAAAAATGATGTATGGGCGCACAGCAGACTTAAGAGTGGAAGAAGCACCATATGGCGTTAGGAGAGCGGATTTAGCTGGAATGGTAATTGGGAGCTATGTCACATATGAAGACACCCTGAGGTGGCCCTACAGTGGAAACCCCCCCCCAAAAAAAACACATTTCAGAAACTACACCCCTCAAGGAATATTTCAAGGTGTGTAGTGAGCACTTTGACCTATCAGGCGTTACACAGAATTAGGAAATGATTGGCTGGGAAAATGAAAGATTACTATTTTTTCCAGAAAAAGTTGCTTTACACCCACATTTTTCACTTGCACAAGGGGTAACAGGACAAAATGCACCACACATTTTGTTCCCCATTCCCCCCCCCCCCCCCCCTGAATACGCCTACATCCTATATGTGCTCAAAAAATTATGTTTCGGCGTATGGCAGGGCTCTAGAGTCAAACAGCTAAATATGGATTTTGCTGACCTGAATTGGCAGACGTATTTTAGGTGCCATGTCGCATTAAATAAATTCCTGAGGTCCCCAGAAATAAATAAAAAACAACAACAAGTGACCCCATTTCGGAAAGAGCACTCCCGTACGAACATTTTAAGTGGTAGAAAGGGTACTTTTCAGCAAACAGGTGTCTCACAAAAGACAGAAATACTTGGAAAGCATTTCAAAGCACATATTTGTGAAAAAAAATAATAAATTACTAGCAGACCCCAATTTTTTTCCCACAAGGGGTTAAAGGAGAAAATGCACCCCAGGTTGTGTTCTCCATTTTCTCCCCATTCAGAAAACTCCCCATATGTGCTTGTATCCTGCTGTATGTGCGCACAGCAGGCAAATGGCAAAATATGAATTTTGCTGACAGGCCTGAATTGGCAGACATGGATTTTAGGTGCCATGTCACATTAAATAAATTCCTGAGGTCCCCATAAATGAAAAACCCCAACAAGTGACCCCATTTCGGAAAGAGCACCTCTGTACGAACATTTTAAGTGGTAGAAAGGGTACTTTTCAGCAAACAGGTGTCTCACAGAAGACAGAAATACTATAAAAAGGATTTCAAAGCACACATTTGTAAAAATTAAAAATTACTTGCAGACCCCAATTTTTCACTTTCACAAGGGGTTAAAGGAGAAAATGCACCCCAGTATATGTTTCCCATTTTCTCTCCTTTTTGCAAATACCCCATATGTGCTTGTAGCCTTCTATATTGACGCACAGCAGGTCTCTCGAGTAGTGGCGTAACTAGAGTGTTTTGGGCCCCAGTGCAAACTTTGGATCGGGACCTCCCCCCCCCCCCATTTTTACAAAGAAGCGGCAGATTTACTTACTAAGGGCGCTTTCCCGTGCAGCTAGTCCGCTGCGTGAATGAGGGCCAAGCCTTTTTACTACAAAATCACAGTGAGATAAAGTTGTCACCGTGATTTTGTAGCAAAACTATCATAGAGAGGCACAGAGCATTATCAATTATGTTACTGCTCCGTGTCTCTGCTGTCTGGAGCGGGGCTTGGCTCTCTTTCACACAGCGGATTAGCCACACAGGATACGCTCGTGGTAAAGAGCCCTAAGCCCAATGCATGGCTACACTCACCCAGTCCTAATAGAATCTGGTCCTACCTCATCCAGGCAGGGCCGGTGCAAGGATTTTTGCCAACACAAGCAAAACTACATATTGGCGCCCCCCCCACACTTCTCCTCTGTTTGGTCCTGGTATCTTCTCTCTGCTTCAGACAATGGCTGGTTTAAGGACCATATTTTGCGCCCTCTAAGACACACCTAGGTTTTAGAGGAGGATAATAAGAAAAAAATATTTTCCATTACACCTCAGGTCAGATTAGCAATCAGACCCCCAATGTTAATCAGACTCAGCTCACAGCCCCAATCAGCTCACAGCCCCCTCACAGTACTAATACCTACCTTGTGGCTTTTCACAGTAATTAAGCCCACCTTGTGGTCCCTTCACGAAAGTTATGTCCTTCTTGTGGCCCCTCACAACAGTTATGCCCACCTTTGTTCCTGTCATAGTAGTTATGCCCAGATATGTGCCCCTCACAGTAGTTATGCCAAATATGTGCCCCTCACAGTAGTTATGCCAAATATGTGCCCCTAACAGTAGTTATGCCAAATATGTGCCCCATCACTGTATTTATGCCAGATATGTGCCCCCTCACAGTAGTTATGCCCAGATATGTGCCCGCTCACAGTAGTTATGCCCAGATATGTACCCCTCACAGTGGATATGGCCAGATATATTCCCCATCACAGTAGTTATGGCCAGATATGTTCCCCGTCACAGTAGTTATGGCCAGATATGTGCCCCTCACAGTAGTTATGCCAAATTATGTGCCCCTCACAGTAGTTATGCCAGATTATGCGCCCCTCACAGTAGTTATGCCCTAGATATGTGCCCCTCACAGTGGATATGGCCAGATATGTTCCCTCTCACAGTAGTTATGGCCAGATATGTGCCCCCTCACAGTAGTTATGCCAGATTATGTGCCCCTCACAGTAGTTATGACCAGATATGTGCCCCTCTAGAGTGGTTATGCCAGATTATGTGCCCCTCACATTAAATATGCCCACATATGTGCCCCTCACAGTGGTTATGCCTTCATATGTGCCCTCTCATAGTTATGCCTTTATATGTGCCCCACTCACAGTAGGTATGCCAGATATGTGCCCCCCTACAGTGGTTATGCCAGATTACGTGCCCTCTCATAGTTATGCCTTTATATGTGCCCCCCTCACAGTAGTTATGCCAGATATGTGCCCCCCTACAGTGGTTATGCCAGATTATGTGCCCCTCACATTAGATATGTGCCCCTCACAGTGGTTATGCTAAATTATGTGCCTCCCTCACAGTAGTTGATATATGTGCCCCCTCATAGTTATGCCTTTATATGTGCCCCCCTCACAGTAGTTATGGCAGATTAGGTGCCCCCTCAGTAGATATGCCCACTTTTGTGCCCCCTCACTCTAGTTGTGCCCATCAACCCCCCCCTTCCCCTTTGCCCCCAGTCTGCAGAGTTAGGAAAAGATAAAAAAAACACATACTTACCCTCTTCCTTGATGTTGCGCTGCCACACTCACATCGCGCTGCTGGCTGTACTGAAGGCAGTTTCCCGGGCCTTCAGAGCTCCTCCCACAGCCAGCAGCGCGATGTGCGGCCAGCAGAGGGAGCGCTAGAGCTCCTGCTTCACTGATGGTGTGGAGACAGCCCGGCAGTGACAAGCACTGCCGGGCCGAGTGTATGAGAGTGAGTGCGCGCGTCCCCCCTCTTCCTCCTCCCCCTCTGCGCAAACCTCCCCCACCTTGCCTCATATTAAACATGTAATGGAGTGCCCTGACGGGGCCCGGCATTGTCACTGTTCTTCATGCCGGGCCCCGTCACAGCGCTTCATTACATGTTAGTACAGCGGGCCCCCTCCCCACACCGGGCCCCATCGCAGTCGCACCCCCTGCGACCGCGATCGTTACGCCCCTGCTCTTGAGGCAAAGTGCAAAAACTGTTTTTTGGAGGCCTGAATAAACAGATATAGATTTTTGCTACCATGTTGCATTAAATTAATTCCTGAGGTCTCCAGAAATGAAAAAAATATATATGTGACCCCATTTCGGAAAGAGCACCCCCGTATGAACATTTTAAGTGGCGGAAAGAGTACTTTTCAGCAAACAGGTGTCTCACAGGAGGCAGAAATACTACAGAAAAGATTTCAAAGCACACATTTGTAAAAATGAAAAATTACAAGCAGACCCTAATTTTTTACTTTCACAAGGGGTTAAAGAAGAAAATTTATGCCAGTATGTGTTCCCCATTTTCTCCCCATTTAGGAAACACCCCATATGTGCTTGTAACCTGAGTATTTGTGCACAGCAGGGCTCTAGAGGCAAACTGCAAAAATATAGATTTTGCAGGCCTGAATAAACAGACATTTATTTTAGGTACCATGTCGCATTTAAAAAAATTTCTGAGGTCCCCAGAAAATAGAAGTGACCCCATTTTGGAAAGTGGACCCCCGTACGAACATTTTAAGGGTTGGAAAGGGCACTTTTGACCTTCAAAAATGAATATGTAGTGGTTAGTGAAAAGTGGATATGTAAGCTATGCAGACTAAATCAGAGGTATAAGGTGGTAAAATTACATGGTACATCAAGGATGAAATGAATACTCCGTGGATGTGTGGTCGATTCTAAAACACTCCTGCATGCACAGGCCAGGTTTTTCAGGGCAGGTTTTGCAGTGGTAAATGGTGCCTTTCCTTATCCCCCTTTTGGAACACACTCTGCATCTTTTTTGGGTCCTTCCCTTCCTTGCTGTCTGGGGGACTTGACCTGGAAAATGTTGCCCTCGTACAACACGGGCACCATGACTCCCTGAAGTACTGTGACCCTCCCCGGCCCGGCTTTGAAAAAATGAGGGCCTTGGAACTGGAGGAAAGTTTCTGTGTGGCCTGCAGATTGAAATAGCACGTACGCATTGTACATTGCCACCTGTACAATGTGTATGGCCAGCTTTTTGTACCACACTTTTGTTTTTAATGTGGCCCTGTAAGGCTTCAGAACTTGATCTGAAAGATCAACCCCTCCCATGTGCTTATTGTAGTCCAGGATGCAAACTGGTTTGGGGATAGTGGTACCTCGCACATTACCAGGGGAGCTGGTATTTGTGTGAACACTGGTCAGTAAAAGGACATCCCTCTTGTCCTTGTACTTAACCACTAGCATGCCCTGCTTTCACCCATTCTCAATAGTTGCCCTACCAGGGATCTAGGGAGTCCTCTCTGATTTTAGCCACAGTATTTCTGGCAGTTAGGGACATGAATCAGGATATTGTGGCATAATAGTTATCCACATAGAGGTGGTAACCCTTATCCAGCAGTGGGTGCAGTAACTCCCACACAATCTTTCCACTAACTCCTAGGATTGGGGGACATTCTGGGGGTTCTATGCGGGAATCTTTCCCTTCATAAACGCGGAACTTGTGGGTGTACCCGGAGCTAATCTCACAAAGTTTGTAAATTTTTATGCCATACCTTGCCTGTTTGCTAGACAGGTATTGGCGGAATCTAACCCTCCCTTTGAAAAGTAACAGGGACTCATCTACACATACATTTTTATCAGGGGTGTACCCCTCAGCAAACTTGGTGTTAAAGTGGTCAAAAACGGGCCTAACCTTGAACAGATGGTCAAATGTCGGGTAATTTTGGGGTGGGCACTGTGTATTGTCGTTGTAGTGTAGGAATTTCTGAATTGACTCAAAACGCTTCCGGGTCATGGTGTTACTATAAATTAGAGTCTGGTAGAAAATGTCCGAACTCCAATATTGTCTGACCTTTGGCTACTTTACTACGCCCATATGCAGCACGAGTCCCCAAAATGTCATCATATCTGCTGCACTTACTGGAGTCCAACCTAGGGGTCTAGCATATGGCGAGGTAGGGTTCTGAGCTATAAATTGTTGGGCGTACAAATTGGTTTAGGCCACCATTAAATTTACAAAATCTTCAGAGAAGAAGATTCAGAAAAAATATTGTTCTGTGAAGCCCTGCACATGTCTATCTGTATTCCGGAGTTGCCCACGAAATCCAGAACTTGGGGCTGATAATCGTCAGGGGGTTGGGTCCTTATGGGGTCACTCTCGGGGGCTGCCTCTGCTGCTACCCTGGGGGGCCTTCTAGCGGGTCCCTCATCAGCGGATGATGATGATGATGATGAGGGGGTAGAGGAGTAGAGGAAAGTGGCATCCTCTTCTCCCTCACTGGCCGACTCGGTATCAGAGGCAAGATATGCGTATGCCTCTTCTGCTGAGTAAACTCGTTGGGATGGACAGGCCATTTTTATTTTATTGGGGTGTTTTGTGTGAAATGTGTAAAACTTTATTTAGTATGGGGTGTGTATGTAGTGTTTTCACACGTGAATGGGCTTGTTATAAATTTGAAATATATAGAAAAGAGTATAATTTTTATTTTATTTTTTTATTGCTGGATGCACGCACAAACCTACACTAACACTCTACTAATCTAACTAAAATTGATTTCTATATATATGTATATGGAGAGATATATATATATATATATATATATATATATATATATATATAGATAAAACTAACTACACAAAAAAAATAAAAAATTAAATGTGCACAGTAAACTGAGCAGACCGGTCAGAAAAATAGATGTTTCTGATCAGCGCTCAGCAGGTGCAGGACTCACGCTTGCAAATATTTACACTAACACTACCTAACTAAAATTTATTTCTATCTAACACTAAAATTACATTTTACACCAAAAAAAATAAAATAAAAAAAGAGCACAAATGCAACCAGTTAAAAAAATTGTACTTACTGGTGCTCAGGGCTGCAGAACGCATGCAAGCGGACGTTTGGTGTTTGTGCAGACACTGCAGTATAAAAATGTACTGCAGATACAAAAAAAGAACACTAGCTAAAAATTAACTTATATATATATATATATGATTCTAACTATTACTTCTTAAAAAAAAAGAAGAAAAAAAAGGGACAGATAAAAAAATACCGTATTTTTCGCCCTATAAGACGCACCGGCCCATAAGACGCACCTAGGTTTTTGAGGAGGAAAATAAGAAAAAAAATATTTTGAACCAAAAGGTGTGCTTTTGGTGGTTTTTGAACTAATTGTGGTCTGTGGGTGATGCACTGTTATGGAGGATCTGTGAGTGACGCACTGTTATGGGGGATCTGTGGATGACGCACTGTTATAGGGGATCTGTGGATGACGCACTGTTATGGGGGATCTGTGGGTGACGCACTGTTATGGGGGATCTGTGAGTGACGCACTGTTATGGGGGATCTGTGGATGACGCACTGTTATGGGGGATCTGTGGGTGACGCACTGTTATGGGGGATCTGTGGATGACGCACTGTTATGGGGGATCTGTGGATGACGCACTGTTATGGGGGATCTGTGGATGACGCACTGTTATGGGGGATCTGTGGGTGACGCACTGTTATGGGGATCTGTGGATGACGCACTGTTATGGGGATCTGTGGATGACGCACTGTTATGGGGATCTGTGGATGACGCACTGTTATGGGGGATCTGTGGGTGACGCACTGTTATGGGGGATCTGTGGGTGACGCACTGTTATGGGGGATCTGTGAGTGACGCACTGTTATGGGGGATCTGTGAGTGACGGACTGTTATGGGGGATCTGTGAGTGACGGACTGTTATGGGGGATCTGTGAGTGACGCACTGTTAGGGGGGATCTGTGAGTGACGCACTGTTATGGGGGATCTGTGGATGACGCACTGTTATGGGGGATCTGTGGGTGACGCACTGTTTATGGGGGATCTGTGGGTGACGCACTGTTATGGGGATCTGTGAGTGACGCACTGTTATGGGGGATCTGTGGGTGACGCACTGTTATGGGGGATCTGTGAGTGACGCACTGTTATGGGGGATCTGTGGATGACGCACTGTTATGGGGGATCTGTGGGTGACGCACTGTTATGGGGGATCTGTGGGTGACGCACTGTTATGGGGGATCTGTGAGTGACGCACTGTTATGGGGGATCTGTGAGTGACGGACTGTTATGGGGGATCTGTGAGTGACGGACTGTTATGGGGGATCTGTGAGTGACGCACTGTTAGGGGGGATCTGTGGGTGACGCACTGTTATGGGGGATCTGTGAGTGACGCACTGTTATGGGGGATCTGTGAGTGACGGACTGTTATGGGGGATCTGTGAGTGACGGACTGTTATGGGGGATCTGTGAGTGACGCACTGTTAGGGGGGATCTGTGGGTGACACACTGTTATGGGGGATCTGTGGTGACACTTATGGGGGATCCTCTCTGGATGGCACTGTTATGAGGATGAGGATCTGTGTATGACAGTTATGGGGGGGAATCTGTGGATGACACATATATAGCATCTTATGCTATGTGTCATCCACAGATCCCCTCCATAAGTGTGGGGGTCGCATCTGCTTTTATAATGGGGGTGAACTAATATAATGGCTGTGAACTAATTGTGGTCTGTGGGTGACGCACTGTTATGGAGGATCTGTGAGTGACGCACTGTTATTGGGGATCTGTGGATGACGCACTGTTATGGGGGATCTGTGGGTGACGCACTGTTATGGGGGATCTGTGGGTGACGCACTGTTATGGGGGATCTGTGAGTGACGCACTGTTATGGGGGATCTGTGAGTGACGGACTGTTATGGGGGATCTGTGAGTGACGGACTGTTATGGGGGATCTGTGAGTGACGCACTGTTAGGGGGGATCTGTGGGTGACACATTGTTATGGGGGATCTGTGGGTGACACTTATGGGGGATCCTCTCTGGATGGCACTGTTATGAGGATGAGGATCTGTGTATGACAGTTATGGGGGGGAATCTGTGGATGACACATATATAGCATCTTATGCTATGTGTCATCCACAGATCCCCTCCATAAGTGTGGGGGTCGCATCTGCTTTTATAATGGGGGTGGGGGTCGCATCTGCTTTAATAATGACAACGGGGCCCGTGCAGTAACTGTATTCTACTACACGGGCCCCGCTTACTGTATAATCATATCCCTAATAGTTAATTGTTGTATGCATGTAAAAGCATAATGAGCGTTAACAGTGGCGTCGCCAGGGGGGGGGCCAGAGGGGGCCACGGCCCCCCCTACATCAAGCTGTGCCCCCCCTTGTGCCCCCCAACTAAAATGTCCCCCATTCATTTTGGTAATAGTCGGTCTATGCTGCGCTGCTGTGCACTGTGTAGGCACTAGGCAGCCCTACCGGACATCTTCTTCACATCTGATGATCTGACTGAGTCTCGGACTCGGTGCAGTTGCGGTCTCACTCTCTAGTCTCCACCCACAGCCGCCGCGCCGCGTCCCCGGCCCCGCCTCCAGCTCCGCCCCGGCCCCGCCTCCAGCTCCTCCCCCGGCTCCAGGACATGAACAGTTGAGTCAGACTCAGTGGCAGTGAGACCAGCTGATTCTGATTCATTCATCTACTGGCAGCAGCTGCTTAAAGTCATTATTTTTTTTTTGGCAACTTAAATTCCTTATAATGCGATATATTAATATATAGTGCTCTTACTCATTTTGGTTGGGTAGTTTCTTCAAAAAACGGACTTTTATAGTATGTAAATGAGCTCTCTACCAGCAAGTATCCTCCTTTCATAAAGACGCCCCCTCCGCATGTTGATTGACAGGGCCAGTGAACGCGCTCGTCCTCTGGCTGGCCCTGTCTGCGTTCAAAATCTGGTGCCTGCGCCTTACCGGTCTTCAGTTGGCGCCGATGACGTTACATCTACACCCGGCGCAGGCGCATTGAGGATGGAGCGGCCGAGCGAGCGTCCTCCTCTCAGTGCGCCTGCGCCGACTGAAGACTGGTACAGCGCAGGCGCCAGATTTTGAACGCAGAAAGGGCCAGCCAGAGGACGAGCGCGTTCGCTGGCCCTGTCAATCAACATGCGAAGGGGGCGTCTTTATAAAAGGAGGATGCGGCCGCCCTACCTGCTGGTAGAGAGCTCATTTACATATTATAAAAGTCAGTTTTTTTAAGAAACTACCCAACCAAAATGAGTAAGAGCCCTATATATTAATATATCGCATTATAAGAAATTTAAGTTGCCCAAAAAATATATATGACTTTAGTGGGGTGACAGAAGCCCTTTAAGCCAGCCAGGCCCAGACTAGAGAACAGACAGTGTATGGCGTGGCCCTACCCTACCCTAACCTACCGATACCGAACAGACTGGACTGAGCCTGACCTAGTGGAGACGGTGTGTAGCAGGTTAACTTAATAATAATAAGGTACAACTTACAAGTAGTGACTGAGTGGACTGACTAAGTCTCTTTCTATTCTAACTAGAGAGATTAGATCTGACTCTGACTGAGTCTGAGAGGAGAGCTGGCTGGCGGCTGCCCCTGAATCTTCCTGATTTTAAAGTTAAAGGGGTTCTGCACTTTAATTTAATTGATGATCTATACTATGGATAGATCATCAGCTTCTGATCGGCGGGGGTCAGACACCCGGGACCCCCGCCGATCAGCTGCTTAAGAAGGCACCGGCGCTCCAGTAGCGCCGCGGCCTTCTCACTGTTTACCGCCGGCCCAGTGATGTCACGAGTTACGACTAGTATCAACTAGCGTGGACGCGGCTAAGCTCCATTCAAGTGACAGAGCTTAGCCGCGCTCAGGCTAGTTGATACTAGTCGTGATGTCAGTCAGTGGGCCGGCGGTAAACAGTGAGAAGGCCGCGGTGCTGCTCGAGCGCCGCTGCCTTCTCAAACAGCTGATTGGCGCCGGCGGGGGTACCGGGTGTCTGACCGCTGCCGATCAGAAGCTGAAGATCTATCCAGAGTATAGATCATCTCAGTTAAATGAAAGTGCAGAACCCCTTTAAAGTTACCGTCAGTGCAGCCTGGATGATTGCAGTGTTTACTTTACCGTTTAGAGAAATCATGTTCAAATGTGAGCGGTGGGAGGGGGATCGGGGGTCTGTGGATGTCATGAGTCATTACACTGTTATAGGGGGGAAGGATCTGTGGATGATACTCTTAGTGTTATAGGGAGGGTGATCTGTGGTCTGTGGATGTCATGAGTCATTACACTGTTATAGGGGGGAGGGATCTGTGGATGATACTCTTATAGTCTTATAGGGAGGGGGATCGGGGGTCTTTGGATGTCATGACACTGTTACAGGGGGGGGGGGGAATCTGTAGATGACACTGTTATAGGGAGGGGGATCTGTAGATGACACAGTTATGGGGGGGGGGGGGAATCTATGACACTGTTAGGCTCCCTTCAGATGTCCGTAACAGCGGCAATGTGTGGGTCCGCATTTTTTTTCTGGAACGGAATTGCGGACCCGGAAGTGCGGGACCGCCTTTCTGTATCCGGCAGCACGTCGTGCTGCCCTATAGAAATGAATGGGTCCGCAATTCCGTTACGCAAATTTTGGATGTGTGAATGGGGCCTTATAGGGAGAGGGATCCCGATATGACACTGATATGGGGTGGATCTGTGGATGACACATAGCATGAGATGCTATAAACGGTATGTGTCATCCACAGATCCCCCTCCATAAGTGTCATCCACAGATCCCCAGGCAGCTAGGACATGTTGAAATCTGAGTGATTGGGGTTTTTCTTCCCTATTGCGGTTTTAGGTATTGGGTAAAGTATCGCAGCATTTCTAAGCATACTTGTGTAAATGTATCGTTGTTATAGCTGCCCCCCTACTTTTGTCCTGGCCCCCAGTGTGCCCCCCCAAAAGCTTTGAAAGATAGAGACGGCACTGAGCGTTAATGAGCGCTGTGTATTACTTACAATTATAAGCGCTCGCCGTTCGGAGCAGAGAGCAGAGAGGAGGGAGGAGGCAGGCCGGGAGGACGGGCGCTGGCAGTGTGAGTCATACGTCATGCGCCCACGCCGCCTGCTTCATTCATAAAGTGGGCGGCGCAGGCGCGTGACGTATGACTCACGTTGCCAGCGCCCGTCCTCCCGGCCTGCCTCCTCCCTCCTCTCTGCTCCGAACGGCGAGCGCTTCTAATTGTAAGTAATACACAGCGCTCATTAACGCTCATTATGCTTTTACATGCATACAACGATTAACTATTAGGGATATGATTATACAGTAAGCGGGGCCCGTGTAGTAGAATAGTCACTGCACGGGCCCCGCTGTCATTATAAATGCAGATGCCGCCCCCAGCCCCTCCTCCCTCACAGCTGATACACCCGCCGCACGGCATCGCGGCGGGTGTATCATTGAAAACAAGGCAAAATCAGCTACATTCGCCGTATAAGACGCACTGCTATTTTCCCCCCACTTTTGGGGGGAAAAAGTGCGTCTTATACGGCGAAAAATACAGTATATATATTTGCACCAAAAAAAAGAGCCCAGGTGCTGAGCAGTAAAGTACGGACTGATCAGCACTTGGCGTTCACAGCTCGCACACAGAAAAAGTAGTGCAGAGCAGAAAAAAAAAAAAAAAGTGACAAAGAAAGTCAAATTTCTTTTCCGTAGGCAAAATCGGACGGAGGGGCGGGGAAGGGGGGGGGATAGGGACAGGGATTAGGGATCTGGAACTTCTGCTGCAGAAAAATAAATAAATCACTGCAGCAGATGTTCCAGATGTTCTTCTTCATCTTCTTCTATACAGGAGCAGTAAAGACAGTGAAAGTAGAACCATAAATCCCAGCAGATCGAGCACAGAGAAGCACAGAACCTCTCTGCATGCAGTCACCAGCTAGAATGGCTGCATGGCTTTCCTGTGCAGCTTTAGCGCTGCCATTGGCTGGAGCGTTATTCCAGCCAATCGCAGTGCTGGCAGGGGACTCCAAACACTGGTGTCCCCTGCCTCACCTCGGAGGTGACCGATGCTGAAGCGTTCAGCACCGGCCATCTCCCCCTAACACCCTCCCCCCGACCCGCAGCTTACATGTGCTTCCGGCGCTGTGATGTGCTGGTCTTCACTGATCAGCCAATCGCAGCGCACGGAGCTGCAGGGGGGCTGTAATACCCGATGCTGCCCTTACTCGGCATGGCTCCCCTTACCCGGCATGGCTGCCTGTTGGTAAGAGCAGCCATCGCGCTCGGGTTTCCCCGCAATTTTCACCCAGAGCCCAGCGGACCTCGCCCTGTACATCTACGGTGCTGGCCCTTAAGTAAAGTCCGGTTGCGCCGTACGGCGTGGGTCCTCTACGGGTTAATACTTAAAAAAAATATTAAAACTTTGGAAAAAAAGAATTTTTTCTTTGCTTTACCATATTGCTTTAACCCATTTTTTATTTTTACATCTACAGAGCTCTGTAAAGGCTCATTTTTTTGATGTGTGATCTCTACTTTTCAAGGATACTATTTTGGGGTGTGCATGACTTTTTCATCACTTTTTATAAATTTTTTTGAGAGGTGAAGCAATAAGAAACAGCGAATCAGACATTTTGAATTTCTTTTTTACGCTGTTAGATGTACAGAATAAATATTTTTATATTTAATTAACATGGGCATTTTGGGATGCAGCGATTCCCCTGACGTTTATTTTTTATTTATTTATTTTGTATCCTAGGAGGGTGATTTGAATTTTTACATTATTTATATTTTATACTTTTTTGTGACCTTAAATGGCTATAACATGCAATAGAATATCTATCCATTAATAAAATTCAGGATTCAGTATTTTCCAATGCAGTGCTGCTACCTGCAGGTTAGCATTGGAATACACAAGTAATCAGCCTGGAAGCCTTGTACAGGCTCGGCTCTATTACTAGTATGAGCCGCCTTTTCCAATCTCAGCCAGGGGAAGGTGGCCAGGGCAGTAAGCACACGCTTCAGGTTTCAATTCTCTCAGATGCCGTGGTCACATTTGAACATGGTATCTGAGCGATTAAATTATTTAATTGCTACAATCGGTATTATTGCAGATCGCAGACATTAGCCCCTAGTGTCTGCTGTTTAAAAAAGCAGTCATCCGGTGGCTATGACGTCCGCGCCCCATTTTTAAACCCTTCCTTCCACCATACATGTACAGCACTGGGACTCAAGGGGTTGACCAGACACAGAGCTAGATACCAGAAATTGAATAATGCAATGTATTTTCAACATTGACCCTTTAGATACCTGTGTTATCATTGTAAAGGTCCTATACTTGGCTTGTTGGTTCACTCTTCCATCAGACTTTGCATCGGAAAGAAATGTCTAAAGAAACACTTCAGAAAGGGGAATCTAAATCAAAAAGTGAAAGTTTGATTTATGATTATTATTCTGTCCCATTACTTTTGGTCCCTTAACAAGTGGGAGGCACATATGCAAACTGTTGTAATTCCTACACCGTTCACCTGATTTGGATGTAAATACCCTCAAATTAAAGCTGACAGTCTGCAGGTAAAGCACATCTTGTTAGTTTGATTTCAAATCCATTGTGGTGGTGTATAGAGCCAAAAATGTTAGAATTGTGCCGATGTACCAATATTTATGGACCTGACTGTATATAGTAATAGATGTAGAATATCTAAAAGCATGGCAGACTCTACAATAGTTGGGAATAATTAATTCTATGTCTCAGTTGTTGTTGAAATAACTAATTTCTCTCCTTTACAATATACGTCTGTTCAATTACTTCATATGACTCCAGTTATAATAGTTGTCCTTGGCTAAAAGCACAGGTTGTAAAGGTTATGGCTTCATTTATTGTTCATTTACTTCTTGGAAATGTAATAAAAGTAAAGTTACCTCGCTTCTAACATACAAAGTTCTTTTTTATTTTCACCTTTATGAAATTGATTAAACTCGAGATTTTATATAGATATATCTATATCTTAGCACTGTGTAGGTAAAGTATTGGAGGGGGTGTCATTTTGGCCCAGAATGCTCAGATGGGTAAGGTAAAGCAATCCAGGAGTGCTGTGTTGTTTCGGAGAAGTGTAGTTTGCTGAGGCATATGCCTTTAACGTATATTATGGGCCTCTATTATTTTTATGGAATGGTCGGTAGATGTTGGTAGAGGGACTTGCCATACCCTCCCACTCCAGTACGGCATTTTACCCTAGACTGAGATGAACCCAGGTGTAGCTGGTGGGCTTATTGCTGTGGAATGAAGACAAGACTGAGAGACTTATTCAGAGTCAGTTCCTGGAAGCTGCTTGACCTGTGGTGGATGTGCAAAGCCTGATTCCCTCTGTATTTGGATTTGAAGCCTGATGTATAGTTAGCGCCTAGAAGGGCAAAGTAATTTAATTTTTGGATGTAACACACATGTGGATGTATAAAAAGTGACTAATGAACTTGCATGCCACTGTCTTGTGTTGGATGGAAAATAAAAGCTGTTTGGACTCGTTACTATATATATATATATACTGTATATATATATATATATATATATATATATTTGTATATTATTTGTATAGTTCATTTGCTTAACAACATTGCATATGACATACTGGTTTGTGCTGGGAAAATCTGCCGATGTATATACCCAAAAGTATAGCCTTGTCATATATAACTATGTACCACAGCGATGTATCTAGGAGGGACTGTCAGGGCATGTGCCTTAGGTGCTGGCTGCTAAACAGTCCACTGAGGAAGGGGTGAATTCCCTGAAACGCGTTTGGGCTTGTTTGGACATTGAGCGATTTCCCCCCCAAGTAACTACAAGTGACCGAGAAGAAACATCGTCGGTCGGGGTGATCTGCACAGTGAATCTCTTATCGAGGTGGTGCTTACAAGGAAAAACAAGTACGTCAACCTTTGCCTCAGCCGGGGAGTCACGTA
This sequence comes from Bufo gargarizans, assembly GCF_014858855.1. Lineage (NCBI taxonomy): Eukaryota > Metazoa > Chordata > Amphibia > Anura > Bufonidae > Bufo > Bufo gargarizans. The sequence goes on along the minus strand of NC_058083.1, from coordinate 496,376,560 downwards.
AGACGTCACGTTCAGACTCCATACCACGTGGGACGCCGCGTTGAGCTGTGATCGGCTGTGTCTCTGACTCACTTCATTGAATCCAGGGACGGCAGAGGGTAAGAGACGTTCCGTTACATTTCTGTTACAATATCTGAAAAGAGACTCTCCTTAGGATTGGATACAATCATTGTCCTCCTACACTAGAAGGTTGGAGTTGGAGAGTGTGCTATACCTGCTATCTGACGCTGCAGACATTGTCATTTGGAGCTGTATTTAGGTGCATTTACACCTGCTGGGACTGACTTTCATTGTGGGGAATGTTCATACTTATGAACTTTTGAACCTTTACCACCATCTAGCCATCTTCAGGACCCTGATCCTTGGACTTTTGTTCATATATATACCCTTTAGATATATATTTTTTCATTTATTTTCCATTTTAATTGTTATTTTATATGGATGTCTTTTATTTATGATTGTCTGAGGCTATGTTTTTATAATAGATTAAATATTAATCTTTACTACCGTTTCCTGTTCCCTTATATGGAGTGCCCCTCTAATTCTATTGTTTAATTTAGTGTACTAACAAGCTTCTCTGGCTTGGTCAGGATATTTAGATACAGTTCTAGGGCAACAAACTGAAACTTTTCCCCTGGTAATAGAAGGCCTAGCTGGTATGCTATACAGTGGAACATATCACCTATTGACTCTCATTCAAAAAATAAAGTACAACTATGCTTTCAAATGCAGTAAAAATACACTAAAAATATATGTTAATACATACTGTCCAAATCAATTTATTTAAAAAAGAGACTTTGTTGGCGTATATGACAACTATTATATGCTATGGACACATTTTGCATATAAATGTCCTAAGCAGAGGTGTAGTTGTGGTTGTGGTACAACAGTGGCACCAGGGCCCCTGGTCTAGAAGGGCCCCAAAGAACCATCTGTCACATAGAAAGACACCAGTGTCATAAATGGCACATAGTTAAATGGGGACTCAGTTATTGCCCATGGCCTTGCATTGGAGCCAAGGAAATTTAACCAGTTAAGGACCAGCTGCCATATATTTACAATCGGTCGTTCAGGTCTATAAAGCCAATGGCATTTCACATTTTTTCACTGCTGGAGTGATTGGGCAGCTGAATGTTGTGTTCCACGTGGTGAAAGACTGCGGGAACCCGAGAGAGGAGAAAGAAGTGGTTTTAATTTCTTCTATGTTCTTCCATACCTATAGGCTGGAGGCAGTGGTCTAAAGACCCAGCAAGGACCTAGCAGTGACAATTGTCACTTGTAATGGGCAAATTTGTATACTATAACAAGTATAACAGCACCAGTTATAGTAGAGTGCATAATAATTATAATCATTGTTACGGACCAGTGGAAATTTCCCACCCAGGGGTAGCTTAAAGTGGGTCTTTGACATCTCCTGACATGTATGTTTTACTACCTACTTGCATAACCCTTGTAATACAGATTCTGGAGCATCTATTCTGTGACTTGCCCTGGTTGTGCAACTGTCAGGCTGGACAGGATACAAGATACAATAGACAAACAGAAAACCACAAAACAAGTGTCTAGGCCAGAAGCTGGGGATAAAGGTCACCTCCTGACTAATCCCTACCAGCTCTCCCTAGACTTCTGTGCCCACGTTCAGACCCTAAAGTTGGGAATAAACGTGCCCCCGTGCCTAAGGCTGAAGATTCCCTAAAATCCTTAAGATGGTAAAAGGGGGAAAGAGAAAGCCTGCTTTCTCAGGACCTGGAAGGGGCAAACGTCTCACTAACAGCTTAGACAGAAAACAAAAAGAAAACAAAACCAGGGGTGTTATTTATGCTAAAATTATTTGCAGTCATTTCTTGTGAAAGAGCATAGGGCGGTATTTCAGTAATACACAAAACATTTAAACGCACTGCACGGTTACATTCATTTCTGGTGAAAGAGTATAGAGGCTTATTTCATTAAAAAAAATTAAAATACATACGCACTGCTGGTGAAAGCGTATAGTGGCCTATTTCAGTCCAACAAGAAAAAAAAAAATTCAGTTCACTTCTGCAGTTATTTCTGTTGAAAGCGTATAGTGCCCTATTTGAGTCCAACAAGAAATATATATTCTCAGGTCACTTCTGCAGTTATTTCTGGTAAAAGCGTATAGGGGCGTATTTCAGTACTACAGGAAAAATATATTCTCAGTTCACTGTTGCAGTTATGTCTGGTAAAGCTTTTACTGGCATATAGCAGTAGAAAAAGAAATATACATTCGCCATTCCCTGCTGCACTTATATCTTGAAAAACATTTATTGACATATATCAGTAGAAAAATATAAATATATTCAGCTTTCACTGTTGCAGTTATATGAGGTAAAGCCTTTAGTGGTGTATTTCTATATAAAAATAAAGATATATTCTGCGTTCAGCGCTGCAGTTATATGTGGGAAAGTCCTTTTTGCGGTATGGACTGAATTACATAGTGTTAAAAATTTTTATTTATGTTTCACACACTGCGCACTTACGTTACGACGTCCATAAGAGCGGCGCACCAATACAGGTGAATACACTATGCACTAACCCTGCACAAAAATGCAAAATAATTCACACCAGCCCGCATCTATCTACGGTATTGCTTACTGGACACTACAGGGACTTTTCTGCAGCACAGAAACCGCACGAGGTCTGCGTCTCGCTCTTCCAGCATGGAACTACTTCCTCCGCTATGTTCCGTTCACTTCAGAAAAAATCTTGTATTCTGCGTTAACCGCTGCACAGATATGCGCTAAAATTTCTTTTCAAATATTTGGGTGGAAAAAAATCTTGTATTCAGCGTTAAGCGCTGCACTGATATGCGCTAAAATCTGTTTTTGAAATATTTTGGTTGTTAAAAAACTTGTATTTGGCATTAAGCGCTGCACTGATATGCGCTAAAATCTCTTTTGAAATATTTGGGTGGCAAAAAATCTTGTATTCAGCGTTAAGCGCTGCACTGATATGCGCTAAAATCTCTTTTGAAATATTTGGGTGGCAAAAAATCTTGTATTCGGCATTAAGCGCTGCACTGATATGCGCTAAAATCTCTTTTAAAATATTTTGGTTGCTAAAAAAATTGTATTTGGCGTTAAGTGCTGCACTGATATGCGCTAAAATCTCTTTTGAAATATTTCGGTGGAAAAAAAACTTGTATTCGGAGTTAAGCGCTGCACTTATATGCAGTAAAATCTTTTGTGAATTATTTTGGTGGAAATAAAAATTTCCACCTCCTCCATTAACTTCCTTATATCTTTATTAACATCGGACACACTAACTTTACACCCCCCCAGCTATATATCTAAGTGGTTCCTGCACCACCTAGGAGCGAATAAAGGTAAATGATACTGCCACCTGTAACTATAGCATGATACCACAATACATTTGATATGACATTTAGTAAGAGTTTAAGGTGCCCACATATAGCACATAGTGGGACACTGCATCAAGATGAATCAGGCGTGGATCAGCCAGGATTTCAACACACCAATGCCTGATGCATCAGACTAGATCATTCATGGTGCCACACCATCATTTTGACAAAAGAAACCGTTTTCTTCTGGCTACCTACCTCAGCTACTATTCTGATGCTGTTACTAGTGATAAGCGGGAGGTGCCATATTCGATTTCGCGATATTTCGATATTCAATTGAATATTCGTCTTATATTTGTCGAAATCGAATATTCGTCATTATTCAATTTATCGCGAATAATATACGATTTAATTATTCGCGTATTGCGATTTTTCTTTTGACAGTATAAGGCAATGTTCCTATGACTATGGCTAGGCTAATATGTGTATTTTACGATTCTATATATAGCTATAACTTCGTCTTTTAGAATATTACGAATATTCTAAAAGACGAAGTTAGAGCAATATTACGAACATTTGTAAAATACACATATAGACTGTAATTTAGCTAATATAGTGCTATAATCTTTTTTTTTTTTGTCAATTTTTTTTTGCCTCTTCTGAACTTCAGTTTTGGAAAATATGTACACTATTAAAATAATTACTATAGCACTATATTAGCTAAATTACAGTCTATATGTGTATTTTACGAATATTCGTAATATTGCTCTAACTTCGTCATTTAGAATATTCGTAAAATACACATATAGACTGTAATTTAGCTAATATAGTGCTATAATCTTTATTTTTGTCAATTTTTTTTTGCCTCTTCTGAACTTCCGTTTTGGAAAATATGTGTCACGACCCTTGGTCTTGGTCGTGACTCCTTGGGAACCGCATGCGGTTGCCCGCGTTTTGGAGTTCGTCAACCGCAGCTGGGGGCATTTAGTGGTTTGCCTCAGGTGCGGTTGCCGCGGACAACAAGCATGCGTGCGGTTACCCTTGGCAACGTGTTTTGTGTGAATGCATGTTTATATGTCTGTGTGCACTTTGTGTTGTGTGTTGTGCACTGACATCCGTTCCTTCACTGTGGCTGTCTGTGGCTATGTTTGGTTGCTTGGGTACATGTGGTGGAAGTGTCTCGGCCTTTGGGCTGACTCCCAGGACACGGTTGCCACTCATGTCATTGCCTGCGGCAACAGCCACAGTGTGTTTGTTGTGTTGGGCACTTCCCCTTTAAGTGTGTGTTTTCCCTTCTGTGGTGTAGGAAGGGTTAACTCCCTTCCCAGTGTGTCTGTGAGTCACTGGGTGTGTCTGACCGTTGGGTGTGGCCACTTGGCCTATAAAGCCTCAGTCCCTGGCTGGGTTCAGTAGGTTGCTCTCAGCCATGCTGGCTGGAGCAGCCTCCTGTCTCCTCCATCTGCCTGGTGGGGACCATCCTTCTGGTCATAAATCTCTGTTGGGAATTTCTATGTTTCACGGTGTTATCTAGGTGTGTGGAGGGTTTTCTTGTTAGTGCAGCTTATGGTCCTGGGTTCCTGTGTGATGTCTGGTGTGTGCTGTGTTCGTTGGTGTCTGAACTGCAGCACCTGCACATGGGATCCAGGGTTTGTTGTCTGTGGCAGTGATGTGTTGGTCCCATTTGCCTGTCACTGCCATAAGTCTGTTGTTGTATTCCCCTGTGTTGCTTGGCCGTTGAGACTCCTGCTCCCCCGTGCCTAGGGGGAGCAGGTTGTCTTACTCTGTCCCCTAGTACAGGGCCGACTTGAGGGCTCGTAGGGACTTTTAGGTTCCGGCGTATGAGTCCTCCTACCACCAAGGTCGGCTCATACAGATAGGAGACAGGGTCAGCGTTAGGCCCCATGCACACGGCCGTGTTTCACAGCCGTGTGCGGGCCGTGGAACCGCGGCCTGGATCCCTCCTGAAAGCAGGAGCGCACGGCGTCACTGGTTGCTATGACGCCGTGCGCTCCCTGCTGCCGCCGCAATACAGTAATACACTGGTATGATCTATACCAGTGTATTACTGTACTGTGCCGGCAGCAGGGAGCGCACAGCGTCATAGCAACCAGTGACGCCGTGCGCTCCTGCTCTCAGGAGGGATCCAGGCCGCGGTTCCACGGCCCGCACACAGCTGTGAAACACGGCCGTGTGCATGGGGCCTTAGGGACGCAATAGGAGGTGACCTGCTCCCTAACTCTGTGGTCCTGGCCAAGGGGTAACCCTACCATCTCCTGGCACCGCACGGCTGGGGGTTTCCCCCACCGCCAGCCGTGACAATATGTACACTATTAAAATAATTACTATAGCACTATATTAGCTAAATTTCAGTCTATATGTGTATTTTATGAATATTCGTAATATTGCTCTAACTTCGTCATTTAGAATATTCGTAATATTCTAAAAGACGAAGTTAGAGCAATATTACGAATATTCGTAAAATACACATATAGACTGTAATTTAGCTAATATAGTGCTATAATCTTTATTTTTGTCAATTTTTTTTTGCCTCTTCTGAACTTCAGTTTTAGAAAATATGTACACTATTAAAAAAATTACTATAGCACTATATTAGCTAAATTACAGTCTATATGTGTATTTTACGAATAATCGTAATATTGCTCTAACTTCGTCTTTTAGAATATTCGTAACCAACCAGCACAAACCAACCAAGTTTGTGAGTTTACGATTCAGCTTTACCTCAACCCAATACATGACTCCTCCTTCACAACCAGTGTTAACTTTCATTGAGTCACAACCAATAGCCTGCAAACTTTTATCAATGCTGTCTTTCTTTAAAAAATCCACAAGATGGTTAGCAATAACTTCAGCAGGTTTCCTTTTCGATAAGTCTTTCTCTGGAGTAAAATGGCAGAGATACCGCTTACCGCAAACAGTGTAATGCTATTCTTTCACAATACTTGGAAACTGATGATTTGAGTTATCTGCTTGTAACAGAACTTTAGTGGAATCTTGGCGTCCATCAAAGAAGATACATTCAATCTTGCCTATCCGGCATCGAGCATGAAATTCTTCAAGTGATTTCATGACTTTTTCTTGGGCCCTTTTTACTTTATTGCAGGCATCCTCAAACTGCGGCCCTCCAGCTGTTGTAAAACTACAACTCCCACAATGCCCTGCTGTAGGCTGATACCTGTAGGCTGTTCCGGCATGCTGGGAGTTGTAGTTTTGCAACAGCTGGAGGGCCGCAGTTTGACGATGCCTGCTTTATTGTGATCAACCACAAGTCTCCTGTCTCCTTCAGTAATTAATCCAGCATCCAAAAATGTAGACCGACACCATACCTAATACTTTGCAATGCAACATTGCGCAATTGTAATCTATTATACTGACTTGTACTTGAAGTAGAAGGTACATCAGAATCATCACATGGTATCTACAAAGGTTCTTCAGAGTCTTCATCTTCAACATCAGTTGGCTCTTCTTCTTCAGAGAAAAGAACTTCATTTGGTTGTAATGACTATAATGTTAACTCTTCCTTCCTTCCTTTTTTGCTTATATTCAGAAATTCTTCTTACTTCATGTTCTTGCCTCTTCTGCTTTTTAATTTGTCTTCTGTGCTCAGGTAGATCTGGTAATCCAATTTGATGCTGTCCAACAGATACAACCTTCTCTCTTTGACCATTAATAAACACTAGTTCTTTGACAGGGATCTTCATGTCCTTAGAACAAGAGCAGGAGATGTGCACTTCATGTTTACAGTCAGCACCACCTGGACATGGACCCTCAAATTCTGAACATAGCTCAATCTCACACTAGCAATTGAGGATGTCAAAGAGCTTGTCTAATGTTGCTATGAAAGCCTCTTTCACTTCCAGTTTGCCTCTGCCAAGTGATATGTTTTTGGCCTTTTCCCAGTTTTCTTCTATCTTCTTCGAATTTAAAATTGGCACCACAAAACAACTGTTTGCTAGCTCCCACTTTTCAAGCACTTTTGGATAAATATCCTTTGGAAGAGTGGCTGCTGGGTAATTTCTGACATTCTCTCCACTCTGCTCTCTTAGCTGAAGGCCATATCTTAGAACATCACGCAGAGTTGGGAGCTCAGAAGGCAGCATTTCTCGACTAGTTCCAAAGAAGTAACTGATGTGAGTGGAAGTTGCCAGTCTTGCCTTCCTTTTACTAGCCATTGTTCCGAATTTTCTGATTGTGCAAGTGGAAGAAACTATTCGTGCCTGGAATAAGAAAGACAAGAAAATGTTACTATTTGTATGATACTATGATAAAAATGGATAAAGTATGACATTAGTAAAAATTATTAAAAAGACACTCTGCTGCAAATGAGTATTGCCAGTTTAAAAACTTTTACGAATGGCAGACTGCTTTAACTGCAGACTGTCAGCTTTAATTTGAGGGTATTTACATCCAAATCAGGTGAACGGTGTAGGAATTACAACAGTTTGCTTATGTGCCTTCCACTTGTTAAGGGATCAAAATAAATGGGACAATTGGCTTTTCAGCTGTTCCATGGCCAAGTGTGTGTTATTCCCTCATTATCCCAATTACAATAAGCAGATAAAAGGTCCAGAGTTCATTTCAAGTGTGCTATTTGCATTTGCAATCTGTTCCTGTCAACTCTCAAGATGAGATCCAAAGAGCTGTCACTATCAGTGAAGCAAGCCATCATTAGGCTGAAAAAACACAACAAACCCATCAGAGAGATAGAAAAAACATTAGGCGTGGCCAAAACAACTGTTTGGAACATTCTTAAAAAGAAGGAACGCACCGGTGACCTCAGCAACACCAAAAGACCCAGAAGACTACTCAAAACAACTGTGGTGGATGACTGAAGAATTCTTTCCCTGGTGAAGAAAACACCCTTCACAACAGTTGGCCAGATCAAGAACACTCTCCAGGAGGTAGGTGTATGTGTGTCAAAGTCCACAATAAAGAGAAGACTTCCTCAGAATGAATACAGAGGGTTCACCACAAGATGTAAACCATTGGTAAGCCTCAAAAACAGGAAGGCCAGATTAGAGTTTGCCAAACGACATCTAAAAAAGCCTTCACAGTTCTGGAACAACATCCTATGGATAGATGAGACCAAGATCAACTTGTACCAGAGTGATGGGAAGAGAAGAGTATGGAGAAGGAAAGAAACTGCTCATGATCCTAAGCATACTACCTCATCAGTGAAGCATGGTGGTGGTAGTGTCATGGCGTGGGCATGGATGGCTGCCAATGGAACTGGTTCTCTTGTATTTATTGATGATGTGACTGCTGACAAAAGCAGCAGGATGAATTCTGAAGTGTTTCGGGCAATATTATCTGCTCATATTCAGCCAAATGCTTCAGAACTCATTGGACGGCGCTTCACAGTACAGATGGACAATGACCCAAAGCATACTGCAAAAGCAACCAAAGAGTTTTTTAAGGGAAAGAAGTGGAATATTATGCAATGGCCAAGTCAATCACCTGACCTGAATCCAATTGAGCATGCATTTACCTTGCTGAAGGCAAAACTGAAGGGAAAATGCCCCAAGAAGAAGCAGGAACTAAAGACAGTTGCAGTAGAGGCCTGGCAGAGCATCACCAGGAATAAAACCCAGCGTCTGGTGGTGTCTATGCGTTCCAGACTTCAGGCTGTAATTGACTGCAAAGGATTTGCAACCAAGTATTAAAAAGCGAAAGTTTGATTTATGATTATTATTCTGTCCCATTACTTTTGGTCCCCTAACAAGTGGGAGGCACATATGCAAACTGTTGTAATTCCTACACAGTTTACCTGATTTGGATGTAAATACCCTCAAATTAAAGCTGACAGTCTGCAGTTAAAGCACATCTTGTTAGTTTCATTTCAAATCCATTGTGGTGGTGTATAGAGACAAAAATGTCCTGACTGTATATTCTTAACCTCAGGCTTGGTTCACACCTGAGCGTATTCGGTATGCGCATTTTACAGGCGTTTTTATCAGGCGTTTTACAGGCGTTTTTGTATTTAGGAAACGCTCGTAATACGCGCGTTTGTGTGATTGACAACAGAGGCATTCAATGAAAAACTCTGGGATCTGTGGAGGACACCGTTATGGGGGATCTGTGGAGGACACCGTTATGGGGGATCTGTGGAGGACACCGTTATGGGGGATCTGTGGAGGACACCGTTATGGGGATCTGTGGAGGACAGTGTTATGGGGCATCTGTGGAGGACACTTATGGGGAACCTGTGGATGATGCTGTTTAGGGGTGGACCTGTGGATGACGCTGTTATGGGGTGGATCTGTGGATGGCACTGTTATAGGGGATGTGTGCTATTACACATAGGGCAATGAGGGGGGCCAGCATAAGACACACATATAGCATCTTATGCTGGTCCCCCTCATGGCCCTATGTGTCCCCTAATGTGTCCTAAACTGCGTACATAACTGGCTTTGTGTAAAAAGTATTTTACTACTGTGTGAAACGAGCTCTCTCCTGTTGATAAAATGGCCAGCCTCTGTACTCACTTTTATGAATGCACTGCAGCGAGCTGGCCGGCCGGCGCGTGACTGACGTCACTTAGTAATGCTCCTCCCACTTAATTCAGGAAGGAGGAGCGTTACTAAGTGATGTCAGTCACGCGCCGGCTGGCCAGCTCGCTGCAGTGCATTCATAAAAGTGAGTACAGAGGCTGGCCATTTTATCAACAGGAGAGAGCTCGTTTCACACAGTAGTAAAATACTTTTTACACACAAAGCGGCGCATACGTACGCGCGTTTTTTATTAGCAAACAAGAAACGTCCATTGAAGGAACGCGCCACAATACGACCCAAAGAAGCTCCGGTACTTCTTGGGGCGTAGGGCATTTTACAGCGCGTTCGTACTCGCTGTAAAACGCTCAGGTGAGAACCATGCCCATAGGGAAGCATTGGTTCTTGCCTGTTGAGCGTTTTACAGCGCGTAGGAACGTGCTGTAAAACGCTTAGGTGTGAACCCAGCCTTAGAGCAGAAGTACAGACAGAAATAATGAGAAGAAGACACTTCTTGAAAGAAGACAGTTTGCTGCGAATTTTACATAAAACGTCAAAATATCACAAAATTGAAGTAGCTATTTACTAAGCAAAACAATGTAATTGCCATTTCTTGTAAATATTATTGTGAATTGCTAACCAAAACACAACTTTTTGACCACCCTCATTTTTTGAAGAAACAAAGTCAAATTTTTTTACACACCTTAATACCTCAAGCCACATCACTTGATGTTTTCTGTCCGGCGAATGCCTTATGTTTGGGGCCTAAAATATAAATTTTCAAGGCTCCAGCAGGGCACATTTTCGAGAGTTTCAATTTAAGACATAAAAATGGCCCCTGATTAAAATACATATTTTTTGTGGGAATTTTTGCCATTGATCCCCCTCTGGTATGCCATTGTGCATGTTGTGGGATGATTTGTGCACTTCTTGTAATTATTTGGTGGCTGCAAATATGAGCTGAAGGTTTTTCAGGTTCGCCTGCCATTAAAGTGAATGGGGCCCGCTGCAAACTTGTGGTTCGTGAACATTTGATCACGTTCGCGCTTTATATGCAGATAGAGTGCTACAATATATTTGCACTTGCGAATTTTCAGCAATTAATGATGTGCATATTTTTTCGCAATACGTGCAACTATGTCTGTAGCATTTATGTATGGACAGCAGAACCTATCACACTGCCTTACACCCTGCACTGGAACCTATCAGCTACATTATAGATCAATCTAACCTACACCGACTATCTCCCCCTAACTATCTGAATTATATATATAAGTTAATTGTCTAATGTAATACAACAAAGACAGAGCACAGCAATGACACTGCTGTCTATTTCATAACTGCAATAGACTTTAGAAAATAGCTGCTGGGGGGGTTCTTATATAGTAAGGGGTAAGCAACTTTTCTATTGGTTGCTAGGGATGTTGCTAAGCTGTGACAAAGCCTTCTCATTGGCCCACAAGCTAGAAGAAGGGAGTGTACTGTGTTAAAAAAAATTAAAATAATTATATTCGTCATTACGAATATATAGCACTATATTCTAAATATTTGCAAATACTTCAAGTGCCGATATTCACAATAAAAATTTGCTTTTCAAATATTTGCGCTCAACACTAATTATTACTACTGTATATAGGGTGTATGGGGATGAATGATCATTACTACTGTATATGAGCTATATGGGGATGAACGATCATTACTACTGTATATGGGCTGTATGGGGAGGAACAATCATTACTACTCTACATAGGCTGAAAGGGGATGAATGATTATTACTACTGTATATGGGCTGTATGGGGATGAACGATCATTACTAGAGATGAGCGAATCAAAGCTGACGAAGTGGAATTCGATCCTAATTTCAGGAATTATTCGATTCGCACTGAATCTGAATTTCCTTACGCTTCGTGGTAACACATCGAATTTTTTTCTAAAATGGCTGCTGCACATGTTAGGACATGGAGCAAGGGACTCTGGGAACGAGGGATCACTCACAATGCCATGCATGCAGCCAATCAGAAGCCAGCAAGCCTTGTGATGTCACAGCCCATTAAATAGCCTCAGCCATCTTGGATTAAGCCATTTTCCATTGTACTTAGTGCAGGGAGAGATGTCAGCAGGCGCTAGGGACAGTGCTAGGAAAGACTTGAAAACTTATATTTTGCTCAATAGAAGTTCAGGAAAATAGCATTAGAAGTGTGGAGAAAGGATAGGGAGGAATTATTCCACAGTATTGAAGCAGAACAGGGTTCAATAGGGGTGTTTACAGCCTGGGTAATAGGAACAAGCCTATTACACCTTGCTGCACTGACTGCGGATCCAAATTGCCATTATACTGCTGCTCATTTCAGGTTCGCAATACCTCTGTAATTCCAGCAAACCGTTCTACTTATTGGGGTCTTATTAGCCCTTGTGCGGTGCAGTTATATAAATGTTCTAAAGCCTTTTTTTGTTGTGTATTAGTGGGGGAAAAAGGGGCTTATTAGCCGTTGTGTGGTGAAAATTACAGCCCTTTTTGGCATGTATTAGTGGCAAAAAAAAAATTATTTGCCATTCACGGCTGCAGTTATATGTTCTAAAGCCTCTTTTTGGTGTGTATTAGTGGGGAAAAATAAAAAGGGCTTATTAGCCATTCTGTGGTGAAGTGAGAAAATTAAAGCCCTTTTTGGCGTGTATTAGTGGCAAAAAAAAACTTTATTTGACGTTCACGGCCGCAGTTATATGTTCTAAAGCCTTTTTTTGGGCATGTAGTAGTGGGGGAAAAGAAAAAGGACTTATTAGCCGTTGTGTGTTGAAGTGAGAAAATTACAGCCCTTTTTGGTGTGTATTAGTGGCAAAAAGATAAATATTATTTGCCGTTCAGCGGTGAAGTTCCATTGTACTATAGCCATTTACGGGGTGTATTAATAGGATACATACGTACGTCCTATTAGCAGTTCTGTGGTGAATTGTGATTGTTATATTTATTTTTTTGTGGTGTATTAATAGGAAAAAGAATACGTCTTATTAGCTAGTCTGCAGTGAACCGATATTGTTATACAGCCATTGTTGGGGTGTATTAATGGGAAAAATAAGTACGTGTTATTAGCCGTTCTGCGGTGAATTTGCATTGTCATTCAGTGGTGAAATTGTTTTGTGATACAGCCTTTTTTGGAAAAATTGGTCCGTGAATGTAGACTTTCTTCTGTAGGGACTGAGTAATTGCGTTGATTAGCCATTCAGTGGTGAAATTTGTTTGTGATACAGCCTTTTTTGGGAAAATTGTTCGGTATCTGTAACTACCGTCAAGAACAATATATGTCCTTTATGTCCCACTGGGTAAATGCGGTTCCTGCCCAGCTACACCAGCAGCTTGGCCGGATGACACCGCTTCCGCCTCCACGTGCTCACGCTGTTGGTCCTGCGACAATGTCGGCCTTTGCCTCCTCCTCATCCTCGTCCTCAGCCACCACTAAAGGGGCAATTCATAGTGCTCCTCCAGCATACCACATATGCAGGGCACGGCGGTTTCATGCTGTTCTACAACAAATTTTCCTGGGCGAATGGAGTCACACAGGGGAGGATCTGCTCCGTGTCCTTCATGAAGAAATCAAATCCTGGCTTTCTCTGTGACAATTCAAAATCGGAACCATGGTGACCTACAACGGGAAGAAGATAGTGTCGGTGCTGCATCAAGAAGGGCTGAGCCATGCGCCCTGCATGGCACACGTGTTCAATCTGGTTGTAAAGCGGTTCCTGAAGTCTTCAACCCATCTGCAAGACATCCTAAAAATGGCCAGAAAACTTTGCATGCACTTCAGCCACTCGTACACCGCAAGAACATCCTCCTTGAGCTGCAACAGCAGAATGGCGTCCCCCAACATAGGATGATATGCAACGTTTCCACGTATTGGAATTTCACCCTCCATTTGTTGGACAGACTATACGAACAGAGAAAGGCCATAAACGATTTCTTGATGATCCAAGCGGACAGAGGTACTCCCCTGTGTAACTTCGATGTTAGCCAGTGGCAGCTCAGGCTACTGTATAGGGGCTATATCAGGCTGAATGAGCACTACTACTGTATATGGTCTGTATGGCGATGAATGATCATTACTACTGTATATGGGCTGTATGGGGATGAACAATCATTACTACTGTGTATGGGCTCTAAGGAGATGAATGATTATTACAACTGCCTATGGGATGTAAGGGGATGAATGATTATTACTACTGTATATTCGTTTGTGCAGTTTCATTATTTGTTGGCAGTACAACCTTATTTACATTGGATGATGTGCTGCCGACAAATGAGGATTTTTTATGCATTAAAAATGTGATTACCTGATGAATGAGTGTTGTCCAGTTATCAGCGATACCTTTACAAAGGCCAATTATCGGAAACGAGCATTTGTACCAACTTTCCTAACCCATAATTGTCCCAATTCTCATCCCATGTAAAAGTATGTTAAAGGGGTTGTGCATGAGTTTTTATTAACTACCCATCCCCCATCTTGAATGATTTGTGAAGGGAACTATATTTATCTGCTCACCATCACTTGGGTCCAGGTCAGTGGCTCCTGGGCAGTCCTCGCTGAAGTGCAATGTAGACTGTCCGGGATGCACAGAGCCAAAATCAAATAGTGGAGAGCACACAGGTCCTGCTGGGTCAGGGGGATTTTATAGAAAAGTAATGGACAACCGCGTTAATTTACTTGCTAAACAGATATATATAAATGAACACAAAATTACATGTATCATTATTTGTGGTCGTGGCAACCAGGAGAGCGCCCCTGCCCTGCCTAACTACCCTGTTCCCTATGCGGTTAGAGTTGTGCCGCAACCGCGCCGTAGTGGGGACGCCTGAAAGAGGGCAAAAAGACACACTGGATGGCAGGAATAATTTATTACAACATAACTTACAAAACCAAACTTTGGAAAGCCATAGACATCTCAGCTTTGGGATGAGGTACATATCGGCTAAAACACGCGGAGCGCCAACGCCCTAACTTCTGGATGACATGCGCTGGCACCTGATTCTTAGAGGCCGCAGACGCGGCACCTATGCGAAATGAGTGTCCTGAGATCGCAGCTGGATCACCGCCCAAACTGGCCACTAAGGAGCGTACATGGGACACAAACTGATGAGTAGTGAGTGGCATCACTCCGAAAGGCAACAAAGGACTATCCGGCCCGTGCCCAGTTAACGCTGACTGCAACTGACGGAAGACTGCAACGGGGCACCACTGATGAGTCGTGGGGAAAAAGGACACCGGAACTGGGGGACCCGTCTGCGAGGTTTTGGACGTCCTGAGTAGTAGCACGTAACCCTCGGTGCTCGGAACCAACTGGCTGACCGTGAGAAACCTGCCACTACCAGGCGAACAAGTGAACTCCCCAGGTCTCAAGAAGCCATAGAAGGCTAAATAAATGGCGGATTTAAGCACCAGGCTGGGCAAGGCCCCAAAAGGGCTCCTATCCAGGAACGTCGGACAAGTTGCGGAAAAGGAGCCCGGTGACAGCTTGTCTGCGCACTTGGCCTCCGGATCCACATCTGCCCAGACCCCTCAATGCAGCTTTGACAGCATGTATGGAAAAAACCGATGCCCGTTCAGGATGACTGACCGAGAGGAAATGCTGCACCCCCGACAAGTATGTCTTCACTGTGTTATGGGATAGCCTAAGCTCTGAGTGGCAGTAGCCAATGAAAGCAAGGACATACTCTACGAAACTGGACTCCCCCTGAGGACACTCCTGCTGAAACCTGCAAAATACCCTCCATCCGGTGTTATATGCCCTGGTCGTGTTTAGTGAAAGGGACTTGGCTATTAAGGCGTGGGCCGTCTCTAGGTGACTGGTCACATTAGTATTAATGACTCGTGGGGAGGGACAGTAGCGCCCACGACATCTGCCTCTGGCATGACCTGCAAAAAAAGGGAGAAATTAGCCCTTGATAAGGCGTCAGCAGCCACGTTTTGTGAGCCTGGTACATGCGTGCTATAGATACGGAAATGATAATGAAGGGAGAGTTGAACTAAACGTCTCAAGAGACACATGACATGCAAGGATTTAGACAACCCACTATTCAAAACGTCAACCACCGCAGCGTTATCAGAAATAAACAAGACAGAGCGATTTACCCAGTTACTGCCCCACACATGGGCGGCTACCACGATGGGGTACAGTTCGAACAGTGCTGAGGTATGTAGGAAACCTGGGATCTGTCTCACCTCAGCCGGCCATTCGTCTGCGACCCAGTGGGTGCCAAAAATAGCAGCAAACCCTGAGCTAGCAGCCGCATCAGAAAACACTACCGGGGATTGGCTGGACAACTCAGGGATAAACAAAGACACCCCATTCCACTGGCAAAGAAAGTGGTCCCACATGTGAAGGTCTGCTAAGGCCTGACTGTCCAGACGCACTGGGCTGTCTTGTTCCGGGGCCGTGGCAAGAAGCACCAGCAACCGGGAGATGAATGACCTGCCTTGCGGAATGATGCGCATGGCGAAATTCAACATGCCCAGTAGCGACTGTAAGTCCGCCTTGGTGACCACCGTTGTGACAGAAAACCTGTGGATGACTTCCCTAATCCTAACTAACTTGTCTGACGGCAACCTGGCTAACATGTCCTGCGAGTCTAGCTCAATGCCCAGGAAGGTGATGACTGTGGACGGGCCTTCGACTTTCTTGGGGGAGACTGGTACACCTAGCTGGGAGAAACACCTCAGTAACTTCCCCAAGCCTAGGGGAGCTGCCCCGGGCCTCTCGATCAGCAGGAAGTCATCTAAATAATGGATGACAAACTCGCAGTGGACTTTATGTTCTAAAATCCAATGAAGGGCCTGAGCCAACTGATCAAAGAGCCAGGGGCTGCTCTTAGAACCGAAGGTGAGCTTGGTGGAGAAATAATATTGGTCCCTCCACTTAATGCCGTGCCACTGCCAGAGTGCTGGCATAATGGGAAGTAACTTAAAGGCGTCCGAAATATCAGCCTTGGACAACATCGCTCCGGGCCCTAACTGTAAAAAATTGCGATGGCCTGATCGATGGAAGAATACCTCATGCCCACTTCCTCAGAAGGGATAAGGGAGTTAAGACTAGGGACATGGGAACCATGTGGGGCTGACAGGTCGATGATGAGTCTCTCCTTCTTACTAAATTTGCCCGTGACCACCCCCACAGGACTAACTCTCCACCGCTGAAAGGGGGGCACATGCGAAAGGACCGATCAAGAAACCCTTACCCAACTCGGACTCTATTAGTTTGTCTACAGACTCAGGATTCCTGTCGGCAGACTGGAGGTTCTTGCACTCATACGTGTATTCGGGTGTCGTGATTAACCCCGTATGAAAGCCCTTGCAGAATCCTGCAACTAGAAACTGCACGAACCCTGGATTATGGTGTCCTAGCAAAAACCTTTGTAAACAATCGGTATTGACCACACTCATGTAGGCTTTAACTGATTTTAATGAGCATGCAGACTCTGGGGTGGGCCCTAAAGCAATTGGTACAGATATGTAACAGACGGCATTGACCAAAATTACAAGACCCGTAATTATAATTATTACAAATCTGGGCCCTACCCAACTGCACGATGGGCCGGCCTAACTTGTCGACTGAGCTAGGAGGTCTGAACACATCGAGTGGCCCAGCCGACGAGCCAGAAGGGAATGACTGTGCACTGCTGGCTGATTTGTGGCACCACTCGGTAGAGTGGAAGATGGACTGACAGGCCGAACAGGAGGGAGCTTTAAGACCCGCAAAATGCCGGCAAAATAATTCAGTATCCAAGTTGGACCAATCTGTGACATAACCAAACTGAGTAAAAGCCGCAGCTGCCCTGGCTGAGAAAGAACAATGGTAATCATAAAACGAAACCCCTCCGTACTTATGACCCAACTCCGTAACGCGAAAAAGGTACAGATCAAGTTCCTCCCTCCTATCCGGCCTAGCAGAACATATAACATCTCTGAAAAGGCTAAACGCTATGACAAATTCGGGAATGGTTAATTTGCGGTTAAGCCTGTGGTCGCGGCCTCTCAGTACCACCGAGACTTCCCCGCAAGCTATAACCTTATTATCGGACAAATCCCTGGAAGCTATCAGTAAGGAAGCAAGGTTAACATCCCTACCCTCTAGGATGTCCTTCCTGACGTTGGTCGGGACAAAATGAGAGGGAGCCACATTGGGAACGGCCAGGGTAGTACGGGTTTCCCCTACAGCAGAGGTAGTGGCTACCGGAACCTCAGGGGGGGGAGCAGGAAGACCGAGTCGCGAGACTCAACTGACTCCAACCTCGCTTGTATGGAAGTTACAGCTGCCGTTAGGCCGTTCAGCATGACATGTAGCTGCGCGAGCGATGTTTGCACCGTGGACACGGGGAGAACATCTTGACTGGACGCCACAGAGTCTTTCCACAACCGATATAATTCCGCCTTCCTGGCGGCAGCCGGGAAGGGGATACCCCTCTTTGTCAGTTCCGACATGAGCCTAGGGATAGTCCAAGCTCTCAGGGACGGTAAACTGCCCCCTTCAGACATTCCTGCCACATTCTCGTCCACAGACGCCTCGACGATGTCCGATGCGTGCGACATCACAGCTGTGGAAACAGTAATGTAAATGACCGGCTACACTGGACGACCGCCAGCACCAGTGACCTGCCCAGCCGTGTATAGAAAGGTGACCCGCCCCCGTGAAGCTCCGCACATTAACACCAGAAGGACCGTGAGGAAGTGGACCGTAACCGACACCCAGAAGTACCACACAGAGAGAACATGATATACTTACCAGCTTGGAAAACTACAGAATGACCACCGCGGGGAGTTTGTAAAACAATGCAACCTGAACGTGAGACAGTGCATGAGACACGACCCCGCTTGTACGGCCTCTTCACCCCCTACCCCCACATGTACCCCTACTACCTTGCCGAAAGGCCACCACCTCAGGATGTAAGTAAGACAGACTAGGACCTAGAAGCAAAACAATAAGCATCAACTCTGGATGTGGCACGCGCAGCAAAGAACCAAGCGAATAAGTAAGACATGAAGACGTGGTAGTGAACCTAGTGAGCAGCCGGTAGGAGGAGGCCAGCCAACGGCTAACACCTGTTCCCCCTGACCGACCTTAGTGTAATCACGGATCCCTGCCTATCTATGCGGCACGGCGGCCCGTGCCAGACTTTAATGCAGGTGAGGGGCAGGGCCACGGCGCCGCCCACGCCCCTCAACGATAACCGCGTGGGGAGCGCGAAGCTCCCTGGCATCGTGGGACGGCGCGGTGGGATTCTTTCTGCGCGGTGGCCCCCGCCCCACACAAACACCGTTCGTGAGCCACGTGGGGAGCACACGCGACTCCCTGATAGAGCGCCCAGTGCGGGGGAGCCCTCCGACACCTATGGGCCGACCCACCCGCCGGCTAGGCGCTTCTATCACGTGGGGAGCAGCGCAGCTCCCTGGCATGAACCGGTAAGGGGGGGAGCCCAGACTAACGTGGGCCCCGCCCCCACCGGTCGGTGAAATGTTGCCACGTGGGGGGCCGCACCGCTCCCTGGCAGAGCGCCCAGTGCGGGGGAGCCCCCCATTGCCTAAGGGGCTGACCCTCCGCCGGCTGGGCACTCCACCGCGTGGGGACACGGCGCAACCCTCTGACATAGAGCCGGGCAGGGGGAGGCTCTAAACATCAAGGCTCCGCCCCCCGCCGGAAAACAAGCGTGCCACGAGGGGGGCAGCACTGCTCCCAGGCAGAGCGCCCAGTGCGGGGGGCCCCCCATTGCCTAAGGGGCTGACCCTCCGCCGGCTGGGCACTCCACCACGTGGGGACCCAGCGCAACCCCCTGACACATAGCCGGGCAGGGGGAGGCCCCAAAACATCCTGGCTCCGCCCCCCGCCGGACAAACATGCATGCCATGTGGGAGGCCGCACTGCTCCCAGGCAGAGCGCTCAGTGCGGGGGTGCCCCCCTTCGCCTAAGGGGCTGACCCGCCGCCGGCTGTGCGCTCCGCCACGTGGGGAGTCAGCGCGGCCTCCTGGCACATTACCGGAGCGGAGAGCTCCCCGGCATGCTCCGCCCCCGGCTGCAAGCAGGCTCACCGGCACTCAGAAGGGGGGAGGAGGAGAGCCCTCCTCCAGTCACAAGTCCGTCCGGAGCGCGGGGTCCCCACTCACCAAGGAGCCGACCGCGCTGACCGGACCCGAACGCTCCTTACCCTCGCCTGCAGGATCGATACCAGGTACGTGCTCTTTCAGGAACGCTGAACGACGTACAAGGTGGGAGGGGCGCTAGCCGTTAAGGTAGGCAGCCCAGCCCCTCCCACAAATCCAGGCCAATGAATAGGCCTTACACGTGTTCTTATCATTACCAGTGCCGTGAACTTGAAACTCCAGGCAGTAAGCAGCAAAGCCCCTTTGTTTTTTACATTACTTGTTTCTCTCTGTTAGCATGCCTATTGCCGAAGGAAAAGGAAAAAACACTGGGACAATTAACTGCAAATGAGATATTTAAAAGGTTTCTGGACCTAAAAAGTGACTTTGTTCAAGTTGAGTGAATATAATAAAATGTGTTTTTCACCCCTTTCTCTGATGAAAACATTTTCTGTTTTGCTCCCATTTTGCATGAGCTGAACTCAAGGATCTGAAACATTTTCTACATACACAAAAGACCCATTACTCTCAAATATTGTTCACAAATCTGTCTAAATCTAAATCTGTGTTAGTGAGTAGAGTTGAGCGAACACCTGGATGTTCGGGTTCGAGAAGTTCGGCCGAACATCCCGGAAATGTTCGGGTTCGGGATCCGAACCCGATCCGAACTTCGTCCCGAACCCGAACCCCATTGAAGTCAATGGGGACCCGAACTTTTCGGCACTAAAAAGGCTGTAAAACAGCCCAGGAAAGAGCTAGAGGGCTGCAAAAGGCAGCAACATGTAGGTAAATCCCCTGCAAACAAATGTGGATAGGGAAATGAATTAAAATAAAAATTAAATAAATAAAAATTAACCAAAATCAATTGGAGAGAGGTTCCATAGCAGAGAATCTGGCTTCCCGTCACCCACCACTGGAACAGTCCATTCTCAGATATTTAGGCCCCGGCACCCAGGCAGAGGAGAGAGGTCCCGTAACAGAGAATCTGTCTTCATGTCAGCAGAGAATTAGTCTGCATGTCATAGCAGAGAATGAGGCTTCACGTCAGCCACCACTGCAACAGTCCATTGGCATATATTTAGGCCCTAGCACACAGGCAGAGGAGAGAGGTCCCGTAACAGAGAATCTGGCTTCATGTCAGCAGAGAATCAGTCTGCATGTCATAGCAGAGAATGAGGCTTCACGTCAGCCCACCACTGCAACAGTCCATTGGCATATATTTAGGCCTAGCACACAGGCAGAGGCAGAGAGGTCCCGTAACAGACAATCTGGCTTCATGTCAGCAGAGAATCAGTCTGCATGTCATAGCAGAGAATCAGGCTTCACGTCAGCCACCACTGCAACAGTCCATTGGCATATATTTAGGCCTAGCACACAGGCAGAGCAGAGAGGTCCCGTAACAGACAATCTGGCTTCATGTCAGCAGAGAATCAGTCTGCATGTCATAGCAGAGAATGAGGCTTCACGTCAGCCACCACTGCAACAGTCCATTGGCATATATTTAGGCCTAGCACACAGGCAGAGCAGAGAGGTCCCGTAACAGACAATCTGGCTTCATGTCAGCAGAGAATCAGTCTGCATGTCATAGCAGAGAATCAGGCTTCACGTCACCCACCACTGCAACAGTCCATTGGCATATATTTAGGCCTAGCACACAGGCAGAGCAGAGAGGTCCCGTAACAGACAATCTGGCTTCATGTCAGCAGAGAATCAGTCTGCATGTCATAGCAGAGAATCAGGCTTCACGTCAGCCACCACTGCAACAGTCCATTGTCATAATTTAGGCCCAGGCACCCAGGCAGAGGAGAGAGGTCCCGTAACAGACAATCTGGCTTCATGTCAGCAGAGAATCAGTCTGCATGTCATAGCAGAGAATCAGGCTTCACGTCAGCCACCACTGCAACAGTCCATTGTCATAAATTTAGGCCCAGCACCCAGGCAGAGGAGAGAGGTCCCGTAACAGACAATCTGGCTTCATGTCAGCAGAGAATTAGTCTGCATGTCATAGCAGAGAATCAGGCTTCATGTCAGCCACCACTGCAACAGTCCATTGGCATATATTTAGGCCCAGCACCCAGGCAGAGGAGGGAGGTCCCGTAACAGAGAATCTGTCTTCATGTCAGCAGAGAATCAGTCTGCATGTCATAGCAGAGAATGAGGCTTCACGTCAGCCACCACTGCAACAGTCCATTGGCATATATTTAGGCCTAGCACACAGGCAGAGGAGAGGTTCATTCAACTTTGGGTAGCCTCGCAATATAATGGTAAAATGAAAATAAAAATAGGATTGAATGAGGAAGTGCCCTGGAGTCCAATAATATATGGTTATGGGGAGGTAGTTAATGTCTAATCTGGACAAGGGACGGACAGGTCCTGTGGGATCCATGCCTGGTTCATTTTTATGAACGTCAGCTTGTCCACATTGGCTGTAGACAGGCGGCTGCGTTTGTCTGTAATGACGCCCCCTGCCGTGCTGAATACACGTTCAGACAAAACGCTGGCTGCCGGGCAGGCCAGCACCTCCAAGGCATAAAAGGCTAGCTCTGGCCACGTGGACAATTTAGAGACCCAGAAGTTGAATGGGGCCGAACCATCAGTCAGTACGTGGAGGGGTGTGCACACGTACTGTTCCACCATGTTAGTGAAATGTTGCCTCCTGCTAACACGTTGCGTATCAGGTGGTGGTGCAGTTAGCTGTGGCGTGTTGACAAAAGTTTTCCACATCTCTGCCATGCTAACCCTGCCCTCAGAGGAGCTGGCCGTGACACAGCTGCCTTGGCGACCTCTTGCTCCTCCTCTGCCTTGGCCTTGGGCTTCCACTTGTTCCCCTGTGACATTTGGGAATGCTCTCAGTAGCGCGTCTACCAACGTGCGCTTGTACTCGCGCATCTTCCTATCACGCTCCAGTGCAGGAAGTAAGGTGGGCACATTGTCTTTGTAGCGTGGATCCAGCAGGGTGGCAACCCAGTAGTCCGCACAGGTTAAAATGTGGGCAACTCTGCTGTCGTTGCGCAGGCACTGCAGCATGTAGTCGCTCATGTGTGCCAGGCTGCCCAGGGGTAAGGACAAGCTGTCCTCTGTGGGAGGCGTATCGTCATCGTCCTGCCTTTCCCCCCAGCCACGCACCAGTGATGGACCCGAGCTGCGTTGGGTGCCACCCCGCTGTGACCATGCTTCATCCTCATCCTCCTCCACCTCCTCCTCATCCTCGTCCTCCTCGTCCTCCAGTAGTGGGCCCTGGCTGGCCACATTTGTACCTGGCCTCTGCTGTTGCCAAAAACCTCCCTCTGAGTCACTTCGAAGAGACTGGCCTGAAAGTGCTAAAAATGACCCCTCTTCCTCCTCCTCCTCCTCCTCCTCCTGGGCCACCTCCTCTTCCATCATCGCCCTAAGTGTTTTCTCAAGGAGACATAGAAGTGGTATTGTAACGCTGATAACGGTGTCATCGCCACTGGCCATGTTGGTGGAGTACTCGAAACAGCGCAACAGGGCACACAGGTCTCGCATGGAGGCCCAGTCATTGGTGGTGAAGTGGTGCTGTTCTGTAGTGCGACTGACCCGTGCGTGCTGCAGCTGAAACTCCACTATGGCCTGCTGCTGCTCGCACAGTCTGTCCAGCATGTGCAAGGTGGAGTTCCACCTGGTGGGCACGTCGCATATGAGGCGGTGAGCGGGAAGGCCGAAGTTACGCTGTAGCGCAGACAGGCGAGCAGCAGCAGGATGTGAACGCCGGAAGCGCGAACAGACGGCCCGCACTTTATGCAGCAGCTCTGACATGTCGGGGTAGTTGTGAATGAACTTCTGCACCACCAAATTCAGCACATGCGCCAAGCAAGGGATGTGCGTCAAATTGGCTAGTCCCAGAGCTGCAACGAGATTTCGCCCATTATCACACACCACCAGGCCGGGCTTGAGGCTCACCGGCAGCAACCACTCGTCGGTCTGTTGTTCTATACCCCGCCACAACTCCTGTGCGGTGTGGGGCCTGTCCCCCAAACATATGAGTTTCAGAATGGCCTGCTGACGTTTACCCCGGGCTGTGCTGAAGTTGGTGGTGAAGGTGTGTGGCTGACTGGATGAGCAGGTGGAAGAAGAGGAGGAGGAAGCCGAGAAGGAGGAGGTGGCAACAGGAGGCAAAGAATGTTGCCCTGCGATCCTTGGCGGCGGAAGGACGTGCGCCAAACAGCTCTCCGCCTGGGGCCCAGCTGCCACTACATTTACCCAGTGTGCAGTTAGGGAGATATAGCGTCCCTGGCCGTGCTTACTGGTCCACGTATCTGTGGTTAGGTGGACCTTGCCACAGATGGCGTTGCGCAGTGCACACTTGATTTTATCGGATACTTGGTTGTGCAGGGAAGGCACGGCTCTCTTGGAGAAGTAGTGCCGGCTGGGAACAACATACTGTGGGACAGCAAGCGACATGAGCTGTTTGAAGCTGTCTGTGTCCACCAGCCTAAATGACAGCATTTCATAGGCCAGTAGTTTAGAAATGCTGGCATTCAGGGCCAGGGATCGAGGGTGGCTAGGTGGGAATTTACGCTTTCTATCAAATGTTTGTGAGATGGAGAGCTGAACGCTGGCGTGTGACATGGTTGAGACGCTTGGTGACGGAGGTGGTGGTGGTGGTGTTGGTGGTACATCCCCTGTTTGCTGGGCGGCAGGTGCCAACGTTCCTCCAGAGGCGGAGGAAGAGGCCGAGGCGGCAGCAGCAGAATAGGCCGAGGCGGCAGCAGCAGAAGAGGTAGCAGGGGGAGCCTGAGTGACTTCCTTGGTTTTAAGGTGTTTACTCCACTGCAGTTCATGCTTTGCATGCAGGTGCCTGGTCATGCAGGTTGTGCTCAGGTTCAGAACGTTAATGCCTCGCTTCAGGCTCTGATGGCACAGCGTGCAAACCACTCGGGTCTTGTCGTCAGCACATTGTTTGAAGAAGTGCCATGCCAGGGAACTCCTTGAAGCTGCCTTTGGGGTGCTCGGTCCCAGATGGCGGCGGTCAGTAGCAGGCGGAGTCTCTTGGCGGCGGGTGTTCTGCTTTTGCCCACTGCTCCCTCTTTTGCTACGCTGTTGGCTCGGTCTCACCACTGCCTCTTCCTCCGAACTGTGAAAGTCAGTGGCACGACCTTCATTCCATGTGGGGTCTAGGACCTCATCGTCCCCTGCATCGTCTTCCACCCAGTCTTGATCCCTGACCTCCTGTTCAGTCTGCACACTGCAGAAAGACGCAGCAGTTGGCACCTGTGTTTCGTCATCATCAGAGACATGCTGAGGTGGTATTCCCATGTCCTCATCATCAGGAAACATAAGTGGTTGTGCGTCAGTGCATTCTATGTCTTTCACCGCTGGGGAAGGGCTAGGTGGATGCCCTTGGGAAACCCTGCCAGCGGAGTCTTCAAACAGCATAAGAGACTGCTGCATAACTTGAGGCTGAGACAGTTTCCCTGGTATGCATGGGGGTGATGTGACAGACTGATGGGGTTGGTTTTCAGGCGCCATCTGTGCGCTTTCTGCAGAAGACTGGGTGGGAGATAATGTGAACGTGCTGGATCCACTGTCGGCCACCCAATTGACTAATGCCTGTACCTGCTCAGGCCTTACCATCCTTAGAACGGCATTGGGCCCCACCATATATCGCTGTAAATTCTGGCGGCTACTGGGACCTGAGGTAGTTGGTACACTAGGACGTGTGGATGTGGCAGAACGGCCACGTCCTCTCCCAGCACCAGAGGGTCCACTAACACCACCACGACCATGTCCACGTCCGCGTCCCTTACTAGATGTTTTTCTCATTGTTATGGTTCACCACAACAACAAATATATTATTTGGCCCAATGTATTGTATTCAAATTCAGCGGGATATAAATTTGAGGCCTAGTATTTAGGCGCTGGGTGACCGGTATGGATTTAGTGACAGAATTAGACTTGGAAATGCACAGAAGCGTGTGTGTGAAGTTATTCTGAATGACCCTATGTGCACCTTCAATATGATCTACCCTTTTAGGGATAGATTTCAAATAGCTCTGATATAGCAGAAACGACTAAATTATGAAATTGCTAAATTGGGAATTGTATTTCAACCCAGAACAAAAAATGTGCTTTGACGGACACTAAATAACTTTCCCAGCCACAACAGGACAGCGGTAACGAGAGATTTAGCGGGATATAAATTTGAGGCCTAGTATTTAGGCGCTGGGTGACAGGTATGGGTTTAGTGACAGAATTAGACTTTGGAAATGCACAGTAGCGGGTGTGTGTGAAGTTATTCTGAATGACCCTATGTGCACCTTGAATATTATATACCCTTTTAGGGATAGATTTCAAATAGCTCTGATATAGCAGAAACCACTAAATTATGAAATTGCTAAATTGGGAATTGTATTTCAACCCAGAACAAGAAATGTGCTTGAACGGACACTAAATAACTCGCCCAGCTACAGCACTAAGGACAGATTTAGCGGGATATAAATTTGAGGCCTAGTATTTAGGCGCTGGGTGACAGGTATGGGTTTAGTGCCAGAATTAGACTTGGAAATACACAGTAGCGGGTGTGTGTGAAGTTATTCTGAATGACCCAATGTGCACCTTGAATATTATATACCCTTTTAGGGATAGATTTCAAATAGCTCTGATATAGCAGAAACCACTAAATTATGAAATTGCTAAATTGGGAATTGTATTTCAACCCAGAACAAGAAATGTGCTTGAACGGACACTAAATAACTCGCCCAGCTACAGCACTAAGGACAGATTTAGCGGGATATAAATTTGAGGCCTAGTATTTAGGCGCTGGGTGACAGGTATGGGTTTAGTGCCAGAATTAGACTTGGAAATACACAGTAGCGGGTGTGTGTGAAGTTATTCTGAATGACCCAATGTGCACCTTGAATATTATATACCCTTTTAGGGATAGATTTCAAATAGCTCTGATATAGCAGAAACCACTAAATTATGAAATTGCTAAATTGGGAATTGTATTTCAACCCAGAACAAGAAATGTGCTTGAACGGACACTAAATAACTCGCCCAGCTACAGCACTAAGGACAGATTTAGCGGGATATAAATTTGAGGCCTAGTATTTAGGCGCTGGGTGACAGGTATGGGTTTAGTGCCAGAATTAGACTTGGAAATACACAGTAGCGGGTGTGTGTGAAGTTATTCTGAATGACCCAATGTGCACCTTGAATATTATATACCCTTTTAGGGATAGATTTCAAATAGCTCTGATATAGCAGAAACCACTAAATTATGAAATTGCTAAATTGGGAATTGTATTTCAACCCAGAACAAGAAATGTGCTTGAACGGACACTAAATAACTCGCCCAGCTACAGCACTAAGGACAGATTTAGCGGGATATAAATTTGAGGCCTAGTATTTAGGCGCTGGGTGACAGGTATGGGTTTAGTGCCAGAATTAGACTTGGAAATACACAGTAGCGGGTGTGTGTGAAGTTATTCTGAATGACCCAATGTGCACCTTGAATATTATATACCCTTTTAGGGATAGATTTCAAATAGCTCTGATATAGCAGAAACCACTAAATTATGAAATTGCTAAATTGGGAATTGTATTTCAACCCAGAACAAGAAATGTGCTTGAACGGACACTAAATAACTCGCCCAGCTACAGCACTAAGGACAGATTTAGCGGTATATAAATTTGAGGCCTAGTATTTAGGCGCTGGGTGACAGGTATGGGTTTAGTGCCAGAATTAGACTTGGAAATACACAGTAGCGGGTGTGTGTGAAGTTATTCTGAATGACCCAATGTGCACCTTGAATATTATATACCCTTTTAGGGATAGATTTCAAATAGCTCTGATATAGCAGAAACCACTAAATTATGAAATTGCTAAATTGGGAATTGTATTTCAACCCAGAACAAGAAATGTGCTTGAACGGACACTAAATAACTCGCCCAGCTACAGCACTAGGGACAGATTTAGCTGGATATAAATTTGAGGCCTAGTATTTAGGCGCTGGGTGACAGGTATGGGTTTAGTGCCAGAATTAGACTTGGAAATACACAGTAGCGGGTGTGTGTGAAGTTATTCTGAATGACCCAATGTGCACCTTGAATATTATATACCCTTTTAGGGATAGATTTCAAATAGCTCTGATATAGCAGAAACCACTAAATTATGAAATTGCTAAATTGGGAATTGTATTTCAACCCAGAACAAGAAATGTGCTTGAACGGACACTAAATAACTCGCCCAGCTACAGCACTAAGGACAGATTTAGCGGGATATAAATTTGAGGCCTAGTATTTAGGCGCTGGGTGACCGGTATGGATTTAGTGACAGAATTAGACTGGGATATGGCCAAAAAATAAACAGACTATTGCTGGTTAAATGCACTTGGTGTGACAGCTTCACCCTGATGTAGGCTTTAGCCAAAAAACAACCACACCATTGAGGGTTAAATGCACTTGGTGACAGGCGCAGCTTGCCCCTGATTTAGTATATGGCCAAAAAATGAACAGACTATTGCTGGTTAAATGCACTTGGTGTGACAGCTTCACCCTGATGTAGGCTTTAGCCAAAAAACAACCACACCATTGAGGGTTAAATGCACTTGGTGACAGGCGCAGCTTGCCCCTGATTTTGTATATGGCCAAAAAATGAACAGACTATTGCTGGTTAAATGCACTTGGTGTGACAGCTTCACCCTGATGTAGGCTTTAGCCAAAAAACAACCACACCATTGAGGGTTAAATGCACTTGGTCGCAGCTTGTGCTGGCGCACCACAAGACACAAAATGGCCGCCGATCACCCCAGAAAAATGAGACTGACAAACGGTCTGTGCAGCCTAAAAACAGTGAGCAATTGAGGATCAGCAGCTCAATGATCCACAGCTGCAGATCGATCAGTTAATCAAGTCCTTTGGAGGAGTTAATCTGCCTAATCTCGCCCTACTGTCGCAGCCGCAACCTCTCCCTACGCTAATCAGAGCAGAGTGACGGGCGGCGCTATGTGACTCCAGCTTAAATAGAGGCTGGGTCACATGGTGCTCTGGCCAATCACAGCCATGCCAATAGTAGGCATGGCTGTGATGGCCTCTTGGGGCAAGTAGTATGACGCTTGTTGATTGGCTGCTTTGCAGCCTTTCAAAAAGCGCCAAGAAAGCGTCACAAAAGCGCGAAGAAAGCGACGAACACCGAACCCGAACCCGGACTTTTACGAAAATGTCCGGGTTCGGGTCCGTGTCACGGACACCCCAAAATTCGGTACGAACCCGAACTATACAGTTCGAGTTCGCTCATCCCTATTAGTGAGCACTTCTTCCTTTGCCGAGATAATCCATCCCACATCACAGGTGTGGCATATCAAGGTGCTGATTAGACAGCATGAATATTGCACCGATGTGCCTTAGACTGCCCACAATAAAAGACCACTCTGAAATGTGCACAGTTTTGCCTTACTGGGGGGGTGGGGGAAACCAATCAGTATCTGGTGTGACCACCATTTGCCTCACGCAGTGCAACACATCTCCATCGCATAGAGTTGATCAGGTTGTTGATTGTGGCCTGTGGAATGTTGGTCCACTCCTCTGACAAAAGAAAGAATGCACCCAGATAAAAAATGTTGGGTTGCAGCAAAACTCGGCATTCGCTTTTGTCTCAGGCACATAAGTAAATGATTACAAGTGTGTTGCCTCTCATGGCAGGACTTCAAACTGAAATTTTTCTGCAGATTAAGGCCTCATTCACACATATGTGGCCCGCGGTCCGTGAGTGTATTACGAGTGTATTACTGTACAGCGGCGGCGGCATGAAGCACACGGCGATATAGCAACCAATGACCACGTGCACTCAGCAGGACGGGTTTTCACGGACTGTGGTCCACATATGTGTGAATGAGGCCTAATGCTTCCACACACAAAACAATGGTTTCCCAGGAATGTCTCCATCATTTTACAGATTACAACACCTCCTTGGCTGCCCGGTCACCCGATTTATTGCACCAAGCATTTATGGGACAAGCTGGAACGTCAGCTTCAGCAACCTACGAGTGTGCAGGATCTACAGGCCCAGCTGTGACATCTGTGGGTAAAAGCGCTGCAGGATATTATATGGAACCTGTATTCCTCCATGCCCAGCCGTATCTCATCTTGTATCTAGGCTACAGGCGGCCCAAGAGGATCCTAGAGCTCCTTTCAGTAGTACAGTTTTCCTAAATTAATCCTTTTGCTCTAATATTGTAATCATATACATAGATCATCATTTCCCTCACACATACAGTTGCTTGAAAATTTGTGAACCCTTCAGAATTTTCTATATTTCTTCTGAAATTTGACATAAAATGGCATCAGATTTTCACACAAGTCCTAAAAGTAGATAAAGGTAACCAAATCAAACAAATGTGGCAAAAACATTAGACTTGGTTATTTATTTATTGAGGAAAATAATAATAGCTGTCGTAGATTTCTGGTTAGGAGCACAGACTTCAGAAGGATGCGTCTTATTTATAATGAGGTGTGCGCTTCGTCATAAATTAGGCGCATCCACCGGCAGTGCAGGGGATATCAAGACAGGAGCAGAAAGTGCCATTCTTAATAAATATATCCCCAAGGGCCCAAGAATTATGCCTTAATGGGGCAGAATGCTTGCCTAGATTTACATACGCACAAGTGATAATTGTCAAAAGAAAGAGTGGCTGGTTCTGAACGTGGATGTGGAAAGAGCAGGGTAATCATGTGGCCGCAACAGTAGCAACGGCAGTAGCAGCATAACATGAAACAGACAAGGCAGTAGATCGACTGTTTAGGGGTAGTAGTAAATGTAATAGTAGTAGTAATATTAGTGGTGGCGGCTGTGTAAACTTAATAGTGATAGCAGTAGGGTATTAGGGATCCTGTGTGCAAATGCGAGAAACTTCCAGAAGTTTAAATATCATTGCAGCACTTCCACTCCAGAGTGGCTAGAAAGAAGCCAGTCTTCAGTAAAAAACACATGAAAGCCCGTCTGGAGTTTGCAGAAACACATCTAAAGGACTCTCAGACTGCGATAAAGAAAATTCTCTGGTCTGATAAACCCTACAGTGAAATATAGTGGTGGCAATGTTATGCTGTGGAATGTTTTTCAGTGGCTGGGACCGTAAGACTGGTCAGGGTTGAGGGAAAGCTGAATGGAGCAAAGTGCAGAGATATTGTCACAAGGGTACCGGCAACGCGATCTTCCTGCGCTGCGCCGCCGTCATCCTGCCTCTCTCCCTGAGCGGCGATGCACGCAGCGTCCTCGTCTCCCAGGTAACAGGGGGCAGAGCGGACCCGACCGCACTCCTGCTGTCTGTGCAGTCGGCATCCTCCGTTTCCCTGGCAACAGTATCAGGCTGAGCACCGAGCTAGCCACTCGGTGCTCGGCTTCTGTGTCTGAGCGGGTCATGTGACGCTGGCCACGTCACATGACCTTAGCCTTTCACTATTTATACAAGCAGCCTGCTGGCCACAGCCACTGGATTTTGGTCCTGTGCCTACTGCTACTACTCAGTGCTTCTGTTACTCTGGATTTTGACCCTTGGCTTTTGTTCCTGACCTGACCTCGCCTGCCCTTGTGTACTGACGTGACCTCCAGGTTTGACCCTCGGCTTGTGCTCTGACCCGTCCTTGCTATTCCTTGTGTACTGACTTGACATCCTGGTTTGACCCTAGGCGTGTTTGTTTACCATCATTGTTACCCCTGTTCGCCAAGTTAGTGTTGATCTTTGGCATTTCAGTATTGCTCCTGACACTTTACGTGACTACGGATCCATCTGTAGGGTTCCCTCCTACTGCCTCTGCCTGGCTATATTCTGTCTCTGTCCGCTCTGCCTCTCTGCACTTATAGAGGTTAGGGACCATCGCCCAGTTATGCCCCGTCGCCTAGGACGGGTAGTGTAAGTAGGCAGGGACAGAGGCGTGTGTGGCAGCTAGTGGGTGCACTTCCCCTCTCCCTAGTGCATGACAGAATGGCAGGCCTTATCTGCCTATAGACCCCCCAATATCGATCACATTGTTCGGTATCATGGAATTCCTGAAAATATTGTCTCTGACAGGGGTGTCCAATTAATTTCCAGATTTTGGAAAGCCTTTTGCCAGAGATGCGAAATTTCACTGTCCTTTTCGTCGAGCTTTCATCCCGAGACTAATGGGCAGACGGAATGCTTGAATCAGGCTGTCAAACAATTCCGCAGGTGCTATATCTCTGATAACCATCGTCTGTGGGTGAAATACCTTCCATTGGTGGAGTTTGCCATTAACAACTGGGTGAACTCATCCACTGGGGTATCTCTGTTTTACTGCAATTTAGGGTTTCATCCTCGTTTTGGTTCTTGTACTTCCGTGGCTTCACCTAACCCTGAGGTGGATGTGGTTACTTCAGAACTGTGCACAGTCTGGGCCCATGTTCAGTCGAACCTGGAGAAAGCCCAGGAGGTTCAGAAAAAGCAAGCTAACAGGAAACACACTAAGGGAGCTAATTATGAGGTCGGTGAGAAGGTGTGGCTATCCACCAAAAATCTGTCCTTAAAAGGGGTGTCTAGGAAATTTGCTCCACGCTTTATAGGACCATATGAAACACTTGACATTGTTAACCCGGTATCTTTTAAGCCGAAACTACCAGACACGTTTCGAATTCATGATGTGTTCCATAAATCTTTGCTCAAAAATTACGTTTCGTCTGTTGTTCCTCCACAGGAATCTCCATCTCCAGTGGAGGTTAACGGTCAAGATGAGTTTGTTGTTTCTAGGATCATTGATATTAGGAAGGTCCGAAACCCACTACAATACCTGGTTCATTGGAAGGGTTCTGTACCTGAAGAAATGTCCTGGGTACCTGTTCATAGAATACACGCTGATAGGTTGATTAAGAGGTTCCATCTCGAAAACCCAGGGAAGCCGTCTCCACTGTCCTTGGGTCCTGAGGCACCTCGTGAAGGGGTGGGTACTGTCACAGGGTGCCGGCGACGCGATCTTCCTGCGCTGCGCCGCCTGCGTCCTGCCTCTCTCCCTGAGCGGCGACGCACGCTGCTTCCCCGTCTCCTAGGTAACAGGGGGCAGAGCGGACCCGACCGTGCTCCTGCTATCTGTGCGGTCGGCGTCCTCATTCCCCTGGCAACAGTATCCGGCTGAGCGCCGAACTGGCCACTCGGTGCTCGGCTTCTGTGTCTGAGCGGGTCATGTCACACTGGCCACGTCACATGATCTTAGCCTTTCACTATTTATACAGGCAGCCTGATGGCCACAGGTTGCCTGCGATTTTGGTCCTGTGCCTACTGCTACTACTCAGTGCTTCTGATACTCTGGATTTTGACCCTTGGTTTTTGTTCCTGACCCGACCTCGCCTGACCTTGTGTACTGACGTGACCTTAGGTTTGACCCTTGGCTTGTACTCTGACCCGTCCTTGCTATTCCTTGTGTACTGACGTGACCTCCAGGTTTGACTCTCGGCTTGTGCTCTGACCCGTCCTTGCTATTCCTTGTGTACTGACTTGACATCCTGGTTTGACCCTAGGCGTGTTTGTTTACCATCATTGTTACCCCTGCTCGCCAAGTTAGTGTTGATCTCTGGCATTTCAGTATTGCTCCTGACACTTTACGTGACTACGGATCCATCTGTAGGGTTCCCTCCTACTGCCTCTGCCTGGCTATATTCTGTCTCTGTCCGCTCTGCCTCTCTGCACTTATAGAGGTTAGAGACCGTCGCCCAGTTATGCCCCGTCGCCTAGGACGGGTAGTGTAAGTAGGCAACACAGAAGTGGCTTAGGGACAACTCTGTGAATGTCCTCGAGTGGCCCAGCCAGAGGCCTAACTTGAAGCTAATCAAACACCTGTGGAGAGACCTGAAAATGGCTGTCCGCCAATTGTCCCCATTGCATAAAATCTCTAAATTCAGGTGTGCAAACCTTGTGGTATCATACCCAAGACGATGGGAGGCTCTAATTGCTGCCAAAGGTGCTTCAACTAAGTCCTGCGTAAAGGATCTGAAAACTTATTTCAGTGCAAGATTTTTGTTTTTCCCTTTTAATAAATCAACAAAGATTTCAAACATTCTGTTTTCACTTTCTGATTATAGGTTATTGTCCAGAATGATGGAGGAAAACTTGAATAGTTTTTTTATTTTAGCACAAGACCACACTATAACAAAATGTGATAAAAAGTGAAAAGGTCTCAAACTTTTCAGAATGAATTGTACATCGCATCATTATACTATCAAAACATTTTGAGAGAGGAATGCTTCATAATTTTGATTTCCTTTAGGCCTCATGCTAATTGCACTCTCCAATGCACGGAACGGCCGCGTTCATGAGGCCTTAGACTGTGGTGGCTTCACCATTGTAGGGAGTGCCAATACAAGTGTCACTTTTAATTTATTTTCCTGTTTTCATAGAAACATAGAAGATTGACAGTAGAAAAAGACCACATGGCTCATCTAGTCTGGCATTATATTACTTATCTTAGGGTAGACGTATTTATCCCAGGCATGTTTATATTTCATGAGCAGGCTGCCCTTATTGCCCCCCACACATTAGTTTTGCCCCCTCACCTAAGCTATGCCATATGCTATTGCCTTCCCTTTAATGCCCTTGTACAATAAAGTCACCTCTTAATGCCCCTCAAAATGATGCTGGCCCCTGAGAGCCCCAATAGTGAAGGCCCTGTAGTTTTAATAAAATAAAAAAGTGGAACTCACCTAGAGCCGCTCACCAGATGACTGGAACACACCATCCCCTGCCTTGTGTTTTCTCTTGCTCAGTGCAGCAGGTGTGATGACATCACTTCATTGCGCCTGCTGCTGAAGAGCGCACAGGCCGGGAATGGTGAAGCAGGGAGTTGACTGCTTCCTCCTTCACCATTGTATTCCACAGCATAAATAAGGAGGCAAATAAAAGCCAGACATTAACTAGCCCTGGGGATGGGAGAACAATTTTCATTTTATCTGAGTTCCCTCTCCTCTCTATTTATGTTCCTATAAAGTCTTTGCTTTCTTATCTTTGCCTTTCTATTCAAGATTATGTAAAAGGGTTTGACGTCTTGTTAGAAAGGTCTCAGTATTTCTGCTGCTGGCATCCCTAATCAGCAGTAATCTTCTGGAGTAAAACTGGCAGCAAGTATTCAATTTCTCTGCAGCTCCACCACTGGAGAAATGAGGTATTACATGGATTCTCACTGAAATCAGTGGACTGTGTATAATGCAAGGGCACACCAGGTCCTCCAAAGGGTCCTATTTGTAGCCATTTCTTGACTTGGCAAAGCCATAAAGATTGATAACTGCAATAATATGAACGCAGAACTAATTATTAGGCTATTTCCATTTTATGAAGAAATCCCTGCTAACCTTTTATTAAGTCTTCTAAGGAATATTGTTATATGAAAGAAATGTATTTTACATATTTCTCCAAATCAATAGGCAAAGAAAAATCAAATAACCACAGCGACAATGAACGATTAGAAGTTAGATAAGAGTCAATAGTCTTCTATCCTTCCATCAACTGATCAGAGGTCAAATATGAATGCTTCAATGGAAAAAGCTTCCAGGGGGTACGAACTTTCTCCATTTAGGCTAGCGGGAAGAGAATGAGTGGGAGTTCATAACTACTGTGCCGTCTAATTATAAGGATTCGGTTTCCTGGTATGTAGGAATGTATTACCTGTAGTCAAGGAGGCATAAAATATCAGGATCCAGGGGGACTCTAAGGAAGCCAAATGCCACAGTGAATTCTAAACCTATCCCCAGGTTTATACCCACAATCCGAGCCCATGCTGAGAGACTAATCACTTGTCTATTCTTTGTGCTGTTTCTTAATCAATCTCTGAAAAGCAAAACTTACAATGCTGAGTATGAATTAGAGGGGAATAGATGTGGATGTAGACTTCTTTTTGCAACAATACCTAACTGGGCTTTTCAAAGAGGGCATCTGATAGACAAAGGCACGGCGGAAATTGAAGTCACTTTCGG
The DNA here is from genome assembly GCF_014858855.1 of Bufo gargarizans. NCBI lineage: Eukaryota > Metazoa > Chordata > Amphibia > Anura > Bufonidae > Bufo > Bufo gargarizans. The sequence continues at coordinate 496,340,686 of NC_058083.1, read as the reverse complement.
AGGCCCTCACAGTTCCTGTCAATACAACCTAGTTACATGGTGGTGCCACTTGCCTCTTTTCTGAGGTCTGGATCAATGGTTACTAAAAGAAAAAGTTATATATATAAAAATATTTTTGTACATTTTTATCTCTAGATTTGAGCTATGTTTTTTCCACTATTGGGCTGTGTATGATAATGAAGCTTTTTTTTTAAATCTTTTTAATTATTTTTTTATACGTTATTTTATTATTATTATTTTTCACTGTGTATCTCAATTTTAATTATTTCACCATTGGCAAAGTCCTCAGGCTATTTCAAAAGAAGAGGAAAGATTTCAGAGCTTTGTAAATGTCACATCTGTGTATTAAAATTTAGCTTCATTTATCCAACAAAATAGAATTCATTACGGTTTAAAGGATGGCTCAGACTGAATTTTTGATATTTTTTTTTATTAGGTGTCAAAAAGCTTAGCAGAAGGTCACATGTTTATGCATCTATTCAAAAGCTTGATGAACACAAAGGGGAAAGATATGTGAAAATGTGTTTGCCATTGTCTGGTGTAACCTTGCCCTGGTTGTTGTACAAATGACTAGAACAAAAAATGGTATCCACAGCTATGAATACTTGGGATTTTGTTTCGGTTGCTATAAGACTGCTAATTTTTTTTTATATATATATATTTATCAACAGAGGTAAAAAAAGAAAATTCAGCTCCATACAAATTGGGAATGCATTAAAAGTTCCAGATATTGGAATTGACTATGTGAATGCAGTTCAGAGACTCATTTTCTGCTTTTCCATAGTAATAGATACCATTTAGTAAATTTAAAGAGACAATACACTTACATTCCATTTACCTTTTCTATGAAGTTGATTACAATACATGGTACATGCTGTTTCAGGTTGAAAAGGGGGTGACTGTAGTGCTCTTCACCGGGATTACTTACAGGAAGTCTTTAAAAATGTCTTCTCCCTAGATTACTACTATCCTCAGTCCAACTTCCAAAAACATACACGTGTGACTGATATTAGAAACTCCTCTAGGTTAGGTTTCACTTTCTTAAGCTGATGACTATAGTCAAGTTTAGTGCGAGGCCGTGGTGGGATCCTTCCCTTATGATCTTAGAAGACCTTGGCTTAAATCTCCTGGACCAGGACTACACTAATGGCCTTGTTCGGTACTACTAAATATTCTTCAGTGCTTACGGCATGCAAGTATTGAACGGAGTTTACTGCACTAAATGCCTATGGATGAACCTTCATCTGACCTTGAACCTGAGGGCATCTTTTCCGGCATGACTTACCTTAAAGGGGTTGTCTCACTTCAGCAAATGACATTTATTATGTAGAGAAAGTTAATACAAGGAACTTACTAATGTATTGTGATTGTCCATATTGCCTCCTTTGCTGGCTTGATTCATTTTTCCATCACATTATAGACTTCTCATTTTCAGGGGTTATATGACCACCCTGCAATCAATCACCGGCGGTCGAGCTTGCACACTATAGGAAAAAGCAACAGCCTTTCTGAGCACCCATGGTCCCAGCTACCCGAGAGGATGGCATTTTTTCCTATAGTGTTCTAGCACGACTACTGCTGCTGGATTGCAGGATGGTCCTCACCCCTGGAAATGAGAAGTATATAACATAATGGAAAAATGAATCCAGTCAGCAAGGAAGCAATATGGACAATCACAATACGTTAGTAAGTGCCTTGTATTAACTTTCTATACATGGCAAATGCCACTTGCTGAATTGAGACAACCCTTTTGAGACTGCCATATACATTCAGTAACTGTTGGACAAGCGATAGGCCGATATCTATCTCTCCCGACTCCCTCTCATCTCCCCTATACACACCTAGAATTGGATTGGCTAATCATGTATATATTCAAAGGGGAGAGAGGAGAAAGCCGCTACCAGACACCCCTTGTAGAACAAAAGGACTGGGAGCAAATATTCACTTAGTCTGATCCTACTCTCCTACAATATCATTTGTTGAGGGAGAGTCTGGAGCTTCCCATACACATTAGACCAGGGGCGGACTGGGAACTTAAAGAGGCCCTGGAAAGAATACTAAAAGTTGCCCCATTTTGTAGTCAGGTCCAAATTGATGGAAGGCAGGACCAGCAATACCATATTGGGGCACATTATACCATCCCAATAGAGCCAAATGCCACAGTCCATCACAAAATACCGCCAGCAGCACAAAATACATCCCCAAAAACTTCCACTGGCTGGCCCCCTGGGCATCAGCCCACCAGGAAATTTACCTGTAAGGTCTATGGCCAATCCGCCCCTGCATTAGACATTAGACTGTAAACTGAACTCACCGTTCTTGGCAGGTTTGGCCAACAGTACACTAATACATATGGGGGCTTTAGGCCCCTTGAAATGGTAAATGGGATAAAAGTAAATATGGCCTTCGGCCTCCAATAGGATAATCTTTCACTTATAAACATTGAGAATTTAAAATGCCAATGCATGTATCTATTTTTGGGCCCCTCTCACATGACCGTATTTGTGTTCTCATCTCATCTGCATTTTTTGCGGATCGGATACAGACCCATTCATTTCAATGGGGCCACAAAAGATGCGGTCAGCAATCCGTGTGCTGTCCACATCCGTGTGTCCGTTACGTGGCCCCGCAGAAAAGATAGCACAAGAATGGGCATTTGTATCATATTACGGGACCTGCAGAAGGGGAAAATGCAAAGTGCACATGGCCGCTGTCTGTGTTTTTCAGATCCGCGGTTTACTGTCCGGCAAATGGGGCCTGAGGTGGATATGTGCAATTGATTTTCTTTCCTGCAATAGGGGTAATGTGACAATATTCACTGCAGTTCCTCCTTTAGGAGAATCTGTCTCCTCTCCTGACTTGTCTGTTTTAGTAACTACTTGCATTCCCCATGTAATAACAAATCTGGAGCATCTATTCTTATGGTCCTCTATTAGAAGTTTGTTAATGAATTACCAGCAGTTTCCAATGAAGGTCCAGCTGGGTGTTACCAGTTGGGGGGTGTCCCTACATAAACAGTGCCGCCAGTATAAAACTGTACAGGGACACACCCCCAACTGGTAACTCCCAGTCGGACTACGGGCTAGATGAAGTGAAGGTAGCACGAAACGGCCGTTGCCTTGCATTATTCCACATTTTGTACCTCTTGATGCTTCAATAAAGAGGAAATGTTAACCGGTTGGTGAGTGCTATGCTTCATATATTTTTTTTAAAGAATTGTTAAAGGGGTTATCCGAGCCTGAAAAATAGATGGGATGTCTATGACAAGGCACCCGTAGCACCAGCTCCTTCCAGTCACAGCTTCCAAGAAATTCTCTAATGTGAATTGTGGTGCTCTGACTTTCCAAGATAGACAGTTGGATTTCAATATGCCCGATATGTTTGTTCTCTAGGGAGATAACTGGTGCCAAAGATGCCTGGCACCGGCATTACCACCTCCCCTTTGAAAAGACATGAGCGGCCAAGCGGCCAGGTAAATTGGGGAGGGTGGAGTGAGGAAGAACAACCGTCAGCCAAACATCTAAAGTGTGAGGTCAGTCTAACATTTTATTGATTGGTCCCTTCAACTCCAAGACAAAAAATAGGACTTTGGGCACAAAACCCCTATGAAATCACAACGCGTTGTTACAAACCCGGCTATGCTACTTCTGTAAATGTAATCTTAATCTCATTCATAAAAAACATGATCAGTTTAAAAATACAGCGTCGCTCATAATGGACCTTGACAGCGTCAGATTTGGTTTTTTTGGGCCATCCAGAGAAGATTCTACGTCATCAATAAGGTCTAATAGGTTTTGGATCAACGAAATAGACCCTAGTTCAGGGGTCGGCAACCTTCGGCACTCCAGCTCTTGTGAAACTACATCTCCCACAGGGGTGCACATAGCTTTTCTGCTGTCTGAGGGAAAAACTGATAAATCCCCCCTCCCCAATGCCAATTTCTTAACCTAACCCCTTCCCTTCAGCCCATGGCCCTTCGCCCCCCCCCCTCTTGCCCCTACCTGGTGCTGCCTGAGGCGATCGCCACACTTGGCCTCATTGGTGTGCACCCCTGAATTCCCAGCATGCTCCATTCATTTCTATGGGAGGTCTGAGAAGAGCAGAGCAAGTATGCATGCTGGGAGTTGTAGTTTCACAACAGCTGGAGTGCCAGAGGTTGCCTACTCTCTGCCCAAGTAGCAAGTCATTGGCTCCAATGGCAGCCAAATGAGTGTCTCCTGAACTTTTGGAATCCACTGTCACGTATGCACCAGCGTCTCGCAACCAGGGAAGGGTCTGCCAGGAGTCATAAGAACTTACTGCCCACGGGAGAAGGGGAAGAAATGGTTTCCTGCCAGCTCGGCTCTGACTCCAACACAGTGTAACAACTGAAATATGTCTATGCAACAATTTTATTGAACCAGGACTGATTTCCAGTTTCCGGTCGGCCCAGTCATCCAGCATAAATCACACCTTATACAACAGAAGCACCACACATATAATTCTATAATAGCTACTACAAGTATGCACCCCCACATCATATTTATGACAACTGTGATATCAGAACCTGGGACCACCAGACAATCTTCTGGTACTCTACTGGGCCAGACAGGGGCGGATTGGGAACCTAAAAGTGGCCCTTGAAAAAAATACCTAAAAGTGGCCCCATATTGTAGGAGGGTCTAAATTGACAGGAGGCGGGGCAACAAAGGTAAGGGGGGGGGGGCAATACCATAGTGCAAAATACCATATAACACAGTGCAGCACAATATATTTCCCCAAAAGCTGTCCCTCTGTGGTGGCTGTCGATAGCTGAAATTTTTTGTTCTCCTCCTCTTCAGTTGTCTCTGATTAGGATATGGAGCAGGGGGCTTAGGAGGTGAGATGCGGGACAAAGTTGAATTCAGGAGGGAATGTGGCTGGCTGGGTGCTGTACATGAGAACCTAATCCAGCCAGCGGCAGTGATGGGAGCTTGGGCGGCCCCCTGGGCATCGACCCATTGGGAAATCTCCCTGTAAGGTCTATGGCCAATCTGCCCCTGGGGCCAGACCCGTCCAGAGAGTTGATGGAAACTTCGAAACGTCACCTATTACCGTACGTCCTTGACTCCTGAATCGGCCACATTTACAGCTCTGAATATCTCTAAAACTAAAATGAATCCTTCCAAATTGTCTATCTACCCCCCCCATGTTCACTAGACGACCCCCCCCTCCCAGCCCCGCCCCACCACAGTCGACATTTCCCTGCAACCCATTCTGATTAGAGCCCATTGTTTTTCTTCAGCTCTCCTAGTCACTCGTTCTTGAGCTGGGTGAATTATATAGATGGCTTTGTAAAGAAAACTCTAACCTCCAGCCCAGCAAAGTTGTGTGTGTGTGTCTATTTGCTCAAATTTGCTGCACTTCTTCTGAGAGGGTCATTTCGAGGAAAGCTATGTAGGCAGGAAGAATGTTCCGTATAATAAGCTTAAACAGAACCTTTTGTTAGTCTCGGTATTCTCAGGCCTGGAAAATTAGGCCTCCCTTTTTCTAACGGCAAGCTGAAGTGGTTCATTACTGCGGGTTTCCTTCTTCAGGCCTTGGCCCAGCCATTCCCAGTACTCGAGGTCTGTAACTTCCTTGAAAAGGGAGAAGGAAAACATGGCATACAAAGGTCTTTTTAGCACTTCCTATGTGAAAGTAGCAGCTTTCTAAAAGGTACAACTCCAATTACCTCATATTGTGGAGAGAGGGACAATTTCAACAATGTCTCTAGTCTTGCAAGTGGCATTCTGTCTTCCCGGAGTTACTTCCCTAATTAGGAATGAAGAAGCCCGATCCTAGTGAGTGCATCTATTTACGGTGGGCAACAATGCTTTAACTTGAGCATCCTTCTGAAAAAAAGCAGTGTTAAAAAATACAAGTGTACTTTTGGCCGAGCCGTCTATGGGGACGCACCGCATTCCAAACCGTTACACCCTTAAAGGAAAAAAAAAGTATTCTTCACACTTCAGGACTCATTCCACACAATAAGGCTCCTGCCCAGTGGGTTCTGGGAATGACGGTTGACAATGGAGACACATTCTTAAGAGAGTCTAATGATGGAAAGAAAGAAAAAAAAGAAAGAAAATATTTATTGCTTTTGACAGTTTCACAAGGGGCAAAAATCTTTGTCATGGTCTATGGTCTCCACAGCTGTTAGATTAAGGGTAGGTCCCCAGGACCAAGTCATCCCCATTACCTTTGTTTGCACACTGAAATCTAGCGCAAGCTGTTAAATGAAAGATTACATTCATTAAGGTAAGATAAAAATAAAAAAAATGGCCCCGCAATGTGATGTGCTCAGAGCTGGAGAGGGAATAGGCCTCTCCTGGCGGCGGGGAAGGGGTTAAAGGTGTTTTCAGCCTATGTATGTCCTCTTAGAAAATGTGTCGGCTATCAGTAGTGAACATACGGCGGCTGTACACTCCTGCATCATGCCCATTATACGAGGTGGGGGATTAGGTGCTAAGTGACTCAGACCACATACTGCATGCTAAAGACACAGGTGCTCATGTACGTGGATATGACCGGTACATAGTGCAGGGCGGTATATATACTATACCATGCAGAAATAGCTACTTATAGCTAGGTATATGGCCATCATGCTATTTATCTAGATATTATCTATCTATCTCACTGTCTCTATCTCAATTTACTGGATCTATCTATCTATCTATCTATCTATCTATCATCTGTTATCTATCTTCTATCTGTTATTTATCTATCTATCTATCTATCTATTATCTGTTATCTATCTATCTATCTATTAGCTGTTATCTATCTATCTATCTATCTATCTGTTATCTATCTATCTGTTATCTATCTATCTATCTAGCCCATATTTATCTATTTAGTGATCAACCTGATATACTTATCTAGTGCATACAGTCTCTGTTTAATACAAGTGATTAAAGTGTCATATGTCTGCATTTTATTTTTTTAAAGATGAATGTCTACTACACATTGGGATCTTTCTTTCTTTCTTTCTTTATCAAATCAGATCTATGAATGTATCTTGTATATAGCTAGCTACTATCTATCCATCTCATTCTATCTACTTCTATGTATCTAATTATGTCTATCTATCTATGTCTGTCCATCTATCTATCTATCTATCTATCTAATCATATGTATCTATTTATCTACCATATATATATATCTATGTCTGTTCATCTGTCTATCTACATATCTATCAATATACCTATCTAAATATATATATATATATACAGGTAAAACTCAAAAAATTTGAATATCGTGCAAAGTTCATTAATTTCAGTAATGTAACTTAAAAGGTGACACTAACATATGAGACTCATTACATGCAAAGCGAGATATTTCAAGCCTTTATTTGGTATAATTTGGATGATTATGGCTTACAGCTTATGAAACCCCAAAGTCACAATCTCAGGTCCCCTTTGCTCAGGGGGTATGGATTAATTAGTTGACTAGAGTGTGACACTTTGAGCCGAGAATATTGAACCTTTTAAACAAATTCTAATTTTAAGCTGCATAAATGTAATTCCTTTTAATTTGCATTACTGAAATAAATGGACTTTTGCACGATATTCAAATTTTTCGAGTTTCTCCTGTATCTATCTATATTCAATCTTTATCTATCTAGCTAATACTGTCTATCTGATTATATTTATATATCACATATGTATCTATTTCATATCTATCTATCTATCTATCTATCTCATATCTATCTATCTATCTATTATCTATCTATCTATCTATCTATCTCATATCTATCTATCTATCTATCTATCTATCTATCCATACATCTTATTTGTTTGTCTAGCTCATATATATCTAACTAATATCTAATTCTATCTATCTATCTATCTATCTATCTATCATCTATCTATAATCTATCTGAAATCTATCTATCTATTATTCATTTGATATCTATCTATCTATCTTTCTATCTATCTATTATCTATCTGATATCTATCTATCCAGTCCATTTTCAGTTGTTCTTCACTTAATCAACCATAATCATTTTCATGATAAGTACTTTCATTTCATATAACTGCCTTGCACTACATGACTCATGCTACAGGGCTCCAGGATTAACTTGTGGACACATTTTATATTTTTACAGGTGTGTTTTGATGCGTCAGGAAACACCCAGAAGGTATTTCCTGTAAGCACTTACAGCTTTGTTGCTTATGACTCGCATTGTTTGCATCTGGTTGGATATTCATATTTTACAATAATTATGTAAATTGGAAAGAACTGACAAGCTGAATGTCACCTATAACTTTGATAAATCTATCTGTGCACCAGTCTATCATCTCTCATTCTTATGTTTGTCTTGCTAAATGCGCTGTATATGCCAATCATTCTTCTGAGTTTGACCTAATATCTGTCCGTCTGTGTCTCCAACCTATTTTATTAGAATGTAAGTGACAAATATATAGATTTTTTATACCTTCAATTCACACATCATGTAACATACACATAAAGTAATGTATTTTGATAAAAACATTCTGTTGTCAAGTTTCTTTACATCCAACAAGGGACAATTTATTTAGATTTAATTACTTCATGAGTTTATCATGAAACCTTTTAAAAACTTACTGAACAAATACTTTGAGTTTTATTTGTTTATTACATTCTTAATTTTAAATATTTATATTTAGAAACTTCATCTATGACAAAAACTGCATAAAGATACAATTAGGCATTTTATAGAATTCTCCAATTTGTTTTAAATTAATTTTGATTAAAACAATTAGAAATGCCCACACTGTGTAGTATACAGAATAGCAATAAAAATATTAAAACCTTTTTGTTTTTCTGTACCTAAAATATTGTATTTAAATTATTATTATTAGCATCTTCACTAGTGCAGTACAATGTGGTACAAATACGGGGTTAAATAGATAATGGAAATACAATTGACAGTACCAAAATAATCTTTCTATTTCGTTAGATAGGTCAAGAGTTAACTAGATATAAATAGATAACAGCTAGATAAATATAAGATAGATAGATAGATAGATAATTAGTTGATAGATCATAGATAGATATGTGATAGATAGATAGATAGATAGATACATAAATAGATATATAAATATGAGATAGTCAGATAGATAGATTTCAGATAGATAGATATGGGATAGATAGATAGCATTACCTAGACAGAGATAGAGGGTTACCTGTCTTCCTATGTAAAACCACAGATAACACAATATCACCATGGGCTTTGTGAGTAACCTTAGCTCTGCTACATCAGACTCTGCTCTGGTTTCTTTGCCTGCTGTTTCTCTGGTCTGACTATTAGAAGTTCAAATGAACAATAACACAGGATTGAGAAGTGAATGAGAACTTTCTGACAAACTCATATCAGTTTTCTAGTTCTAAATTGTACCATTAAGAATAATAACTGAAAATGTAAGATGTTTTTCTATATACTGTATACCTTTAGATTACTGCAAACTGATGTACTTCGGCAGTATATTGTCCCATAAAAAGATACTGGATCTGTGGAATGACTCGTTCACATAAACTTCATACTTCAGGAAGGACAAGCTAGAGATCTTAAAATAGTCCAAAAAGTTTTCCAGCACTTTGTTCCTACACCTTCTGCGACACACGACTCTAGTCCAGGTGAGCCAGGACAGCAGCTGGTACTGTCACTTTCTATTAGCTGGTGATCTGCTCTCAGAGACTAATTTGCTGTAGAACGTAAACTACAAAATGCATGTAAAGTGCCGCAAAGAAACCCACAGATTTGTGTGTGTGCCCTTATATTCAAAACAGGTTATTATTGACATTCTTACTATTGCCGCTGTAAGTATACTAGTAATAATTGTGATAATAATTATAATCTTTATTTCGTGCCAACATATTCGGATGCACTTTGCAATCAGAAGCTGTGTGTATGGACAAGATCAGATGTTACAAAGTAACACAACTAATCAACTACTCAAGCCCTAGGAATGAGGGCCCTGCTCACAAGATCTTACAATCTATGAGGAAATTATAGTGACAAAATAGGTAAAAGTGCTTATTTTGCACAGTGGTCCTACCATTTTGCCTGTTGACCCTCCTGTTTTACATATGCCGTAAGCTTTACACTTACAATTATTGAGCTGGGTGAATAAATGTATTCCTGGATAAGCTTGTCTGGCTACATGGTGTGGCATAATAGGCATATGACCACCGAGGTCAGTGATTTGCTTCAGTGGTCATTAGGGATGAGTGAAGTGTTCTGGGAAAATTCGATTCACTGTGAAGCCGAATTTTCTCATGCTTCATGGTAACAAATCAAATTTCCCTAAAAAAAGGCGTTAAAAAATAAACATACTCACCTCATCTATTGAGCGCAAAGAGGCCCCCCGGTTAACTTGATTGAAGATCCTGTGCAAAATCTGGTACACCATGACATTTGACATTACTTTACTGGCCAGCATAATGACTTCATCACGTGAGAAAGTGATATTTTGCGTGGGATTTTCAATCAAGATGGCCGCGGCGGCCTCTTCGCACTCTAATTTCAGATGAACGTGGCATCTAAGGAGTTCAATGACAGGAGGCAGCCCAATCGCCATTCCCCATCATTGTGCCCACTACTTAGAAAGAAATATAATTAAGCAGTAGGACTATCAGCTGTGTACCCACCTGACTTCTCCACAACGCAACTGATGGTCCCAACCCCATTTATAAGGCAAGAAATCCCACATATTAAACCTGACAGGGCACACCTGTGAAGTGAAAACCATTTCAGGTGACTACCTCTTGAAGCTCATCAAGAGAATGCCAAGAGTGTGCAAAGCAGTAATCAAAGCAAAAGGTGGCTACTTTGAAGAACCTAGAATATGACATATTTTCAGTTGTTTCACACTTTTTTGTTATGTATATAATTCCACATGTGTTAATTCATAGTTTTGATGCCTTCAGTGTGAATCTACAATTTTCATAGTCATGAAAATAAAGAAAACTCTTTGAATGAGAAGGTGTGTCCAAACTTTTGGTCTGTACTGTATATATATATATATTGCAGCAATACCCACGGTGTGGCAGCAATCTACTTGTGTGTGTTAAGTTAAAATTGAGGGTCAAGCCTCAATCGTCCATTCTCCAGTCACATATTTTTAGTTTCCACACAGTCGCAATAAAAATTTTTTTTTCGGGGGTAGTGCTTTCAATTTAATTAAGCAGCATATATATGTGATTACTACAGCAATACCCACGGCGTGGCAGCAATCTACTGTACCTGTGTGTTAATGTGAAATTGGGCATCAAGTCTTAATCATCCATTGTCCATTTAGTTATTTTCAGTTTCCACATGGTTGCAATTTATTTTTTATTTTTTTATTTTGGGGGGGGGGGGCGGTTTCAATTTAAGCAGCATATCTACTGGATTACTGAAGCAATGCCCATGGTGTGGCAGCAATCTACCTGTATGTGTTACGTTGAAATTGAGCATCAAGCCTCAATTGTCCATTCTCCATTTATGTATTTTCAGTTTCCACATGGTTACAATGTAAATTTATTGGTGGGTGCTTTCAATTTAATTAAGGAGCATATACAGTTAGGTCCATATATATTTGGACACCGACACAAATTTTGTTTTTATTACCTGTTTACTAAAACATATTCAAGTTAGAATTATATCATAGACATCGACATAAAGTCCCGACTTTTAGCTTCTATTTGAGGGTATCCACATTAAAATTGGATGAAGGGTTTAGGAGTTTCAGCTCCTTTACATGTGGCACCCTGTTTTTAAAGGGACCAAAAGTAATTGGACAATTGACTCAAATGCTGTTTCATGGGCAGGTGTGGGCAATTCCTTCATTACTTTATTGTCAATAAAAGGCCTACAGTTGTTTTGAGGTGTGGTGTTTGCATTTTAAAGATTTTGCTGAGAAGTAAACATGCAGTCAAAAAAGCTCTCCATGCAGGTGAAACAAGCCATCCTTCATCTGCAAAAACAAAAAAACTAAAAATCTGAGAAATTGCTTCACTATTAGTAGTGGCAAAATCTACAGTTTGGTACATCCTGAGAAAGAAAGAAAGCACTGATGACCTCAACAATGCAAAAAGACATGGACGCCCTTGGAAGACAACAGTGGTGGATGATTGCAGAATAATTACCAAGCTGAAGAGAAACCCCTTTTACAACAGCCAACCAAGTGAGCAACACTTTTTAGGATATAGACGTATCAATATCCAAATCTACCATAAAGAGAAGACTGCATGAAAGTAAAAACAGAGGGTTCACTGCACGGTGCAAGTCACTCATAAGCATCAAGAACAAGTAGGCTAGATTGGACTTTGCTAAAAAAACATCTTAAAAAAACAGCACACTTCTGGAAGAACATTCTTTGGACAGATAAAACCAAGATCAACCTCTACCAGAATGAGGGAAAGAAAAAAGTATGGCGAAGGCATGGTACAGTTCATGATCCAAAGCATACCACATCATCTGTAAAACACAGCGGAGGCAGTGTGATGGCTTCAGCATGCATGGCTGCCAGTGGCACTAGGTCATAGAAACATAGAAACATAGAATGTGTCGGCAGATAAGAACCATTTGGCCCATCTAGTCTGCCCAATATACTGAATACTATGGATAGCCCCTGGCCCTATCTTATATGAAGGATGGCCTTATGCCTATCCCATGCATGCTTAAACTCCTCCACTGTATTTGCAGCTACCACTTCTGCAGAAAGGCTATTCCATGCATCCACTACTCTCTCAGTAAAGTAATACTTCCTGATATTACTTTTAAACCTTTGCCCCTCTAATATAAAACTATGTCCTCTTGTAGCAGTTTTTCTTCTTTTAAATATTCTCTCCTCTTTTACCTTGTTGATTCCCTTTATGTATTTAAAAGTTTCTATCATATCCCCTCTGTCTCGTCTTTCTTCCAAGCTATACATGTTAAGGTCCTTTAATCTTTCCTGGTAAGTTTTATCCTGCAATCCATGTACCAGTTTAGTAGCTCTTCTCTGAACTCTCTCCAAAGTATCAATATCCTTCTGGAGATATGGTCTCCAGTACTGAGCACAATACTCCAAATGAGGTCTCACTAGTGCTCTGTAGAGCGGCATGAGCACCTCCCTCTTTCTACTGGTAATTCCTCTCCCTATACACCCAAGCATTCTGCTAGCATTTCCTGCTGCTCTATGACATTGTCTGCCTACCTTTAAGTCTTCTGAAATAATGATCCCTAAATCCCTTTCCTCAGATACTGAGGTTAGGACTGTATCACTGATTTTATATTCTGCTCTTGGGTTTTTACACTCCCAGGTGCATTATCTTGCACTTATCAACATTAAATTTTAGTTGCCAGATTTTTGACCATTCCTCTAGTTTTCCTAAGTCATTTTCCATTTGGTGTATCCCTCCAGGAACATCAACCCTGTTACAAATCTTTGTGTCATAAGCAAAAAGACACACCTTACCATTGAGGCCTTCTGCACTTTCGCTGATAAAGATATTAAACAATATGGGTCCCAGAACAGATCCCTGAGGTACCCCACTGGTAACAAGACCTTGGTCTGAATATACTCCATTGACTACAACCCTCTGTTGCCTGTCCCTCAGCCACTGCCTAATCCATTCAACAATATGGGAGTCCAAGCCCAAAGACTGCACTTTATTGATAAGCCTTCTATGTGGGACAGTATTAAAAGCCTTACTAAAGTCTAGATAAGCGATGTCTACTGCACCTCCTCCATCTATTATTTTAGTCACCCAATCAAAAAAATCAATAAGATTAGTTTGACATGATCTCCCTGAAGTAAACCCATGCTGTTTTTCATCTTTCAATCCATGGTATTTTAGATGTTCCACAATCCTCTCCTTAAGTATGGTTTCCATTAATTTCCCCACTATTGATGTCAGGCTTACTGGCCTATAGTTGCCCGATTCCTCCCTACTACCTTTCTTGTGAATGGGCACAACATTTGCTAATTTCCAATCTTCTGGGACGACTCCTGTTGCCAGTGATTGGTTAAATAAATCTGGTAATGGTTTTGCTAGTTCACTGCTGAGCTCTTTTAATAGCTTTGGGTCATCAGGCCCCTGTGACTTATTTGTATTAATTTTAGACAGTTGACTTAAAACCTCTTCCTCTGTAAAGACACATGCATCAAAAGATTCATTAGTCTTCTTTCCTAACTGAGGTCCTTCTCCTTCATTTTCCTTTGTAAAAACTGAACAGAAGTATTCATTGAGGCAGTCAGCTAGTTCTTTATCTTCTTCCATATACCTTCCTTCTTTTGTTTTTAATTTGGTAATTCCTTGTTTTAGTTTCCTTTTTTCATTTATGTATCTGAAGAATGCCTTATCGCCTTTTTTCCCTGACTGAGCTAATTTCTCTTCTGCCTGTGCTTTAGAAGCTCTTATAACTTGTTTGGCCTCTCTCTGCCTAATCTTATAAATTTGCCTGTCATCCTCATTTTTTTTTTTTATAATTCCTAAATGCTTTCTTTTTGTTTTTAATGATTTTGGCCACTTCTGCTGAGTACCACAGTGGTCTCTTCCTTTTTTTGCTTTTACTGACAAGCCTAATGCAATTTTCTGTTGCCTTCAATAGTGCCACTTTTAAGTAGTCCCATTTCTCTTGGACTCCAATGAAACTGTTCCAGTCTGATAGGGACTCGTATACCACTAATCTAATTTGAGAAAAGTCAGTTTTTCTAAAATCTAAAACTTTTGTTTTTGTGTGGTGTGACTCAGTCACTGTACTTATAGTAAACCACACTGACTGATGATCACTAGATCCCAAGCTTTCCCCTACAGTAATATCAGATACCAAATTCCCATTTGTGAATACTAAAGCTAAAATGGCCTCCTTCCGGGTTGGCTCCTCCACTACTTGCTGTAGAGATAATCCCAGTAGGGAATTTAGAATATCTGTACTCCTGGCAGAACTAGCTATTTTGGTTTTCCAGTTTACATCTGGAAGATTGAAGTCTTCCATAATGATAACTTCCCCCTTCAATGTCATTTTAGCTATTTCCTCAACTAGTAGATCATCTAATTCTTTGACTTTGCTAGGTGGTCTATATATCACACCTACACGAGTTACCTTATGATTATCAAGCTGCAAGGTAACCCAAACTGACTCTAAATTGTTCTCGCTAACTTGTATCAAATTAGATTTTATGCTATCTTTCACATACAGGGCCACCCATCCCCCCTTCTTGCCTTCTCTGTCTTTCCTGTATAGAGAGAATCCTGGTATTGATATATCCCAGTCATTAAGCCCCTTGAACCACGTCTCAGTAACAGCCACTACATCTATTTTCTCAGATGCCATTATAGTCTCAAGTTCATTGATCTTATTCCCTAGACTGCGAGCATTTGTAGACAAGACTCTGAGCTTGTCATTTCTTAACCTTTGTGCTACTGGCCTCTTCTGGCATTGTTCCGGGGGGCAGTTGGACTGCTGGATTATCACTCTTTTGCCCCCCTTTCCTAGTTTAAATGCTTCTTAGCAAATACTTGGAACTGTTCACCGAGGACATTCGTTCCCTTGAGAGAAAGATGCAAACCATCTTTCTTGTACAGTTCTTTTCCATTCCAACAAGAGCTAACATGAGACACAAAGCCAAACCCTTGGTTCAGACACCATTCACCAAGCCATACATTGAATTCCTTAATGCGCATCTTCCTGTCATGCTGATGGTTATGCACAGGCAAAACTGCAGAGAATGAAACAGTTGATGCAACCTCCCGTATATCCTTTCCAAGTGTGTGAAAAGCTTCTTTCACCTTTGAAACCTCATTGCAAGCCAGATCGTTTGTCCCAAGATGGAGAATCTTGGTCCCTAGTGTTTATTGATGATGTCACACAAGACAGAAGCAGCCGGATGAATTCTGGAGTTTTCAGAGACATACTGTGTACTCAGATCCAGCCAAATGCAGCCAAACTGATTGGTTGGCGTTTTATAATACAGATGGACAATGACCCAAAACATAAAGCCAAAGCAAGCCAGGAGTTTATTAAAGCAAAGAAGTGGAATATTATTGAATGGTCAAGTCAGTCACCTGATCTGAACCCAATAGAGCATTTCACTTGTTAAAGACTAAACTTCAGACAGGCCCACAAACAAACAGCAACTGAAAACCGCTGCAGTAAAGGCCTGGCAGAGCATTGAAAAGGAGGAAACACAGCGTCTGGTGATGTCCATGAGTTCAAGACTTCAGGCAGTCATTGCCAACAAAGGGTTTTTAACCAAGTATTAGAATTTGGCATTTTATTTACAATGATTTAATTTGTCCAATTACTTTTGAGCACCTGTAATCAAAGGATTGAGTTTAAAAAATGCTTTAGTTCCTCACATTTTTATGCAATCATTTTGTTCAACCCACTGAATTAAAGCTGAAAGACTGAACTTCAATCTAAATTGTTTTGTTCAAAATACATTGTGGTAATGTACAGAACAAAAATGAGAAAATTGTTGTCTCTGTCCAAATATATATGGACCTAACTGTATACGTGATCACTGCAGCAATACCCACAGTGTGGTAGCAATCTACCTGTTAAGTTGAAATTGAGCGTCACACCTCAATAGACCATTTACATATTTTTCAGTTTTCACATGATTTTAATTAAGAAAATATTTGGCATTTGTGGCGATCCCTACTGTCGGGTCATGTCACGGGGTGAATTATACTAGCGAGCTCATCAATGTACCACATAAATTCCTACCCACCTATTCTAAATGATGGGATTATGCTAAATTACTCCCCTAGATTTCTAACACCCCAATATTTCCTATCGCAATTGCTACCACCACCTATATTCTTAGGCAATAGGAGCCTAAATTCACAGATTCTCTCAACCCAAACTAAACACCGTAACACCAGTTATCTATATGGGACTTAAAATCCCCTGAATTACTATCAGTAACAATATTCCCTTCAGAAGAGCAAGCTCTATAAAGACAACAAGGAAGGGACTTATAAATTTTTTAATTTAATACAAAATAGTGCAATGCAATACAAAAATAAATTGTCAGATAAAAGATAAAAACAAAAATATACATACAATAACAATGCAATTCCCCCTTCCTTTTATGAGTATTGTGACATCTAGAAAATGCACAGATGTCTGGTCATATGTAATGGTGAATTTTAATTCCTCCCAGACCCCATACCCCAAAAATGTTGTCGATAAACCTTTTCCATACTAGTGCAATTTTTTTAAAATATTAATTTGGATATACAAAGCACTGTTCAAACGACGACATGTAAATATTTGCGTAGGGCGGGGCCACATTCGCACCCATAGCCGTCCCACGCTGCTGCCCGTAGAATTGATCTCCAAAAAGGAAATAGTTCTCATAAAGTACTAAATTCAACAAATCGAGAAAAAATCCCTGTTGTTCAGCAGAAAAATGACTCTGTTCTAATGCAGATGTAATTGCCACTATAGCTTTTTGATGTTCAATTAACGTATATAAGCTCACTACGTCAATGGTTACCAACCAACTGTCCTCAGGTATATTCTCCAAATCTCTGATCACCTGCAAAAAAAGAGACGTGTCCAAAAGAAAAGAACGAGTATTCTTAACTAATGGAGTGAACGCTTTTTCCAACACTATTGCCAAAGGTGATAGCACTGAATCGATCGAAGCCATGATGGGTCAGCCTGGTGGATTTATCAAGGTTTTATACACCTTTGGCAATATAAGAAATTCACAGTAGAAAAAATGTGTATAATGTAGGAATATAAACTGTATATCACTGAATAATTATCCTACTTAAAACTTAACTTTTAGTCATTATTAATTAAAATAAGTCCCACAGAAAAAATATGTATTTTTGATAGCTGCATAGGTCAGATACAATGGACTTATGTACAATAAGACACAGGGTGAATGTACAAAATCAAGTACTCGGATTTGGACCAAGGGTCCCACTCACGGTTTGATGATTTTTCCGTTTATGGAGATGAATCGTACCACAACAGGATAAACGTAGTGGGAAGGTCCACAAAAAACTTTATAGAAAAGTGTTAAGGTAAACGGTTCTTCTTATACAGGACAGGAAGAAGCGGGTGCTGGGGAGATGGTATCCCTATCAGACTATTAAGATTCTGCCTACAAGCGGAGAGGTCTCCCGCCTAAATGCGGGAGAATCACCCCCAGAGGAAGCGACCCCACTTATCGACGGCTGTCCCTGTTGTTCTATCCCTAAAAAATAGCTCCCAGTGTCAGTACAGCCAATAATAAAGTTGTTTTAAATTTCCAACGCGTTTCCTCCAATACAAATATGACCGGATTCATCAGGGGAAGAAAAAAAATATATATGGATAACGATAATTGAATGGCACAATAGCCGTCAGCAACAATGGCTCCTATCGATGTATCCAACTGAATGATGCAGTCCAGAGTGCTCTCTGCAACTGAGAGCACTCTGGACTGCATCATTCAGTTGGATACATCGATAGGAGCCATTGTTGCTGACGGCTATTGTGCCATTCAATTATCTTTATCCATATATATATTTTTTCTTCCCCTGATGAATCCGGTCATATTTGTATTGGAGGAAACGCGTTGGGAATTTAAAACAACTTTATTATTGGCTGTACTGACACTGGGAGCTATTTTTTAGGGATAGAACAACAGGGACAGCCGTCGATAAGTGGGGTCGCTTCCTCTGGGGGTGATTCTCCCGCATTTAGGCGGGAGACCTCTCCGCTTGTAGGCAGAATCTTAATAGTCTGATAGGGATACCATCTCCCCAGCACCCGCTTCTTCCTGTCCTGTATAAGAAGAGCCGTTTACCTTAACACTTTTCTATCAAGTTTTTTGTGGACCTTCCCACTACGTTTATCCTGTTGTGGTACGATTCATCTCCATAAACGGAAAAATCATCAAACCGTGAGTGGGACCCTTGGTCCAAATCCGAGTACTTGATTTTGTACATTCACCCTGTGTCTTATTGTACATAAGTCCATTGTATCTGACCTATGCAGCTATCAAAAATACATATTTTTTCTGTGGGACTTATTTTAATTAATAATGACTAAAAGTTAAGTTTTAAGTAGGATAATTATTCAGTGATATACCTTTGGCAATATGTAGAACCGGTGAGTGATTGACTAAAAATTCGCTCAATTTCTCGTCGATGATTCCCTGAGCCTTATATTCGGTCGACAACCTCATGATCTTTTCCTTACTTCAAAAAACTGGGTTGTGATCCAATTTCCTATAGGTGTCAGTGTCGGACAGTTGGCAGTAAACTTCTTGTAAATATTGAACCTTATCCATGATGACAATCGATCCGCCTTTATCGGCGGGTTTCACAATAAGGGGCTTATCCCCCATCAAATCGCCCACAGCGCTCCTTTCTTCTGTGGTAACATTCTGCATAATCGAAAGATCACCCCTCTATATTATGTCCAACTTCTGTTGTATTTCTGTAGTGACAAGATGAACAATGTCTCGATGGGATGATACCTTTTTGGGGGGGTAAAGCGGCTCTTGACCCGCAAATCCAGGTCAGTCAACCTCAAACAACCACCACCCCCATCCAAACTCATATCCTTCATAATACAGGGGGAATCTTTCTGAGCAAAATGGGTTTTCACTATGATCTTATGAAAAAACTTTTGTAATACCACATCTAATTCGAAAGTATCCATGTTATTCATAGGAGAGAAGGAAAGACCTTTCTCAAGCAGCTCAATCGTTTCACATTAAATAACTTTCGATGATAAATTTATCAAAAAGCTATCATCCCATCGAGACATTTGTTCATCTTGTCACTAAAGAAATACAACAGAAGTTGGACATAATAAAGAGGTAAATCCACCAGGCCAACCCATCGTGGCTTCGATCGATTCAGTGCTATCACCTTTGGCAATAGTGTTGGAAAAGGCGTTCACTCCATTAGTTAAGAATACTCATTCTTTTCTTTTGGACACGTCTCATTTTTTGCAGGTGATCAGAGATTTGGAGAATATACCTGAGGACAGTTGGTTGGTAAGGTAACCATTGACGTAGTGAGCTTATATACGTCAATTGAACATCTAAAAGGTATAGCGGCAATTACATCTGCATTAGAACAGAGTAATTTTTTGGCTGAACAACAGCGATTTTTTTTTTCTCGATTTGTTGAATTTAGTTCTTTATGAGAGCTTTTTCCTTTTTGGAGATCAATTCTACGGGCAGCAGCGTGGGACGGCGATGGGTGCGAATGTGGCCCGCCCTATGCAAATATTTACATGTCGTCTTTTGAACAGTGCTTTCTATATCTGAATGAATATTTTCAAAAATTCGCACTAGTAAGGAAAAGGTTTATCAACGACATTTTTTGCGTGTGGGCGGGGCCACTTGCACCCCTCCTCCAGCTGTTTGAATATCTGAATGGGGTCTGGGAGGAATTAAAATTCACCATTACATGTGACCAGACAACTGTGCATTTTCTAGATGTCACAATACTCAAGCAGGAAGGAGGAATTTTATGCACTGATTTATATTGAAAAAATACAGACAGGAATAATATCCTGCATTATCCCAGTGCACATCCTCCTTCTCTTAAAAATCGATTCCAAAATCGCAGTATATGAGAGTGAAGAAGATTGTGACAGATTCGAAAATGCAGGGTGAACGAGATGACGTCCCGTTATTCTCGTGATATTTTATCCACATAAGTGCTAGTGGGGTACGAGCACCATCAAGAGATAATAGTAAGCGCATACATAAATATCACCCACTGAATCACCAACTGGACAATGTGGTGCGCAAACACTGGCATATTTTGAGGAAGGTCAGTATTTTCAACATCCACAGACAGGAAAATCCTATAAAAACAAGGGTTATTATACATGCGAAACAACAAATGTGGTATATTTAATCAAGTGCCCTTGCGGCATGTTGTATATAGGGGAGACAATGCAGAAAGTAAAAGACCGGATCAACAAACACAAATCGACAATAAGGAACAAGAATCTTTTATTCCCTATACCGTTACATTTTCATAATCACAATCATTCCATATCATAATTGAAATGCCAAGTTATTGAGCGTGTATATCTACCACGGAGAGGGGGATCTGAAGAAGTTGTTACTTAAAAGGTAGGCATTCTGGATCCATACCCTTGACACTTTCCATCCCAAGGGTCAGAATAGGGATTATGAAGTGATGTGTTTTTAATTACATTTTTTATGTTTCCTTGCAGACTACTACAACACGACTATGATGGGAGGAGACTTTTGTTATAAATACAGTATTTATAAGGGTACCTTAGTATTCGCAAGGGTGTTACAAATGCGTTGATACTAATTGTGATGTGATGTCACTTCCTGTTTAAATTGATTGGCAGGGTCAGGTGACTAAGCCTATAAATATGTGATATCTTCAGTTGTTAATATGCAGTTGAGGAAGGCTGGACGGGCAGAAAAACGCGTCCTGTGTATGGATCAATCTGTGCATGGATCAATAAAGCATTGAAGAAAAATCGATACGCCTGCTGGGATTTATTTTGGCCTTCTGGCAAGTCTGGGGTTTTGCCCCACCTTCCCAAATAGCCGACTGATGTGGCAATATTAATCCAGGTGATTTCTTGCCGTATCACAGGGACTGTAGATACATGTGAGTTCCCATGAGTTGCCTTGTTCCAGTCATACAGACACCAAATACGATAGAGTTATGATTTCCAGAAGGCCAGATCCTGAATACTGGGAAATGCCTCCTGTTCAGTATGGTGTGCCTAGACTCTCTGCAAAGCCCATGTCAGGCTGAACAACTAGGGTTCTGAGGATCTGGGTTTTACGAGGACGGAGTTATGGCTTCGGATATTGTCTCATCCGCCTACTGAATGGCTTAGACTACCTGCTGGGTTAGCTGCCAACATGTCTGTGGTTGCCCCACATTTTTAGTGTCCTCTTCCAGGCCTTCATTACTATGCCTATATGGCTTGTAATTAGCAGGCCAGTGCTAAATGGAGTTTTTCCTCCGATAATCTATCTGTTTATCTATCTGTCTGTCTATCTCAGATTTCGTTACAGCATTGATAAATGTAATTAAACCAGTCCAGCATATATATGTGACACAAGGTATAGAAGCATTCTACCTGTGTGTATTAACGAGAAATTAAGCATCAGGCCTTAATTGTCAGTTTCCGTAAATTCTATTTCCACGCGGTTGGAATTGAAATGCTTTCTGGGACTTGTTCAATTTTATTTAACCAGCATATATACACAGGCCAGCACAAAAAAGTATCTGTGAGGGATTTAGGCCTAAATCAGTTTCCCTTTATTTCTGTGTTCACAAACATATTTCCAATAATTTTATTTTTTTATTGGGGACTGATTATATTCAAACTAGCAGCATATATAAGTGATTACTACACCAATAGACAGGGTAACATACAAAAGTATCTGGGAGTGATAACAAATTTAGGCCCAAATCTGTTTCCCTATTTCAAACGTTTTTAATAAATTCTTTTTTTGAGGGTTGATGTTAATTATATCCAAATATATTTACTTTTTTACTACACTAATACACCCAGAGCCAGAATGTGGGTAGTAACAGCAACATCTATGCAGAGGTAATAGTAGTAGTAGTGGAAGTAGGCCACAGTTGTCCCTGCTGGCTTTGGAAAGTCGCAACATTATAGTTGAGGAGAAAGAGGATAAGATAATGGATTGTGTGGCTCACTCCTACTCTCAGTCGCAGCAGGAAGATGTGGAGGTGACTTCAGAGTGTAGCCAGGGGTCACAGTGTTCAGAGAGTGGCAAGAAAACCCCGCCATGCCTTACGGCAGATAGTCAACAGAGTCTCCCTGTTGAAGACTTGTGTGAGAGCCCTCACCGTTGGGGCTGTCTTGAGGAGGAGGTTGGGAGGGGGAGGCTGGGGTGCATGGCCTGGCCGGCAATGTGGACAGATGTGGCTGCCTGAGCCCCTTGAGCATCACTTGCGTGTATCCTGAGCCATCCTGCAAAGTGAGACTCCTGGGCAGCTAGGAAACGGAGGAGCAGTACAGGCAGTCTTCCTTGGCACACAAGTCAGTATGACCCTCACCACAAAGAGGGAGGAAGGCAGTGGTCAGCAAAACAACATGGTGCAGCCGCCTCGTCCAAAGCGGCGGAAACTAGATCACGTAGGGCACGGGCTCTTTTGTTTATCATAACACTGCCGGGCGGAAACTTCCACCTGGCAGTGTGTTCGGTGATGTTACTGGCTCTAATAGGTGGGCATTAGCACTGCCCTAGCCATTTTACTGGCTAGGGCAGCGCTAAAGCCTGCCCATCAGTGCCGGTGACGTCACCGGGCTTCCTGGCAGCCCCATGGAGAGCCCCGGTATGTCACTGAAACTCCTAAAAATGCCTTTGCCCTGGGCGATTTAGCGCAAGGGAAAAGGAGAGCATTGGAGCATGAACTGCTCGGATGCTCAAGTAGGGGGAGGGGCTGCCTGGGTGAAAATGGAGGTATGTCCGGGTTCAGGTATTTTCTTCTTTGCATATTGTAGCCCTTGCTCTATAGTAGAATATTACTAAGGCTATGCCATCACGGATGTTCTCTACTTTTGCTGGCTTCGGGAAATTTCTGTGCCTCATGTTCCCTGAGTGGGACGATTCAAGCATTTTTTGTTGGGTGTTTTTGTTATATGTTTGACTTCTACATATTTTTATCTGAGAGATGGAACACGCTGTCCTATATGGTAGTTTATCCCTAACATTTATTTACTTTCCTATATGATGGCGGTTAGGGTTCAAATTGGGGTGTGGCCTGGGAGATGCCACAAAACGGCAGGCAGTTTTCACGGCTGTACAGAAATACCAACCTGTTTTTTTATGTCTCATAGAAACACACCTGTCTAAGCAATCACAGAGATTGCTGCATAAACCGTGGTTCTCACACGCCTACCACTCCACCTTCTCTAAACATTCTAGGGGGATAAGTGTCTTAATTCATAGATATATCCCCTTTGAATGTCATTCTAGTGCTATTAACCGTGATGGCAGGTATGTCTGCCTTCACTGCTCCACGTATAAGATAAAAATGTTTTATTGCTACATACATTCGTGTGATGTGATAAAAAAAAGTGATGACGTTTGTAGCTAGGGGCCCTCCTGTGCCTATACTTATGTTGGGTGATTTCAACAAATATTTAAATCCAGCGCTCGACAAATTTCAGCAGGGCCCTGTACTACCAGACACTCTGGAGACCTCATTGACACAGTTACTACAGGATCTGGACCTTCATGAATTGTGAAGGATTCGGTACCCCAAGGTGCGCCAATATTCCTGCTTTTCCCAGTCTCATAACTCTCTTTCCGGAATAGACCTGCCCATAGGGTCCTTGGAGGCTTTAGCCTATGTCTCCTCTATAGAATACCTGCCTCGTAGCCTGTCAGACCACTCACCCATTCGCAAGAAGTTACAACATGTAAGTGGTAGGGAAAGAGGCAGTCCGGCCCTTTGGAAACTTAATCCGTTCTGGATTCAGTTGTTAGATGAGGAAGAGCCTCTCACGGGACTAATTACTGAGTTTTTTCGGATTAATGTGGGGTCGACAGATATAGGGACTGTGTGGAATACCATGAAAGCCTATGTAGGGCGTAAAACAAAGTCTAGGGAACTCACTAATAGTGATGGACGAACATCGGTCTGGACGGTTCGCGAACCCAAACGCGCGTTGCGATTAAATGTTTGCGAACTGCGTGTTCGCGGCAGCCCCCATTGACTTTAATGGCAGGCAAACCTGAAAAACCTTTAGGTCATATTTGCAGCGACTAAATACTTACTAGACGTGCACACATAGTCTCAACATGGACAGTGACATACCAGAGGGAATCATTGGCAAAATGCCCCCCAAAAATATGTATTTTAACCAGGGGCCATTTTTATGCGTCTTAAATGGAAACTCTCAAAAATGTGCCCAGCTGGAGCCTAGAAATTTTTTATTTTAGGCCACAGGAGTACAGGCCCCAAAAATTACTGACAGAAAAGAACTTGTGATGATGTGGCTGAAGGTACATTAGGCGGTCACTGGATAAAAATGTTACTGTAGGCCACTGGAATATAGGCCCCAAAAATTAGACAATCACCTGACAAAAAAGAACTTGTGATGATGTGGCTGGAGGTACATTAGGCGGTCACTGGATAAAATCGTTACTGTAGGCCAGTACAAGCCCCAAAAATTAGGCATTAACCTGACAGAAAAGAACTTGTGATTATGTGGCTGGAGGTACATTAGGCGGACACTGGATAAAATTTTTACTGTAGGCCAGTACAAGCCCCAAAAATTAAGCATTCACCTGGCAGAAAAGAACTTGTGATGAGTACATTAGGCAGTGGGGTCTCTAGCTTTCAAATTTTGGGGGGGCACACTGGGGGCCAGCACAAAAGTAGGGGGGGGGCAGCTATAACAACGATACATTTACACAAGTACGCTTAGAAATGCTGCGATACTTTACCCAATACCAAAAACCGCAACAGGGAAGAAAAGTCCTGCTGTCTGTGGTTTAAAAAATAAAAAAACAATCACTCAGATTTAAACATGTCCTAGCTTGCCTGTGGATGACACTTTTATAGTGAGGGGGATCTGTGGATGACACTGCTATGGGGGGGATCTTTGGATGACACATACCGTATATAGCATATTATGCTATATGTGTCATCCACAGATCCCCCTCCATAACAGTGTCATCCACACATCCCCCTCCCTATAACAGTGTCATCCACAGATCTGCCTCCCCGCCTCTCACAGGAGTGTACATTTGACATTTCTAAACTGTAATCCATATCCTGCAGTAACTTTAACTTCAAATCAGGATTAAGCGGCCGCTTATCTCTACTAGTACCTTAACCTTACACCACTCTAGCTTCGGTAACAGCGCCAGGCTACAGCCTACAGGTACTGCCTGTTAGTTGTTACCGAGCGAGTGCTGATTTCTGCAGGTCAGAGCATACGGATTACAGTTTAGAAGAAATGTACACTCCTGTGAGCGGTCCAGACCAGTGGCGGATCCAGAGCCTGGTCTCGGGAAGGGCACTTCCAGATTATTTTCTGTTCGCCGCCACAGAACAAGGGTGCTTAAAGAACAGATTACACAGTGTAGAGGTACACTGTATATTGTGTGGCACAGTGTAGAGGTATACTGTATATTGTGTGGCACAGTGTAGAGGTATACTGTACATTGTGTGGCACAGTGTAGAGATATACTGTACATTGTGTGGCACAGTGTAGTGGTATACTGTATATTGTGTGGCACAGTGTAGGCTATATGTGTATAACATAAACATATTTCAAATGAAAACTTACAATTACTTGGCTTGGCCCTTGGGGATCTCGGACACCACTTCAACACTTGGCTGGGGGGCTCGGAGGAAATGATGTTGTACTTTATCCTAATGAGAAAGATTTCATAATAAGGATTTGGAGAAGGCACAGAGGGATAGCAGAGCAGAGAGAGGCTGGTACTAGGGGGTCATACCATGGGGGAGTAATAAAGCCCACCATAATGCCCCCCCCCAGTAGAAATAATTATCTTTATAATGTGACAGTGCAAAAAATACCCCCTTGTAATGCCCCCAGTTGAGCTAATGTCCCCCATAATGTGCCAGTATAAAATACCCCTATATAGTGCCCCCAGTAAATGCCCCCATAGTGCTCCTCTCCCCCCTTCCTCCTAGTGCCCCCCATAATGTACCAGTATAAAATTCCCCATATATCGCGCCCCAGTAGATGCCCTCAGTGTCCCCCATAATTTGCAAGTATAAAATACCCCTTCTTAGTGCCCCCCATAGATGACTCCATAGTACTCCTCTCCCCCCTTCCCCATAGTACCCACCATAATGTGCCCCAGTATAAAATGCTACTGTACAGAGCCCCGCATATAAAATACCCCTTCTTTGTAGCCTCAGTAGATGCCCCTATAGTGCCCACCAATAATGTGCCAGTAATAAGTGCCCTCAATAACATGCCAGTAATAAGTGCCCCCAATAACGTGGCAGTAATAAGTGCCCCCCATCACGTGCCAGTAATAAGTGCCCCCCCATTACGTGCCAGTAATAAGTGCCCCATCACGTGCCAGTAACAAGACCCCCTCAATGTGCCAGTAATAAGAGCCCAGCCCCCATCACGTGCCAGTAATAAGAGCCCCCCCAATGTTCCAGTAACAAGAGCCCCCCATCATGTGCCAGTAATAAGCCCCCCATCATGTGCCAGTAATAAGCCCCCATCATGTGCCAGTAATAAGCCCACCCATTATGTGCCAGTAATAAGCCCCCCATCATATGCCAGTAATAAGCCCCCCCAATGTGCCAGTAATAAGCCTCCCCAATTTGCCAGTAATAAGCCTCCCCAATGTGCCAGTAACAAGAGCCCCCCTAATGTGCCTGTAAAACTATTATAAAAAAACAACAAAAAACACTTATACTTACCTCCATGTCAGCGATGCGATGCAGGCCTCTTCCGGCCTGTGTCCCGCGCTGTATGGCTCAGGCGGCTTGATGACGTCATCGCGCCGCCTGCGCCGGCCTAGTACCTGCAGCCTTTCAGAGGAAGGGGAAGGGACACGCCTCTCCCTCCCCTGCCCCGCCGCAGCACAGGCAGATGACTATGGAGATGAGCACAATGGAAGCGCTCATCTCCCTGTGCCCGACTGCGGCAGGCTCACTTGGGGGGGCATTTTAGTTGGGGGGGGGGCACATGGGGGGCCACAGCGTGATGTAGGGTGGCCGTGGCCCCATCTGGCCCCCCCCCTGGCGAGGCCACTGACGTTAGGTGGTCACTGGCTGAAAATTTTACTGTAGGCCAGTACAGGCCCCAAAAATGAGGCATTCACCTGACAGAAAAAAACTTGTGATTATGTGGTTGGAGATACAATAGGCGGTCACCGGATAAAAAGTTTACTGTAGGCCAGTCCACGCCCCAAAAATTAGGCATTCACCTGACAGAAAAGAACTTGTGATGATGTGGCTGGAGGTACATTAGGCGGTCATAGGATAAAAATGTTACTGTAGGCCAGTACAGGCCCCAAAAATTAGGCATTCATCTGACAGAAAAGAACTTGTGATTATGTGGCTGGAGATACATTAGGCGGTCACCGGATATACGGTAGGCTACTACCGTATATCACCTGACAGAAAAGAACTTGTGATGATGTGGCTGGAGGTACATTAGGCAGTCACTGGAGAAAATTTTTACTGTTGGCCACTGGAGTAGAGGCCCCAAAAATTAGGCATTTACCTGACAGAAAAGGCCTTTTATGCCACTGTATATACATAAGACAAGGACTATTCTATGTTCTGGGTGGTGGCGGATATGTGTGGGCTGGCATGAGGAAAATCAATTACACGTGGTCGTCAGAGGTGTTGAATTCCTCAGAGATCCATGTCTCATTAATTTTTATGTGAGGTAGTCCACACTGTCATGAGCTAGGCGAGTGCGCTTATCGGTCACGATCCCCCCTGCTGCGCTGAACGTCCTTTCGGACAGGACACTTGACGAGGGGCAAGCCAAGAGTTCCAAGGCAAATTGTGCTCTGGCCACAGATCAAGCCAGTAATCCAGGGGTTCCTCGCTTCTCAGAATGTCCACATCGGACGTTAACCCAATGTAGTCGGACACCTCTCGGTCTAGGTGTTCCCCGAGGCTGGATCCGGAGGGCGGCTGTCGATAAGTTGGCTGGAAGAATGATCTCATATCTGAAGTGACCAATACATCTTCAAACCACCCTCTTTTTGGTGGCGTGGTAGGATTGGTACCCGCACCTGTTTCGCTGTGGGTGGAAATTCCTCTGGCAGTGCCCGCAACAGCAGAATGCAGCATCTCTCGCACCAAGGCCTGGAAATGCTACATTCTGACAGCCCTCTGTGATTCTGGTAACATGTCCACCATTTTGTTTTTGTACCAGGGGTCTAAGTATGTTGCCACCCAGTACTGGTCTTTGCCCTTTATGCTTTTTATACGGGGGTCCTTCTTCAAACACTGGAGCATGAAGGCTCCCATTTGCACTAAATTGGAAGTGGTGGAGCGCCCTGGCTCCTGCTCATCGCTCAGGATAATGTCGTCCTCGGTCTCCTACCCCCAGCCACGGACAACACCAGGGATCCCCGAAAAGTTTAAAGCCTGCTCTTCTTGCTCCTCCCCCTCCTCCCCCAGCCATTATCCTCCTCCTCTTCAGAGCATTGCTGACTTGCCTCAGATAGAGTAGCCCCCCTGTGAATTCATTCCGCATTGCGACTTCCTCATCCTCTAGCTCCTGCTCCTTGATGGCTTAATCAATGACACGACGCAATGCACGCTCCAGAAAAAATGGCGTAAGGTACGATGTCAATGATGGCGCCCTGGCTGCGACTGACCAGTTTGATGATCTCATCAAATGGCTGCAGAATTCTTCATAAGTCGTGCATGAGCAGCCACTGGCGTGATGAAAAGAAACCAAGCTCCCCAGAACCTGTCCTGCCACAGAGTTCGTACAGGTAGTCGTTAATGGCACGTTTCTGCTGGAGCAATCTATCAAGCATATACAAGGTGGAGTTCCAGCTTGTCGGGCTGTCACAAATCAGACATCTGACGGGCAGGTGGTGTCGCCGCTGAATGTCAGCAAGGCGAGCCATGGCCGTGTAAGATCTTCTAAAATGGACAGAAACTTTTGTGGCTTGCCGCAAGACGTCATGGACCCCGGGGTATTTTGCAACGAATTGCTGCACAACTAGGTTCAGGGCGTGTGCCATGCACAACACTTGTGTCATTTTGCCCTGTTTCAGCGCGTTTAGCAGATTGGCATCTTTGTCGCACACCACTTTACCAACTGTCAAATTGATCGGGGTTAGCCATTGATCGTCCTGTGACCGCAGAGCTAAAAGCAGTGCAGGACGATTGTGGCTCTTGGCTTCCTGGCACAACAGCCGCAGCTCAGCATGACAGCGTCTCACCTGGCACGTTGAACAGTTTCTGGGGATCTTAGGGGGTGCAGCGGAAGAGGCGGTATCAGTGGAAAAGGAGGAGTTAGCCGAGGAGGAGACGGAGGATGGAGTAGGAGGAGGAGAAGAAAAGGCAGGCCTGTATGCAATCCATGGCGGTAACACCTAATCTACACGGGAGCCACGGGTTACATGCTTGATGGCAGTCAGAAGGTTCACCCAGTGGGCAATAAAAGTTATGTACCTTCCCTGCCCGTGTTTGCTAGATCACATGTCTGTGGTCAGATGTATATTGGCACCGACACTGTGTGCCAGAGATATATTTACTTGATGCTGAACGTGGCCATATAGCTCTGGGATGCCCTTCTGGGAGAAATATTTCCTTCCGGGGACCTTTCATTGCAGTGTGCCCCCCCCCCCCCCCGAGTCCCCCGAGTCCACCAGTTTATATGGCAGTAGTTGGCGGACTAGAAGTTCTGACAACCCAGCGGTCAGCCGTTGGGCAAGAGGGTTATCAACTTTTTACACTCAAACATTTGGGCCACGGAACCCTGCCTTTTGTCACATGAATCTGACAACGGCATGGTGGAAGGTGGAGGACAAATGGGAGGAGAGAGGAAAAGGAGAAGAAGAAGGAGAAGAGGCAGCACGTGGAGCACCAGGAGTGTGTCTTTGTGGGTTCTGACGGTGTTGCTCCCACTGGGCTCGGTGATGGGAGGCCAGGTGCCTTTTTAAGGCGGTCATCCCTAGGTGAGTGTTGGACTTACCGCGACTTATGCGTTGACAGCACAGGCTGCAGATGGCAACACTATTGTCAGCAGCTGACAAGTTAAAAAAAGCCCACACTGCAGAGCCATGTGCCGGCGTCCTGGGAGCATCAGAAGTGACCGTGCATGGTGGATGGCTTGCTCCAGATACATTTGAAGTCTGCTTTTTGCCTTCTGTGCCCTGTGAGCCCTGTCTGCTTCTCCCCCTTCTCCTCCCTCTCTGCTGCTCTGTCTCTTCCTCTGAACTCCCCTCCTCTTCCTATCTTGTGGGCACCCAAGTGACCTCCATCGACACGTCATCATCGTCACTAGAGATGGCCTTGCGGTTCCCCCGGCATTCATTTCACTGCGAACTTTACCCGTTCACGATTCGCCGAACATGCGAACATATGGCGATATTCGCACGCCCCATATTTTTTTGCATAGCGCCGATCTTTGACCCATGACACATCCATCAGGTGGGCCAAGACAGCCAATTGATAACATTTCAGCACATGGACACCCCCCCAACCCTATAATAGAACCCGATCTGGAAGCCATTTTACATTATGTGTTTTGCCTTTGTAGGGAGAGGTTGTATTTTGGAGCGGGGACAGTTAGGGACACCAAAAGCTAGCTAATAGAGCCACAAAAGTCCTTTTAAGCACTTGTAAAGGTGTGCTATCGATAGGTGTGATATAGAGAGGTGTGATATACTTGTAATATACTTTCTAACATAGAAATTATATTATAGTGTATTTGTATTGTGCAGCAGTTGTGTGCGGTTCTGCTGCGATAACGCAGCTAGATAGAGGGACAAACGCTATTGGAGTAACTAATTGCAGCGTGTAATATACCTGTTGCCTCCCAAAAAACTGCTTGAGGGCTGCGATATACCTCCTTCCTCAAAATCCTGATTGATGGGTGCTATATACCTGTTTCCGCCAAATACTGATTGAGGGGTGCTATATACCTGTTTCTGCCAAATACTGATTGAGGGGTGCTATATACATTCTTCCACCAAATACTTATTCAGGGTTGCGATACACCTGCTTCCACAAAATACTGATTGAGGGGTGCCATATACCTGTTTCTGACAAATACTGATTGAGGGGTGCTATATGCCGACTTCCACCAAATACTTATTGAGGGCTGCGATACACCTATTTCCGCCAAATACTGATTGAGGGGTGCTATATATCTGTTTCTGCCAAATACTGATTGAGGGGTGCTATATACAAATATACATTCTTCCACCAAATACTTATTCAGGGTTGTGATACACCTGCTTCCACAAAATACAGATTGAGGGGTGCCATATACCTGCTTCCGCCAAATACTGATTGAGGGGTGCCATATATCTGTTTCTGCCAAATACTGGTTGAGGGGTGCTATATACCTGTTTCTGCCAAATAATGATTTAGGGGTGCCATATACCTTCTTCCACAAAATTCTTATTGAGGGGTGCTATTGCTAAATGCCTTCCTCCACCAAATACTGATTGAGGGCTACGATACACCTGCTTCCACAAAATACTGATTGAGGGATGCCATATACCTGTTTCCGCCAAATACTGATTGAGGGGTGCTATATACCTGTTTCCGCCAAATACTGATTGAGGAGTGCCATATACCTTCTTCCACTAAATACTGATTGAGGGGTGCTATTGCTATATACTATCTTCCACCAAATACTGATTGAAGGCTGCAATATACCTGCTTCCACAAATACTGCTC
The DNA here is from genome assembly GCF_014858855.1 of Bufo gargarizans. NCBI lineage: Eukaryota > Metazoa > Chordata > Amphibia > Anura > Bufonidae > Bufo > Bufo gargarizans. The sequence continues at coordinate 496,308,349 of NC_058083.1, read as the reverse complement.
TTTTCTACGGACTAAGGCAGAGGGTCATTTTGCAAAAAATGGCGTGGTGTTAAAAGGCAGGAAGCGCTCAACCCCATATGCAGTTGTGCATCTATACCCAGGGGAGCAGATCCAGCAAAAATGCATACAGTGGTAGATGCACGCAGCGGACCACAAGTACCACAAAAATACATCCTACACAAGATAGAAAAATGTGTGGACCTAACGCTAACTTACCTGTGTTAAACCTGTCTGATTAAACCCTTAAACTGGTATTGCCTATACGGCACAGGTAGGTTAGCGTTAGGTGCCGAGCTACTTGAGATACCTTGGCACGGTACTCGATATCCTTCATATAAGGATATATTGGCTAAATTCTCAATTTTAACACCAGTCTGAGGGTTTAGTCAAACTTGTTTGTTTGCATCCACAGTAGTGCACCTTCCTTATTAATGTACATTTAGAAAATAACAGGCAGAGGAAAAGGCAGACCATTCTACAGGGATGGTAGGGGTTGGGCAGGTGCACCAGGCCGGAGCCTAAGTGGGAAGTTGGAGAGGGGAGCACCAGATTTGGTTGAGTGGCTCACTCAGCCTTCTGCTTCTGCACCCTCCTTATCCTCTGTATCTGTACCCTCCTCACTCTATGCTATGTGCACCCCCAAAGACACCACCACCACCACCACAACAATAGGCCCTCTACTCGAGTAAGAGGAATTATTTTCTCATCCATTCCCAGACCTTACCGATGCGCAGCCATTCTTGGCATCAGATGAGGAAGAGCAGGTAGCAACGGCCGCCACCCAGCGGTCTGACGACAGTACCCAAATCAGCCTAAGGAGGCCCTGTTGCTGCCTACTCCGAGATCTCTAATGTCAGTGGTGGTGAAGGTGACGATGATGACGTGTTGATGGACGTCACGTGGGTGCCCACAAGAGAGGAAGAAGAGGGTAGTTCAGAGGGAGAGACGGAGCAGCAGATAGGGAGGAGAAGGAGGAGAAGCAGGCAGAACTCGCAGTGCACAGGAGGCAAAAAGCAGACTGCAAATGTATCTGGAGTGAGCCATCCACCATGCATGGTCACATCTTGCGCTCCCAGAAAGCTGGCACATGGCTCTGCAATGTAGGCTTTTTATAACGTGTCAGCTGCTGATAATAGTGTTGCCATCTGCAGCCTGTGCTGTCAACGTATAAGTCACGGCAAGCCCAACACTCACCTAGGGACGACTGCCTTAAGAAGGCACCTGGCCTCCCATCATCGAGCCCAGTGGGAGCAACGCCGTGAGAACCAGCAAAGCCACACTCCTGGTGCTCCACGTTCTGCCTCTTCTCCTTCTCCTCTCTCCTCATATATGTCCTCTACTCCACCTTCCACCGTGCCGTCATCGCGTTCATCTGACAGAAGGCAGGCTTCTGTGGCCCAAATGTTCGAGCATAAAAAAATGATGACACCGGATAATCCTCTTGCCCAACGGCTGACCGCTGGCTTGTCGGAACTGCTAGCCCGCCAACTACTGCATATATATTGGTGGACTCGGAGGCCTTTAGAAAATTCTGCACATGTGGCACACTGCAATGGAAGGTCCCAGGAAGGAAATATTTCTCCCAAAAGGGCATCTCTGAACTATATGGCCACAGTGTCGGTGCCAAGATACATCTGACCACAGACATGTGGTCTAGCAAACACGGGCAGGGAAGGTACATAACTTACGGTTGACAAGCATGTAACCTGTGGCTCCCGTGTGGATTTGGTGTTAGTGCCACGGATTGCATGCAGGACTGCCTCTTCTTCTCCTTCTTCTCCTACTCCATCCTCCATCTCCTCCTCGGCTGACTCCTCCTTTTCCACTGATACCGCCTCATCCGCTGCACCCCCAAGCTCCCCAGAACCTATTCGACGTGCCAGGTGAGACATTGCCATGCTGTGCTGCAGCTGTTATGCCAGGAAGCCAAGAGCCACACTGATTCTGCACTGCTTTCAGCTCTGCAGTCACAGGCCGATCAGTGGCTCAATTTGATAGTAAAGTGGTGTGTGACAACGGTGCCATTCTGCTGAGCACGCTGAAACAGGGCAAAATGACACACGTGCCGTGCATGGCACACGTCCTGAACTTAGTCGTGTAGCGATTCGTTGCCAAATACCCCGGGGTCCAGGACATCTTGCGGCAGGCCAGGAAAATCTCATTTTATATGATCTTACATGGCCATGGCTCACCTTTCTGATGTTCAGCAGTGACACCACTTGTCTGTCAGACGTCTTATTTGTGACTACCGATGCGCTGGAACTCCACCTTGTATATGCTTGATAGGCTGCTCCAGCAGAAACGTGCCGTTAACGACTACCTGTACGAACTCTGCGGCAGGACAGGGTTCTGGGGAGCTTGGTTTCTTTTCACTGCGCCAGTGGAAGCTCATGCACGACGCATGTAGACTTCTGCGGCTATTTGATGAGATCATCAAACTGGTCAGTCGCAGCCAGGGCACCATCATTGACATCGTACCTTACGCCTTCTTTCTGGAGCGTACATTGCATCGTTTCATTGATCAAGCCATCGAGGAGCAGGAGCTAGAAGATGAGGAAGTCGCAATGCTGAATAAATTCCCAGGGGGGGCTACTCCATCTGAGACAGGTCAGCAATGCTCTGAAGAGGAGTCAGAGGAGGATGGTGGCTGGGGGGAGGAGGGGGAGGAGCAAGTAGAGCAGGCTTTAAACTTTTCGGGGATCCCTGGTGTTGTCCATGGCTGGGGGTAGGAGACCGAGGACGAAATTCTCCTGGGCGATGAGCAGGAGCCAGGGCGCTCCACCACTTTCAATTTAGTGCAAATTGGAGCCTTCATGCTCCAGTGTCTGAAGAGGGACCCCCGTATAAAAATCATAAAGGGCAAGGACCAGTACTGGGTGGCAACATACTTAGACCTCCGGTACAAACACAAAAATGGCGGAAATGTTACCAGCATCACAGAGGGTTGTCAGAATGCAGCATTTACAGGCCTTGGTGCGAGAGATGCTGCGAGAGATGCTGCATTCTGCTGTTGCGGGCACTGGCAGAGGAATTTCCACCCACAGCTAAACAGGTGCGGGTACCAATCCTACTGCCCCTGCAAAAAGAGGGCAGTTTAAAGATGTGTTGGTCACTTCGGATATGAGATCATTCTTGCAGCCAACCTATTGACAGCCACCCTGGCTTAAAAATGAATGAGGCATGGATCTCGGAGGAACCTGTGATGACCATTTGTAATTGAATTTCCTCATGCCAGCCCACACATATCCGCCATCACCCAGAACATAGAATGGTCCTTGCCTTATGTATATACAGTGGCATAAAAGGCCTTTTATGTCAGGTGAATGCCTAATTTTTAGGGCCTGTACTGGATGACAGTTACATATTTTTCCAGTGACCGCCTAATGTACCTCCAGCCACAGAATGCAAAGTTCTTTGCTGTCAGGTAAATGCCTATTGCCTAATTTTTGGGGCCTGTACTGGCCGACAGTTCAATTTTTTATCTCTAGCCACATAATCACACCCCTGTCTCACTCCTCAGCCTCTCAATATGGTGGTCATGTGACTGTGCCCCCCATCCCGTACTGTGCCCCTCACCCCGTACTCTGCCTCCATTTACCCTGCATTGTACCCTCTTATCACACCCTGTCCAGTGCCCCTAGTCATTCCCTGTACTATGCCCTCTTATACTCTTTTATCCGGTCACGTTATGGCGGTGTGATCCAGTCACTGTTCAGAGGTGTTATCCAGCCAATGTATGGTGGTGGTATCCAATAACTTGATGGCCATAACTGTATTCCTTTCCCTGCCCACTCCATCCTTTTTTAGACCTGGCACAATCTGTGTCAGAAATACGCCTCACATAGACGTATTTCTATACAATAAACAACCACCTAATTGTATTATTATTCGGCGGTAGGGATAATATCTTTATATTATATAGATTATAGTGTATTATACTGTACCCTGTATTTCCCAGTAGAAAATGATCCTTGGGAAGCACAGTCCTCATCCCTGACCACCAGGACCAGGTAGCGCTCTGTCAGTACATGGCGGCCTCCCCTCTCTGGCACACTGCTCCGCTGTGTACTGGTGCTTATTCTGACACTAGAGCTGGGTTCACATCCTATTTTTGCTATCCATTTAATACATACCAAAAATATATGCCTCAGACTGATGCCGTACAGTGGCGTCCGTTCACCATACAGTTCCATGGTAGAAAAAAAAATTACGTTAACGTATGCATTTTTTTAATGGACTCTGCAGGAAACAAAAACGTGGAGTGCTGAACATTTGTATACATTAAACCAATAGGAAATAACATTTTTCGAGGCTTTTTGAGAGTTTCATTTTTGAGAGTTTCCCTTTAAGACGCATAAAAATGGCCCCTGATTAAAATACATATTTTTGGGGGGAATTTTTGCCAATGATCCCCCCCGGTATACCACTGTCCATGTTGTGGGACTATTTGTGTACTTCTAGTAAGTGTTTGCTGGCTGTAAATATGACCTGAGGGTTTTTCAGGTTCGCCTGCCAATAAAGTGAATGGGGCCCACCGCGAACGCACGTTCACGAATCGTCCTGGCCGATGTTCGTCCAACACTAATTGTCACCTTCACCACCACTGACATTTGAGATGTCGGAGTAGGCAGCCACAGCGGGGACCTCTCTCCTTGGGCTGATCTTGGTACTGTCGTCAGACTGATGGGTGGCAGCCATTGCTACCTCCTCTTTCTCATCCGATGTCAAGAATGGCTGCGCATCGGTAAGGTATGGGAATGGATAGGAAAATAATTCCTCTGACTCTAGTGGAGGGGCTATTGCGGTGGTGGTGTTTTTGGGGTTGCACACAGCAGAGAGTGAGGAGGGTACAGATACAGAGGATGAGGAGGGTGCAGAAGTGGAAGGCTGAATAAGTCACTCAACAAAATCTGGTGCGTCCTTTGAAGAAATGGCATGCACCTTTTCCAACTTCCCACTTAGGCTCCGGCCTTATGCACCTGAACGACCCCTACCATCCCTGCGGGATGGCCTGTCTCTTCCTCTGCCTGTCATCTTCAAAATGACCCTGTGACTAAGTCCCTAGAGAAGAGAAGTTTTTGTGGAAGCAAGTATACCGCAAGCCTCTAACAACATTTGGTGGAAACAGGTATATCGAACCCCTTGATCAGAATTTTGAGGAAGCAGGTATATCGCAGGCCTCAATCAGTATTTTGCAGAAGCAGGGATATCAAACCCCTAATCAGTATTTTGTGGAAGCAGGTATCTCGCAGGCCTCAATCAATATTAGGTGGAAACATGTATATCAATACCCTTAATCAGTATTTTATGGAAGCAGGTATATCACAGGCCTCAATTAATATTTAGTGGAAGCAGGTATATCGCAGGCTTCAATCAGTATTTTGTGTAAGCAGGTATCTCGCAGGCCTCATTCAATATTTGGTGGAAACAAGTATATGAAAACCCCTTAATCAGTATTTTGTGGATGCAGGTATATTGCAGGCCTCAATTAATATTTGGTGGAAACAGGTATATTGAACCCTTTAATCAGTATTTTGGGGAAGCAGGTATATCGCAGCCCTCAATCAGTATTTTGTGAAAGCAGGTATATCAAACCCCTTAATCAGTATTTTGTGGAAGCAGGTATCTTACAGGCCCCAATTAATATTTGGTAGAAGCAGGTATATTAATCCCCTTATCAGTATTTTGTGGAAACAGGTATATCGCAGCCCTCATTCAATATTTGGTGGAAACAGGTAAATGAAACCACTTACTCAGTATTTTGTAGATTCAGGTATATCGCAGGCCTCAATTAATATTTGGTGGAAACAGGTATATCGAACCCCATAATCAGTATTTTGAGGAAGCAGGTATATCGTAGGCCTTAATCAGTATTTTGCAGAAGAAGGTATATCAAACCCTGAATCATTATTTTGTGGAAGCAGATATATCGCAAGCCTCAATCAATATTAGTAGGAAACATGTATATCAATACCCTTAATCAGTATTTTGTGGAAGCAGGTATATCACAGGCCTCAATTAATATTTAGTGGAAACAGGTATATCGAACCCTTTAATCAGTATTTTGTGGAAGCAGGTATATCGCAGGCCTCAATTAGTATTTTGTGGAAGTAGGTATTTCAAATCCATTAATCAGTATTTTGTGGAAGCAAGTATCTCGCAGGCCTCATTCAATATTTGGAGGAAACAGGTATATGAAAACCTTTAATCAGTATTTTGTGGATGCAGGTATATTGCAGGCCTTAATTAATATTTGGTGGAAACAGGTATATCGAACCCTTTAATCAGTATTTTGGGGAAGCAGGTATATCGCAGCCCTCATTCAATATTTGGTGGAAACAGGTATATGAAACCACTTAATCAGTATTTTGTGGATGCAGGTATATCGCAGGCCTCAATTAATATTTGGTGGAAACAGGTATATTGAACCCCTTAATTAGTATTTTGTGGAAGCAGGTATATCGCAGGCCTCAATCAGTATTTTTTGGAAGCAGGTATATCAAACCCCTTAATCAGTATTTTGTGAAAGCAGGTATCTTGCAGGCCTCAATTCATATTTGGTGGAAAAAGGTATATCGAACCCTTTAATAACCCTTTAGTATTTTGTGGAAGCAGGTATCTTGCAGGCCCCAATGAATATTTGGTAGAATCAGGTATATCAATCCCCTTATCAGTATTTTGTGGAAGCAGGCATATCACAGCACTCATTCAATATTTGGTGGAAACAGGTATATGAAACCCCTTAATCAGTATTTTATGGAAGCATGTATATCGCAGGCCTCAATCAATATTTTGTGGAAGCAGGTATATCAAACCCCTAAGGGTACTTTCACACTTGCGTTTTTCTTTTCAGGCTTAGAGTTCCATCAAAAGGCCTCAATAGAGGAATAGAACTAATCTGTCATATCCCCATGCATTCTGAATGGAGAGTTATCCATTCAGGATGCATCAGAATGTCTTCAGTTCAGTCATTTTGACTGATCAGGCAAAAAAGAAAACCGTCGTAGCATGCTTCTTTTTTTCTCCGGCGGAAAAAAATGAAGACTTTCTGGGATGACGTTGTTTGCCTGATCGACAGATCCGGCTTTTCTTTCTGCGCCTGCGCAATCAAATAGGAGGAGCTGTGGGCGCAGTCAACTTCCTGTACTCTCTTCGATCCTGCCTGCGAGGGAGAAGGGTGGACGCCATTAGAGGTGAGTATAATGTTTGGTTTTTTTGGTCTTTTTTTCTAGCATAAAAAAATATAAGCAGCTCCTATGTATTTATACATAGGAGCTGTAGTACATAGGTCATGCTAGGAGTAGTAGTCTTGTGGATTACTACTCCTAGCATCCACTATGTACTTGTAATACCTGTGGGGCCTATGTACTTTTGCATAGGGACTGCATGTGGTGCAAGTACATAGTGGATGCTAGGGGTGGTAGTCCTGATGACTACCACTACTAGCATCCACTATATACTTGCACCACTTTCAGTGCCTATGTAGTTTTGCATAGGCAATGTAGGTGGTGCAAGTACATAGTGGATGCTAAGGGTGGTAGTCCTGATGACTACCACTCCTAGCATCCACTATGTACTTGCACCACATGCAGTACCTATGTAGTTTTGCATAGGCATTGTAGGTGGTGCAAGTACATAGTGGATGCTAGGGGTGGTAGTCCTGATGACTACCACCCCTAGCATCCACTTTGTACTTGCACCACATGCAGTCCTTATGTACTTTTGCATAGGGACTGCAGGTGGTGCAAGTACATAGTGGATGCTAGGGGTGGTAGTCCTGATGACTACCACTTCTAGCATCCACTATGTACTTGCACCACATGCAGTGCCTATGTACTTTTGCATAGGGACTGCAGGTGGTGCAAGTACATAGTGGATGCTATGGGTAGTACTCCTACAACATGAATAACTCTCCTATTATTTTTTCTCATGTGGGCCAAAAAGATATAGAAATAAAATTAGTTTTTTCAAAATAAAAATAAAAAGAATTGCACTGCCCGCAAGAACACCCAAACAGGCCAGCCAGATCTGAAATTAATAAGGAAAAAGTTAAAAAAATAATATCAAGTAAGTATTATTTGTGTGGGTTTGTTGTATTATTATTAGTTCAAATCTAATTTTTTTATTTTTTTTTCTACAGGTTCATCATCCTCTACTGAGGCCGGGAGCTCTACTCCAAGACACCGTCATCGACATGATATGGTATGCAAATTTTTGAAGCATTCAGTATTATAATATTATGACCGCATTGTAAATATTTAATTTTTTTATTTCAGTCATCATCTGCGGAGGAGAGGCCTCCCGGCCAAGAGACCGCAGGAGAGGAGGAAGTCGGTGGTGGAGGACAGCAAGAGGTAAATGTATTTTATTGATTTTTTTGTAAGCTCAAAATTCCGATTTGTATTTTTGAAATTTTTTAATGATTGTTATTTCTATTACAGGCAGCTCGTCCCGTTGACTCCAATAGAGGTCGTGGAGCCACAGCCAGAGGAAGTCGGGGAGCATGCGGCGGTCCTGTTCGTGTGAGTATTTTCACAATGATTGTTTTTCATTTGAAATCTGTCAAACATGAGGTTCTATTTTTTTTATTTTTTTTAGGGTTCCAGAGGCTCCACCCGAACGGATGAGGAGAATTTTGACGGTTTGATTATCGACAACGAACTCCTCATCCAGATGGTGGAGGACTGACCACCACTGTGGGACCACACTGACCGCCGCCACTCAGACCATCATGCTACCCGGCTCCACTGGCTTAAGATCTGTAAGGTGATAGTGCCAAATTGGGACGACCTCAATGAAAGTCAACGGGAGGAGTGCCGTAAGTATACAGTATTACTTTGTATACTGCTTATGTCTACTTTTAGTCAAAATTGGTTTTGTGTCTGGCTGAAGTTGGTCACTGCTATAGTGAACATCAATAATTTTTTTATTGTTGTTGTGGCAGGTTCAATCAAATACTATACCATTTTTGATTAAAAAATAAAAAATTATAATAATAATTTTTTTTCTTTCATTTTCTTGTGGACAAGGACGACAATTCTGGTGCGGTGGCGGTCAATGAGGGACCGCTATAAGAAGGACTTTAACGAGGAGGTCAAGCGCCCGAGTGGGTCTAGAGCAAGCCAAAAGCGGCCGTACCGTTATGCGGCCGCATTAGGTTTCCTTCGAAGAACCCTACAGCTGCGAAGGTAAGCTCTACTGTTTATACTAATTATGAATGTTAATCTTCAATCTATGTGTGTGGCCCGGGCAGACTGTCATTTGACACTCTGTCCGTGACATACACATATAGTTCTCTATTATTTCATTAATTATTTTTTGTTTCCTTTACAGCACATCGAGCAGTACTCAGGTGCCTGAACCTCTTCGTGAAGTCCTTCCAGAGGCTGGCGCACCTGAGGCGGTCCCCGAAAAGCCGGCCACCGCGGGTCCCTCTCGTCCCACTTTAACCCCTTAAGGACACAGGGCGTACAGGTACGCCCTTGTGCCCTGGTACTTAAGGACACAGGGCGTACAAGTACGCCCTGTGCATTTTCGATCACTGCCGTGCGGCTGGCAGTGATCGGAACCCGGCGCCTGCTCAAATCATTGAGCAGGCACCTAGGCTAAATGCGCGGGGGGGTCCCGTGACCCCCCCATGTCGGCGATCGCGGCAAACCGCAGGTCAATTCAGACCTGCGGTTTGCTGCGATTTCTGCAGTTTCTGATCCCCGCGGTCCCTGACCGCGGGGATCAGAAACTTTAGGATTAAAAATGGTTTCCTGTATCCCTCCCCCCTGCACCCCTGAGTTGTTCGAGCACGGTGGGAGGTGCAGGGGGAGGGTTGCGGGCGGTGCGGGCGGTGCGGGAGGCGGGCGGTGCGGTAGGCGGGATCGCGATCCCCCGCCCGCCTCCCATTGCGTAATCGTTGGCGTCTAGTGGTTATACCAGGGTGTCAGCACATTGCTGGCACCCTGGTATAAACGGCTGACATCGGTGATGCGATGTCAGCCGTTTAACCCTTTCCATACATCGGTCCGTACGGACCGCTGTATGGAAAAGGTTAACAGTAAGAGGGAGCTCCCTCCCTCTCCGATCGGGGGGCTGCTGTGCCTTTGCAGTCCCCCGAATGGAGAGGGAGAGAGCTTCCAGGCAGCCCCCCCAGAGCCCCGTCCTTACCCTTCCCCGTCTGCGCAGTTCTGGCCACTACTGAGCAGACGGGGAAGGTTCCCATGGCAACAGGACGCCTTCTCAGGCGTCCTGCTGTCCATGGTTCTGAACAGATCTGTGCTGAAAGCATAGATCTGTTCAGACAAAGTGTAAGTAAAATACAGTACTGTACAATATATATTGTACTGTACTGTATTATGCAGACATCAGACCCACTGGATCTTCAAGAACCAAGTGGGTCTGGGTCAAAAAAAAGTGAAAAAAGTGAAAAATAAAGTAAAAATCAAAAAACACATTTATCACTGATTAAAAAATAAAAATAAAAATTCCCTACACATGTTTGGTATCGCCGCGTCCGTAACGACCTGATCTATAAAACGGTAATGTTACTTTACCCGAACGGTGAACGCCATAAAAATAAAAAATTAAAAACTATGATGAAATTGGAATTTTGCCCACCTTACTTCCCAAAAAAGGTAATAAAAGTGATCAAAAAAGTCGCATCTACGCCAAAATTGTAACAATCAAACCGTTATCTCATCCCGCAAAAATCATACCCTACCCATGATAATCGCCCAAAAACTGAAAAAGTTATGGCTCTTAGACTATGGAAACACTAAAACATGATTTCTTTTGTTTCAAAAATGAAATCATTGTGTAAAACTTACCTAAATAAAAAAAAGTATACATATTAGGTATCGCCGCGTCCGTATTGACCGGCTCTATAAAAATATCACATGACCTAACCCCTCAGATGACCACCGTAAAAAAATAAAAATAAAAACGGTGTAAAAAAAGCCATTTTTTGTCATCTTCCGTCACAAAAAGTGTAATAGCAAGCAATCAAAAAGTCATGTGCACCCCAAAATAGTGCCAATCAAACCGTCATCTCATCCCACAAAAAATAAGACCCTACATAAGATAATCGCCCAAAAATTTAAAAAACTATGGCTCTTAGACTATGGAGACACTAAAACATTTTTTTTGTTTTAAAAATGAAATTGTGTAAAACGTACATAAATAAAAAAAATTGTATACATATTGGGTATCACCGCGTCCGTGACAACCTGCTCTATAAAATTACCACATGATCTAACCTGTCAGATGAATGGTGTAAATAACAAAAAAAAAAACGGTGCCAAAAAAGCAATTTCTTGTTACCTTGCCGCACAAAAAGTGTAATATAGAGCAACCAAAAATCATATGTACCCTAAACTTGTACCAACAAAACTGCCACCCTATCCCGTAGTTTCTAAAATGGGGTCACTTTTTTGGAGTTTCTACTCTAGGGGTGCATCAGGGGGCTTCAAATGGGACATGGTGTCAAAAAAACCAGTCCAGCAAAATCTGCCTTCCAAAAACCGTATGGCATTCCTTTCCTTCTGCGCCCTGCCGTGTGACCGTGCAGCGGTTTACGACCACATATGGGGTGTTTCTGTAAACTACAGAATTAGGGCCATGAATAATGAGTTTTGTTTGGCTGTTAACCCTTGCTTTGTAACTGGAAAAAAAATATTAAAATGGAAAATCTGCCAAAAAAGTGAAATTTTGAAATTGTATCTCTATTTTCCATTAAATCTTGTGCAACACCTTAAAGGGTTAACAAAGTTTGTAAAATCAGTTTTGAATACCTTGAGGGGTGTAGTTTCTTAGATGGGGTCACTTTTATGGAGTTTCTACTCTAGGGGTGCATCAGGGGGCTTCAAATGGGACATGGTGTCAAAAAACCAGTCCAGCAAAACCTGCCTTCCAAAAACCAAACGGCGCACCTTTCACTCTACGCCCCGCTGTGTGGCCGTACAGTAGTTTACGGCCACATATGGCGTGTTTCTGTAAACGGCAGAGTCAGGGCAATAAAGATACAGTCTTGTTTGGCTGTTAACCCTTGCTTTGTTAGTGGAAAAAATTGGTTAAAATGGAAAATTAGGCAATAAAATGAAATTCTCAAATTTCATCCCCATTTGCCAATAACTCTTGTGCAACACCTAAAGGGTTAACAAAGTTTGTAAAATCAGTTTTGAATACCTTGAGGGGTGTAGTTTCTTAGATGGGGTCACTTTTATGGAGTTTCTACTCTAGGGGTGCATCAGGGGGCTTCAAATGGGACATGGTGTCAAAAAACCAGTCCAGCAAAACCTGCCTTCCAAAAACCAAACGGCTCACCTTTCACTCTACGCCCCGCTGTGTGGCCGTACAGTAGTTTACGGCCACATATGGCGTGTTTCTGTAAACGGCAGAGTCAGGGCAATAAAGATACAGTCTTGTTTGGCTGTTAACCCTTGCTTTGTTAGTGGAAAAAATTGGTTAAAATGGAAAATTAGGCAATAAAATGAAATTCTCAAATTTCATCCCCATTTGCCAATAACTCTTGTGCAACACCTAAAGGGTTAACAAAGTTTGTAAAATCAGTTTTGAATACCTTGAGGGGTGTAGTTTCTTAGATGGGGTCACTTTTATGGAGTTTCTACTCTAGGGGTGCATCAGGGGGCTTCAAATGGGACATGGTGTCAAAAAACCAGTCCAGCAAAACCTGCCTTCCAAAAACCAAACGGCGCACCTTTCACTCTACGCCCCGCTGTGTGGCCGTACAGTAGTTTACGGCCACATATGGCGTGTTTCTGTAAACGGCAGAGTCAGGGTAATAAAGATACAGTCTTGTTTGGCTGTTAACCCTTGCTTTGTTAGTGGAAAAAATTGGTTAAAATGGAAAATTAGGCAATAAAATGAAATTCTCAAATTTCATCCCCATTTGCCAATAACTCTTGTGCAACACCTAAAGGGTTAACAAAGTTTGTAAAATCAGTTTTGAATACCTTGAGGGGTGTAGTTTATAGAATGGGGTCATTTTTGGGTGGTTTCTATTATGTAAGCCTCGCAAAGTGACTTCAGAGCTGTAGTGGTCCCTAAAAATTGGGTTTTTGTAAATTTCTGAAAAATTTCAAGATTTGCTTCTAAACTTCTAAGCCTTGTAACATCCCCAAAAAATAAAATATCATTCCCAAAATAATTCAAACATGAAGTAGACATATGGGTAATGTAAAGTCATCACAATTTTTAAGGGTATTACTATGTATTACAGAAGTAGAGAAACTGAAACTTTGAAATTTGCTAATTTTTCCCAATTTTTGGTAAATTTGACATTTTTTTATGCAAAAAAAAATATTTTTTTTAACTTTATTTTACCAGTGTCATGAAGTACAATATGTGACGAAAAAACAATCTCAGAATGGCCTGGATAAGTCAAAGCGTTTTAAAGTTATCATCACTTAAAGTGACACTGGTCAGATTTTCAAAAAATGGCCTGGTCCTAAGGTGTAAAAAGGCTGTGTCCCTAAGGGGTTAACAGCTGGTTGGGACCTCAATGGTCCCCTACCTGTGCCCTCTGGCGACTCAATGGCCACAATGGCACCACTCTTTGAGGCATTGATGCTTCGCCAGAGGACCGGTAGGAGCCGTCAGGCGGACTACGTGGATCTCACAAGGCTCGTTTACGAGTCCTTGATGGGATTCACCAATCGAGTTGCCGCTTTGGAGGACACAGTGCGACGTCTGCAGTTGGGTCCGGTGCATCACTATTGATTATCGTTGCTCCCCATAATGGAACGATTTACGCCCGACCAGCTGTTTGAAGCCCGGAGACAGGTGGACAGTGTCTTGTGGCAAGTCCATGCCCTATCCCCCGTCCATGCCCTATTCCCCATCCATATATATGTCCACAGGGGCACACGAACAGGACCGAGGGGGACCAACCACTATTCGGCCCTCCACCACCCAACCTTCTACTCCCACATGGCCAACATATAGGCATTTGTAGCCTTTTTTTGAAAAAAGTTTATATTTATGCTATTAAAAAATAATTATATTTTAAAATAAAATATTTTTGATTTTAAAAGTTTAATTCATTTTTTTTTTAAGTGTTTCCAAAAATGTAACATCTCACATCGCTTTTGAAGCGACCTATACTTGGTTCGCTCCGCCAGCGATGGGAGATAACTTTTAGTGTATGTAAAACAGGCCTTAACAAATCTCCAATCGCCAGTGGAGCGACACAAGTATGTGTCGCTCCATTACGGTGGGGAGATTGAAAATGAGTCTCCATAACAGGCCTGACAAAATCTCCCAGCGCTAGAGGAACTACACAAGTACGTGTCGCTCCTCTAGCGTGGGGAGATTGAAAATGAGTCTTCATAACAGGCCTGACAAAATCTCCCAGCGCCAGTGGAGCAACACAAGTATGTGTCGCTCCTCTAGCGTGGGGAGATTTAACAAGAGTCTCCATAACAGGCCTGACAAAATCTCCCAGCCCCAGTGGAGTGACACAAGTATGTGTCGCTCCTCTAGCGTGGGGAGATTTAACAAGAGTCTCCATAACAGGCCTGACAAAATCTCCCAGCGCCAGTGGAGCGACACAAGTATGTGTCGCTCCTCTATCGTTGGGAGATTTAACAAGAGTCTCCATAACAGGCCTGACAAAATCTCCCAGCGCCAGTGGAGCGACACGAGTATGTGTCGCTCCTCTAGCGTGGGGAGATTGAAAATGAGTCTCCATAACAGGCCTGACAAAATCTCCCAGCGCCAGTGGAGCGACACAAGTATGTGTCGCTCCTCTAGCGTGGGGGCATAAATATGGTAAAAAAAATTACAAGTACGTTGATATTTATTGCACAAAAAAATCAAATCTACAACAATACAACACACTGTAACCACCAACAAACAGGCAAACAAACTATTAACGGTTCTTTGCTAATTAATCACAAAATGTTTATACAAATTGGTCCTGCCAGTCCACCCTTCCTGCATCAGAGCAGAAATAATCAGCAAAAAAGTCTCTCATCCGTGCAACTGCTTCACTTGACCGAGGTCCAAAACTTTGAATGCTTGCCATCTCGCTGTCCTCCGGTATCTGTTCCAAATTGAGTGGTTCTTTTTTAAGGAGGTAGTTGTGTAACACAACAGCAGACTTTACAACCTCGTCTTCCGATTCTACCTTCATATGAATGGGTTTAGTGAAAATCCTCCAGTTTGCTACCAAAATTTCAAATGTGCATTCAACCATTCTTCGAGCCCTGGTCAAGCGGTAGTTAAATGGGCTTTTTTTTTTAATCTAATCCGCGGCTTGAATACGGTTTCACAAGATTTCCACACATTTGGAAGGCCTAATCACCAACCAATACAAACGACATGGGTGGGCCATCTGTACCTGCCAGTGGTTGAGGCAGAGGAAAATCAAATTGTTATATAGACTACGACCCATATAAGAATTTTTAAAAACCATTGAATCGTTGGTGCGTCTATAGGCTCCTACGTCGACGGCAACAAAACGATATTGGGCATCTGCGATGGCCATTAGGATGGTCAAGAAATATTTATTGTAGTTGTAAAACTCTGATCCGGTTACTTGGGGCTTGATAATCCTAATATGTTTCCCATCTACCGCACCGATGCAGTTTGGAAACTGACAAATGTCCCAAAATTTTTCAGCTATTTCTGTCCAATGCTGTCGAGTTAGATGTGGGATAAATTCATCATGCAGTTGTTCCCACAAAACATGGCATGTCTCCATTACAGTTATGGAGACAGTTGATATCCTAAGGCGAAATTGAAAATGGAGTGAGCTGAAACTTTCTCCACTTGCCAGAAAACTAAAAAATATTAATATATAGGGTAAATCCTATTAAAATAATTTTTAACAAAAATAATATACAAGGTACTTCGGACGGAATTCTATGGGACCTTATTTCCATTCTTTTGTTTGGTCAAGATTTTTAATTCAGCCAAAATAATTTTTGGGAAAATGCAATGATTAAAGTTTGCTCTCCATGGCAAACAATATTGATCACAGTTATTTCAACATCGTTAATGACCGTTTTATGGATGAAAACTTTAGCATACAAGATGTAGAAGTCAAAATAATAAAGCTGAGCATCATTTGTGGCCCCAATTTAGCACTTTGTACAGTGATGCCAGAATATTTTGGTTCACAAACATTTATGGTGTCACACTAAAACTAAAATTAGCATTCGTAATTTTTTTTTTTCAAAAAAAAAAAAATAATACATTTAACAATATTTAATATATACAATGTTCTTTACCTTATGGTCAGCAATAGGTGTTCTGCTGGGAAAGTGGTGTCTTGTCTTTAAATGTGAGGTGACAAAATACTGATTGAGGCCTGCAATATTCCTGCTTCCACAAAATACTGATTAAGGAGTTTGATATACCCGATTCCACAAAATACTGATTGAGTGCTGCCATATACCTGCTTCAACAAAATACTGATTAAGGGGTTCAATATACCTGCTTCCACCAAATATTGATTGTGGCCTGCGATATACCTGTTTCCACAAAATATTGATTAAGGTGTTTGATATGCCTGCTTCCACCGAATACTGATTGAGGGCTGCGATATACCTGCTTCCACAAAATACTGATTAAGGGGCATGATATACCTGTTTCCACCAAATATTGATTGAGGTCTGAAATATACTTGCTTCCATAAAATACTGAGGGGTTTGATATACATTTTTCCACCAGCAGGTATATAGCACCCCTCAATCGGTAATTGGCAGAAAAAGGTATATAGCACCTTTCAATCAGTATTTTGGGGAATCAGGCATATCGTAGCCCTCCACCAATATTTGGTGGTAGAAGGTATATAGTAATAGCACCCTTTAACCAGTATTTTGTGGAAGAAAGTATATCGAACCCTTTAATCAGTATTTTGTGGAAGCAGGTACATCGCAGCCCTCAATCAGTATTTTCTGGAAGCAGGTATATTAAACCCCTTAATCAGTATTTTGTGAAAGCAGGTTTCTTGCAGGCCCCAATCAATATTTGGTAGAAGTCGGTATATAATTCCCCTTAATCAGTATTTTGTGGAAGCAGGCATATTGCAGCCCTCATTCAATATTTGGTGGAAACAGATATATGAAACCACTTAATCAGCATTTTGTGTATGCAGATATATCACAGGCCTCAATTAAAATTTGGTGGAAACAGGTATATCGAACCCCTTAATCAGTATTTTGTGGAAGCAGGTATATCGCAGTCCTCAATCAGTATTTGTTGGAAGCAGGTATATCAAAGACCTTAATCAGTATTTTGTGGAAGCAGGTATCTTGCAGGCCCCAATCAGTATTTGGTGAAAGCAGGTATATCAATCCCCTTAATCTGTATTTTGTGGAAGCAGGTATATCGCAGGCCCCAATCAGTATTTTGTGGAAGAAGGTATATCAAACCCCATAATCAGTATTTTGTGGAAGCAGGTATATCGCAGGCTCCAATCCATATTTGGTGGACACAGGCATATTGAATCCCTTAATCAGTATTTGGTGGAAGCAGGTATATCGCAGCCCTCAATCAGAATTTTGTGGCATCAGGTGTCTTGGAGGCCTAAATCAATATTTGGTGAAAGCAAGTATATCAATCCCATTAATCAATATTTTGTGGTAGCAGGTATATCGCAGCCCTCAATCAGTATTTTGTGGAATCAGGTATAGCAAACCCCTTAATCAGTATTTTGTGGAAGAAGGTATATAGCAGGCCTCAATCAATATTCAGTGGAAGCAGGTATATCAATCAACTTAATCAGTATTTTATCAAAGTAGGTATATCATAGCCCTCAATCAATATTTGGTGGAAAAAGGTATATAAAACCCCTTAATCAGTATTTTGTGGAAGCGAGTATGTCGTAGGCCTCAATCATTATTTGGTGAAAGCAGGTATATTGAACCCCTTAATCAGTGTTTTGTTGAAGCAGGTATATCACAGCCCTCAATCATTATTCGGTGAAAGCAGGTATATCAAACACCTTAATAAATATTTGGTGGAAGCAGGTATATCGCAGGCCTCAATCAATATTTGGTGGAAAAAGGTATATCTAACCCCTTAATCAGTATTTTGTGGAAGCAGGCATATCGCAGACCTCAATCAGTATTTTGTGGAAGCAGGTATATCAAACCCCTTAATCGGGTATTTTGTGGAAGTAGGTAAATCGCAGGCCTCAATCAATATTTGGGGGAAAAAGGTATATCAAACCCCTTTAATCAGTATTTTGAGGAAGCAGGTATATCGCAGACCTCAATTAGTATTTTGTGGAAGCAGGTATATCAAACCCATTGATCAGTATTTTGTGGAAGCAGGTATATCGCATGCCTTTAACCAATATTTGGTGAAAACAGGTATATCAAAACCTTGATCAGTATTTTGTGGAAGAAGGTATATCATAGCCCTCAATCAGTATTTTGTGAAAGTAGATAGATCAAACCCCTTAATTAGTATGTTGCGGAAGCAGGTATATTGCAGGCCTCAATCAATTTTTGTTGGAAGCAGGTATATTAATCCCCTTAATCAGTGTTTTGTGGAAGCAGGTATATCGCAGCCCTCAATCAATATTTGATGGAAACAGGTATATCAAACCCATTAATCAGTATTTTGTGGAAACAGGTATATCAAAACCCTTAATCAGTATTTTGTGGAAACAGGTATATCGAACCCCATAATCAGTATTTTGTGGAAGCAGGTATATCGTAGCCCTCAATCAATATATGTTGGACACAAGCATATCGAACCCCTTAATCAGTATTTTGTAGAAGCAGGTATATCGCAGCCCTCAATCAGAATTTTGTGGAAGCAGGTATCTTTCAGGCCTAAATCAATATTTGGTGGAAGCAGGTATATCAATCCCATTAATTAATATTTTGTGGTAGCAGGTATATCGCAGCCCTCAATCAGTTTTTTTGTGGAAGCAGGTATATCAAACCCTTTAATCAGTATTTTGTGGAAGCAAGTATATCGCAGGCCTTAATCAATATTTGATGGAAGCAGGTATATCGTACCCCTTAATCAATAGTTTGTGGAAGCAGGTACATCACAGCCCTCAATTAGTATTTGGTGGAAACAGGTATATCAAGCCCCTTAATCAATATTTTGTGGAAGCAGGTATATCGGAGGCCTCGATCAATATTTGGTAGAAGCAGGTATATTGTACACCTTAATGAGCATTTTGTGGAAGCAGGTATATCAAACTCCTTAGTCAGTATTTTGTGAAAGCAGGTATATCGCAGCCCTCAATGAGTATTTTGTGGAAGCAGGTATATCAAACTCATTAAAAAGTATTTTGGGAAGCAGGTATTTCGCAGCCCTCAATCAGTATTTTGTGGAAGCAGGTATATCGCAGCCCTCAATCAGTATTTGGTGGAAGCAGGTATATCAAGCCCTTTCATCAATATTTTGTGGAAGCAGGTATATCGCAGGCCTCAATCAATATTTGGTAGAAGCAGGTATATTGTACACCTTAATCAGCATTTTGTGGAAGCAGGTATATCAAACTCCTTAATCAGTATTTTGTGGAAGCAGGTATATCGCAGCCCTCAATGAGTATTTTGTGGAAGCGAGTATATCAAACCCCTTAAAAAGTTTTTGGAGAAGCAGGTATTTCGCAGCCCTCAATCAAAATTTGATGTAAAAAGGTATATCAAACCCCTTAATCAGTATTTTGTGGAAGCAGGTATATCAAACCCCTTGATCAGTATTTTGTGGAAGCAGGTATATCGCAGCCCTCAATCAGTATTTTGTGGAAGCAGGTATATCGCAGCCCTCAATCAATTTTTTGTGAAAGCGAGTATATCAAACCCCTTAAAACGTTTTTTGGGAAGCAGGTATTTCGCAGCCCTCAATCAAAATTTGGTGTAAAAAGGTATATCAAACCCCTTTATCAGTATTTTGTGGAAGCAGGCATATAAAACTCCTTAATCAGTATTTTGTGGAAGCAGCTATATCGCAGCCCTCAATGAGTATTTTGTGGAAGCAAGTATATCAAACCCCTTAAAAAGTTTTTGGGGAAGCAGGTATTTCGCAACCCTCAATCTAAATTTGGTGACAAAAGGTATATCAAACCCCTTAATCAGTATTTTGTGGAAGCAGGTATATCAAACCCCTTGATCAGTATTTTGTGGAAGCAGGTATATCGTAGCCCTCAATCAGTATTTTGTGGAAGCAGGTATATCGCAGCCCTCAATCAATATTTTGTGGAAGCAGGTATATCAAACCCCTTAATCAGTATTTTGTGGAAGCAGGTATCTTGCAGGCTTCAATCAATATTTGGTGAAGGCAGGTATATCAATCCCTTTAATTAGCATTTTGTGGAAGTAGGTATATCGCAGGCCTCAATCGCTATTTTGTAGAAGAAGGTATATCAAACCTCTTAATCAGTATTTTGTGGAAGCAGGTATATCGCAGGCTCCAATCAATATATGTTGGACACAGGCATATCAAACCCCTTAATCAGTATTTTGTGGAAGCAGGTATATCGCAGCCCTCAATCAGAATTTTGTGGAAGCAGGTATCTTGCAGGCCTAAATCAATATTTGGTGGAAGCAGGTATATCAATCCCATTAATCAATATTTAGTGGTAGCAGGTATATCGCAGCCCTCAATCAGTATTTTTGTGGAAGCAGGTATATCAAACCCTTTAATCAGTATTTTGTGGAAGCGAGTATATCGCAGGCCTTAATCAATATTTGATGGAAGCAGGTATATCGTACCCCTTAATCAATAGTTTGTGGAAGCAGGTATATCGCAGCCCTCAATCAGTTTTTGGTGGAAGCAGGTATATCGCAGGCCTCAATCAATATTTGGTAGAAGCAGGTATATTGTACACCTTAATCAGCATTTTGTGGAAGCAGGTATATCAAACTCCTTAATCAGTATTTTGTGGAAGCAGGCATATTGCAGCCCTCAATGAGTATTTTGTGGAAGCAGGTATATCAAACCCCTTAAAAAGTATTTTGGGAAGCAGGTATTTCGCAGCCCTCAATCAAAATTTGATGTAAAAAGGTATATCAAACCCCTTAATCAGTATTTTGTAGAAGCAGGTATATCAAACCCCTTGATCAGTATTTTGTGGAAGCAGGTATATCGCAGCCCTCAATCAGTATTTTGTGGAAGCAGGTATATCGCAGCCTTTATTCAATATTTGGTGAAAACAGATATATTAAACCCTTAATCAGTATTTTGTGGAAGAAGGTATATCGCAGCCCTCAAACAGTATTTTGTGGAAGCAGATATATCAAACTCCTTAATAGGTATTTTGTGGAAGCAGCTATATTGCAGGCCTCAATCAATATTAGGTGGAAGTAGGTATATTAATCCCCTTAATCAGTATTTTGTGGAAGCAGGTATATCGCAGCCCTCAATCAATAATTGGTGGAATCAGGTATATCAAACCCCTTAATCAGTATTTTCTGGAAGGTATATTGTAGGCCTCAATCAATATTTGTTAGAAGCAAGTATATTGAACCGCTTAATCAGTATTTTGTGTAAGTAGGTATATCGAAGCCTTCAATCAGTATTTTGTGTAAGCAGGTATATCAAACCCCTTAATCAGTATTTTGTGGAAGCAGGTATATCGCAGGCCTCAATCAATATTTGGTAGAAACAGGTATATTGAACCCCTTAATCAGTATTTTGTGGAAACAGATATATCAAACCCCTTAATCAGTATTTTGTGGAAGCAGGAATTTCGCAGCCCTCAATCAGTATTTTGTGGAAGCAGGTATATCAAATGCCTAAATCAGTATTTTGTGGAAGCATCTATCTCTCAGGCCCCAATCAATATTTGGTGAAAGCAGGTATACCAATCCCCTTAATTAGTATTTTGTGGAAGCAGGTATATCGCAGGCCTCAATCAGTATTTTGTGGAAGAAGGAATATCAAACCCCTTAATCAGTATTTTGTGGAAGCAGGTATATCGCAGGCTCCAATCAATATTCAGTGGACACAGGCATATTAAACCCCTTAATCAGTATTTTGTGGAAGCAGGTATATCGCAGCCCTTAATCAGAATTTTGTGGAAGCAGGCATTGCGCAGGCCTCAATCAATATTTGCTGGAAGCAGGTATATCTATCCCATTAATCAATATTTTGTGGTAGCAGGTATATCGCAGCCCTCAATCAATATTTGGTGGAAAAAGGTATATCAAACCCCTTAATCAGTATTTTGTGGAAGCAAGTATATCGCAGGCCTCAATCAGTATTCGGTGGAAGCAGGTATATCAAACACCTTAATCAATATTTTGTGGAATCAGGAATATCGCAGGCCACAATCAATATTTGGTGGAAGCAGGTATATTGAACCCCTTAATCAGTATTTTTCTGGAAGCAGTTATATGGCAGCACTCAATCAGTATTTTGTGGAAACAGGTATATCAAACTCATTAATCAGTAATTTGTGGAAGCAGGTATATCGCAGGCCTCAATCAATATTTGGTGGAAACAGGTATATCCAACCCCTTAATCAGTATTTTGTGGAAGCAGGCATATCGCAGACCTCATTCAGTATTTTTTGGAAGCAGGTATATCAAACCCCTTAATCAGTATTTTGTGGAAGTAGGTATATTGCAGGCCACAAACAATATTTGGTGGAAACAGGTATATCGTACAACTTAATCAGTATATTGTGTAAGCAGGTATATTGCAGGCCTCAATCAATATTTGGTGAAAACAGGTATATCGAACCCCTTAATCAGTATTTGCTGGAAGCAGGGCAGCCCTCAATCAGTATTTTGTGGAAGCAGGTATATCGCAGCCTTCAATCAATATTTGGTGAAAACAGGTATATCGAAACCTTAATCAGTATTTTGCGGAAGAAGGTATATTGTAGCCCTCATTTAGTATTTTGTAGAAGCATATATATTAAACTCCTTAATTAGTATTTTTGTGGAAGCAGGTATATCGCAGCCCTCAATCAATATTTGGTGGAAACAGGTATATCAAACCCCTTAATCAGTATTTTGTTGAAGCAGGTATATTGTAGAAGCAGGTATATCGAACCCCTTAATCAGTATTTTGTGTAAGCAGCTATATCGCAGCCCTCAATCAGTATTTTGTGTAAGCAGTTATATCAAACCCCTTAATCACTATTTTGTGGAAGCAGGTATATGACAGGCCTCAATCAATATTTGGTGGAAACAGGTATATTAAACCCCTTAATCAGTAATTTGTGGAAGCAGGTATATCAAAGCCCTCAATCAGTATTTTGTGGAAGCATATATATCAAACCCCTTAACCTGTTATGGACACAGGGCATACAGGTACGCCCTGAAGTCCTGGTACTTAAGGACACAGGGCGTACCTGTACGCTCTATGTTTTTCCGATCACCGCGGGCAGGCACCTTGAGCAGACAATCATTGAACAGGCACCTTGGTACAATGCCCAGACGGGGTCCTGTAACCCCCCCTGTGTCAGCGATCACAGCAAACCACAGGTCAATTCAGACCTGCTGTTTGCTGCGTTTCCGGGTTATTCGAGTCTCTAGCGACCCGATAACCTGGAATAGGATGGTAATCGGTGGTGTTATAATACCCCACCAATCACAGTCCTGCGATCGCTTCTGATTGGCCGGCTGGGCAGGAGGGCGGGCGCAGTGGCAATTTTGAATTGCCAGAGCTCCTCTCCGCGCTCATATAGGTCCGTGGAGCGGGAGAGAGAGGAGCTCGGCTGTACTCTTTGTTTTTTTGCGCCATCAGGCACAAATAGGTGTATTTTGTAGAGGAAGGGAGAGGTAGATTAGGCAGGGAAGGTGAGGGAGAGTTAAGAAAAAAAAAGTTTTTTTATTGCGGTCTAGCACCTGGATTGGGTGTCTTGGGTCCACAGCACTCAGCTGTGTGACCCTAGACCCCCCAGGGATGCTGCAGCTTCCCCCCCCCCCGCCCTCACACACACACACATTTTTTTGGGGTGCAAGTTTTATTTTTTTCATGCGCTGACTTTGGCCAGCATTCTTAGCGTCCGGCCACTGTTAGCGCCTCGCTGACCCCCCACTGATCAGCTTCATACCGCTGTTCAGCGCATTTGAATGTATTTATTTATTTTTTTACACTTTTGGGGATTTTCAAATTATTTTTTTTTTTTTTCTGTTAGGTGTAGAGCAAAGTACGCGAACACTGAATAAAGTTTTCCAAACACACACACGCACACACACACTCCCCTATGGCCCGCCGGACGTTCTTGGCCTAAGAGGCATACGCCCTGCGTGCCTCCGAATCCGAGAGTCCTAGTGAGGACAAGGATGACCGCACTTTCCTCTTGTCATCTGCGTCCTGCTCATCATCTAGTGATGATGATGATCCCCCAAGGCAGCAGAGATGCCGCCAGGTGGAGCAAGGGGACCTCCATGCCAGGGACCCTGTGGCCCACACTAGTATGAGCAGCTCTGGGGCTCGTACTAGTTTTCCAGCCCACCAGATAAGTCCACCTGAGCCCCCTTCCGATGAACTTGTCTGGTGTACCCCAGAGCATTTTGAGCCTGTGATTCCTGATTTTGTTGTCCAAGCAGGAATCCAGATTACCACAGTGGGCTTCACTGAATATGACTATGTTTTAGTCTTTTTTTTAGTGACCACTTTGTGAATATGATGGTGGAGCAAAGAACCTGTACTCCTAACAGTTCATTGCTCAACACCCGGGCTCCTCTTTGGCTAGGGCCGGTGGCTGGACTCCGGTCAGTGCAGCCGAGATAAGGACATTTTAGGGCTCGTGCTGCACATGGGCCTTGTGAAAAAAAACAATGTCAGGCATTACTGGGGTGGGGACGTCCTCTACCAGACACCACTTTACAGTATGGCCATGACACGTACCCGGTTTGAGGCCATCCAGAAATGCTTGCATTATGCATATAATGCAGCATGTCCCCCCCAAGGTGATCCTGCCTATGACCGCCTGTACAAAATCAGGTCGGTCATCGATCACTTCGGGGCCAAATTTTTGGAGGCCTATGTACATGGAAGGGAGGTCACGGTTGATGAGTCTCTCATTGCTTTCAAGGGGAGACTCATTTTCCGTCAGTATGTTCTCTCTATGTTCTCTCTAAGCGGACAAGGTATGGCGTGCAGCTGTACAAACTTTGTGAGAGTACCTCAGGGTACACTTACAAGTTTTGTGTGTACGAGGGGCGAGATTCCTGTATTCAACCCCCAGAATGTCTCCCCACTCTGGAAACTTGTGTGGGACCTTATGTACCCACTGCTAGTTAAAGGTTACCACCTGTACGTGGATAACTTTTATACTAGTATTCCCTTGTTCCAGTCCCTCGCCACCAGATCCACGTCCGCTTGTTGGACCGTACGGAAATATTAACGCGGCCTGCCTGCCCACGCCCTCCAGGTACCTATCCCTAGGGGTAAGACCCGTGCCCTTACCAGTGGAAACCTGTTGCTGGTCAGATATAAGGACAATAGGAAAGTCTTTGTACTGTCCACAATTCACGGTAACAGCATCACCCCTGTCCCTGTGCGAGGTACTGCGGCAATGGTCCTGTCACAACAGGTAGGTAAGCGGGGAAAACAATCAGAACAAACGACTAGGCCCAAAAGCTGGGGAGAAAAGGGTCACCTCCTAGCGATTCCTAAAAGCTTTCCCTAAACTGCTGTGCCTAAGGGTGGATATGCACATGCCCTCGTGCCTAAAACCTAAACACCCTGTGCAAACCCTAAGCAGCAGGGAAAAGGGAAGAGGCTACCTGCTTCTTTAAACCAGGAGGAAGCAAGCGGCTCCCTAGAGGCCTAGATAAGACACACAAAGGGAAATTAAGGAGAGGACTTATTTTGAGCAGACGATCCACCACGAATCAAGACCTCCCAGGAAAGAACTATAACCCGCACAGGCAAAAGGGGGAAGGTGCAATAAATAGCCTCACTAACAATGAAACCCAGTATACCTGAGGGAAGGTGGATCCAGCTCAAACCCAAATCAAAACAAACCAAGAAGTCAGACATGCGCAGCCAGTCTGACAGATCTCCGAACATTCACAGGGCAAGGCGTGACAGGTCCTCAAGCCCGATTGTATCGTCGAATACAATCGGTATATGGGAGGAGTTGATCTCTCTGATCAAGTCCTCAAGCCATATAATGCCATGCGCAAAACCCGGGCATGGTACAAAAAAGTTGCGGTTTACTTGGTATAGGTTGCCTTGTACAACTCTTCTGTGCTGTCACGGAGCGCTGGCAACACAGGGTAATTCCTCCAGTTCTATGAGGCAGTCCTCAAGGCCCTGATATTTTCTGACCGGTAAAGAGCAGGCCAGAGTACTAGGTGTTGTTCGAAATTCTGAAATTTTATCTCCATTTGCCATTAACTCTTGTGGAACACCTAAAGGGTTAACGACCCTTTAGGTGGGGGTCACTTTTATGGAGTTTCTACTCTAGGGGTGCATCAGGGGGGCTTCAAATGGGACATGGTGTAAATAAACCAGTCCAGCAAAATCTGCCTTCCAAAGATCACACGGCGCTCCTTTCCTTCTATGCCCTACCGTGTGCCCGTACAGTAGCTTACGACCACATATGGGGTGTTTCTGAAAACTACAGAATGAGGGCAATAAATATTGAGTTTTCTTTGGCTGTTAACCCTTGCTTTGTTACTGGAAAAAAATTGATGAAATTAAAAATTTGCCAAAAAATTTAAATTCTGAAATTTCATCCCCATTTGCCAATAACTCTTGTGGAACACCTAAAGGGTTAACAAAGTTTGTAAAATCAGTTTTGAATACCTTGAGGGGTGTAGCTTCTTAGATGGGGTCACTTTTATGGAGTTTCTACTCTAGGGGTGCATCAGGGGGGCTTCAAATGGGACATGGTGTAAATAAACCAGTCCAGCAAAATCTGCCTTCCAAAAACCACACGGCGCTCCTTTCCCTCTACGCCCTACCGTGTGCCCATACAGTAGCTTACGACCACATATGGGGTGTTTCCGAAAATGACAGAATGAGGGCAATAAATATTGAGTTTTCTTTGGCTGTTAACCCTTGCTTTGTTACTGGTAAAAATGGATTAAAATGGAAAATTTGCCAAAAAATCTAAATTCTGAAATGTTATCTCCATTTGCCATTAACTCTTGTGGAACACCATATATAGAATTACTGTCCCTCAGTATTAAAGGGCTGTCTAATATATTGCTGCGTGCATCTTGTTCAACTGCTGCGACATTCATAGTTAATCCGTTACATTACTGTTACAGTTACTGCACACTATGGAATCCGTTACGTTACTGGTACAGTTACTGTACACTATGGCCAAAAGACAGTTGCCTGGGCCCTCTAAAGGAACCACTGCATCTCCCACCAGCCCACACCCCCTCTCCAGCAGTCAGAACTCGTCAACATCAGCAGAAGGAAACTTTTGTTCCTTTCCATTGACTTCAATGTAGTCTATTGTTCCTGATGCCCTTTTTCTCCTTCTCCTCGTTACTTGTTTCGACAGTAGTCGATCATAGAGGTGATTGCAAAAAGACGACAGTATGCGCGCACTCGTCCAACGGTGCAGAAGCTGAATGTGCACCTGGCCAAGTTACTGGTACTACAGTCCCTCCCTTTCCATGTAGTTGATTATGTTAGCAGTAGGTAGTAGAGTATGGAAATCATTCTTTTTTTATGCACCCCTTAGGGGTCTTGTGTCACTCCGGGAATGCCCCGTTAAGTTATTCTTTCCTCTTTTATCATTAGTTTGCAGACATAATGAAAGTGAAGGCTGTAGAAAAGCTGTTGAATATTTTTTTACTTATTAAAGCAGATGCAAGCACTATATATGGACTAAGTCCTCACCCTGATATGATAATGTCTGAGACACTTAGTCGATATATTTTGATCAAAACACATCTAAGCCCGCCACCAAGCGTCAAGGTGGTCTCAGGTCAGGCGGGTCCTACGCTAAACCTACCTAAGCCGTTGGGCTTTTATGTTCAGGAGCGCAGACCCCGCACATATGGTGTGCTGCTCCTAGTAACCTCCATGTGCATCAAGCAACCAATGGGAGGAGGAGCAAGCACAGCCATATGTACCACCTAATTAAGGCGCTCATTGGATAGAGGAGGGGGGCAAAAGTGCAGAGGAATGCTACTCCCAAGATACTAGGTGCGCATTCACACTTGAAGGTGCCACTCCCTCAAGCAAACACTACATAAACAAAAAAATCACAGAAAAAACTAAGATAAAAACATCCTGCACGATATGATACAAATTTGCGGATGTCCCTGGCCATATTATTGAAGAAAACCACAGAAACAAGATAATAATGCACTTATTAAAGCAGATGCAAGCACTATATATGGACTAAGTCCTCACCCTGATATGATAATGTCTGAGACACTTAGTCGATATATTTTGATCAAAACACATCTAAGCCCGCCACCAAGCGTCAAGGTGGTCTCAGGTCAGGCGGGTCCTACGCTAAACCTACCTAAGCCGTTGGGCTTCTATGTTCAGGAGCGCAGACCCCGCACATATGGTGTGCTGCTCCTAGTAACCTCCATGTGCATCAAGCAACCAATGGGAGGAGGAGCAAGCACAGCCATATGTACCACCTAATTAAGGCGCTCATTGGATAGAGGAGGGGGGCAAAAGTGCAGAGGAATGCTACTCCCAAGATACTAGGTGCGCATTCACACTTGAAGGTGCCACTCCCTCAAGCAAACACTACATAAACAAAAAAATCACAGAAAAAACTAAGATAAAAACATCCTGCACGATATGATACAAATTTGCGGATGTCCCTGGCCATATTATTGAAGAAAACCACAGAAACAAGATAATAATGCACTTATTAAAGCAGATGCAAGCACTATATATGGACTAAGTCCTCACCCTGATATGATAATGTCTGAGACACTTAGTCGATATATTTTGATCAAAACACATCTAAGCCCGCCACCAAGCGTCAAGGTGGTCTCAGGTCAGGCGGGTCCTACGCTAAACCTACCTAAGCCGTTGGGCTTCTATGTTCAGGAGCGCAGACCCCGCACATATGGTGTGCTGCTCCTAGTAACCTCCATGTGCATCAAGCAACCAATGGGAGGAGGAGCAAGCACAGCCATATGTACCACCTAATTAAGGCGCTCATTGGATAGAGGAGGGGGGCAAAAGTGCAGAGGAATGCTACTCCCAAGATACTAGGTGCGCATTCACACTTGAAGGTGCCACTCCCTCAAGCAAACACTACATAAACAAAAAAATCACAGAAAAAACTAAGATAAAAACATCCTGCACGATATGATACAAATTTGCGGATGTCCCTGGCCATATTATTGAAGAAAACCACAGAAACAAGATAATAATGCACTTATTAAAGCAGATGCAAGCACTATATATGGACTAAGTCCTCACCCTGATATGATAATGTCTGAGACACTTAGTCGATATATTTTGATCAAAACACATCTAAGCCCGCCACCAAGCGTCAAGGTGGTCTCAGGTCAGGCGGGTCCTACGCTAAACCTACCTAAGCCGTTGGGCTTCTATGTTCAGGAGCGCAGACCCCGCACATATGGTGTGCTGCTCCTAGTAACCTCCATGTGCATCAAGCAACCAATGGGAGGAGGAGCAAGCACAGCCATATGTACCACCTAATTAAGGCGCTCATTGGATAGAGGAGGGGGGCAAAAGTGCAGAGGAATGCTACTCCCAAGATACTAGGTGCGCATTCACACTTGAAGGTGCCACTCCCTCAAGCAAACACTACATAAACAAAAAAATCACAGAAAAAACTAAGATAAAAACATCCTGCACGATATGATACAAATTTGCGGATGTCCCTGGCCATATTATTGAAGAAAACCACAGAAACAAGATAATAATGCACTTATTAAAGCAGATGCAAGCACTATATATGGACTAAGTCCTCACCCTGATATGATAATGTCTGAGACACTTAGTCGATATATTTTGATCAAAACACATCTAAGCCCGCCACCAAGCGTCAAGGTGGTCTCAGGTCAGGCGGGTCCTACGCTAAACCTACCTAAGCCGTTGGGCTTCTATGTTCAGGAGCGCAGACCCCGCACATATGGTGTGCTGCTCCTAGTAACCTCCATGTGCATCAAGCAACCAATGGGAGGAGGAGCAAGCACAGCCATATGTACCACCTAATTAAGGCGCTCATTGGATAGAGGAGGGGGGCAAAAGTGCAGAGGAATGCTACTCCCAAGATACTAGGTGCGCATTCACACTTGAAGGTGCCACTCCCTCAAGCAAACACTACATAAACAAAAAAATCACAGAAAAAACTAAGATAAAAACATCCTGCACGATATGATACAAATTTGCGGATGTCCCTGGCCATATTATTGAAGAAAACCACAGAAACAAGATAATAATGCACTTATTAAAGCAGATGCAAGCACTATATATGGACTAAGTCCTCACCCTGATATGATAATGTCTGAGACACTTAGTCGATATATTTTGATCAAAACACATCTAAGCCCGCCACCAAGCGTCAAGGTGGTCTCAGGTCAGGCGGGTCCTACGCTAAACCTACCTAAGCCGTTGGGCTTCTATGTTCAGGAGCGCAGACCCCGCACATATGGTGTGCTGCTCCTAGTAACCTCCATGTGCATCAAGCAACCAATGGGAGGAGGAGCAAGCACAGCCATATGTACCACCTAATTAAGGCGCTCATTGGATAGAGGAGGGGGGCAAAAGTGCAGAGGAATGCTACTCCCAAGATACTAGGTGCGCATTCACACTTGAAGGTGCCACTCCCTCAAGCAAACACTACATAAACAAAAAAATCACAGAAAAAACTAAGATAAAAACATCCTGCACGATATGATACAAATTTGCGGATGTCCCTGGCCATATTATTGAAGAAAACCACAGAAACAAGATAATAATGCACTTATTAAAGCAGATGCAAGCACTATATATGGACTAAGTCCTCACCCTGATATGATAATGTCTGAGACACTTAGTCGATATATTTTGATCAAAACACATCTAAGCCCGCCACCAAGCGTCAAGGTGGTCTCAGGTCAGGCGGGTCCTACGCTAAACCTACCTAAGCCGTTGGGCTTCTATGTTCAGGAGCGCAGACCCCGCACATATGGTGTGCTGCTCCTAGTAACCTCCATGTGCATCAAGCAACCAATGGGAGGAGGAGCAAGCACAGCCATATGTACCACCTAATTAAGGCGCTCATTGGATAGAGGAGGGGGGCAAAAGTGCAGAGGAATGCTACTCCCAAGATACTAGGTGCGCATTCACACTTGAAGGTGCCACTCCCTCAAGCAAACACTACATAAACAAAAAAATCACAGAAAAAACTAAGATAAAAACATCCTGCACGATATGATACAAATTTGCGGATGTCCCTGGCCATATTATTGAAGAAAACCACAGAAACAAGATAATAATGCACTTATTAAAGCAGATGCAAGCACTATATATGGACTAAGTCCTCACCCTGATATGATAATGTCTGAGACACTTAGTCGATATATTTTGATCAAAACACATCTAAGCCCGCCACCAAGCGTCAAGGTGGTCTCAGGTCAGGCGGGTCCTACGCTAAACCTACCTAAGCCGTTGGGCTTCTATGTTCAGGAGCGCAGACCCCGCACATATGGTGTGCTGCTCCTAGTAACCTCCATGTGCATCAAGCAACCAATGGGAGGAGGAGCAAGCACAGCCATATGTACCACCTAATTAAGGCGCTCATTGGATAGAGGAGGGGGGCAAAAGTGCAGAGGAATGCTACTCCCAAGATACTAGGTGCGCATTCACACTTGAAGGTGCCACTCCCTCAAGCAAACACTACATAAACAAAAAAATCACAGAAAAAACTAAGATAAAAACATCCTGCACGATATGATACAAATTTGCGGATGTCCCTGGCCATATTATTGAAGAAAACCACAGAAACAAGATAATAATGCACTTATTAAAGCAGATGCAAGCACTATATATGGACTAAGTCCTCACCCTGATATGATAATGTCTGAGACACTTAGTCGATATATTTTGATCAAAACACATCTAAGCCCGCCACCAAGCGTCAAGGTGGTCTCAGGTCAGGCGGGTCCTACGCTAAACCTACCTAAGCCGTTGGGCTTCTATGTTCAGGAGCGCAATTTGTATCATATCGTGCAGGATGTTTTTATCTTAGTTTTTTCTGTGATTTTTTTGTTTATGTAGTGTTTGCTTGAGGGAGTGGCACCTTCAAGTGTGAATGCGCACCTAGTATCTTGGGAGTAGCATTCCTCTGCACTTTTGCCCCCCTCCTCTATCCAATGAGCGCCTTAATTAGGTGGTACATATGGCTGTGCTTGCTCCTCCTCCCATTGGTTGCTTGATGCACATGGAGGTTACTAGGAGCAGCACACCATATGTGCGGGGTCTGCGCTCCTGAACATAGAAGCCCAACGGCTTAGGTAGGTTTAGCGTAGGACCCGCCTGACCTGAGACCACCTTGACGCTTGGTGGCGGGCTTAGATGTGTTTTGATCAAAATATATCGACTAAGTGTCTCAGACATTATCATATCAGGGTGAGGACTTAGTCCATATATAGTGCTTGCATCTGCTTTAATAAGTGCATTATTATCTTGTTTCTGTGGTTTTCTTCAATAATATGGCCAGGGACATCCGCAAATTTGTATCATATCGTGCAGGATGTTTTTATCTTAGTTTTTTCTGTGATTTTTTTGTTTATGTAGTGTTTGCTTGAGGGAGTGGCACCTTCAAGTGTGAATGCGCACCTAGTATCTTGGGAGTAGCATTCCTCTGCACTTTTGCCCCCCTCCTCTATCCAATGAGCGCCTTAATTAGGTGGTACATATGGCTGTGCTTGCTCCTCCTCCCATTGGTTGCTTGATGCACATGGAGGTTACTAGGAGCAGCACACCATATGTGCGGGGTCTGCGCTCCTGAACATAGAAGCCCAACGGCTTAGGTAGGTTTAGCGTAGGACCCGCCTGACCTGAGACCACCTTGACGCTTGGTGGCGGGCTTAGATGTGTTTTGATCAAAATATATCGACTAAGTGTCTCAGACATTATCATATCAGGGTGAGGACTTAGTCCATATATAGTGCTTGCATCTGCTTTAATAAGTGCATTATTATCTTGTTTCTGTGGTTTTCTTCAATAATATGGCCAGGGACATCCGCAAATTTGTATCATATCGTGCAGGATGTTTTTATCTTAGTTTTTTCTGTGATTTTTTTGTTTATGTAGTGTTTGCTTGAGGGAGTGGCACCTTCAAGTGTGAATGCGCACCTAGTATCTTGGGAGTAGCATTCCTCTGCACTTTTGCCCCCCTCCTCTATCCAATGAGCGCCTTAATTAGGTGGTACATATGGCTGTGCTTGCTCCTCCTCCCATTGGTTGCTTGATGCACATGGAGGTTACTAGGAGCAGCACACCATATGTGCGGGGTCTGCGCTCCTGAACATAGAAGCCCAACGGCTTAGGTAGGTTTAGCGTAGGACCCGCCTGACCTGAGACCACCTTGACGCTTGGTGGCGGGCTTAGATGTGTTTTGATCAAAATATATCGACTAAGTGTCTCAGACATTATCATATCAGGGTGAGGACTTAGTCCATATATAGTGCTTGCATCTGCTTTAATAAGTGCATTATTATCTTGTTTCTGTGGTTTTCTTCAATAATATGGCCAGGGACATCCGCAAATTTGTATCATATCGTGCAGGATGTTTTTATCTTAGTTTTTTCTGTGATTTTTTTGTTTATGTAGTGTTTGCTTGAGGGAGTGGCACCTTCAAGTGTGAATGCGCACCTAGTATCTTGGGAGTAGCATTCCTCTGCACTTTTGCCCCCCTCCTCTATCCAATGAGCGCCTTAATTAGGTGGTACATATGGCTGTGCTTGCTCCTCCTCCCATTGGTTGCTTGATGCACATGGAGGTTACTAGGAGCAGCACACCATATGTGCGGGGTCTGCGCTCCTGAACATAGAAGCCCAACGGCTTAGGTAGGTTTAGCGTAGGACCCGCCTGACCTGAGACCACCTTGACGCTTGGTGGCGGGCTTAGATGTGTTTTGATCAAAATATATCGACTAAGTGTCTCAGACATTATCATATCAGGGTGAGGACTTAGTCCATATATAGTGCTTGCATCTGCTTTAATAAGTGCATTATTATCTTGTTTCTGTGGTTTTCTTCAATAATATGGCCAGGGACATCCGCAAATTTGTATCATATCGTGCAGGATGTTTTTATCTTAGTTTTTTCTGTGATTTTTTTGTTTATGTAGTGTTTGCTTGAGGGAGTGGCACCTTCAAGTGTGAATGCGCACCTAGTATCTTGGGAGTAGCATTCCTCTGCACTTTTGCCCCCCTCCTCTATCCAATGAGCGCCTTAATTAGGTGGTACATATGGCTGTGCTTGCTCCTCCTCCCATTGGTTGCTTGATGCACATGGAGGTTACTAGGAGCAGCACACCATATGTGCGGGGTCTGCGCTCCTGAACATAGAAGCCCAACGGCTTAGGTAGGTTTAGCGTAGGACCCGCCTGACCTGAGACCACCTTGACGCTTGGTGGCGGGCTTAGATGTGTTTTGATCAAAATATATCGACTAAGTGTCTCAGACATTATCATATCAGGGTGAGGACTTAGTCCATATATAGTGCTTGCATCTGCTTTAATAAGTGCATTATTATCTTGTTTCTGTGGTTTTCTTCAATAATATGGCCAGGGACATCCGCAAATTTGTATCATATCGTGCAGGATGTTTTTATCTTAGTTTTTTCTGTGATTTTTTTGTTTATGTAGTGTTTGCTTGAGGGAGTGGCACCTTCAAGTGTGAATGCGCACCTAGTATCTTGGGAGTAGCATTCCTCTGCACTTTTGCCCCCCTCCTCTATCCAATGAGCGCCTTAATTAGGTGGTACATATGGCTGTGCTTGCTCCTCCTCCCATTGGTTGCTTGATGCACATGGAGGTTACTAGGAGCAGCACACCATATGTGCGGGGTCTGCGCTCCTGAACATAGAAGCCCAACGGCTTAGGTAGGTTTAGCGTAGGACCCGCCTGACCTGAGACCACCTTGACGCTTGGTGGCGGGCTTAGATGTGTTTTGATCAAAATATATCGACTAAGTGTCTCAGACATTATCATATCAGGGTGAGGACTTAGTCCATATATAGTGCTTGCATCTGCTTTAATAAGTGCATTATTATCTTGTTTCTGTGGTTTTCTTCAATAATATGGCCAGGGACATCCGCAAATTTGTATCATATCGTGCAGGATGTTTTTATCTTAGTTTTTTCTGTGATTTTTTTGAATATTTTTTTAGCCTAAAATGAATTAAATTGCAATGATAAAAAATTGTGGCTCAATTCTTATCAAACTGATAAGAATTAGGCTTAAATGAGTGTTTAATAGCTGTCAGGAGTTCAGAGATAAGGGTCACACATCGAGCCATTAGAGCAGCTCCCTGCAAATTCACTGCAAAGCAGAATGGTCTGCAGACTGTTAGTGAAGGCCATAGAGCAAAAACTATTGATTATTATTTTTTTTATTAAAGAGGTTTTCTCATCTCAGACAATGGGGCATGCGCGGCACGCTACCATTCACTTCTATGGGAGAGGCGGGGATTAGCGCTTGGTGGTGGATGGACCCCGGGAAATATGGGGTCCTCCAGCCACAGTGCTTCCCGCTCCATTCTCGATATAGGTGCAGGTCCCAGCGGTGGGACCCGCACCTATTAGACAATGGGGGCATATCCTAGCGATATGCCCCCATTGTCTAAGATGGGAATACCGCTTTAATTGAAAAAAATATATATTTTTAGCCCAAAATGAGTAAAAAACAATGATAAATTTGCATCCAAAAGTGACGATAACACAAAAATGTGATTTCAACAATAGGTCATTTTCTGATGACACATTCCCTTTAATTCTAGCACAGGTATATAAGTTTAGAGAGAACAATCAGTAGCAGCAGGATTATAGACAGTGAACCAACTAATCTGGCATAGCCTGCCAGGAACAGGTTGACCCCAACAGAGAGGCTACAGATTATCCATGTATTGTATTTTCATTGTATGTTTGCAAATGGATATAGAAAGCGAGGACAGGAACACTTTAACTAGGTGCATCATCCCCTGATTACAGAGCAGTTCCTGCTATTATGTTCACCACATACCTACAGCATAATGAGTTACACCCAATGTAGAGTATGGTCTGTGGTCATAACTTGGCTCTCAC
Organism: Bufo gargarizans; assembly: GCF_014858855.1. Taxonomy (NCBI): domain Eukaryota; kingdom Metazoa; phylum Chordata; class Amphibia; order Anura; family Bufonidae; genus Bufo; species Bufo gargarizans. The sequence goes on along the minus strand of NC_058083.1, from coordinate 496,272,209 downwards.
ATTCAGCAAGACAAATATTTATGGTGCTTTTTATTGCAACATTAGTAATAATACTAAAATGACCTAAAAAGGGGTCTTATTTGCTACTGTATTTATGACCACCACCATGACCATATTGGTGCTTCAGAACTAAGGAAAATACATCGGACGCGATTTTCATGAAATGCTCTTCTACATGTCCAATGCAGTCGAGTGCTGGTAGCCTCTTACATAGAAACGACCAGTTGAGCCACTCTTAACACCAGTTCCCAAGTGGCAGTTCTGACCTTTGTACCTTACACACTTACAACCCTGAAAATGCAGACAATGATGTCACAACACATAGAAGATAAACACTATGAAGTTAAAGCACATATTAAAAAAACCTCACTGAAGTCACAGTACAGGGATAACAAACACAGTGATAACAAACACAGTGATGTCACAGTACAGGGATAACAAACACAGTGATGTCACAGTACAGGGATAACAAACACAGTGATGTCACAGTACAGGGATAATAAATACAGTGATGTCACAGTACAGGGATAATACATACAGTGATGTCACAGTACAGGGATAACAAACACAGTGATGTCACAGTACAGGGATAACAAACACAGTGATGTCACAGTACAGGGATAACAAACACAGTGATGTCACAGTACAGGGATAACAAACACAGTGATGTCACAGTACAGGGATAATAAAAAACACAGTGATGTCACAGTATAGGGATAATAAGCACAGTGATGTCACAGTACAGGGATAATAAACACAGTGATGTCACAGTACAGGGATAATAAACACAGTGATGTCACAGTACAGGGATAATACACACAGTGATGTCACAGTACAGGGATAACAAACACGGTGATGTCACAGTACTGGGATAATAAACACAGTGATATCACAGCACATGGATAATAAACAGTGATGTCACTGTACAGAGATAATAAACACAGTGATGTCACGGTACAGAGATAATAAACACAGTACAGGGATAATAAACACAGTGATGTCACAGTACAGGCATAACAAACACAGTGATGTCATAGTACAAGGATAATGTACACTGTGATGTCACAGTACAGGGATAATAAACACAGTGATGTCACAGTACAGGGATAATAAACACACCGAAGTCACAGTATAAGGATAATAAACACACCGAAGTCACAGTACAGGGATAAAAATAACACAGTGATGTCACAGTACAGGCATAACAAACACAGTGATGTCATAGTACGGGGATAATAAACACAGTGATGTCACAGTACAGGCATACCAAACACAGTGATGTCACAGTACAGAGATAACAAACACAGTGATGTCACAATACAGAGATAATACACACAGTTATGTCACAGTACAGAGATAATAAACAGTGATGTCAATAGTACAGGCATAATGCAGTGTCCCACTCGTTATCGTGGGGACCACAAACTAGTTTGTGTTTTATTGTCATATATTATGCCTGTATGCTGTACTTCATCTCATGTCATATTCTCCAATGTCACTCTGTGATTCTATGTGTAAGATCCTTTATAAAGGCCTAGTTAGTGTGCACTACACTAGTCTCTCCACTAGATGGGGCAGTGTTACAGTGTATATATAGCTTAGCTCAGGCCTAGTTAGATCTCTTCTTTTCCTGAAGACTAGTCAGTGAGCAGCCATGATGCAGCAGCCTGCTGGAGGGAGGCCTCCTGCCTCTCTGCTCTCTCCCTGTTGGCTCCACAGTCCAGGGTTAAAGCCTACAAGATTCAGCCTAGAGATGAGAAATCTACTTCTATAGCTCGCTCCCCCAGGGTGACCAGTGACAAGCTGCAGACAGCAAGTATTAAAGGGGACTAGTATATTTTATTCAAGTCAAAGGATAGCAAACGGCCGTACTCAAAGGCTTCCCAGGCACCTTTGCAATTAGGTGTAGGACACAGCTTCCGGCATCCACACCTCCACTTTAACTCCTGAGGACAGTTAGACCAGCTGCCAGAAAAGCACTGGAAATAGAGGTTCAAGGATTCTGAAAATCACCTTTAATTCAGGTTAGAATAAGGCGAGAGTTTATACCAGCCTAAGACTTTTATACTTAAAAAGCCTAGTCTGAAGCAGTAACTTTTATATATATAAAAGACAAAGAGCCTGTTTTATCTGAGGACTTACAATATCCTACCCTCGTATGCATGACTGTATTTCATATCTGGATGTACTAGAGACTGTTTAATACTTGGATGTTACCGTTATCAGGAGCAACATTCAGTAAAAGTTATAATTTGGATTGCACCATCCTTGTCTCAGTCTCCAATTCCTCAGTTAACACTACAGTAAATGGTTGTACCACCACAAAAGGTACTGGCGTAATGACTACAAGGGACCTTGCCATAGGCACATTAATAAAGACCATCAAGGGCACCTCAAACCACCATCTAGCCGGTGTCCCTTACACCAGAGTGTGCCCCAGAGAATTCCTGTGCTGTTCTCCTCATCACTTGTGCAGGCCTGCCCAGGGACGACGTAACGGTGAGTAACCAGAACTGTATTTACCTCGGCCCACCTAATGCAAATACCGTGACATCACATATAATTCCCCTGTTGGTCTGGCATACTGCAATAACAAACACAGTGATGTCACAGTACAGGGATAATTAGCACGGTGATGTCACAGTACAGGGATAATAAGCACAGTGATGTCACAGTACAGAGATAATAAGCACAGTGATGTCACAGTATAGGGATAATAAGCACAGTGATGTCACAGTACAGGGATAATAAACACAGTGATGTCACAGTACAGGGATAATAAACACAGTGATGTCACAGTACAGGGATAATAAGCACAGTGATGTCACAGTACAGGGATAATAAACACAGTGATGTCACAGTACAGGGATAATAAGCACAGTGATGTCACAGTACAGGGATAATAAACACAATGATGTCACAGTACAGGGATAATAAGTACAGTGATGTCACAGTACAGGGATAATAAACACAGTGATGTCACAGTACAGGGATAATAAGCACAGTGATGTCACAGTACAGAGATAATAAACACAGTGATGTCACAGTACAGGGATAATAAGCACAGTGATGTCACAGTACAGGGATAATAAACACAGTGATGTCACAGTACAGGGATAATAAGCACAGTGATGTCACAGTACAGGGATAATAAACACAATGATGTCACAGTACAGGGATAATAAGCACAGTGATGTCACAGTACAGGGATAATAAACACAGTGATGTCACAGTACAGGGATAATAAGCACAGTGATGTCACAGTACAGGGATAATAAGCACGGTGATGTCACAGTACAGGGATAATAAGCACGGTGATGTCACAGTACAGGGATAATAAGCACGGTGATGTCACAGTACAGGGATAATAAGCACGGTGATGTCACAGTACAGGGATAATAAGCACGGTGATGTTACAGAACAGGGATAATAAACACAGGGATGTCACAGTACAGGGATAATAAACACAGTGATGTCACAGTACAGGGATAATACACACAGTGATGTCTCAGTGGAGGGAAAATAAGCAAAGTGATGTCACAGTAGAAGGATTATAAACACGGTGATATCAGAGCACAGGGATAATAAACACAGTGATGCCACAGTACAGGGATAATAAGCACCGTGATGTCACAGTACAGGGATAATAAGCACAGTGATGTCACAGTACAGGGATAATAAGAACGGTGATGTTACAGAACAGGGATAATAAATAGTGTTGAGTGAATCGAAGCATCAAAGTAAAATTTGATCCGACGTTTAGGAAAAATGTGATTTGCAATGAATCCGAATTTCCTTGCGCTTTGTGGTAACATAATTGTGGAATATTGGATAGGGAGAGTGCAGGGACAGTGCAGGGAGAGTATAGGGAGACTGCATGGACAGTGTAGGGACTGTAATCTGAAGCTGAAGGGATCCACAGGAGACAGCTCAGTATGCATCAATCCCTGTGTAGGGCACAGAGCTATCTAATTGAACAGTGTCCTCCTTGTTTAATCGATAAACAATTCTATTAAGCCTTTATTCTCAAATTGGGGTGAATAAGCTGTCTAATACTACAGTTATTGGGATGTCCACCTGCCTGTCACAGAAACTGCTTTACTACCAGAAAGGACTAGCTATGCATGTTGCTGCAATGCACAGTGATGTACACGGAGATGTGCTCTCTCTGCAGGTCGGAATATAGCTGATTTAACGTGCTTCGTGATTAATTAATTTGGAACAAAGCAATTATTTTTTTTAAGTCAACAAAGCGTTTAAATCACATTTTTCGAAAACTTTGCTCAACTCTAATAATAAACACAGTGATGTCACAGTACAAGGAAATTAAACACAGTGATGTCACAGTACAGGGATAATAAACACAGTGATGTCACAGTACAGGGATAATAAACACAGTGATGTCACAGTACAGAGATAATAAACACAGTGATGTCACAGTACAGGGATAATAAAAAACACAGTGATGTCACAGTACAGGGATAATAAACACAGTGATGTCACAGTACAGAGATAATAAACACAGTGATGTCACAGTACAGGGATAATAAACACAGTGATGTCACAGTACAGGATAAACACAATGAGTCACAGTACAGGGATAATAAACACAGTGATGTCACAGTACAGGGATAATAAACACAGTGATGTCACAGTACAGGGATAGCAAACACAGTGATATCACAGTACAAGGATATTTAACAATGGTGTCACAGTAGAGGGATAGCAAACAGAGCTATTCCCTCATGCGCCACTTTAACTTTAGGTCCTTAACCCTGCTTTCACACCTGAGCGTTTATCAAACGCGCGTTTTACGCACGTTTTTGTCGCGCGTTTTTGGTAATAGTAAACGCGCGTTTGACGCGCGTTTGTGTGATTGACTGCAGTGTCCTATGGCCACAAACGCGCGTCAAAACGCCCCAAAGGAGCTCAAGTACTTGATTATGCGTCGGGCGTTTTACAGCGCGATCGTACGCGCTGTAAAACGCCCAGGTGAGAACCATTCCCATAGGGAAGCATTGGTTTCATGTGTTGAGCGTTTTACAGCGCGTTTGAACGCGCTGTAAAACGCTCAGGTGTGAACTTAGGGTAACAACTCTAGGTATGAAGCAACCTCTGGACCCAAATAATTGTAAAAATGCAGATTAAGCTAATAGGCCTCCTAAGAGAAAAACTTCTGTGCTTATATCCCCATGATGAAACTTTCATCCTATGTAATTGTTGTCGTGGGGACACAGACTTGATGAGAAATACAGTATTTAGACCCCTTTTTTCATGTTTTAAAGCATACTAGATGTGTAGTAATATAGGCATCTGACTATATTATATATATAGGCATCTGTATATATGTCAGTTGTGTATGAGACATCTTCACCCTGTATAATTTCAAACCTGTAGTGCCATGATACTGTATCACCCACTCTCAGCCATGATTGAGAAAATCCTAATGTATGTTATTTTACATTTTTCCCTGTGTTTCCATGTCTTTAACACATCAAATTGATTGAGCATTTTACATCATGAAATGTGAGTTTAAACAGAAATTTTCTTATTCATCATTAGACAAATCAAACCGTGTTATTTGATGTCCTGGAATAAATAGAACATAATCATACTTTATGATAACAGAAAATGTGAGGGACTTTTACACACAGTTGGTAACTTACCTGTAAACAGTGAATATAACATGTGTTATCGGGAACAATATGCCGTGAATATTTTTGTCCCACAATTAAGCGACATGTGGTTGACAAGCCGTGGGTCCTTCCGTAAGTGCCACCTATGTAACTCGCCATTAGTTTGTCAATCTTTAGTACCTGAGCATGTGGTCACATGTAATTCGTACACGCAGCGTGCAGCTTGTAACGCCGGTGTCTTGAGAAAGGTATAAATATGACATTTCAAAAGGTTTTTTTAAGTCAGTGTTTCACAGCTGGGGATCTCTGTTAAAAGATGGCATGAGAGTAAAGTTCTGCAATATAACTTTTAAATTTCTTTTAAACAATTTTTGAAATTCCTATCATGAGAAGAAATTGCCATTTTTGCAGCTGCTTATTTTATATTCAATTATCCGTCCATTACATATATGGCAGATTCTGTAAGGAAGGAAATGACTGGTCTTAATTAGCATTTGAAGAGAAGCATAAAGATGTGAAATTTGGTCAGGCAGCCGATATAATGTCCCAGTAGGGGTCCTGTATGAAAGAGAAGGCTGGGGGGGGGGGGGGGGGGGGAAGTGGTAATGGACCATATTTCTATTGTCTAAGTCACATTGGGGCTCACAGTCTAAATTCCAAATCAAAGGGGTTGTCCCATGAAAATTTTTATATATTTTTCAAACCAGCACCTAGATCTTAATACTTTTATAATTTCATATGATAAAAAAATGTTGTATAGCTACTGAGTTATTCACTGAACTCTATCTGTATAGCGCCACCTGCTGTTTGCTCTTTTTCTAATTTCTCTGTCCTGCTCACTGAGATGGAAGCACACGCTCAGTTCCATCCCTCAACTGCCTTCCACTGCAGCAGACAGGACACATCCCTGAGAAAGGACATGTCTCCTGAGCTTGAAAAAAATCTAGCAGAACAATTGAAGCAATATATTATGAGATCTCTGGGTCCATGTGAGCTACAGGGCTGCTTTTAAGTTTGTTAGAAAGAGATTACAATGTACTGTATGATATCATGTTTTCATTTTTACATTAATCATGGGATAACCCTTTTAACCTATATTGGTATGTTTTGGGAGTGTGTCAGAACACCAAGAAACCTGGATGAGACCCACACAAACACATGGAGAGCATACTAACTCCATTCAGATAAGGTCCTTGGTTAGATCTGAACCCAGAGCTGACAGAGCTAACCGCTGAGCCACCACGCTTCTCTTCTATGTTCTCATGGCGTGGAACTTAGCACATTTCAAAAGTAGATTTACGAAGATTGATCTTTAAGGCTTATTGATGATATAGGGGTTGGGCCCCAATAATTATTTTCTCTGGTGAACCCAAGGAACCTCATTCTGACCCTGCAACTGATCCTGCTAAAAAGGCCGGTTAGGCTGAATTTTGTCAGATGTGTATTGATTGTCTTAAGGATGGTCATACACATTAGATGGCTCTTTGCTGAATGCTCATTCAGCCAACAGTTTTTTCTTCCAATCATCCATACACATGCACGCTTGACTCGACCAAGCATGCATGTGTTCTCAATAGGAAGAGAGTAAGCTGCTGACAGATACCTCTGATCTACCTTAAATGGGTCTTCCTATATCCACATTTGTGGCATATCACTAGAACATGCCACAAATGTCAGATAAGTATGGGTCTCACCTCTGGGATACTCTCGTATCTCCAGAAGGGAACCCCCGAAGTGAATAAAAGCACATCACACAGAATTCCAAAAGCAGAGAATGGAGAGCAAGCCGCGCAAGGACACCCACCTCTCCATTCGCATGAGCTAGGACTCGGCTATCTTCGAAACTCCCACTATGGTTAATGGAGGGTGCCTGCACTTGCTGCGCTTTCTCCACTTTGGGGGCCCCATTATGGAGATAGGAGGGGGTCCCAGATGTGGGGCTGACACTTATATCTCATTTGTGGTATTTCCTAGCGATATGCTGCAAATGTTGACATGGGAAAACCCCATATACAAAAGGATAGGGCATGATGAAATCAGACTGAATGATCCTTCTGTCTGCTACCATACGCATTAGATGATAGACTGTCCCCTCAAGACTGGCCCCCAACACTCATCTATAGCTTTAACTTTCATTTCCATGAGGGTTTATGAAATCCAACCACATAATTATTGCATGGAATGGACCACAAATGGTCTGTTGAGAGTTGAAGACATGCTTAATCTAGTCATTAGATAAGTCTCAGTGTGGTGGTGGCCTCACATACATTGGTGTCTTGTTTAGTTGAGTGACCTTACATCATAGCATGTTAAGCTCCCATTCACCTGAATAGGTGTCTCATGAAATTTGGGACAAACAGGAGAACTGATTAACAGAAATAAAAGGGTTTAAGCTGCTTCTGAATGGTAGTAGACGCTAACTAACCTCTCCATTGAGCGTCAATATAATTCTGCCAACCTTAGATTTCCCCCTAGGGCTATCTATTCAACTGCTTGCAAAACAGTTTGCATTATTAGTTTGGTAATTAGTGCTGCAACACAATGAAGATCTTAGCTTCATGATGTGTTTCACAATCCAGTCCCCTGAGGTCGCACACCAGGTGTCCACAACATAGTCCTATTTTGTCGACATTATAGGGTGGTGTTTGTAGGGGCTGAATGTGGACTTGCAGCATACCAGCACCCGCTTGCACTAGAGGATAGGAGACATCGGCAGGCACCTGTAGTACAGTCTTCTGCGTATATACAACTTCACAAGTGGATTATTTACTCTCCCCACTCCAGTATTGATTGATCGCCCTTCCAAACACAGTGCAGAAGCAATCATTGTGCATCACCATAGCTACTCTTCTTTGGAGGGTTCCACGCAGCCACGTACTGCAAATACAATTCACTTGTTGTCCTACTATGTGAAAGGTGTTATTGGGCTCATAACACAGGGTCAGTTTCAGGGCAATTGCCCATTTTCTAAGGAGCACTTAAGGATGGGAACACCAGGCGCAAAACACAATTATGCAATAGTATGTTACTATGCCATACATGTCTGATAGATGGGGGTCCCATCTCTGGGACTTGTAGCTATCATCAAAGTAGGGGTCCTCTCCCATATACAGCCGGAGAATGAATGGAGAAGTAGTTGTATTTCTTATTATTTTTTTCTATGGGTGCTTGCCATAAGTGAATGGAGAGATGGACACACATGTCTGACCACCTACCTGCCTGGATATGACTGCTAGTGGCTACCTAACTAAATGGGACATGGGTCAAGGGACCCTGATCCTGAAGATAGGCGTGGGTCCCAGGAACGTAGCCTGTGGATATGCTATAGATATCTAAGATAGGAATATCTTTTTAAAGAAGTATTGTTTGGTTATGTATATGATTTTGAGATCAGGGGATCCCCTTTCTTGAGTGAGATGCAGGTCCCAGACAAATGTTTAAGATTGGAATACCTCTGGAAGGGAATATTGTTTGGATACTGCATATTATTTTGTGGTTAAGGTACCCCTGTGGATCACAGCCAAATGGCTCTGATGGGAATACTTCTTTAAAGGTGATATCCTATAATTAATAAAAAAAATCAGACATCATATGGTACATGGACATCTCTTTCTAACAAAGCTAGAACCAAACCTGTACCTCACATGGATCCAGAGATCTCCTCAGTCATTGATCAAATTGCTCTTCTAGGTTTTTTTCAAGCTGCCAACTCAGGGGCTGTGTCCTTTCTCAGCAGCATGTGCTTTCTCAGGGGCATGTCCTTTCTCCCACATCTCTCTCCCTGTAACTGTCACAGCTTCTAACAGTAGATACGTCTGGTGGCAGTAAAAAAATGGAACAGAGCATGTGCGACCACCTCCGCAAGGTGGACAGAGTAACGATATACAACTAAATTAAAACTACATTTTTAATTACATGCAATAAAAAAAAAATTCAAATCCAGGTACTGGCTTGGAAAATGTATAATATTTTTTATGTGAAAACCCATGGTATTGGTATGGATACTGCATATTATTTTGGTTACTATGTGGTGGTGTTATTTAGGTTGAATATGGAAGTATTCATAAGTGGTCAGAAGGCAGGAAGACAGCCTAAATGGCAAAGAGAAGGATTACCAGGGTGCAATTTAATATACAACTAGCACATCTGCTCATTGAAAAAGCTGGGTCATTTGGATGTTTTAAACGACGGAATTGTCTCTCAGATTTTCCATACACTTGAATGGCAAATGGGCCATGCAATACACCCCCCACGCCGATATGATTGCTTAGGGTATGACTTGCGTCCATTAATAATGCAGACTGACTAAACAGTGTGGTTCTTATTCGTTTAATTTGGACCCGCTGCAGCCTGTACGACTTGTGGTCGTACCCTTAAAGAGGTGTTTCAGTTATTTCTTTAGACAATAGGATGTCAAACCTTTTTCTAATTTACATCTATTTAAAATTTAGCTATTAGTCCTGAAAAATACAGTTAACTGGCCAGGTAATAGTAGTGTATTGTGGAGCAGAACATATAAACTATATATGGTACCACTAGTGGTGGCAGTGTAGACGCAGATCTGGGTGTGCTGTTTTTTTTTTTTTTTTAATTAAGCTTTGTTAACAACATGACAACATCACTTAGAGACAGGCAGCCATGTTACAAATCAATGCAGACAGGCACATAATAATGTAGTTACTGTAATATCCACAATAAATATTTCTATTTACTTATGACATGGAAGTGTCCTGCCCCAGTACATGTATGTCATGTAACATTGCTTACTGAATGTCAGGGTGTAAAGAGAGTCACATAACTGATGCCATGTTCCAGTTAGGTCATGGGTGCATTACATAGGACTGATAAGTCTATACCATTCTTCTGCCTGATATAAGAAAGGTATGTATGCAGAATTTTTATATGCATGTATATTAAAAAATTGTATGATTTCCTATTATATAAACAAATAAATAAAAAAACAAAAAACAAAAAAACTAAACAAATACCCCTTTAAATAGATAGATTTGCCATTCAGGATGCTTGAAAAGCTCGATAGCAGCACAGCTGTCATTAAGAACTAAGAAGTGCAACTGACTGCTTTTATACAGCGTATCTATCTACAGCGAGATTCCTGTTATGCCTATGGTGCTGGATTAAAGGAATTTTACATTTACCATTGCAATGATACATACAGTTTGCAATTATTTGCAGGTTCTGATCACACTAATGATTGCCTTATGACAGTAAACGGCTAATAATAGTTTTGTCATCTCTCTGGCCACTCGCCATGTGGGTTAGGGCTATTTCAGTTAAAAGAATGACATTTTGGTATTTGTTTTCTTAGGATTTCCTCCTTTCTAATGAGCAAGGTCACTCAGAGGTTGGGTTAATCCGAGGTAGCACTTGTTCTGTTCCATATTGTTTTATAACCTGAGGTTAACACAACTCAATACATATTTTAAGTAAGAAAAAAAACAAAACACGATGGTAGTTGAACGCCGAAGGCGCGCTCTTCTAGTCTGGGGAGCTGAGCTTCAATAGACTCTTACTTCTGGTATGAAAAGAGCCTTCAAGCCACACAGTTGGTGAGGAGATAAACGTGAATAGAAATATGTAGGAAATACATGAGCAGATAGGCTTGGGATCCCAGCAGGGTTACATATTGATGATAAGGGATGAATATACATAACAGCGGGTTGGGAGATATTCAGCTGAAATAACCGTGTTTTGTCCATCAGTTTATTCCGCAGCAAGGTTCTGTTGTAAGGAAGAACAGAACAATCTCAGTGGTTTCCTACAATCATTTATAGGATTTTTTCTATTAACGTGTTAAACAACAAGACTTTCTTTTTTTTACTATCCTGAATCCCAGTGTCCTCAAAAAGTGCCACTATTTTATTTTGTATTTATCTACCGACTGTTACTTTAATAAATTGCCCCAGAGAAAGCTGTAGGTCATGATTCCTAAATACCAACACCTACTCTTGAATGAGTTGCTTGTACATTGGCTATGCCTCCAAAATACCCACCACCAGCCTTGAATCATACATAAGTAGGGCACATGAGCTTTCCTGAAAGACATGGACTGTTACATCTTTAATTATGGCATAAAATCTAAAGAACCAAACCACCCTCCACCCTTCAGTAGCCCACAGCATCTTACTACTGACACAATACCATCCAGCATCCTTCAACAGACCCTCTGCACCATTCAACAGAACCCAACACATCCCCGACACCCTTAAGCAGAACACCTTTCAATGAACCTAACCGAAACTCAGCACGCTTTAACAATCCATGTCGCTCTTCAGTACCCCCCTGAACCTTTCAACCAACCCCAGTGCACAGACCCCCTGCACCTTCAATAGACCCAACATTCCCCATCACACAGACCCACTGCACCCTTCAACAGACCTAAGACACCCTAGCACTCAGACCATCTGCACCTTTCAACCAACCCTGCTACACAAACCCCCTGTACCCTTCAATAGACCCAACAGACCCAGCAAAATTTAGCAGCCAACAGCACCCTTCAACAAATCCCCTTCACCCTCCAAACAGGCCCCAGCACCCTTTAGTCATCCATGGACCACCCTGTAACACTTCAACAGACCCTAGCACACAGCCCTACTGCGCCATTCAACAGACCCAACAGAACTCAGCACCCTTTAACAGTCCATGGCACTCAACAGACCCAATAGACCCCAGCACACAGATCCACCTGCACCCTTCAGTAGTCCCAGCAGACCCTAACACCCTTCAGCAGCCTGCAGCACTCTTCAATGGATCTAGCACCTTTCAACAGACCTCTGAACCCTTCAGAATCTAGAACCTGCAGACCTCATGAGACTCCAGCACACTGATCACACACAGTGATTCACCTGCAAAACTAAAATTCTGTACTGGCAACCTAAGGGCCTATTTACGGGACAGCAATGCAGAGGGCAATGATCCGGCATGAACTGTTTATTCAAGATAATTTCCCACTGCATTTAGATGCAGCAATCATCTCCTTTGTAAGGGGGTTAATGATCACTCATGTGATTGTTTGTTCCCATACATTGTTTGTCAGCAATATATCTCTGTTTATACAGAGTAATATAAGGATGATTTTAGGAGCTGCATTAACCATTGGGTTACCCAACAAACTAATACCTCTGTAGTTACATGATGCCTGGTGTATGGAAGCTTCTCCCAGATCCGTATACAAAGATCCCATTTTTGAGTCTACATTGACTCCTACAGGAAAATAATTGACTTCCATTTAGCAATGACGAAGCATGTCATGACTTTTTCATATTGCAGGACCTACTTAATATAAGTATAACCTCCATGTAAAAATAAAATTTTACTTGGAAGCAAAAAAGTCTCCATAGGATAATGTCAGAGCCATTTCACAGATCTGTGCCTCATGGAACCGGTTTGGAGCCACAATACAACCGTGTGCCAGAAACGCACTTGTCCTGATAACCTAAGACTAACATACGGGGATTTCATGAGAAAAGAATGTAAACATGATTTAGACATATTAATAATAGTTATTATTATAGGCATGTTTTATTAATGAATCACCCTAGAGTAGCCCAGAGGTAGGTAGGTAGGTAGGTAGGTTGGTTAAGCAGTGAACGAAACACAACGTACAGAAACTAAACAGATAAGGGAATTAATTTAGGATTAAGTGCAGAAAGGTGTGAAAAGGTGTATGGGACAAGATCGACCAGATTCTGAAGATACTTAACCAATGTTTAAGTCACTTAGCATCACATTACATCATGTGTCATTTACTAAGCTAAATGACACTGCGACGAGGAAGCTTAGAGTGATTTAACATAACAGTAAGATTATCAGACGATAATGTAAATGAGGCGGCATGCTATACAAACAATGCCATATGTTATAGTCACACATTGTTCGGTATGCTTAGGCAGAGGTAAAAGATAAGCACCCTTAATTACCTTTACAGACAGGTAATCTATCTATCTATCTATCTATTATCTATCTATCAATCTCATATCTATCTATCTATCTATCTTCTATCTATTTATTATCTATCTATTATCTGTCTGTATATCTACATATCTATCTATCTATCATCTATTTATTATCTATCTATCATCTATTATCTATTATTTGTCTGTATATCTATCATCTACAGTATTTATCTATTTATTATCTATCGAATCTATTATTTATCTATCTATTATCTATCTGTCTATTATCTATCTATTATGTATTTATTATCTATCTATTATCTGTCTGTATAGCTATCTATCTATCTATCTATCTATCATCTACAGTATTTATCTATCTATTTATTATCTATTATCTATATCTGTCTATTATCTATCGAATCTATTATTTATCTATTGTCTATCATATATTATCTATCTATCGATCTATCTATCTATATATATCTAATCTATTATCTATCTATTGTCTATTATTTATCTATCTATCGATTATCTATATCTATCTATATATCTAATCTATTATGAATCTCCTTTCTATCCGTCTATCTAGCTATCTATCTATCTACCTACCTAGCTTGAGAAAGACCGCAACAAGTGGTTGAAACGTCACTGCTAATGACATTGGGTGAATAAACCGCACGTTTTCCTTTGAAACCCTTGGTTTGCTGCTGGCCTTCTTTCATCTCTACTGAATGGGACCGTGGTGCTGGTCCACGCCGGCCTGATTTGCACCTGAATACGATAGTGTGCTGCATCCTCACTTTCCACGTTTATCTACCTACCTATCTATGAATTTATCGGTTATCTAGTGATCAATTTATTATCTATCTATCTTTCCCAGAGGTGAGACCCGCAGCCATCTAACATTGGCGGTATATCCTAATGATATGCCACCAATGTCTCAGATGAGACAACCCCTTGAATTAATATATCTGGGAAATATCTACACCGCACTGTTCTTACAATGAGTTATCCCAATATTGTGGTATGTACAACACTAATGGCATGATATAAACATATAATAAACATATAATTATTATACTTGCCAGGCATAAGCAAATCGACCTTCGGATCATAGATCCGAAGTTGATTCGTTCAAATACTTCGTTTTTAATGCTGCTTCCGTATTTAAATGTATTGGCTCCGTGGAGCCAAAGTTCATTCTGCCCGAAGTTGCGCGAGACATCGTTGAATTCCTACTGCATTCATATCTGCGTATTGAGAAACAATTTAAACTAGCAATCCGAACTGGGCTTTGGTACTGGCTGATATCTCGGTACCAAAGCCCAGTTCAGATTCCTATTTTAATTTTTTTTCAATACGCAGATATGAATGCAGTAGGAATTGACCGAAGTCTTGCGCGACTTCTGGCGAAAATAACTTTGGCTCCACTGAGCCAATACATTTCAGGCGATATTGAATTCTGTTATAGGTTCCGTTATAACAAAGCTATAACAGAATATAACGGAATTCTAGGATGGAATGCAGAATGTAAACCTTTAAGAGGCATTCCGTTTTGCTCTGTCCTAATGCATGTCCATGGAGGTACATACCAGTTCCGTTTATCTCCATTATACATGATGGAAAAAATAATTTTCCATCATGTATAACGGAACCGTTATGTGTCTGCATAGACATGTATTTGGACGGAGCAAAACGGAATGTCTGTTAAAGGCTTCCGTTTTGCATTCCGTCCTAGAATTCCATTATATTCTGTTATAGCTCTGTTATAACGGAACCTAGAACGGAATTCAATAACGCCGATGTGAACAGCATTAAAATCGAAGTATATGACTTGATCTTGGATCTATGATCCGAAGGTTGATTTGCTGAAGCCTAATATATGCTAATACTTCCATTCTCATACATGGACTGATGTAGGGATATTGTATCATTGTCAGACGTAAAAAGCTCGGAAACAGTAGCTGCCGTTCGTATTTCACAAATACGTTACCTCCTGAATAATCCATCGAACCATTTAGAATATAGAGCAGACAAAGCTACAATACAAATCACCGCCATTATACGTTTTAGATCTGTTATTTACCAGATGGACCGGTATTGACACTGACTTGTGACGCCCCCATTCAAGGCTGAGCGGACTACCACTAATGTGTCAATAGACAAACCTCCTCATTGTCCACAGGAGAATTATCTCTGGATAAACACAAATTTGTTGAGCACAATTGCACAGCGGCGTGGCCGTCAGCCATAGCAACCGAGTGTGTGCTATGCCCTCACCTATCGGCTAATTACTCCAACCTGCCCAGCGCACGTATAGGATGAATACCCTACGGTAAATAAAATCATTAGTTATAGGCCGCCCGGCCATGCTCTTTCTCCTTTTCATCTGTAGGCAGAAAACATTTGCATCTTAATAAGTTACGTGAAACCTCTATTATGCTTCCTTTTCATGCTTAAAACGTATAGAAAATTAGCAAGCTTCAGAGGTCAAAGGTTAAATGCGTAATTATATAAATGCCGGTTACTTATAAGGTTACCCTGAGACACAGATAAATGCATGTCATATAATTCAGTTATTGGGCGTGTGTTGACTTGATTAGTATTTGCTAATATTACATACACTTATTACAGTACATAAATGGTGCATAACAATTCTGGAGCATCTGCTTTAATTTATTATTCAGCATTAATTTATTATTCCTAATAGAAGTTATGAATGAATTGTTAGCAGTATGCAGTGAAGCTCTTGATAGGTGTTACCAGTTGGGCGCATGTCTCTGACGCTAGCAACACTGATTGGATAGTGCCAGACTGTGCAGGGACACATCCCCTACTGGTAACACCCATCTGGACCTTCATTGCAAATTGCTAGTAATTTTTTCATAACTTCTAGGAGGAATACTAAAGGAATGGCGCAACATAGATTCTTAAGAATAGATGCTCCAGAATTGTTATTACATGGGAAATGCATGTAGTTAGTAAACCAGACATGTCAGGAGAGGGGACAGGTCCTTTTTAATATTTAGCATTTTTTGAGTGATGGGCACCATATCATAAAGTATGGCTATGTTCTACATCAGGGATGGCCAACCTGAGGCTCTCCAGCTGTTGCTAAACTACTACTACCAGCAGTGGCGTTGCGAGGGGGGTGCGGGGGGTGTGGGCCGCACCGGGTGACACCAGTCTGATGGGGTGTCACCCACGGCCGCCGGAGTTCTCCTTGACTGATCCGAGCCGTTTTGAAACGGCTCAGCTCAGTCACACAGACAATGCAGAGACGCTGGCAGCAGGGAGCCTGAGGGAGGGATGGGGAGGAGCGTAATATGAGCTTAGAGTGGAAGCTGGCTTCTGCCAGCCCCACCCCTCCCCGCCCACCAACCAATCACCGACCAGAACTGAGGGGGCGGGGCAAGCACAGTAGCAGCTCTGAGTCGTCTGAGTCACACAGGGGAGTCTAAGAATAGAAAGGAATCGAATGAGTCACAAGTTAAAAGAATCTAAAGATCCGACTTAGTTTGTGACTCATTTGATTCTTTGAGTTAAAAGAGCAGTGAGTCAGAGTGTAGAGCAGTGAGTCAGAGTGTAGAGCAGTGAGTCAGAGTGTAGAGCAGTGAGTCAGAGTGTAGAGCAGTGAGTCAGAGTGTAGAGCAGTGAGTCAGAGTGTAGAGCAGTGAGTCAGAGTGTAGAGCAGTGAGTCAGAGTGTAGAGCAGTGAGTCAGAGTGTAGAGCAGTGAGTCAGAGTGTAGAGCAGTGAGTCAGAGTGTAGAGCAGTGAGTCAGAGTGTAGAGCAGTGAGTCAGAGTGTAGAGCAGGTTACACTGAGGCTGAGGCTGCCTGGCTGCTTTTGTTGCAGCAGTGATAAGATTAACCCTAAGTTCACACCTGAGCGTTTTACAGCGCGTTCCTACGCGCTGTAAAACGCTCAACAAGGAGAAACCAATGATTCCCTGTGGGAATGGTTCTCATCTGGGCGTTTTACAGCACGTACGATCGCGCTGTAAAACGCCCGACGATCAAACAAGTTCTTGAGCTTTTTTGGGGCGTTTTGTCGCGCGTTCCCGTACATAGAGATATTCGGGAACGCGCGACAATGTGTGTTCGCTTGTCTCTGTATGCGCGATTGTAAATGCCCGTACAATCGCGCATACAGAGCGCTCGTTTCAGAACGCTCAGGTCTGAACCCAGGGTCAGGGATAGGAGCAGAGAGATAAGAGAAGTGACAGATGACACAGAGTTTAGATTCCAGGTTGAATTAACCCTTTAGGATCAAATTGGCTGTCAAAAGAGATGTCACCGTTCATGTGGGAGACGGAGTGTGTTATATCTTTATCTTACTCTATATTGAGCCCGTGAGCCATGTGCATGAGGATGAGGGATGGCTACTGCTCGTCCCCCTACAGAATCATGGTTTCTGGGCAGCAGATGACTGTGAAGACCACGCGATCTGTTGCTCAGAAGCCATGAGATTGTAAGGCTACTTTCACACTAGCGGCATGACGGATCCAACAGGCTGTTCACCCTGTCGGATACGTCCTGCCGTTATTTCGCCGGACCACCGTTCCGTCCCCATTGACTATAATGGGGACGGGGGTGGAGCTCCGGCGCAGCACGGCAGTGCATGGCGAAAGGCCGCCGGACTAAAAGTCCTGCATGTCCAACTTTTTAGTCCGGCGGCCTCTCACCGCAAACTGCCATACTGCGCCGGAGCTCCACCCCCGTCCCCATTATAGTCAATGGGATCCGGGGACGGAGCGGTGGCAGGACGGATCCGACAGGGTGACAATCTCTCTTCAGGTTTATTAGAAAATCGTGCACAAATTGCACACTAGTTATTTTCCTGAGTGATGACTGTGGGGACTATTTTATTATCAGCCAGTGACTGTGTTACTGTAATACTGTTATCAATTCAGCACATAGCTTTCCCTGTGCATTCACATTTCACTTCACTTGGTACATTGTACTAATGTCAGTGTCAGACTGTTGTCACTGTGGGTAACATTGCACATTGTACACCACAGTGACAGCTTCTGACTCCTGAGTCCTCCTGTCCGGCGTCAGCCTCAGCTTCCCTTCACTATCCCTATAATCAATCACTCTTCCTGATCCTGACTCATTACTAATTAGAGAGCTGAAGAGCCGACTGCACTGAGTCAGCAGCAAGTGAATCGAATGTATAGCATCTGCGCATGCGCACCGGCACCTAGAGTCTTCGATTCACTTGCGAGTCAACTCAGCTCAGCAGTCAGTGACTCAGCAAGTGAACCGAAGATCCGACTCATGAATCAGTTCATTTGAATGAGCTGATTCAAATGAACCGATTCACCTAAAAGATCCGAACTTCCCATCACTACTCCTTACTCAGTAGCAAGGATGTCGGTCCGGCCGTCACGTGGAGAAGGGGGTGTGACTACCTGGTGAGTAGCGCTGCCGCGGCTGCACTGCAGGAGCAGCCTGCAGGCCCAGGACTGGAGTCTGGAGCTAATGGATTGGGTGGTGACTCACTCACACAGCCAGCCAGACCTGCCATTGCCGCGCCTGAGGGAGGAGGAGGTGTGGTAGGTAACGCAGAGAGCGCATATTGACTTTATATTTAGATTTATTTAATACCCCATTATAGTATTTATTATATTTAGGGGGGGGGGGGGGTTGGGGCCTCCAGGTCCAGCCATCGTAAAGCTTGAACAGAAGGTGGAAATGCACTTTAATGCTCCATGACTCATGGAGCATTAAAGTGCATTTCCTGGAAATGCCGCAAACTACATAATGGAGGGCAGTGTGGGGGCAAATTACTTAGTGGGGGGCAAATTACATAATTGAGGGCAGTGTGGGGGGGCATATTACTTAAAGGGGTTCTCCACTTTGTTTTAACTGATGATCTATCCTCTGGATAGATCATCAGCATCTGATCAGCGGGGGTCCGACACCCGGGACCCCCGCCGATCAGCAGTTTGAGAAGGCAGCAGCGCCGCTGGCTCAGTGACGTCACGACTAGTATCAAATGGCCTGGGCGCGTCTAAGCTCCATTCAAGTAAACAGAGCTTAGCCCCTCCCACGCTAGTTGATACTAGTCGTGACGTCACTGGGCCAGCGGTAAACAGTGAGAAGGCCGCAGCGCTGCTGGAGCGCCGCTGCCTTCTCAAACAGCTGATTGGCGGGGATCCCGCGTGTCGGACCCCTGCTGATCAGATGCTGATGATCTATCCAGAGGATAGATCATCAGTTAAAACAAAGTTCAGAACCCCTTTAATGTGGGGCAGTGTGGGGGGGGCATATTACTTAATGTGGGGCAGTGTGGGGGGCATATTACTTAATGTGGGGCAGTGTGGGGGGGCATATTACTTAATGTGGGGCAGTGTGGGGGGCATATTACTTAATGTGGGGCAGTGTGGGGGGCATATTACTTAATGTGGGGCAGTGTGGGGGCATATTACTTAATGTGGGGCAGTGTGGGGGGTATATTACTTAATGTGGGGCAGTGTGGGGGGCATATTACTTAATGTGGGGCAGTGTGGGGGGCATATTACTTAATGTGGGGCAGTGTGGGGGCATATTACTTAATGTGGGGCAGTGTGGGGGGCATATTTTTATATGTGGGGCAGTGTAGGGAGGCATATTACTTAATGTGGGGCAGTGTGGGGGGCATATTTTTATATGTGGGGCAGTGTGGGGGCATATTACTTAATGTGGGGCAGTGTGGGGGGCATATTACTTAATGTGGGGCAGTGTGGGGGGCATATTACTTAATGTGGGGCAGTGTGGGGGCATATTACTTAATGTGGGGCAGTGTGGGGGGCATATTTTTATATGTGGGGCAGTGTAGGGAGGCATATTACTTAATGTGGGGCAGTGTAGGGGGGCATATTACTTAATGTGGGGCAGTGTGGGGGCATATTACTTAATGTGGGGCAGTGTGGGGGGCATATTACTTAATGTGGGGCAGTGTGGGGGCATATTACTTAATGTGGGGCAGTGTGGGGGCATATTACTTAATGTGGGGCAGTGTGGGGGGCATATTTTTTAATGTGGGGCAGTGTAGGGAGGCATATTACTTAATGTGGGGCAGTGTAGGGGGGCATATTACTTAATGTGGGGCAGTGTGGGGGGCATATTACTTAATGTGGGGCAGTGTAGGGGGGCATATTACTTAATGTGGGGCAGTGTAGGGGGGCATATTATATAATGTGGGGCAATGTGGGGGGGCATATTCCGATCCCCCCCAAAAAAATTCCCTCCCCTGTTGCCAATCTGTCTGCCTAGCCCCCCCCCCCCCACGTCAGCGGTTTGTTTACTATCCAAACCCCCCCCCCCCCCGAGTTACCGCTTGCGGCGGCAGGGCGGAGCTTGATGGACGTCCCATACGTGACTCGTCCCAGGGGGGGTGACACCATTTTCTACCGCACCGGGTGACACCAGCCCTAGCAACGCCACTGACTACCAGCATGCCCAGACTGATTACAGCTATCAGCCTACAGCAGGGCATGGTGGGAGTTGTAGCTGGAGAGCCGCAGGTAGGCCATCCCTGTTCTGCAGCATATAAAAGGCACAATCTACTTATATAATTTAGTCATTATTTGTATGGCATTGATGCCTAGTCCTGGGTCATGAATCTGTATGGTCTATGGCTTCCTAGTCTGCATGTGGCTAAGATAGAGATATTACAAATTCAGCCCCATATTGGATTTGATTAGTGTTTGATGTTAGTGATTGAATTTCAGTAAATTATAAGCAGTGATTGATTTGCCAACTGTAGTCGATGCAGTGACTAGCTGGTAGGTATGGTCATCTGGCATTTACAGTGATGTCCAAATTACTGTTGTTGTTCTGTATATTTTTCACTATTTATCAGGATTGTGATATTTTTCTAAAGGGTTTGCTGCTTTGGACAATCTCTACTTCTTACAATGGTTCCTTGATAATACCCCCCACTGGGATCCCCCAGCAATTAGTTGATATCTGTGGGAAAACTTGGCAGTACAGTCCCTGACAAAAGTCTTGTCGCTTCTCTATTTTGTAGAAACTCCTGCTATTAACCTGACTTTTAATTAATCAATTGGTGTTAGAAATAGCTAATATGAAAAGCTAAAGCCCTCCCAAATGATGTTTAATGCACTGAAATAAATTAGTTTCACTGAAAAAAGATTTATCATTTAATCAAGACAGAAAGGTCAAATTTTGGCAGGACAAAAGTTTTGTCGCCTATACAGAAATTGAACAACGTTACTGCAAATCCAAAAATATGTCAGCAAATTAAGTAGTGGTGCTGTGAGATCAAAATTTTATATCTTGCATGACTTCCATGAGCTTGAAGGACAGCATCCATGCGGTTTGGCAAGGATTCATGCAATTTATTGATGAAGTAATCAGGAATAGCAAAGAAAACAGTCTTGCATGCCTCCCAGAGTTCATCAATATTCTTTGGTTTCGTCTTCCATGCTTCCTCTTTCATCCGACACCACATATGCTCAATGATGTTCATGTCTGGTGACTGGGCTGGCCAATTCTAGAGCATCTTGATCTTCTTCGCCTTAAGGAACTTTGATGTGGAGATGGAAGTATGAGATGGAGCACCATCCTGCTGCAGAATTTTGCCTTTTTTATGGTTGGGAATATAAGAGGTAGCTAAGATTACTTGGTATTTTAGACTATTGATGTTGCCTTCCACCCTGCAGATCCCTCGCACACCCCCATACTGGATGTAACTCCAGACCATGATTTTGCCTCCACCAAACTTCACTGTTTTCTGGGTAAATCTCGGCTCCATGCGGGTTCCAGTAGGCCCAGCGGGTTCGACTGTGGTGTAATTCAACAGAAGATTCATCTGAAAAATCCACCTTCTGACACTTTTCCAGCGTCCATCCTTTTAGTAGGCTGTGGGCCTTGGCAAATGCCACACGGTTTTTCAATTGTCTTTTGGTTAGTGCTGGCTTATGGGCACTAATTCGACCATGGAGACCATTTCGAGACAGAATCCGACAAACTGTTCTGGTTGACACAGGGACTTCAGGTGACCAGGTCTCGTGGAGCTTTGCTGCAGTGGAAAATGGGCTGGCCTTGGATTTTCGCGCCAACAAACGGTCCTCTCGAGCAGTTGTCTTGCGGGGTCGGCCTGACCTGGCCTTGTCCAATACGTCTCCAGTCTCTTAAAATCTTTTTTATCCTCTGAACTTGACGCTGAGACACATTGAAGGTGTCTGCCACATCAGCAGTGGATCTGGTCTTCAGCCTCTTGATAATCAACACTTTAGTCTCCGGGTGAATCTTAGGCATGTTTGCAGAGGTCTAGTTGCAGTTGATGTGAAGGTCTAGTGTACTGGGGTTCTTTTTATACACACCTGAGACCTAATTGATCACAGGTGAAGCTCATATGACAAGGAGACAACACTTATGTCTTGGCAAAAATTGACTCAATGGGCTTTACCAAGCTGTGAATATTAGAATACTTTTTGTCAGTTTCGTTTTGCACTGAAACATTATTACAAAAGCTGTTGGGATTAAAATGACCTATTTCTTGTAACAAAATCTTAGAAATATTAGAAATATATTTTAGCGGCACTTCAGGTCAATTTGTACACAAGCGACAAGACTTTTGTCAGGGACTGTAGGTGTTCAGTTTGCCTGCAGTGCCTCCACAGGAGTAATGAAGTATTACACATTGTCTATTCAAATCATGTACTGCAGGACAGGACAGGTCCTCCAGAGCAAGAGACACTCTTTGTAATCGCTCTGTACTCTGGGCAAGAGATGAGGACCTTGAAATGAGAACTCCCCTCTGTTGCCAAAATTCCTATAGTGAGTGTATCAAAATGGGTTTTCTAAACTGGACAACACCTTTAAACTGGCTTTACAATAGTGTTGGTTTAAAGAGAGTCTGTCACCAGCATTTCACTTTTTTCACCCTTCCCACAGCTCCCTAGCATGCTTACAGTTAATAAAAACGTTACCTCTAGCATCAATCCTAGACTTATAGAACCATCAAAAACGATCTTTATAAGATATGCAAATGAGGGCTCGCAAGTGCCCAGGGGCAGCGTTACTTTCTTAGGTGCCCTGCTTGCTCAGCCTTTTCATTGCGTCCCCCCGCCCCTTCCTACCCTCTGCCCGCCCATCCTTTCCCTCTGACCGCCTTTCTACTAACTTGTTATTCTGCCGATATCCCGCTGCCTGCGCACTCATTCCTTTGGCCGGCGCATGCGCACTGCGATGCCCATTCCATTGTACGGCATCACAGTTCTTTTGGGATGTTCCTGGTAGGCAGTGGTTGAACTATCGATGTCCAACAAAAGGATTGTACTTGTATAATCCTGTTGCAGGACAGCAATATTTCATATATACAGGATTAATCCTACTCTAGATATGTCCATGCATGGAGTCTGTACCAAGGATTTTTGAGGATACTGCTTGATCTGACTTTTCCTTCTTTTTTGCGAAAGTAAGTAGCGGTTAGTAGAAGAAAAAAAAAAGAAGCTAAGGAAGGAGAAACAGTGAACTGGTGTCAGGTTCATGGGCATTCATTGTTGTGCTAGAGAAGGCTGGCCCATTTAGTCCAAACTCACAGAAGAACTATTATAGCACAAATTGCAAAAACAGTTCCTGCTGACTATGATAGAAAAGTGTCAGAACACATAGTGCATTGCAACTTGCTGTGTATTAAATTGGTCATGCTGACTCCTGTCCACTGCCAAATGTGGACCGATGACTCACATTTTCTGTTAGATCATGTGGGTGTCCGTGTGTGGGTGTAGCATGTTTTGCCCATGACCCTGGCACAGTACCGCACTTGAGGTTCATGCAGCAATGGAGGCAGACACAGCAGAGAGATCAATGGAACAGACCTTTACTGTGGCTGGGTCAAAGAAACATGATAGTTACAAACTGTGACATTGAGCTTGGTGGTTACAGTTGGGTACAAAGCTTGACAGTTACATGTATTGCAATTAGAAGTAGTTTTTAATGGGCACACAGCTTGGCGGTTATAGTTTCTAATGGGCACACAGCTTGTTGGTTATAAAGAATGGCACACAGATTAGCTGTTAGAGTCTCTAGTGGGTACACAGCTTAGCAGCACATACTCACTTAAAGGGGTTGTCCCACAAAAAAAATTCTTCAGTTTTCAAACCAGCACCTGGATCTGAACACTTTTGTAATTGCATGTTATTAAATATTTTGTATAGCCACTGAGTTAATCAATAAAATGTATCTGTATAGCGCCACCTGCAGTTTGTTTTTTTCTTATTTCTTTGACCTGCTCAGTGAGAAGGTCGCACATGCTCAGTTTCATCCTTCAACTGCCTCTTGAGCTGTGATAGGGAGAACATGGACACATCCCCTTAGCTGTAGCAGAAAATACATTCCCATCGAGCTGTCAACTTGATATAGATCTAGCAGAACGATGAATGAGGATATCTCTGGATCCATGTGAGGTACAGGGCTAGTTCTGACTTTTCATGTACTATCTGATGTCTGATTTTCACTTTTTACATTAGTCATGGTATAACCCCTTTAATATCACAGAGAAATTCATGATATATGTGTCGCTGGTCACGCTTTCAGTATAGGATGGCAAAACTACTACCCAGTTGGGTACTGGAATATGCTAGAAGTGGTCCACAACTACCTACAGGATACACAGGGCCATCTTCACCAAGCATGGAGTACTCTCCCTGCCCGGCAGACCCAAGTAACACAACAGTCCAGTACTATCAAGCTACTGAAAGTGGTTTGCTTAGCCTCCAAATTTACAGATCTTAAAAGGGTTCTCTGGGGTTTTAAAGAGGACCTTTCACCGATTATGACACTGTGAACTAAGAATACAGACATGGAGAGCAGCGCCTGGGGATCTAACTGCACTTACTATTATCCCTGGGCACCGCTCCGTTCTCCTGCTATGCCCTCCGGTATCTCCGGTCACAAAGTTATGGTAGGCGGAGTCTGCCCTTGTTCTGCTGTAGCGCTGGCCAATCGCATTGCAGAGCTCACAGCCTGGGAGAAAATAACCTCCCAGGCTGTGAGCTCTGCGCTGCGATTGGCCAGCGCTAGAGCAGAACAAGGGCAGAGTCCGCCTACTATAACTTAGTGACCGAAATCTCTGCCTACTATAACTTAGTGAGCAGGAGATACCGGAGGGCATAGCGGGAGAACGGAGCGGCGCCCGGGGATAATAGTAAGTGCAGTGAGATCCCCGGGCGCCAATCTACATGTCTGTATTCTTAGTTTACAATGTCAGGATCGGTGAAAGGTCCTCTTTAATATTGATGACCTATCCTCAGGCTAGGACATCAATATCAGATCATCGGGGGTACGATACCCGGCAGCCCCACCGATCAGCTGTATTAGGAGACAGCACGTGCAGTGTGCACATAC
Organism: Bufo gargarizans; assembly: GCF_014858855.1. NCBI lineage: Eukaryota > Metazoa > Chordata > Amphibia > Anura > Bufonidae > Bufo > Bufo gargarizans. The sequence goes on along the minus strand of NC_058083.1, from coordinate 496,246,298 downwards.
CGTCTCCCATCTCTCTCCTTGCTCACTACTACTAAGTCTATGGCAAAGCAGGCGAGAGCAGGAAGAGAGAAGGGAGACTGGCACATGCACACTTCACGCGCCATCTCCTCATACACCTGATCGGGGAAGGTGCCAGGTGTTGGACCTCACCAATCTGATATTGATGACATATCCTGAGGATACCCTGAGAACCCCTTTAATAATGTCTTTTTTTCTATGTCTTGGTGTCAGATATCATTGGGCATCTTCAGAGGTCTTGTAGAGTCTATGTCATTGCATAGCTGTTTTGGTAGCAGAAGGGGAACCTACACTTTATCAGGCAGGTGATTTTAATGATATGTTATGACTGAGTAATGCATATCAATTTTCTACAAATAAAGCTACATTATGTGTATAAAGAATGCTGGACCAGCTATCATATGGGTGGAAGCCTCACACGCCTAATGAAAACTCTGGCCCTGAGCTTTACTAAAAAAAAAAACAAAGATACATCTTCTGGTTTGTAGGAAATGGACATTAATATTTTAAGTCCTCATTATGTAAAATATTCTCCAGTCAACTGGTGCATGTGTCTTCTGTGATTTGCAGAGAATTTTAAAGGGGTTTTATGAGATTTTTTAACTAATGAGGTATCCTTGGGATAAGTCATCAGTATCTGATTGGTCGGGGTCCGACACCTGGGACCCCCACCGATCAGCTGTTCACTCAGAAGGTGCCACTGCTCGCACTAGCACTCAGCTCATCAAGTGCAATGCCATACATTGTACAGTGGCCGTGCTTGGTATCGCAGCTCAGCTGCATACAGTTCAATGGGGCTGAGCTCCTCCTCGGCCATGTGACCAATGAACGTGATGTCACATGGCCTAGGCACAGCACTAAAGGCAGCGTCAATGCTTTCTCAAACAGCTGATCAGTGGGAGTCCCGGGTCTCAGACCCCCAGCAATTAGTATTGATGACCTATGCAGAGGACAGGTCATCATCAGTTTAAAAAAATCTCAGAAATCCCCTTTAAGTAACATTTTAAAGAATAGATGAAATTGCCTACATAGTGACAATGTTAACATTGCATTTATCATATTTAAAAAAGCAATAATTATACAGAACATTTATCTTCTTAAACATGAAATATTAATGGAGATGTTGGCGGGATGAGGGGGAAGGGGGGCATGGCTTTATGTTATTCCATGTTTAACAAGCCATGTGTAAAATAAGGTGCTTGCAATCCCATGCATCATCTATTCCTTTCTGCAACCCAGGATCGAGGCAGGTTTTGTTGTCATAGACTGAGATGTATTTTCAGGGGCGTTTGGTTCTAGTGTATTGTTTATGTAAATCTCTCAGAGTGTGACATTGCAAGATAGCTTCCAGTATGGTGCTGATCCACGTTTTAGGCTGGCAGCCAACCTATTTTATCTTTCACTTCATTATAGTGATCTTCCAATTAGCTGTGGTCTGTAATACCCTGATTTTGGTGGCAGTAGTTTGGGGAGGATTGTTTGATAGTTCTGCTCGAGAGGCAAATTGAGGGGCCTTATTATAGAAAGTGCAGAGGTTTTGCTGTAGCACAGTTCTGTTGCAAAGTTTGCCGATAAGGGAAAACTGGCCCTTGAGCATCCATTCTATTCTGTATATTAACACTTCTAATCTGCACTGCTGATAAAACGGCAAGCCATTTGCCTTTGGAAGAATTAGTTCTGCCTCACTCATGTAACTAGGCGACGGTGATTAACCTTTAAACTGTCCAATATTCTCGGCAGACTCCTGGCCCAGATTAGCAACCATTTAGTTATGACCAAGTAAATTAACAAGATTCTCTTCCTAAAAATATGATTGAGGGGGGGAAAAAGAAAAACATTTAAAATAAAATTGGTAAAAGGCTTTAACCTATTCTGTCCTGGGTTTACAATGCAATTCTTTCATTTTGCTGTATGAGTATCTAATAGCCTTAAGATGCTGACTAAAACTGCAAATAGCAAATAATTAAAATGGTGTAATAATAATCTAAAAAAAATAGTAAAATACATTTTTAAAATAGCAAATATTTCTAAATGTCAATTCAGGTTCAAGCAGTGGAATATAATCATGGAACAGTTTTGTTATATTCATAAAAAAAAAAAAAAAGATCCTAAATAATCACCGGAAGGAGCTAGCTTTTGATTAGAGGTCAAATTTAGACAATACATAAATGGCTATGTTAAGAATTCATGTGATCATTTTTATAGACGCTATTAATAAAAAATATAATAAAAAATAATAAAATGTTCAAGAAAGAAGAAATACCTCCTGTTTAAAAAAATAACATAAAAATGTATTAATATGATTTAGGATACTACAATGATCTATTTTTTTTCTTGATATGTTATTACCGGTAAATCACTTTCAACCAGTGCCCCCATTATTTTCTGATTATGTGTTCGCATTACAACCTCACAAACCTATACTTGCAGGATGTCAGATACTGGATGGAGGGGAAAAAAATACCCTATAATGTGAGATTTTAAAAAAAATGGAAAAATAAACAGCAGCTACAAAAAAAAATAAAAATTCTAGAATGTAGTAAAATATTTGCTAAATCCGGATGTAAATACAACAAAAGACAAAAGCAATCAATAAATACGCGTAAATGTGTTTTTACCAGTTCTACATTAGCTGCCTCCTTAAAAATGTTCTAATCTAGATGCTACATTAGCAGATTGTCAGTCAAACTGCAAGCCACAGTGAAACCTTCTACATACACCAATTTAAATCATTCATGGTCCTTTCTTTGGCATTATTCAAAAGATCATAATAATTTTCTTGTGCCCATAGCACAAAAAAATCAATTATTTCCCCACAAAGACTTGAAAGTACTTAGCGAGTGCTGCAAGAAAAGCTGAGGGTTATATCAAATTGAAATTGCACTCATTACATACAACACAATTAGTTGCCAAAAGTCTGGCCGGTGTTTTAATTCTGAATGGCATATCTTTATTATTACAGAAACAAGCATGCAAATGGTATTGTTCGGGATTTGCGAAAATCAATAGGATATAGTTCTGTGTGTTTGGTGGCCACTGTCAGTCAGTCTGCTGTGGATTTGAGATAATGTGTGTATTTGAATTAATGAAGGGAATAGCGACATTATAAGTGACACCAAAATAAAAGAAACGGGTACATGATATTTGTAATTATTCTACTTGTGTTTTTGTTGTAAATACTTGTGCTTTTTGTTTTTTAATCAAAGGATTAATTGCATTTTAATAAGGCATTATGATTTTCAGAGCTTTAGTTAATTAAAACTTGTAGTATATAATTATGAAGTGATGCTGACAATTTCTAAAGATCACCCCTATGTTGGCCATATTTATATGTTTTTCCCTTTAAAGTGTTTTTTTTTCCCTAACATTTTTTTTTCTGTAAAGAGAATAAGCCGGGAAATTGTATAAGATAACAATTCATGATAAGTTCTGATAGGTTGTAATTACAGCCTGGAATTTTGCAATATACTGACGTGAATGTGATATTAATGTTGAAGGTACTTGGTAGAGCTTAACTGTAGTGTGAAAATCCATTAAAAATGAACATTGAGATAGGTTTAATATGTAAACCATAAGACCTTATTTAGAAGGGCATCTTGTGTTTAACTGTCTGTATTCCGGATGTAACATCTGGACCACCCTAGTGTCTGCTGAACTGAGGCAACCACATCATGGATCCCTAGAGCACTATACCTTTGACTCAAGAGAACCATGAAGGGTCTAGTAGTTACACCTGAATGTAGATACAGTGAGACCTCTCTCAGACGGCCATCACAAACTGCTATGAAAAGTACAGTAGTCTTTAGGGAGGTGGTCTTCTCAAAGAAGATGCCCAGTATGCATAATATACTATGCCCAATGTGCATAATATATTATGCCCAGTATGCATAATATATTATGCCCAGTATGCACAATAGCACAACAATCTGGTTTGGATATGGTGGTCTTTTGGAGAGGTTTCAACTGTATCATCTGGACCACCCTAGGGTCTTCTGAACTGAGCCAACTGCACCACGGACCAATGAAGCACCATAAGTTTGGCTCAAGAGAACCATGTAGGATCTAATATTTACACTTGAATGCAGGTATAGTGAGACCTCTTTCAGACAGCCATCAAAAACTGGAATGAAAAGTAGTCTTTTAGGGAGGTGATCTTCTCAAAGAAGATCCAGTTTGCATAATACAGTATGTATGTAGATAAACACAGACACAATACTATCATCTAAATAAGTCCAACATTGATAATTAAAGGGGTTTTCCAACTTTAGAGCAGGGTTTTGCTCCCCTTGCATCATGTCAAAGGGTCACATGACCCAAGGTGAACAGGTCACCACTAGGGCCAGTGATTGGCTGCAGCCGCTTTAAAATGGAAATGTACATCCGTAGAGCTCAACAGAGCAGCCAAAGGTGGGGGAAAAAGGAGTGGAAAGCCAACGCAAGGAAGCAGGAAAGTATGCTTCCCTTCGCATGTCTGCCCAAGGTGGAAGGGGTTGCCAACACCCCCCTCCCCCAAAAGATGAACAACCCCGTTAAGGCCCCGGCAATGTAGGTTGAAAATAAGGTTAACTTTCCATAAAAGGTCTTTAAAAAAGTCAGAGTAATCTGCCATGATAACCATGAAGACATCTTAGCAAGGTAAGTTAGTTTCAATACATCTTCTGAGCATTTTAGGAATATGTCTTCTCTATATGTAAGCACATATGAGGTGATTTGTTAAGACCTGCCTTTTAGACGCTCGTCTTAATAACCCTGCGCTGGCGGTGGATGCGCCAAAGTTATGTAGAGCCACAGGGGTAGAAAATGATAAAAGACACGGGCCGGCTGGCCCATCCATGCCACACCCTTATTTTAGACTTGGCGTGAGTTGGGAAAAGTCTCAGATTTGGTGACAAATCCCCTTTGCGACCAAATCTGCAACAGATATACGCCACAACAAAATTGGCAATAGAATACTAATAGGGAGCCCAAAAATGTCTTCCCCCAATATTACTACTTTATTTCACATACCTCCATACCTTTGAGACCCTTGAGATTTAGCCGGCAATTATCGGGAATGAAGCATTCCTTCCTAACAAGCGCTTGCTCATTTGTGAAAAAAAACACTGCATACAGAATCATTGTTTGCTGGCAGCAAAGGTTGTTTAGACAGCACAATTTGCTGCCGGCAAATGACTATTTAGATGACCACATGATAGATGTGATTACTCAATGAACGAACAAAATGCTTAATCTGTGGCACCTTTACATGACCAGTTAATCGCTATTGAGCACTCCTATGAACACTTGTTAGTGGTTATCTGGACGATTCTCGGCCTGTGTAATGGGCACAGTTTTCTCACAATTAAAGATCATTTAAACACCAAAGATGTTTTGAAAATGAGACTACATACACTACTCACATAAAAGTTAGGGATTTTGGCTTTCGGGTGAAATTTATGGAAAACTTTTATTCATGCTACAGTGATATTATATCATGAAAGTCTGGCATTTATGTAGAAGCATGCAATGGTGATTTCCTTGTCTCAAACACAAAAAATTTTTAGTGTCTCAAAAACTTGTCATGTGGCCTTGAGCATCAATTACAGCTTGACAACGACATCTCCTGTTGTTCACAAGTCGACTTTTTGTGTGCTGAGGCATGGTATCCCACTCTTCTTGAAGGGCGGCCCTCAGGTCGTTGAGCTTTTGGGCTACAGAGCTGCAAGCCTATACACAGTGACTGGAGAAAGTTCAGGCCACTCCATTTGAGGTACCCCAGTCTCCAGCAGCCGTTCCCTAATGATGCCACCTCGATGAGCTGGTGCATTGTCATCCATGAAGATGAAATTAGGTCTGTGTTGTTCATGCAGAGGCACAATGACTGGATTGATTATGTTATTCAAGTAGTATGGGCTTGTCATTATACCATTCAAGTGTAGGGCAGTTCTGTATAGACTAGACACATCTGCCCACACTGTAACACCACTACCACAAAAGGCTCGTCTGGTGACAACAACGGCTGATGCATAGCGGTCTCCTTGACGTCTCCAACATCATTGGTGGCCATAAATTCTGCTCAGCGTGAATTGACTTTTATCAGTGAACAGCACTGAGGCCCACTGGTTCCTGATCCAGAGTTTATGCTCACTGGCCCACACAAGATCATGACGCCTGTGCTTATTGGTGTGGTTGGGTACCCTTGCAGGTCGTCTTGCACGCAGACCATACCACTCTGATGTAAACGGTTTCGAACGCTCTGACCTGACACTTGGGTGTCTCTCACCTCTCTTAAATGTTACTGGAGTTGTGTGGCATTCATCATCCAGTTCCGCAGAGCATTGTTCACAAAGGAAAGGAAGTCCACTTCTATGCCTTTTTGTGACTCTTCCAGTCTCTCTGTTTCTCTGTTGCAACCTGCTGATGACGCCCTGTCACACTCTAAGCTCAGTGGCCACTTCCGTATGAGAACATCCTGCTTGAAGTCTCACAATGCCGAGGTATGTTGATCAATTGTGAACACAATAACCAAGAAATGTATTGGGCGATTCATGGATCAAACACCTGTTGTGAATTTTGAGGATAAGTTCCTTGTTAGAAAACGGCAAGTTGTGCAAAAAGTACTGAAACATTGAACAGTTGGACATGTCTATTCAAAAGTTTAGATAACATTGAGTTCACCTGGAAAGGTTAGAATGCATTTTAGATTCATCCTAAAATTTCAGCCGCAAGCCAAATATCCCTAACTTTGTGGTGTAAATTGGCTGAAATATAGTTTGAGGCAATGATTATGATCTAGCCACCTCTACACCAGAAGGTTGATTTTGCCACACATTATAATATCTACTTAGTTTTTTGGATACATTTATTTTCTTTTTTATGTATAATATCATATTTCATATTCGCTGCCCCTATATTTTTTTTATCTGAGTTTCTTTCTACAGGAGACCTCTACTATGACAGGACCAACATTATATGCAGTTAATTCTGTAATGAAACATGAACAAAGATCTCTACTAGAGATGAGCGAATTTCTCAAAAATTCGATTTGGCCGGTTTGCCGAATTTTTGGGAAAATTAGGTTTGATCCGAATCTATTCGTGGCGAATCGCATTAAAAAACTGCTATTTCCTGGCTGCAGAGAGCATTTATAGTGGTGTAGAACACTTTGCCTTGGAGAAACACGCATAGGGAGTCTGCTGTGGTAGTGAAACAATACTGTGAGTCAGTATGACATGCAGATGACAGGCGTCGCTCTTACTGCACACTTCACTTATTTGGGCAGTTACGGGGCCAAAACTGACCGAATAACTCAAGTGTGAACTCAGCCTTACAGGTCAAAGTTAGTGTCAAGAAGAAGCGCACTCCTTTTACACCGTCGGCAGCTGATTCCACATAGATGTCCACAGAACCTGTTCTATTAAACGCTTATACAAGTAGAGCACCCGCCCCGAAAGAGTGTAGAGGGTGTCAGCAGTAAGTTTGTGTTGACGTCACTGATTATTTTGCCCTTCCTCTGATCGGTCAGAACAATAACCCCCAAAAAACAGATCCAGTCTGTAGAGCATCTGCCTTCACTCGGTCAGCATTTGGTCAGTAATCCATCAGTATTGGTAAAGCCCAAAAAAACTGAAGTGGATCCAAAACAGAGATGACACATGAATGGAATATTTGCATGTCTTTTGTGTTTTGTACCCACTCCTGCTTTTGGCTGCCAAATCATAAGCCAATTCTTAAGCAAAATAGGAACCATGTCATGCAGGCTTACAGCTGTTACATAGACAGGATCCATTGTGCGTCTCATTTTGCCTTCCGACAGATCAGAAGAAGGGTCACATAAATTATGATGTCAGCTAGGCTGAAAGGAAAAATAGTGGCCCAGTCATTAAGTGGGGAGGGTGGAAACAGCATGACATAGTATTGAGGTGGAAGCAGCATGAGAAGACCACAGAGTTGCCCAATGACAGAGTCTGGAGGTGGCAGCAGCATCAGGAGGAGGCCAAAGAGAGGCATAATGACAGTTTGGAGGTGGCAGCAGCATCAGGAGGCGATACATTGGCACAATGACCGAGTATGTAGGTGGCGGCAGAAGCAGCAGCATCAGGAGGAGGCCACAGAGTGGCACAATGACAGTGTAGAGGTGGTAGCAGCAGCATCAGGAGGCCAAAGAGTGGCAAAAAGACAGAGTGTGGAGGTGGCAGCAGCAGCATCATCAGGAGGAGGCCACAAGGTGGCACAATGACAATGTGGAGGTGGCAGCAGCAGCATAAGAAAACCACAGAGTGGCACAATGACAGAGTGTGGAGGTGGCAGCAGCAGCATCAGAAAGCAACAGAGTGGCAAGGTGACATCTTTAGGTATTAGCAGCATCAGGAGACCACAGAATGGCAAGGTGACATAGTGTGGAGGTGGCAGCAGCATCAGGAGACCACAGAGTGGCATGGTGACATAGTGTGGAGGTGGCAGCAGCATCAGGAGACCACAGAGTGGCAAGGTGACAGTGTGGAGGTGGCAGCAGCATCAGGAGACCACAGAGTGGCAAGGTGACATAGTGTGGGGGTGGCAGCATCATTAGGAGACCACAGAGTGACCCGGTGACAGAGTGGGGAGGTGGGGGGCAATACTACTACCAGCTGAAGATGGGTGAAAGAAGAAGCACTTGGCATCAGATGTGTGGCATCAGGTAGGTGGCAGCATCATAATAGTAGCTGAGGCAGGCAGCCAGAAGAAACCGGTCTCTTTTGTCAAAGTGTTGGTGTGGCACCAGTTACGGGGCCAAAACTGACTGAATAACTCAAGTGTGAGCATTTGCCTTCACTCGGTCAGCATTTGGTCAGTAATCCATCAGTATTGGTAAAGCCCCAAAAAACTGAAGTGGATCCAAAACAAAGATGACACATGAATGGAATATTTGCATGTCTTTTGTGTTTTGTACCCACTCCTGCTTTTGGCTGCCAAATCATAAGCCAATTCTGATGCAAAATAGGAACCATGTCATGCAGGCTTACAGCTGTTACATAGACAGGATCCATTGTGCGTCTCATTTTGCCTTCCGACAGATCAGAAGAAGGGTCAAATAAATTATGATGTCAGCTAGGCTGAAAGGCAAAATAGTGGCCCAGTCATGAAGTGTGGAGGGTGGAAACAGCATGAGAGTGGCCTTATGACATAGTATTGAGGTGGAAGCAGCATGAGAAGACCACAGAGTGGCCCAATGACAGAGTCTGGAGGTGGCAGCAGCATCAGGAGGAGGCCAAAGAGAGGCACAATGACAGTTTGGAGGTGGCAGCAGCATCAGGAGGCGATACATTGGTACAATGACCGAGTATGTAGGTGGCGGCAGAAGCAGCAGCATCAGGAGGAGGCCACAGAGTGGCACAATGACAGTGTGGAGGTGGTAGCAGCAGCATCAGGAGGCCACAGAGTGGCATGGTGACATAGTGTGGAGGTGGCAGCAGCATCAGGAGACCACAGAGTGGCATGGTGACAGTGTGGAGGTGGCAGCAGCATCAGGAGACCACAGAGTGGCAAGGTGACATAGTGTGGGGGTGGCAGCATCATTAGGAGACCACAGAGTGACCCGGTGACAGAGTGGTGAGGTGGGGGGCAATACTACTACCAGCTGAAGATGGGTGAAAGAAGAAGCACTTGGCATCAGATGTGTGGCATCAGGTAGGTGACAGCATCATAATAGTAGCTGAGGCAGGTAGCCAGAAGAAACCGGTCTCTTTTGTCAAAGTGTTGGTGTGGCACCATGGATAATCTAGTCTGATGCATCAGGCATTGGTAGGTGGAAATCATGGCTGATCCATGCTGGATTCATCTTGACAAAGGTCAACCACTCCACATTTTAGGTGGACAGGCGAGTTCTTCTTGGGGTAACTATGGCCCCCGCCGCACTAAACACCCGCTCTGATGCCACACTATTGGCCAGGCAGGACAACTTTTCCAGGGCAAACTCTGCCAGTTGCGGCCACAAATCCAGTTTGGCTGCCCAGTAGTCCAGTGGATCTTCAATGTAGGGTGGCAGGGTGCTGTCCAAGTATGCCACCACCTGCTGATTCAGGTCCTGCTCCAGGTCTAGCTGCTGCTGCTGCTTCTGGTGAGTAGTTTCATCACTAGGTGGGTGAAGAAAGCTGCTCATCAGTGACTCTAGACTCAAGTTGCTGCTGATGGAGCTGGAACTGCTCCTACCCCCCCACCCTGCCACAGCAGCCATGGCAGAGGAACGTGAGCTCAGAGGGCCCCCCCAAACCTGCAAGAGGATGGACGATGGTAAGGATAGGCAGTGGCAAACTGACTACATAGGATGTATCTATAGTAGTTCAGTTTGTCCTCCCTCTCAGCAGGTGCAAAAAAGGCCCCCATTTTAGACCGGTAGCGAGGGTCCAACAAGGTGGAGAGCCAGAAGTCATCCCTCTGCCGAATGGTGACAATTCGTCAGTCACTACGCAAGCAAGTAAATCGACCCATTTGTGCAAGTGACTCAGAGGGACTCCCTGCCTCCATCTCCACTGCATACTGCCATGGTGTGTCCGAGTCCTCTGCCTCCTCATCCTCATCACCCTGTAGCTCCGCTGGCTTCTCCTGATCCTCCTCTTCTGTCACCTGTGTATAAAAACCACCCATTTTGCTACACCATGCTTGTGCTCCAATGTCCTCCTCCTCCAGCTAAGCCCCCACAGGGCTCATGTGGCCGTGAGATCTAGGCGACACGTCTCCATTCCCCTGACCAGCCGTATTTACCAGCATCTGTTCCAGGACATGAAGCAGTGGAATGACGTTGTTCATCCCGTAGCCCTGGCAACTGACAAATAACGTGACCTCCTAAAAGCAAATGGCAGGTGTAACGCATAAGCTGTCACTGGCTGACATCAAAGTTACACAGGGGAGTACTCCTGTCCGCATGGATCATCAAGAAATCGTTTATGGCCTTTCTCTGTTCGTATAGCCGGTCCAACATATGGAGGGTGGAATTCTAATGGATGGAAACTTTGCATATCCGCCTCTGTTGGGGTATGCCGCTCTGCCGCTGCAGCTCAAGGAGGGTGTGCTTTGCGGTATACGAGTGGCTGAAGTGCATGCAAAGTTTCCTGCCATTTTCAGGATGTCTTTCAGATGGGTGGAAGACTTCAGCAACCGCTTGACAACCAGATTGAACACATGTGCCTTGACGCAGAGCCGACACCATGTTCTTCCTGTTGTCGGTCACCATGGTTCTGATTTTGAGTTGTCGTGGAAAAAGACAGGATTCGATTTCTTGATGAAGGACACAGAGAAGTTCCTCCCCTGTGTGACTCCGTTCGCCCTGCACATGTGCTTGGTGGCCATCCCGGTTAAGCGGCATCCTAGGGCCCAGAACGGACGCAGGTCAGTACACCTGTTTACTCCTTGCGTTATATTAGTGCACCTGAAGCAACAGAGACTAGGCCAATGCCTAAACCAAATAGATAGTTAGGGTTGTGTGATTGCCAGGTTGTATAGAACTGTTCTGCGGCGCAGTATTGACTTTGCAGGCTCTGCTGTGTCCGCCATCTGCTAGGTTTGTCCTGTTCTGCGGCACAGTATTGACTTTGCAGGCTCTGCTGTGTCCATCATCGGCTAGGCCTGTCCAGTTGGCAGGGACAGTGACTGTGGGTCTGGGGTATGGCATTTTCTGTGCATGTTTGTATTGTTGCGATTATACTTGTGTTATTACTTTTGCCAAAGTAAAGTTTTTGTTCTTGCATATTAAGCTGGTATCAGTGTCGCTTTCCTTGACTGTGACTTCACTGTATCGCCAGAGCCCACCCGGTACACTGGCTTACACTAACATTTACAAAACATCTATGTATTTAAACATGGCTTTATTCATGGGACCCACAAGCCCTGTGGGTATTGTGTTGTTTTATGTTGCTATGTAATGTTGTGCACTATATTGCATCCAGTATAGCAAGGTATGGATGGCACAGCCAGGGTTAACAATCCTGGCTTAACCTTGTAGAAGGCTAGGTGGTGGCTGGCTACACCCCTAGCTTGGGAGTATATAGAGACAGTTCAGAGAGTGGGGATCTTGTTACCTCATGCTCCCTCTTCTCAGGCTCGGCAAGATCCACAGAAAATGAGAAAGACCGAGAGAGGACGAGAGAGAAGATGAACTTAGAATCTATATGGCCAAGCATCGGAGTCAGTAAGGTAATCTGTGACTACAGCCATTCAGACCTTACTGCTGTGAGGGACACCTTTAAAACACCCTTCACACCTGGACACCTCCTGGATACACATGTCTTCAAAACACAGTATCCTGCAGTGGAGTCTATAGCCATTATTGCCAAGGTACTGTTGCTCATCATAGATTCTACTGAAAGAGACTTTATCAAGATATCCATCCAGACACCTAATATAAAGTGCATCCCAGCTACCATAAGGCAGGAACCTCAGAATCAGGGTGTGCGCCGAGGAAAGAAATGGTGCCCACTTCTTTCACTGCCTGGCACTAGGGAGTAACGGTGTGAGGACCGCCTCCATGATTGACTGTGCCAGCCAGAGCCACTACCACTTTCATCCCTGGCTACGGCATCTCATTAGATCGCTGCATCTAAATTATCAATGTTAGTCACATGTGAGTGATTTTAACATTATGGCTGAGTGGTATAGATATGCTCCACAATTTTTAGCTTTGCAAATACTATTCTATTTACACTCTTTCAATGGCCAAGAGTTGCAGCTTGTGTTATTTCCCGAAGCAGTATTAAGATGGGTGATCGGATTGTTAGGAAAACGACCACTGGTACCCCCATTGATATCGAGAACGGTGGTCCTGAAATCCCCTGTTTTAATGGCACGGTAGTCCACCGCAACATTTACTGCTATGGTAGTAATGCAGACAACACTTCCACAATCTAATAAAAGTGAAAGGAATGGTGGACTAACATGAGTAGTAGCACTCCATTCAGACAGGAGACACAGGAACCCTCCTTCTTGAGATTGCTGGTGGTTCCAACAGAAACCCATCCTGTGATAAATGTTATTTGTGGGATAACCCCTTTAATAGTTGGACAGCTTCTTAATCGATTCCTAACACCTTAGTGTGATCCTCATTTTTCTGACAAGAGATTACTGATGACGTTTCTGAGATACAGATTGCAAGATCAAGCTTTATGGAGACAATTGCTATGTGATTTCAGCTCAGAGGCCTTCAGAAAGGTGAATACAGCACTGGACTATGACACAGACTGTAAATCAGTACAAGTATTACAATCTATTCATAAACTAACATGCTCTAGATATTAGTTTTATATGTTAAAAGCAATTCAGCCATAAGGCACTTAGAGGTAGGAAGGAGTGGACATAAGGGTGGGGTAAGTGAGAACAGTTAGATGGACGTAATGCCATATTTTTTTTTAATGACAAAATAAATAGATTAATTAATCTGCCCCAATGTTTCCACCTTTCCAAGGTAGACACATTTCATCACATACACAGTTAATTTAATTTTTTTCAATTTGCTTGATTGAAGTTCATTGGTAGTAATAAGAACATCATTTATGGATTAAGCTAAGCGTAAGGGGCAAATTGCTCTTTATCTAGCCTCGGCGTAAACTCGTTTAGACAAACGTGAAATTCAGTGTAAAGATTTCAAGCCCAATGTCATGAGATTGGTCACAGTCTCCTTATTAAGCCAAGAGCTTGAAAAGGTGATTCATTGAAACCTTTCGCTGAAATATTTGCTCAGTAGCACAATGGTGAGAGATGGAAAATCTACTTTTCATGAACATCTCAGCCTATCAGTCATGGCCTGCAGCAGGAAGAGAATGAGGGAAGGTCAGTCAATTATGTGTGGTAATCACCGTAAGCATATTATCTGAGACACAGATGTCTTCCATGACCCTGCACGGTATAGCTATTAACCCTATGGCAAAATAAAAATGGAGGAAAGAAGGAGGAAATCCCATAGGTAAACTAGATCTATTCATTCAGGAATAGCAAGCACTCCCTGAAAAGTTGAAGTCTTTCTGAGGAAGCTGTCCGACACGTTGACCTCATGTTAGGAGTATTTGCTGTTGGTTTGGCCTAACGTAATTTTAAGGCCTTTCTAAAGATTCATTCATGTGAGATAAATTGAGACGTCATCTGTAAATGAGCCTGACAGACTGACTTGTGACATACTTGAAAACACATAATAGGCATGGAATGTGGGAAACCGTTTAGAAGAAAATACTTGTTCTTATAAAATGATTCCTCACTTAGATCCTTGAAATAACAAATGAAGCCATGATTAATTCCTTCACTAATTCATGGAATGATTCTGATTTTAAATTTGCTGTAGAATTTCTAGAGCCAGTTCACATGTGGCAGATTTTTTCCATTCATCTGAATAGTTTTTTTTTCCTGTGGTGTGTGCACGGATTTCTGCAAGTCAGAATTAAGTAAAAGGCACAAAGACATTTCTGCAACAAATCTGCCACTTGTGACTGTACCATAGCACATAGGCTAGGACTCTTAGGACTTAGGATTCTTTGGGCAAATTTATCAATGTATTTACACTAGCTTTCTGACGTGTATGCATTTAAAAAAATTGGTAGCTCCAGGTCTAGCTGCTGCTGCTGGTAGCCTGCACCACTTTTTCCAAAAAATGCTGCAAAGTAAGGCTACTTTCACACTGGCGTTTCTGGGTCCGCTTGTGAGATCCGTTTCAGGGCTCTCACAAGCGGCCCAAAATGGATCAGTTTAGCCCCAATGCATTCTGAATGGATAAGGATCCGTTCAGAATGCATCAGTTTGGCTCCGTTCAGACTCCATTCCGCTCTGGAGGCGGACACCAGAACGGTGCTTGCAGCGTTTTGATGTCCGCCTGACGATGCAGAGCCAAACGGATCCGTCCAGACTTACAATGTAAGTCTATCGGGATGGATCAGTTTTCACTGACACAATATGGTGCAATTGAAAACGGATCCGCCTCCCACTGACTTTCAGTATAAGTCAAAACGGATCCGTTTGCATTATCATGAACAAATTTTTTTAAAAAAAATTTATTAATTTTTTTGTTCATGGTAATGCAAACGGATCCCTTCTGAATGGATACAATCGTTTGCATTATAGGTGCGGATCCGTCTGTGCAGATACCAGATCGCAGGTGTGAAAGTAGCCTTAAGAATGCTTTCAAAAATAGGAGTGTTATTAGTTTATTTTTGTCAATTAACAAAATGCAAGGTGGATGAACAAAACAAATCTAAAACCAGTCAGTATTTAATGTGACCACCCTTTGTCTTCAGCATCAGTTCTGCTAGGTACAGTACACTTGCACACAGTTTTTGAAACATCTTGGAGAACTAACCGCAGACTTGCTCAAATCCTTTGGTCTCTTCATATAATCCCAGACAGACTCGATGAAATCAGGGCTCTGTGGGGATCATATCATCACTTCCAGGACTCCTTGTTCTTCTTTGCACTGAAGATAGTTCCTAATGACATAGGCGGTATGTTTGAGATTGTTGTCTTGCTGCAGAACAAATTTGGAGCCAATCAGACACCTCTGTGATGTACTACAGGATGTATAAGTATGTGCCTGTATATTGCTGTCTTGGCAATGGGTCCCCCATTAGGTCATGAAAAACCTCTAACTAGGACATCCATAGGAGGAAATTATAGGGAAAACAGCCCTCTGTGGTACCATTAGTCACTGTCAGAGTTGATCTGGGTCTGCTAAGACACAGCTTCTCTGCCATGCTGGAGGGGAACTTGGTAGTTATGTCATTGTTGGATCTAGTGAAGGCAGTGGTATTGCAGTGCTATGTGACGAATGGAGCGGAGGCGCACATTTTTAACCAGCCGCTCTGTCCATTTCAGGAGGGCTCTACAGGGTACAGGTATTCATGTTTGGTTGGGGTCCCAGAGGTAGGACCCCTACTGATCTAATAGCTATCCCCTGTACTTTGACTGCCACCCACCCTACACTTTAACTGCTCCCAGTAGGAGCCGGCTTTACAGCCACACTAAATAATCAATAGTGTTAGTCAGCACTAGCTGCCGCTGACACTTAAAGTTACCGGCCCTTACCTCACCGAGGCCAGGAACCTCAGTGACACATATCTTTCGTCAATAACGGCCCCTTGCGCTTTCCTACAGTATGTTGTAATAAATATCCTATAGTGTCTCCCTGGCTCTTATACCCTCCTTCTCTACACTTGGCTGCAGTATCGCAGCAGGACCGCACAAACTACTGCACACTGTAAATAAAACTGAATAAAGTGGTTCTCGTTCCGCGGCATCTTTCTTTCTCTCTTTGCAGTATCACGATCAAGCTGGGTATGGGTCTGGTTTCTAAGCTGCGGATACCGTGCATATAAGTTGTACCTCACGCTCTCAAAGAGCGAATAGTGACGTCACTGTACAAACTACAGATAGTTGCGAGTACCAAACTTCCTTCCAACATGTTTCAGACAGTACGCTGTCCTTCGTCAGGGAAATGGAATACGATAGTGCTGCTGGATTCCTTGTATATATGCACTGAATGACCACACTTTAAGCCTTTACTTCCCCTATTGTAATATGTTCTGATACCTATTCAGGCATATTCTCTCTCTATATATATATATACCTATACTGCACTTATTCAAAAGCCAATAGTTCTGTTTCAGAATTTCAGAATCTCCCAGTTGACAATGTATTCATGTTAAAAATCTATTTTGTTTCTATTCTGGACATGTTTTTAATAAAATCACCTTGCCTTTTATTTGGCCTCACCACCTCTATGCCACAGAAAATTGACCCAGTAAATTTCCCATCATGTTTTTCTTTGTAGTGCCGTGAAAATGTAGTGTCCCTCAAACATTTTTTGAATATTGTATACGTGTTCTCCCACCCTTTTCTTCAATTGTCTTTTTGTACGGCCAATGTAGACCTTATTGCAGGGGCATGTGATATATATCCTGTTCAATATCACTGTATTTGCAAGGCTTTGTGGAAAGGGTTAATGAACACTGAGAGACTGTTAAGACTTTGAATGAGAAGCTGATAATTTTTCCGCAGCTGCCATAGAGCTTGAAGAAGACCATGTTTTGTAGGAAAAAGCCAGACGTTGTTTTACCACCAAAAGCAGACAGTCTGACCTTTTGAATGTCTGGTTTTAGCTATCTTGTTAAGTCTGGAAAAACTGCTGTGTCATTGCCATTGAGTATCATTGAAGCTCTAATGTAAGTCTATGAAAGCCAAAAAGTGTTACAATGTATCTGTTTGTGCTGAGCTTCTCCACTCCAGCCCTCCCACTAGAAGGTTGTAGTCTAGCTAAAACTGTATATAAGAAGAGCAGTCAGAGCCCGTAGTGTGCTGCAGTTAGGGACCAGTGCTTGAAGGGGAAGACTCATGCCAGCCTGCATGGGGACACTGGGACACAGGTCATGGGTCACTAGCCCTGTGACCAAGGAGCCACCCGGACTACTGAGCTACAGACCATGGGCCCTTGACTAGGATAACAGCATTCCGAGAGAGAGAGGGACAGCTAGCTCAGGCCTTTCCTCAAACCTTTCTTCTGCCAGAGAGGAGACTGGAGAAGGCAGCCCAATGCCTAGCCTGTGTTGTTTTGTACCTGAATTCCTCCAGTAAAAAAGCACCCTGGTTAACTGCAGACCCTGACTCTCTGGACTTATTTCCCATTGGGGTGCACCACGCCTTACCATCGCTGCTGAAGAGCAGCAACACGTAGTGACACCTTGACGGTGTCCGGGGGACCAAGCGCAGGGTTGGGGCCACCCCAAACCCAGCCACTGCATGATCCCTAATTGAGTACATGGAAAAAGCTTGTTCTTATAAGACAACGCTTTAAATTCAGTATGTGGCTGATCTGCAATATCTCCACCTCTGCATGAAGCCCATTGAAATCCGTAATCCATAACCATTGGGTTTCAATCCCAAGCTCTATAGCATTGCATTACCCATATTACCCAGCATGGATAAAGGCTTTCATGGAAGCTTTTCTTGTCAAGTCTGTAGTACAAGTAATGGCGGCTGCCTTAAGAAAGCAGGTGGAATCCACATCCTTTGGAATGCAACATGATAGCCCTTAGAAACCACCCCTGAAGAAATATTAGCTAAGTTCATAAGTGCATTGTATCGCTCTGCTCCACGTCTCAATGCATGTCTTCTATGACTATAATAAGGAGTCAGGTGATTATATGACCATGATTTGTTCTACCTTTGGCACTGAAGGCAAGGTTAGCAAAGATTTCATTAAACTTCTTAGGAGTATACATGCACATTTTATAGTATCACTGTATGGTAATCCTCTTTAAAAAGTAAGTCAGAAATGCAGTGAGTTGGTTAAAAGGACAAAGGGTTATGTGTGAATACATGTGCTAGGAATGTGGTATCCAGGATTAGCGTGAGCTGCAGGGGTCTACCCTTTGGTCATAAGGAAGGAAGTGTAAACCATCCAGGGTGTGAACTAGAAGATCTGGTGGTAAAAAAGGGTCATTCTGGTTTTTAAATGTTTTTAAATTTATATTGTTACTGTATTTTGTTTAATACGATATATATAAACTGTATATATTTAAATGAAAGGAAATGTACCATTTTGTATTAATACAAAATAAATAATAAAACACATTTGCAAATAGTTTTGATTAACATCCTATTGTATTGTGTCCACAGCTCCATTGCATACTTACAGTGCTTTGCTCAAGTCTTCACCCCCTTGACGTTTTACGTATTTTGTTACATTACAGCCTCAAGTTCAATGTTTTGTTAGTCGTCTGTATTTATGTGATGGACCAGAACACAATAGTCTAAGTTGGTGAAGTGAAATGAGAAAAATATATAAATAAAACTATTGTTTAGAAATAGAAAACAGAAAATTGGCATGTGCGTATGTATTCACCCCCTTTGTTAGGAAGCCCATAAAAAGCTCTTGTGCAACCAATTACCTTCAGAAGTCACATAATTAGTGAAATGATGTCCACATGTGTGCAATCTAAGTGTCACATGATCTGTCATTACATATACACACCTTTTTAAAGGCCCCAGATGCTGCAACACCTAAGCAAGAGGCATCACTAACCAAACACTGCCATGAAGACCAAGGAACTTCCCAAACAAGTAAGAGACAATGTTGTTGAGAAGTACAAGTCAGGGTTAGGTTTTAAAAAATATCCAAATCTTTGATGATCCCCAGGAGCACCATCAAATCTATCATAACCAAGTGGAAAGAATATGGCACAACAGCAAATCTGCCAAGAGACGGCCGCCCACCAAAACTCACGGACCGGGCAAGGAGGGCATTAATCAGAGAGGCAGCACAGAGACCTAAGGTAACTCTGAAGGAGCTGCAGAGTTCCACAGCAGAGACTGGAGTCTCTGCTCTATAGAGTTGGGTTTTATGGCAGAGTGGCCAGAAGAAAGCCATTACTTTCAGCTAAAAACAAAAAGGCACGTTTTGAGTTTGTGAAAAGGCACGTGGGAGACTCCCAAAATGTATGGAGGAAGGTGCTCTGGTCTGACGAGACTAAAATTGAACTTTCTGGCCATCAAAGAAAACGCTATGTCTGGCACAAACCTAGCACATCACATCACCCAAAGAACACCATCCCCACAGTGAGACATGGTGATGGCAGCATCATGCTGGGGGGACTGGGAAACTGGTCAGAGTTGAGGGAAAGATGGATGGTGCTAAATACAGGGATATCCTTGAGCAAAACCTGCACCACTCTGTGCGTGATCTGAGGCTAGGACGGAGGTTCACCTTCCAGCAGGACAATGACCCCAAACACACTGCTAACGCAACACTTGAGTGGTTTAAGGGGAAACATGTAATAGAAAATCTGTGGTCAGACTTAAAGATTGCTGTTCACAAGCACAAACATCCAACCTGAAGGAGCTGGAGCAGCTTTGCAAGGAGGAATGGGCAAAAATCCCAGTGGTAAGATGTGGCAAGACTTATCCAAAGTGACTTGGAGCTGTGATTGCCACAAAAGGTGGCACTACAAAGTATTGACTTGTGGGGTGCACATTGACTTTTTCTGTTATTTTGTCCTATTGGTTGTTTGCTTCACAATAAAAAAAAAAAAAAAAAACATCCTCATAGTTGTGGGCATGTTCAATAAATTAAATGATGCAAATCCTCAAACAATCCACGTTAATTCCAGGTTGTGAGGCACCAAAATAGTAAAAAAGTCAAGGGAGGTGAATACTTTTGCAAGGCACTGTATGTGTCTCTGTAGTTACAGACTACAAATAAGTCACCAGTGTAGTCTAATCCTGCAGCAGGCTATATTTCATATATTTTAAAGGTATTAGTCAATGATCTAATGTATATACAGGCTTGTCTAATGTCCCATGACGGCTGGTGTTGGAGGAAAGAAGGATCAGAGATGATAGATTTCAACATGCCGAATGTTATATATTTTTTCATTCGAGATGACATAGAGAAACATAGATTTGCACAGGAGTTGTATACTCAACCGTGGGACAAACATGCACAGCAGCTCTCATCCACGCCACCTCGTATCTGCACTGCAGCGGTGGCTGTAACCCCTGGAAAGGAGCAGTGTATATTGTGATGGAAAAATGAATCCAGCCAGCAAAGGAAGCAATATGGGAAATCACAATACATTAGTAAGAACCTTGTATTTACTTTCTCTACATGATAAATGCCATTTGTTGAACTGAGACACACATGTAAATGTTAATAAATACTTGACTTTGAGAGATGGCATGCATAAAATGCAATAAGCTATTAGGGTATCAGAACATTTCTGCACAAAATATCCATATTATCATTTTAATTTTAATTTAAAGTCATTGTCCTGGTATTATTTTCCACCTGATCTGACATTACTGTAACATAGTACATAAGGCCGAAAAAAACATTTGTCCATCCAGTTCGGCCTGTTATCCTGCAAGTTGATCCAGAGGAAGGCAAAAAAAAAAAACCTGTGAGGTAGAAGCCAATTTTCCCCACTTTAGGGGAATAAAAAATTCCTTCCCGACTCCAATCAGGCAATCAGAATAACTCCCTGGATCAACGACCCCTCTCTAGGAGCTATAACCTGTAATATTATTACGCTCCAGAAATACATCCAGGCCCCTCTTGAATTCCTTTATTGTACTTACCATCACCACCTCCTCAGGCAGAGAGTTCCATAGTCTCACTGCTCTTACCGTAAAGAATCCTTTTCTATGTTTGTGTACAAACCTTCTTTCCTCCAGACGCAGAGAAATGCAAGTGTATGCTGGGGCAACTGTCCATCTGTCTAATAAATGGAGTCTATGGATGATACTCAAGGGGCATCGGACAGTTTCCTTGCTGTGCAGTTGCATTTCTCCACACCAGAAGCCAGATCAGCTGAATGTGAATATGCATGGACATCTCCAACAACACTGGCATTGCATAAAAGAAAGTGGGCAGGCGATATTTTGGATCTTCCATAATTGACTACCACTGGTCTTCTGAATAATAAAGGGGCTTTCTGGTAGTTAGATATTGATGGCTTACCCTCAGGATAGGTCATCGCTTTTAGATCGGCAGGGGTCTGACACTCGGCACCCCAGGGGACCAGCCACCAGGCCAGAAACTATACAGTGGACAGAGCCAGAAGCCCAAAGGTTGGTCTACTGTGTAGTGGCTACGTCGGGGTACTGTAGCTGAACTCCGACTCCTTCTGTCCACTGTATGGCTTCTGGTGTCGGAGGCTGCACGAAACAGGTTATAAGTAGGGGTGCCAGGTGTCTGACCACCATCAATCTCATATTGATGACCTATCCTGAGGAAAGGCCTATAATATCTAAGTCAAAGAAAACCCCTTTAAAATGGTACTTGTTGGAATTTGCTTAAGAAGGACTTGATTCACCAATTAAGTTTTCTAAATATAAATTTTTGAGTAAAAACGTGATATGAAGAGACACAATATCAGATATTGCTCTATTTTCATATATTTTATTCTATTCTATTGGTGTTCAATTGTTTATTGGCAATTTAACGCTGACGCAGCAATGAGACTGACACCATAGACAGCTCTAACCCTGAGGTGTTACAAACCTTAATTTTTTTCTGCTCTTAGAACTCGAACTTTTGAACTTTTTCTACAATACAGTATACACAATAAACGTGTGAGAACAATACAATTTCTCCACAAAATGCCTGGAATGTCATCAGCCGCCAGCTTTCACAGTTCAATGGTTATTGTGCATTTGGTCATACAAACTCATTTTAAGATCTTGACACCGGTGTAAACGAGCTATATCTGTCCATTGGGGCACCTCAATGACCCTGAGTTGTAAACAATAAGGATTTCCATTTTGGTAAATAATTAGAGACACAAAAAAAGAATGACTTGAAATAATGACTGTAAGATTGAATGGAAGACTCAGCAGAACGTGGACATAGGTCTGAACACAGTTTTATAAGATACTCATTTCATACAATTCAAGTAGAATCATATGTTACTTATTAACATAAAACTTCAATACAGAGGAAGACGAACTTTAGTTAAGACATGATTGGACAAATCCCAGAAGCCTGAGAGCCAATATATGCCTACAAATGTGAGGTTGGCCCCTAGGTTTTGGATTGTTTTCTACAGATATATATGAGAGCTCTTATGGTCAGGCCACTAAAAAGTAAAACTGACTTCTAATGGTCACAGTAATGTGTCTACAAGTAAGTGAAGGTAAAACCACAGAAGGCTCCATAACTCAATGTTTGTAAAAAAAAATATTTCATCTTGATGTCCATAGTAGAGTTCATCTTTCATATTTTTGGGTACATGAAGGTTTCATAAGGTCACAATAGTTTTTTGTATAGATAAATATGTAGAATTCAAATAAATCTACATTCAATACAAAATCTATATCTACACAAATAACACATTTGATATGATAAATAAACATGAGGTTCTTAGCAAATATACTGTATTTCGAATCAAAATATGCCTGTGCCCACCCACAATAGCAAGGTGACCTCAGTCCAGATGGGAACCTACTCTATTTAAAGAGAACCTGTCAGGTTTAACACAAAGGCAGCATGTCATAGATCAGGAGGAGCTGAGAAGATTGATGGATAGTTTTGAGGGAAAAGATTCAGTAAAATTAGTATTTTGGGAATTTATATTTCTACTCATTCTGGGCTTTGGTGTCCAGTGATTGACAGCCTTCCCTCTATGACTGGGTATACAGAGAGAGCTGTCAATCACTGATAGGACCGCCTCCTGAACTTTAAAGCCCAGAATGAGCAGGGATTTAAATGAATGAAATATGAGTTATACTGAATCTTTTCCCATAAACCTATATATCAATCTGCTCAACTCCTCCTGTTCTATAACTTGCTGCCTGTAGGTTACATTGCATTTTTATGGTGACAGATTCTCTTTAATACCTATCTACCTGCCATATGGGCATCTAGGAAATTAGGAAATCAAACCCTACACATATACTGTGTTGTTATAATTGTTATCTCTATGTGCAATCAAGCATCCAATGAAGGGAAGAGCAGACTCAGCTTTGAGTATGTATCACACTAATCAAAAGAAGCCTGTGGAATGGATGGCATAATAGGACTTGGAGACAGCCACACCTCCATGTACTGCAAAGACAAAAAACAGATACAAAATTAATAGACACATCCTGCATAATATGATAAATAGACAAGTGGATGTACATGGCCACAATTAAAGAAAAAAAAACCACAACATAACAAAGCACTAAATACAAAATGTATTATTAAACTAATACTAGATTTTGATGTAATACATAACCAAGTGGTTCATAGCAAACATATTTTGATCAAAAATTATCTATGGTCACCCAACATGGCAAGGTGACCTCAGTCCAGGCAGGAATGTATAGGCATCTAAATTCAGGGGAACAGAACCCTCTTGCACTTCTTGAATGCCTGAATGCAGACAGGGGTAACAATTATAGCAACTTAGTATATTTGTGGTTTCTGTTCTCCTGAATTTAGATGCCCATACATCATGGGGACAGGTATTAAGTAGAGTAGGTTCCTGGCACCTTTATTTTTTATATTGGTGGCATCTGCTGACAATTATCTAATACATCAAATTGAATTAGCTGCTCAAAATACTTCACACTGCTGCTAAGTATAAAGTTCGGGTCTGTACTGAATTTTGCGAGTTCGGGTACCCGGACCCGAACTTTGCTGGAAAAGTTCGGGTTCGAGTTTGCTGTTCGGGCAGCCAATCAACAAGCTTTTAAGCTGTGGACACTTAGAAGCCACCTGTCACTGCCTCCCCGGTGAGAGATCTCAGAAGATCGGATAGACTTGCGGCACATGAGTCTATCTGACAGGTTTTTCTGCGTTTCCTTTCTGTTTGTTGTTGCTGGCAGGATCCCACCTCTCCACAGGTTCGGCTCTATATCTGTTAACAGGCTCTATTTAAGTCCACCTCTTACTGCTGACTTTGCGGTTGATATTTCCTTCTGGCGATCCAAGTTGGTTGTTTGAGGATCTTCTGCTTCCCTTCTCGTCTCATGCTAAGTTCTCCTGTTTCTCCCAGGTGTTTGTGTTGTTCCTAGGTCTCAGGGAGACGCTGGTCCCTTCACGGTGGAAGGTACCAGCTGTCTCATTCCCCACTCCCTAAGTTAGGGTTTGCGATAGTGTCAGCAGGGCTTAGGTTCCAGTGTATGAGTTCGTTCACCTATTAGGACTTGCTCATACTGTCAGCAGTCAGGGAGAGACTCATGGATTGTTAGGACGTTACCATTACCTTTTCCCTAGCTTTGAGGACTAGTCTGTTTTCTTGTAGCTGTTTGTTTATTTGGTGTTCGGCTTTTCCCTAGTTACCGTGACACCATCACAGCCATGCCTAGTAATGGCATGGCTGTGATTGGCCTGTGCATCATGTGACCCAGCCTCTATACAAGCCGCCCATCAGCTCTGAGTAGTTCAGGGACAGGAAGCAGGCAGCTGAAGCGAGGGAGAGTGTTAGGAATCTGGCTATTTGTTTTGTGGGCGACCTATAATGATTTTTTGTGGGTGCAATACACCAGCTTTGCACACCTGACACAGAAATATAATAATAAATCTGGCCGTTAATTCTGTGGGTGACCTATACAAATTTTTTTGGGTGCAATGCACCATCTTTGTACCCCTGACACAGAAATATAATAATGAGCTAGCGATATAGAGGCTCACCTGTCTATAGGAAACGATCACTATCCCAAGTGTCCTATCAGTTGACTATAAAAGTGGGCAGGATATGGCGAAGCAGGTAACCACTGATGAAGAAGTGAGGTAACACTCCAAAATGCATCTGATTTGTGATATATATACCTGTAAACCTCAAGACCCACTTTGAATATCGATTAATATATGCGCTAAAATCGCTCTCTATCAAAAGACACAAGAAGCACTCTATTGATCATCTGATCCTCCTCCCCAACTAACTACAGGACTGTGAAACCTAAAGTCGGCGCATAGGCACACGTGGGACGCCGAGCTCATACACAGGACCACTGTGAAACTATAGGTACCATCATCGGAGATCACATCTAACGCAGCCGGGAGTAGAGGCATTACTGTCAGAGCTGTCTTCAGGAAGGAGGTAACAGATACCGACCGCCACATGGGATATATATTACTTCTTAAAGAGAAACAGCATCTCTATTATTATGATGATAAAATGGACACAATACTAACTCAGTGACATTGGATAATAATACTAACTCAGTGACATTGGATAACAATACCTATGCACACAGTAAGGTTAATCAACCAACTTTAGCTATTATCAATTTTTATTTACAGTTTGGCTTGAAGCGGGACAATTACCTCTAACGGACTTAACATCAATTAAGTGACATTTGATAGTAACAACTGTCTAACTGATATGGCAAACTAACCCACAGCTAGTACGGACATCTTTGGAAGAGATAAGCTCTTACAGATATTATAGATTATGTATACCAATTTATATATCCGATTCAGAACTGTGTACATACAATTAAACGTGGTATAAACCCTTAACTAACAAGTGGACATTAAGTATTGATCTGACTGCAGCTGATGTCTTGTGGAATACACTAAACCCAGGAGATATGCTGGTACACTCTTAATATATGTTATAGTCCAGAAGGACCAAACAGGACTATCGGCGCCATTTTGTTTTATTTTATTAAACAGTTTTATTTGACTTTTTAACTGCATTGTCATATTTTATGAATGCTAGCAACCTCTCACATAGGAGGACATATTGAACGGCTTTTTGGAGGTTGAGGAAGTGTGCGCCACTCAAAACCCAATCAGCTGTTTATACTGCGTAGGTGGATATTTGTTTGGGTGGTGTGGCTGCGTGTCTCCTGCCCATGCGCCACACAGGACATTATATGTGACTGGTTTGGAAAGTATTTTAATCGTATCTTAATGTAATTTAAATTGCCAATAAACCAACATTTTTTAAGATATCTCTGGGTGGTTACAGATGGTGAGTGCCTGTCGTTCCAATAGATTTATTTACAGAAATATAATTCTGGCCGTTAATTCTGTGGTTGACCTATATTGATTTTATGTGAGTGCAATGCACCATTTTTGTACCCCTGACACAAAAATATAATAATTAACCCATCTGTTAGTTCGATGGGTGACATTTGCCCATTTTTGGTGTGAGATACACGTGCACTTTATACGTGACAGGGAAATTAATATAGTTAATCTGACTGTTGGTTCGGCCAGTGACATATACCCATTTTTGGTGTGAGGTACACCTGCACTGAATATATGACAGGTAAATAATATAGTTAATCCGTCTGTTAGTTCAGTGGGTGACATATACCCATTTTTGGTGTGAGGTACACCTGCACTGCATACGTGACAGGGAAATTAATATAGATAATCTGTCTGTTAGTTCGGTGGGTGACATATACCCATTTTTGGTGTGAAATACGCGTGCACTTTATACGTGACAGGGAAATTAATATAGATAATCTATCTGTTAGTTCGGTGGGTGACATATACCCATTTTTGGTGTGAGACACGTGTGCACTTTATACGTGACAGGGAAATTAATATAGTTAATCTGACTGTTGGTTCGGCCAGTGACATATACCAATTTTTGGTGTGAGGTACACCTGCACTGCATATATGACAGGGAAATTAATATAGTTAATCCATCTGTAAGGCTAATTTCACACTAGCATTTTTGCTGGATCCGGCAGGGTCCAGCAAAAACGCTTCCATTACTGATAATACAACCATCTGCATCCGTTATGAACGGATCCGGTTGTATTATCTTTAACATAGCCAAGACTGATCCGTCATGAACTCCAAAACTCTATTTTGGCAGATTGTGTCAGACTTACAAGATCCGTCCCCATTGACTTGCATTGTGGGTCATGATGGATCCTTTTTGCCCTGCATCTCAGGAAGTAAAGCAAACCGCAGCATGCTGCGGTTTGATCTCCGGTATGAGAAAGGAGCGGAATGCATTTAGGAGCACTCCGTTCTGCTCAGTTACGTTTTGTCCCCATTGACAATGAATGGGGACAAAATGGAAACATATTTTTCCGGTATTGAGACCCTATGACGGATCTCAATACCGGAAAATAGAACCGCTAATGTGAAAGTAGCCTTAGTTTGGTGGGTAACATATTCCAATTTTTGGTGTGAGGTACATTTGCACTGCATACGTGACAGGGAAATAAATATAGTTAATTCGTCTGTTAGTTCGGTGGGTGAAATATACCCATTTTTTGTGTGAGGTACACCTGCACTGCATACGAGACAGGGAAATTAATATAGTTAATCTGTCTGTTAGTTTGGTGGGTGACCTCAAAGAATGAGGAGAGCATCAAATAAAAGACGTGGCCCTGGTCGTGGTGCTGCTGGTGCTGGTGGAGTTCCTGTTGCAGGGAGAGGACGTGGTCGATCTGTGCCAGTTACACGCTTAAATGAAACACCTTCCTCAGGTGTACGTAGGCGACAGGACGTTCAGCCCTGCCCCAGAAGTGGAAGAGATTGAGTCCACTGATGCCCAACCAGTTATGTTTCAGGATGTGGACATGGGAGGACCACCGCAGCAGGTCTCTGATTATGATGACGAAACACAGGTGCCAACTGCTGTGGCTTTCTGCCGTGTGCAGACCGGCAAGGAGGAAGAGTAGGTGGAAGATGATGTGGCGGATGATGAGGTCCTAGACCCCACATGGAATCAAGGTCATGCGAGTGACATGTGCTGTTCGGAAGAAGAGGTGGTGGTCATACAGCGCCAGCCGCACAGCAAAAAAGGGAGCAGAGTGCAAAAGCAGAGTGGCCGCCCCTAGCCAGTATGCCTGCTACTGCCCACCACACCCAGGGACTGAGCACACCAAAGCCAGCTCCATGGGGTTCCCTAGCGTGGCAGATCTTCAGACAATGTGCTGACGACAAGACGCGAGGAGTTTTCACGCTGTGCTATCAGAGCCTGAAGCCAGGCATAAATGTTCTAAACCTGAGCACCACCTGCATGACCAGGTATCTAAATGCAAAGCACGAGCTGCAGTGGAGTGCACACCTCAAAAAACACAAAAGATCTCAGGCTCCTCTTGCTCCCTTTTCTGCTTCTGTCTCGGCCCTCTTCCTCCCCCTCTGGAGTGACAGTTGTACCTGCCACCCTGCAAACAGAGGATGTGGCAGCAACACCACCACCTCCACCACCACCACCCAACATGTCCACACTGTCCCATGGAAGCGTTCAGCTGTCCATCCCCCAAACACTGGAGACAGAGAGGAAGTAACCCCCTACCCACCTGCGATCCCTGGTCCTGAATGCCAGCATTTCAAAATTCCTGGCCTTTGAAATGCTGTCATTCCCTCTGGTAGAGACAGAGACTTTTAAAAACCTTATGGCGATGGCTTTCCCACAGTACGTGGTTCCCAGCCGCCACTACTTTTCCAGGCAAGCCATTACTGCCCTGCCCAACCAAGCGGTGGACAAAATCAGGTGTGCACTGCGCAACGCCATCTGTGGCAAGGTCCACATAACTACCGATACATGGGCCAGTAAGCATGGGCAGGGAAGTTATATCTCCCTAACTGCACACTGGGTAAATGCAGTGGCGGATGGGCCTGAGGCGGATAGCAGTTTGGCGCATGTCCTACCCCCACCGAGGATTGCAGGACATTTCTCATTGTCTCCTGTTGCCTCCTACTCCGCTTCCACCTCTACCGCCTCCTCATCCGATCAGCGTAACATCTTCACCACCAACTTCAGCAAAGCCAGGAGAAACGACAGCAGGCTGTTTTGAAACTCATCTGTTTGGGGGGAAAAAACCCACACCGCTCAGGTGCTGTTAATGGACATGGAACAACAGACCGATGAGTGGTTGGTGCCGCTGATCCTCAAGCCTGGTCTGGTGGTGCGCTATAGCGGGCGAAATCTCATAGCTGCTATGGGGCTAGCCAGTTTGACGCACATCCCTTGCCTGGCGCATGTGCTGAATTTGGTGGTGCAGAGGTTCCTGAAAAATTATCCCGATATGTCAGAGCTGCTTCAGAAAGTGCGGGCTGTCTGTGCACGCTTTTGGCGTTCTTCGTAACTTCGGCCTTCCTAAACTCCACCTTGCACATGCTGGAGAGACTGTGCGAGCAGCAGCAGGCAATAGTGGAGTTTCAGCTGCAGCATGCACAGGTGAGACGCTCTGCGGAACAGCACCACTTCAGCACAAATGGGTGGGCCTCCATGCGGGACATGTGAGCCATGTTGCGCTGTTTCGAGTACTCCACCAACATGGCCAGTGCCGATGATGCAGCCCTCAGTGTTACTATCCCACTTCTATGTCTCCTTGAAAAAACGCTTCGGGCGATGATGGAAGAGAATGTGGCACTGAAGGAAGAGGGATCATTTCCACTGCTATCAGGCCAGTCATTAACAAGTGGCTCGGAGGGTGGGTTCCTGCACCAACAGAGGCCAGGTACACAACTGTCCAGCCAGGGCAGAGGTCTGCAGGATGAGGAGGATGATGAGGAGGAGGAACCATGTTCACAGCAGGGTGGCACCCAAAGCAGCTTATGGGCATCAATGGAGCGTGGCTGGGGGGATACAGAGGACACAGACGATACACCTCCCACAGAGGACAGCTTGTCTTTGCCTCTGGGCAGCCTGGCACACATGAGCGACCACATGCTGCAGTGCCTGCGCAACGAACGCCGAGTTGCCCACATTCTAACCAGTGCTGATTACTGGGTGGCCATCCTGCTGGATCCCCGCTAGAACGATAACGTGCTGTCCTTAATTCCGTCACTGGAGCGTGATTGGAAGATGCGCGAGTACAAGCGCACGCTGGTAGACGCGCTGCTGATCGCATTTACACCTGTTTGGGCTCAGTGGAAGCACAAGGCGAAGGCAGAGGAGGAGGAGAAGGAAGAGGAGGAAGAAGCCGCCAACGCAGCTGGGGCACCGCCAGCACCTCAGAAGGGAGGGTTAGCATGGCCGAAATGTGGAAAAGCTTTGTCAGCACACCACAACAACCAGCACCACCTGCTGATATGGAACATCTTAGAAGGAGGCAGAATTTCAGCAACATGTTTGAACAGTACATATGCACATGCCAACATGTACTGACTGATGGGTCTGCCCCATTCAACTTCAGGGTCTCCAAATTGGGCACATGGCCTGAGCTTGCCCTTTACGCCTTGGAGGTGCTGGCCTGCCCTACGGCCAGTGTATTACGAACGTGTGTTTAGTACGGCAGGGGGGGGGTGATCACAGACAAGTGCAGACGCCTGTCCACACCCAACGTGAACCAGGCATGGATCCCACAGGACTTGTCCGTACTTTGTGCTGAGTAGACAAGTATACCGGCAGCAACCAGCCATTGTTATACTCCAGCGCATTTTCTGTTTGCATTCTCTTTTCTATTTCTCAATGTTTTGGGGTCTTCCCAAATTGATAAAAACAACAAAAATAGCTGCCTCCTCCTCCTCCACCGCCGCTTCCACCTACACCGCCACGTCCACTGCCTCCTCAGCCTCCAATGCAGGAAACTGCAGGGATCATTTCAGTGTTATGGAGCCTGGATTCAAGTGGGTAAAGTTGTCCATACCCTTTAACAGGGGTGGACTGGCCATACACCCTACAGGGAAATTTCCCCATGAACCAATGCCTAAGGGCTTACCTGAGCCTTCCCGATGGCCACCAGCCGCATACAAAATGAACGTATGCTTTCAGTAGCAATTAATTCTAAGAGCATCAGGTACTTGTGCACTTGGCCATTAGCCACAGATGCCCTCCTAAATTCGGCTGTGTTGCCTTCTTCAGGACTATGATTCAATTTCATACTGTGGCACAGGCTCAGTATTTCGTGCTGCACTGTGGTATTTGGTTCTGCTGGGGTGACATTCTGTACTGCATTACAGTATTGCTTGTCCCATCTACTTGTGTTGCCCTTGCCTATTTGCGTTACCCCACCTTCTGTCAATTTGGACCTGCCTACAGCATGGGGCCTCTTTTTGTTTTTTTCCAGAGCCAATTAAGGTTCTCGGTCTGCTCCCACCCTTGAAATAGGAGTCAACTTAGCCAAGTGCATGATGACCTCCATTTTGGCCATCGACTGCAGACGTTGAAACAAAAAAGGGATTGAGTATGCTGGATATGCTATTACCCGTAAATGAGTTCATCTCAGGTGAAATAATACTTTATTTGAACACCTCAATCATCATTTTTGGTTGTCAGCTTGTGCCGTATAAACAGCGATCAGCTGTCCAGAAGCAGTGAATCTGTATAAGGTTGCATTCACACAACCGTATGTATTTTGCAGTCCGCAAAACGCGGAAACGCAAAAAATGCGGATGACATCCATGTGACGTCCATGTTGCATCCATTTTTTTGCAGACACATTGTAACAATGCAAAACGGACAAGAATAGGATATGTTCTATCTTTTTTTTCGGGGCTACAGAATAGACATGGTGTGCTGTCTGCATTTTCTGTAGACCCATTGAAATGAATGGGTCTGCATCCTATCCGCCAAAAATGTGGATCGAATGCGGACCAAAACTATGGTCGTACGAATGCACTCTAAGGACTAGCGATGGTCCTATGGACTGGAGAAGATTGTTGCATTTATTGCTACTGTTTATGTCCACTGATGAGCAGGCAGTTATCGGGAAGGAATAATCCCTTCCTGATAATCGCTTGCTCAGTCAGCGAGTGAAAATGCACCGTATCTTGAGTGTATAACTGACTTTTGGGCTCTATTATACTGCCAGCGGACGATATACACCTCCGTCAGCGTTCATTCGTTACATTGGCACATGCAATGTGAATGTGGTAGAAATGATCGCTGCCACATTGATTCTTCCCACATTAAGTTCTACTCATTATTAACAACACATCCCTGATTATACAAGGAGATGTGCTCCCAACAATTGTGCATCCTTCATCCTGATGAAAGATGCAAATCAACCGACAAACAAGAATTTGCTCGTTTATCGCCTGATTGGCTGCACAGTTATACAGGCCACTTTTTGGGAATGTGCGTTCCTACAAATTCTTGTTCCCAATAATTGGCTCAAAAATCTTTTGGTCTAATAGGGCCCTTAGACACTGACGACTAAAGACAACCTCTGATAACCTAAATTGCTAATAAGATACATTTTAACCAAAATTTAGACTAAAACAAATCCATTAATTTGTCAGTCCCCAGTTCAGCAGATTATTCGAGTTACATTGTATAACAGTGTATATTTTCTGAGACTGTGCATACATAAAATATAATATAATACAATACTGCATACAGCTTTTGACTCATAAATGGTTTGATTATTCATTTTTTTTAACTTTGTAACCGAGAAAAGCTCCATTTGCAGCCCCAGTGTTAGTCGCATTGAATAAATGCTGGTGTTACACAGTGTCTTGTCACACCTCACAGCGGGCGTTAAAAGGTGGTCTAATTATACCTACAACAAGGTCAAGCAGCTGGAGATTGTAACCTGGTTTTCAGAACACTAGATAATAAACCGAGAATTCCACCCAGCAAGCAGTAATGCTACAATATATGATATATATTGTATCTAATAGGCATCTAGCGTTATCATTTCTGTTTTTTTTTTGTTTTTTTTTCATAGTCGTATCATTTAGAATGTAGCCAGTGAGATCATCTGTTTTATTTAGTGTTGATGGCTTATTATACCCAATGACAAAATTAAGATTTTGTTTTACTTAAAGGTTGCCAAATGTAATTAATTACTGTGGAGGGGCTCACTGATGTGCCAGCATTTTTATACTACAATTAATAGTTCTATCTCACAAATAATTGTTTCTTTCTTATTTATTTATTTTTTAACTTTTTTTGACCATTTTTTGACCTGATGGATTTGTATATTTACATTTCTAAAAAAATATCTGTAGGATAATTACTCCTTCTTTAAGAAGAACAATTATTGCTACTAGGGTGGGACAGGTGTTCCTTGAGCCCATCAGAGAAAATTTTTCTTGGGGCCCAAGTCACATCTTATCAATAGTCTAATAGGTTTTGAATCAAAGAAATAGATCCTGATGCCAATTTATTGTCTCCAAAGGCAGCTCCAAGGGTGGCACTTATCATTTAGGCCCCTTGCAGACGAGCGTGTCCGGATAGGGTCCGGATGCGTTGCGGCAAACCTGCGTGAGTAGGTACCCAATTGCAGTCAGTTTTGACTGCGATTGCTTTCCGTTGTTCAGTTTTTATCGCACGGGTGCAATGCGTTTTGCACACGCGTGATAAAAAACTGAATGTGATACCCAAACCCGAACTTCTTCACAAAAGTTCAGGTTTGGGTTCAAGGTTGTGTAGATTGTATTATTTCCTATTATAACATGGTTATAAGGGAAAATAATAGCATTCTGAATACAGAATGCATAGTACAATATGGCTGGAGGGGTTAAAAAAAAATGTAATTTTTTTTTAACTCACCTTAATCCACTTGTTCGCGCAGCCCGGCTTCTCTTCTGTCTTCTTCTTTGAGGAATAGGACCTTTGATGACGTCACTGCACTCTTCACATGGTCCACCACATGATCTTTTACCATGGTGATGGATCATGTGACGGACCATGTGATGAGCGTAGTGACGTCACCACAGGTCCTTTTCCCGTGCACAGCAAAGAAGAAGACAGAAGAGAAGCCGGCCTGCGCGAACAAGTGGATTAAGGTGAGTTAAAATTTTATTATTTTAACCCTTCCGGCCCTATTGTACTATGCATTCTGTATTAAGAATGCTATTATTTTCCCTTATAACCATGTTATAAGGGAAAATAATAATGATCGGGTCCCCATCCCGATTGTCTCCTAGCAACCGTGCGTGAAAATCGCACCACATCTGCACTTGCTTGCGATTTTCACGCAGCCCCATTCACTTCTATGGGGCCTGCGTTGCGTGAAAAACGCACAATATAGAACATGCTGCGATTTTCACGCAACGCACAAGTGATGCGTGAAAATCATCGCTCGTGTGCACAGCCCCATAGAAATTAATGGGTCCAGATTCAGCGCGGGTGCAATGCGTTTACCTCACACATTACACCCGCCCGGAAAAGTCGCCCGTGTGAAAGGAGCCTTAAGGTTGTTTTTGTGTCAGTTTTAAGCCTGACTTTGCTTTGTGTGCTTGCACTAATTTTTTTTAATTGGTGGACCTTAATAATGCAGTATAAGTGGCGTGAGTGTAATGTGGTTTACACCTCTAGGTGTAAAAGTAGACTTGGGGGTTACCTGGTATAAGCTGTGACTTTTTTTGCGACTTTTGCAAAAGTCGCACATAGTAACTTAGCCATAATCCAAGTCTATAAACAGTAATGTAAACCAAAGAGTTACAGTTGATGTCTTCTATGATTGTAGTTGTTTGCTTTTCTAATCTTTTCCATTTGGCCCAGATGACTTCTTTTAGTTGTGGTGGCCACCCAGGCAACCCTTGACAACCAGTGCATTCATGACAATCAAACAGTGCCTCCATTGCCAGCCACAAATTGCCCCCTTCAAACAGCCACAAGTATTCTTATTGCAGGCGCAATGCCCTTTATGTCAGTCTCAAATCCCACTATGAAAGCTCTGGAGTCCTCCTTAGGCTGCCAACAGCTATTTCATCTGATCCTCTCCTACATGCCTGCTCAGTTCAGCTGAATGTGCATGTATTCTCTGTAAGAAGTAAGGAATAAGCTACTGCAACTTGTCTCTATCTACAACCAAAGCATCATCCAAGTTGAAATCCAAATACCCACCTGCTTTCGGGGAGATTCGGGACTACTGCATAGTCATTAGATGGTTGGCAGGTTCAAGTTCAACCACCATTCATTGAATGTGTATGGTCATTCTTAGAACCTAGGACAGTTATTCACAGAAGAAACCCCAATTCGTTTTGAGTGACAAATGTTCCAGGTTATGGGGAAGTCAGGAGAGAGAAATGTTGACCAAAAGGGTATTTTCCAACATATGTTTATGTGCAGTACCTCAGACCTGGGAGTATCTGCAAATGCTATGTATATAGTTTGTACAGTTCTGTATATTATATTGTATTTTATGGCTGTTACCACCAGTAAGGTAATGGTTGGCAAAGGTTGGCAAGGAACAGGACTAACCACCCTGTTCCTCCCCAATGGTAGGAGTGGGCTGATCCTGCTTCGTGCCAGGAGGGGGAATTCCTCAGCAGCCTTTGAAAGGACAGGAAGCACATGTCTGAGCTTCTGTTCCTAAGAAGGATTGAGAGAACAATAACTAAAACCTATCCTCAAGTAAATTGCTTGACAGCAGAGTGACCACCTAACACCAGAATCAAAGACTGCTGTGAGGTGAGGGGCTACGGCTAAGACACCCATCACCTAGTCTACTACTAAGCCAGTACAATACAATGCAGTAAATTTCAGCCATCCAACCTGCCTCCATAATCCTTACCTGTATGCTTGAAATCCACTGCTATTGAATCTATCTTAAGTTATATAAAACAAACAGTTTTACATTTACTTCTGGCCTCATCCCTCAAAACTACATTTACACAGCACCGATCACCAGGGAGAAACGGCCTGAGGGAGTACACCGTGACACAACACTTCTTTAGGGCCACTACCACTCCCATCCTCTGCACCGGCTCCTCAGAGGCTCGCAGTATATGGTTATCTTGTGTATCGTTCTTACTGATAAGAAGCTAATAAAACTATTAGTCACTCATCACTTTAGTTCTCAGAACTTCCAGAAATGTTCCTAGACATGTGTGAGAGATATCAACAGCTCCATTTAGATTCTGCACGTTTAGTCACTTTACTTTTAGTGCTTCTTAAAGGCTGGGCTCACACAGAGCAGTCCTGCTGGGTTTCTACCATCCTGGGCCACAAGAATCTCTTCTAACATCATGAAGGAGTCAAGACGGCGCACCCAGGGGGTTTTATGTAGAGCCTGCAATCAAGCTCTTGGATGGTAGTAGTTTAACGTTTTATTCTTGTTTATATCTCGATGTACTAGGGGATGCACTGTGTTTTCTGTGTGTACAGATCTGATGAAACATTGACTCCTAATGCTTTAGCTATAGTTTAGCATTAAAAAAAAAACTAAGGCAACGTCCAGGTACGTTTTTTATAATCTAACACCTGCAGCTGGACCAGCTACAAGTTTCTAGTCTATATATTGTTAATTTGGGGAATTTAAAGGGGCACATTATTTTATTTTTGGTATTGCTACTATAGCACATGAAGATGTTTAGACAGAACCATAGAAGTGAATATTGTGAGTATTTAGGATGTATTAACTGGGATAATGTATGGGATTGCATGATAGATAGATAGATAGATAGATAGATAGATAGATAGATAGATGTAGAAAAAGAATCCAAGGCAGCACACAAATATCCGTAAAAAGCGAAAGGGTATTTTATTCACCCATGTGTGAACAGCAACGTTTCAGCTCTCTCTATGGAGCCTTTGACAAAGGCTCCATAGAAAGAGCTGAAACGTTGCTGTTCACACATGGGTGAATAAAATACCCTTTTGCATTTTACGGATATTTGTGTGCTGCCTTGGATTCTTTTTCTACATATATCTATTTAGGATCAAGCCCGCGATCCTTTTCAAGGAATTGCACCTACTGAAATTGTGTGCTGCTCATCTATTTTTTATTTCATAGATAGATAGATAGATAGATAGATAGATAATAGATCTGAACAATCATGAAATGAGACATGGATAGATCAGAATAGGTAGATAGATAAATATAGCCTAGAAAGAAGGATAGGTAGATAGATAGACAGATAAACGATAGATAGATAGATAGATAGATAGATTCATATGGAATAGAAATACATAAAGATATGAAATAGAAAGAATTAAAGATAGACAAACAGATAGGTAGATAAATCATAGAAAGAGGCAAAGATAGATCATAATAGAGAGAAGTATAGATATGGCATAGAAAGATGGATGGTATAGATGGCTTAGGATAGATAGATATATTTTTTACCCTATAAGACATACTCCCCCGCCCCCCAAAAAAAAAAAAAAAAAAAAAAGATTGTCTGAAATGTCATTGCGTCTTATAGGGTGAGCACTACTGTTTGCTTCTATTATGGAAGCACTCTTGTCACGGCTGAGGATGGGGAAAACCCTCAGCCGTGCAATGCCAGAAAATGGTAGGTCGCTACTTGGCCAGGACCACAGCATTAGGGAGCAGGTCACCTCCTAACGCATCCCTAATCTGACCCTGACTCCTAGCTACATGAGCCAACCTTGAAGGTAGGAGGGCTCATGCTCAGGAACCTCGGATCCCTACTCACCCTCCGCAGATCCCTGAGCTAGGAGCTGGGTAGACAGCCCGTTCCTCCTGGACGCGGAGAAACAGGAGTCTAAAGTGGCCAAGCTGCAAGGGGATAGGAACATGAACAGCCTATGGATATGGCAGGAGGATGAAAAGTACTTCCACACCTACCTGCCACAGACACACAGACTGGATCCCGTGCAATACAAGCTAGTGTCCCCACCCAAACATAAATGGACACAGCACACACACAAACACACAGGAACCCAGATCCATAGGTGCATAAAATATGAAAGAGAAAAGAACATCAACTGAACATCACATATAACGTTTTATGACCACAAGGGTGGCCCTCACTGGCAGATGGTATTAGAGACCAGGAGGGTGCCTCCAGCTTACTACAAGGCTGGAGTACCCCTCAGACATCAGGTCTCAACTGAGGTTAAATAGCCCATGTAGCCACACCCACACAGACACAACCAGTGCACACACACTAGGAAGGAAGTTAACCCTTCCAACACCAGGGAAGGGAAGAAAGCCACTTAAAGGGGACGTGCACCCATAAATAAACCTTGTGCACAGAAACAGAGCACACCTAAATAGACAGGTTGCCAGGTGCAACCGCATGCACAACATAGCAAGCTGCCTCGCAACAGCTCAGGCTGCTATGCTGCCACATAAACAATGTTGCCAGCGGCAACCACAGGTGAGGCAACATACTTCAGCCCTCACCTGTGATTGACAACCAGACCTAGACCGCAGGCAACTGCATGCGGTTACAGGAGTCACGACCATGACCATGGTCGTGACAACTCTTTAGCACAGTAGAACCAGGGAGCAGTGAATACAGCGCTCCCTGTGCTGGCAGTTCTCACCACTCCCTGGTCATCCTCTGCCAGTGCTAAGCTCTGCTGTGACCTGCACACAGCGTGAGGATGTAGGCATTCTCTGTGACCTCCCATTGTGTGACATCTGGTCACAGCACAGTGTGCCAGGAATTGCTAGAAGAGTGCTGGATCTCAGTGCAAAAGAGGTGAGTTGATTATTATTTTTTTGTCTGGTCTGAGGTCTAATTAACATCGGAGGTCTGATCTGAAATCTTATTGGCGGTCTAAGGTGGGGTCTAATTAACATTAGGGGGCTGATCTGAGGCCTGATTGAGGTCTGATTAACATTGGGGGTCTGATCTAAGGTGTCATTGGGAGTCTGAGCCAGGGTCTAATTAACGTTGGGGGTCTGAATAACATTAGGGGTCTGAGCTGGGGTCTAACTAACATTGGAGATCTAATCTGAGGTCTGATTGGTGGTCTGAGCTGGGGTCTAATTAACATTGGGGGTTTGATCTGAGGTCTGATGAGAAATATTATTTCTTATTTTGCTCTAAAATCTAGATACGTCTTATAGGGCAAAAATTACGGTAATAGTCAGCTCGTGTTTCACTCAAAATGTGCACCAAAATTGCATGTGTGAATTCAGCCTAACAGGATAAAATGCTAAAAACCTTTATCTATGCTAATGTTCTTTGTATAATGATAATACTAATAACATGTCTTGCAAAAAATACATTTCAATACATAGTTATACTTTTTTCCTTTAAAAGAAAAATGCAGACGCATGACATATTTAATTTTATAATCACTTAAGTTTATAATCCGTATTAAATTAATTGTGACCAAGGTACTACACAGGACTGTTGAGAAAGATCAAGGTAATTGATGTGATTTCTATTAAACTTTACACTGAACTTTGACCATCGGAATGATATTATTCATTTTTCATTTAGAAACTGATCTGGATTTATCCCCGACACTGGGTCAGATCTTTAGCAGCCATCTGTAGTTAATGCTTTGATTAGAATACTTTGTACTCTTTACTTTGTTCTTTTCTTCTATTATGTAGGAATATTGGCTTTTGGACAACTTCTTAAGGCTACTTTCACACTAGTGTTTTTTGCTAATCTGTCATGTATCTGCAAATACGCTTCCGTTACAATAATACAACCGCATGCATCCGTCATACGGTTGGATTATGTCTTCTATAGCCAGGATGGGGGATGGATCCGTTTTCTATTGTGCCAGATTGTGTCTGTGCTTGCAGCGTTTTTCTGTCCGCGATGAGACGCAACCAAACAGAACGGAATGCATTTTGGTGCATTCCGTTTCGTTCAGTTCAGCTTTGTCCCCATTGACAATGGATGGGGACAAAACTGAAGTGTTTTCTTCCGTTATTGAGATCCTATAGCGGAATTGAAAATGCTAATGTGAAAGTAGGGGTTGTGCGGGCTGAAATTTTCCATATTTTTCTCTTTGTAGTACGTATTGGAGGCGTGGCGATGTCCAAGCAGTCAAGCACACCTGTCCAGAATCTGCCCCCTGGAGGCTGGTTTTAAAGTCAGTATAAAACTGAGTCTGCTTATACAGCACCTACCAGTAACCATTAGGTTCCAGGAGAAGTATAAAGTGGGCCCAGCATGCATGTGAGTACTTGCATCCCTGGATCCGATGAAAGCTGTAATGGCACCGGACGGGGTTAAAAGCAGAGTGTGCTTGGCATGCATGCTGTACCTGCGCTCCCTGGACTTTATGTGGCTGTCATGGCCCATAAAAGGTAGGAACTAGTGTTAGGGACCACTCATGAAGGCAACCTTGACGCGGTGAGTGGCTTATTACGCTTTGGCCAAAATGTACACCAATGCCTTATTCAACATCCAGCATAAAGGCAAGGCAGAGTGCTGGTTGCAGTGTGCGATTACATTTTGTGTTTTTACATTTATATTTCTATTTCGCCATAGCAATCTGCACCTGCTAGGGGTTGTGCGGGCTGAAATTTTCCATATTTTTCTCTTTGTAGTACGTATTGGAGGCGTGGCGATCTCCAAGCAGTCAAGCACACCTGTCCAGAATCTGCCCCCTGGAGGCTGGTTTTAAAGTCAGTATAAAACTGAGTCTGCTTATACAGCACCTACCAGTAACCATTAGGTTCCAGGAGAAGTATAAAGTGGGCCCAGCATGCATGTGAGTACTTGCATCCCTGGATCCGATGAAAGCTGTAATGGCACCGGACGGGGTTAAAAGCAGAGTGTGCTTGGCATGCATGCTGTACCTGCGCTCCCTGGACTTTATGTGGCTGTCATGGCCCATAAAAGGTAGGAACTAGTGTTAGGGACCACTCATGAAGGCAACCTTGACGCGGTGAGTGGCTTATTACGCTTTGGCCAAAATGTACACCAATGCCTTATTCAACATCCAGCATAAAGGCAAGGCAGAGTGCTGGTTGCAGTGTGCGATTGCATTTTGTGTTTTTACATTTATATTTCTATTTCGCCATAGCAATCTGCACCTGCTAGGGGTTGTGCGGGCTGAAATTTTCCATATTTTTCTCTTTGTAGTACGTATTGGAGGCGTGGCGATCTCCAAGCAGTCAAGCACACCTGTCCAGAATCTGCCCCCTGGAGGCTGGTTTTAAAGTCAGTATAAAACTGAGTCTGCTTATACAGCACCTACCAGTAACCATTAGGTTCCAGGAGAAGTATAAAGTGGGCCCAGCATGCATGTGAGTACTTGCATCCCTGGATCCGATGAAAGCTGTAATGGCACCGGACGGGGTTAAAAGCAGAGTGTGCTTGGCATGCATGCTGTACCTGCGCTCCCTGGACTTTATGTGGCTGTCATGGCCCATAAAAGGTAGGAACTAGTGTTAGGGACCACTCATGAAGGCAACCTTGACGCGGTGAGTGGCTTATTACGCTTTGGCCAAAATGTACACCAATGCCTTATTCAACATCCAGCATAAAGGCAAGGCAGAGTGCTGGTTGCAGTGTGCGATTGCATTTTGTGTTTTTACATTTATATTTCTATTTCGCCATAGCAATCTGCACCTGCTAGGGGTTGTGCGGGCTGAAATTTTCCATATTTTTCTCTTTGTAGTACGTATTGGAGGCGTGGCGATCTCCAAGCAGTCAAGCACACCTGTCCAGAATCTGCCCCCTGGAGGCTGGTTTTAAAGTCAGTATAAAACTGAGTCTGCTTATACAGCACCTACCAGTAACCATTAGGTTCCAGGAGAAGTATAAAGTGGGCCCAGCATGCATGTGAGTACTTGCATCCCTGGATCCGATGAAAGCTGTAATGGCACCGGACGGGGTTAAAAGCAGAGTGTGCTTGGCATGCATGCTGTACCTGCGCTCCCTGGACTTTATGTGGCTGTCATGGCCCATAAAAGGTAGGAACTAGTGTTAGGGACCACTCATGAAGGCAACCTTGACGCGGTGAGTGGCTTATTACGCTTTGGCCAAAATGTACACCAATGCCTTATTCAACATCCAGCATAAAGGCAAGGCAGAGTGCTGGTTGCAGTGTGCGATTGCATTTTGTGTTTTTACATTTATATTTCTAATGTGAAAGTAGCCTAAATGTTTTTTTTCCTTCATGCTCAGATTATAAAGACCCAATGCTCTCCATTAGGTGGACGACCAAGTGCACGATTGAAATTCTCCAAAGGCCACCTCTGTAGGAAGATCTCCTGATTGCGTTCAGCAGATTTTAGTTCCATCACAGATGCATATTGAAAATCCTCCTTGAGAGGACTTCTCCTCCAGAAGATGATATTTTCAATGCAATTCTAGGTGGTTAACGCAAAGAGGCTTGTAAATAGTGGGGATTGGCTAAAATTGCTGTGGATCGAAACAGCATTCTGCTGGCAACTTTTAATGATGTATGGCCGATGTTAGTAGGCTCATAAGTAATATTCTATGGCAGCTAGGTTCCACCAGGGGAAGGATAGTTTTAGAAAAGTGATTTCGGAGAATTTTTTACAGGGCTTTACTGAAATGAATATCATGAATGGAAAATGAGTTGACTCCTTGTTGACCCATTTGACAGAAATAAATATACAGACAGAAAAATACAGTATTAGGACTCATGCACATGACTTTTAGACT
Organism: Bufo gargarizans; assembly: GCF_014858855.1. Classification (NCBI taxonomy): domain Eukaryota; kingdom Metazoa; phylum Chordata; class Amphibia; order Anura; family Bufonidae; genus Bufo; species Bufo gargarizans. The sequence continues at coordinate 496,203,694 of NC_058083.1, read as the reverse complement.
AGAACTGTACCTCAGTCTGCTGTCATATAGACACTGCCAGATTCTGAGATCTTCGCCACTAGAAATGGTTTCTAAAGGAACCATAGGGTGTATTAGACACCCTGATCACACAGACGATTACCTGGAGGGAAACGCTCTCTCCTGGCCATCGCCTGCTCGCTTGATGAGGAGACTGCTGCTATTACATGCAGTGATCTCCTCTGAAGCATGGGGAGGAGCGATCGCTATGCCATTGATCATAACCATTCTATATAGTGGTTGTCTGGCGACAGATCGTAATTAGACACCCCAATCTGCCGCCGGAAAATCCACATGCTGAGAGATCTGGATTGCCCGATGAACGAGCATTTGCTCAATCATCGTGCAATTAACAACAGTATTACACTGCAAGATGATTGCTAATGAGTGTTCATACAAACGATCGTTAGCGATCATCGGGCAGAAAATCTGCCCGTCTAATATACGCTTTAATGATTAAACTAGTACTGGAAACTCATGTCTACATGAACTAGCAAAACACTTGTTTATTGGGTGAAATGGTCTTTCGTGCAGCACATTAAGTCATCGTTCGTGGGCAGCAAGTCGTGCTGTGTGTACAGGGATCTGCTGCCCAGAACCCATGATTCTGTATGGGGATGAGCGATAGCAGCAGCCATCACTTGTTACCGTATAGTGCAGGTGATCGCTGCCTGTAAATGCAGCTCTTCACCCCCACTGATGAGCAGGCAGTTATCGGAAAGGAGCGGTCCCTTCCCGAATGGCTTACGTGGTCGGGCCATGCAAATCCAACATTAAACATGTACAATTCTATCCAATAGATAAATATAGAAATAGTGGACACTATTGAAATCTGTCCCTGCAACTCCAGTATTGTAGGGGCTATATGCAAGAGGATATATATTATGTAACATGAGTAAGGGTACAGGCCACACAGTCACGTTTTTGCAAGCAGTTTTGGAAGCCAAAGCCAGGAGTGGATTCAAAAAAGAGGAGAAATCCTTTATACTTTCTCTTCTTTTATGATCCTCTCCGTATTTTGGCTTCTAAAACTCCATGAGGAAACCTGACCGTGTGGCCGTACCCTAATATGCAGTGTTCTTATTTGTAACTTTTATGGCCAAATGGCCAGTCATCTGCTGATGATATTCGAGAACGAATATGATTTTGTTGTGGTTAGGAACTAGGGTGCAATGTATTCATTAACATCCCGCCCGGCTCCATTAATGTGAAGGACTCGCTGCTCCAAGGCTTGATGGGAAGGCTGGTGATTTTAATCTGCTAAAGGCTGCACAGTCTGCCTAAAGGGCTCTTACAAGTCTTCAGCAGACAAGACACAATGCCAACTGAAATAATTAATGCTTCTTATGGCATTCATTTTCCAAAGGTCAACAAGAAAATAGAATCTGTCCTTTGTTATCTTCTTAGAACAACTCAGAAGCATATGTTCTAAAGTCTAGCTCCTCTTTGTTTGCAAACATAATGTTTGCATTGGTAGCAATAGAAAAAACGCGGAGAATGATAGGGAAAAATGGCTGTTTTGTTCATGTAAATACATTTGCAAGACATCAACAAACTGGAATGTCTAAATGTGCTTCCCTTCACTTTTCTAAGTCCTGCCAGTCACAAATATTCCCAGTACTATATGAAAGTCACCGGAATGTAACATTGGCGCACATGACCTGAAAGTAGAAACGTGTGCAGAAAAGTTTCTGAACTTAGCTGAACTGAAAATAACTAGTTTAAGGTAAAATGTAATTTTTCAGAGAGGAAAAATTGTTACCAGTATTCCATATGTAAGTTCCAGCAGGGTAGTCCAGGCCCTTTCACCTATATCCGGCGATCCGGCACAATTTATATCCGGTGGGGTGCAGAAAATGCCGGAGGGAAAGTGAAGCCAGAACTGATCCCATAGTTTTCTATGGGATCGTTCTCATACATCCATCGCATCACTTACATTAGAGATTCGGCTGATTCGCCGAATTTCACAAACAAATTTGCTTTGTGACGAATTACTTTGTGATGAAGCGCATTTTTTTGTGAGTAGCGGGTACAATGACAGGGAGCTGCGATAGCGCCGCCCCCGTCATTGTACCCCTCAGATGCCACGTTCATACATGATCGCGGCATCTGAGTGTAAAATTGACAAAAAAAATAAAAAAATAAAACTTACCGCCTCCATTTGCCCGCCATCTTGTTTGAAGATCTTGGGCGGAATCCTGTGAGGCGGGAGATTACGTCATCGCGTCGGCTGGCGTGGTGACGTATGACATCATTACGCCGGCCGGTGTGATGATGTAATCTCGCACCACACAGGATTTCGGCTGACATCTTCAAGCAAGATGGAGGCTGGCGGCCCGTCGCGAGCAAATGGAGGAGGTAAGTTTGAATTTTTTTGTTTTTTATACTAATTCAGGTTAAATTGGTTCGCTGACATGAACTTATGATGCCGGATGTTATGCTACATTTTTCAGTCTATGGAATCCAGACCTATTAGTTCTGCCTGGCTTCCAGCCTAAAGAAACTGATCAGGCACAACTGATATATGTGAAATTGGCCTAAGAAGAAATTTAGGAATGGAAAAGGTTTGGAAGGAAAGTGTTTTCTCCTAGATCTGCTGTATATTTGTAAGTTCCAGGGAATGATTGGTAAAACATGTTGAACAGGTGTGGTTTAGCTTCCATGCATATGTGTGGATGGAGCCTGTATGGCACATGGAGGTTTTACAGCTCCATAATATGGAGTCATGGGCTATATGGTGTCTCTGTATGGCATCATATTATGGAAATATTCCACAGAGATATTCTTCCTAGGGTCAATCCTTCTAAGGGAGAATCACTCCTTAATCTGACATCTGGTGGCCACTTCCACAATCAGAGGCAAATAGAGGTACAGAATAGCCCCTGCTACGATCTTCAGCCAGTGCTTTGGATTCTGAAAGCTTGGGCTGGCAAGAGCAATGGTATGACCACATGATGTTTTGGTTGCCGCCAGCTGCGGTCAAGAGCCGCAAGGTCATATTTCCGCACCTGCCTAATATTTAACTAATAAAGACCACACTGTATGAAGACCGCAGCCATTAAGAATTCATGTGGCCTTCACTAAATCTCAGGCAGCTGTGGCTTAATTGGCCGAGTGGTTGTCTACCGCAGATGTCCGCGACCCAAACGGACCATGCTGCGCTGTGTGGTTATACTTTAAGGGTATGACCACACGGTCAGGTTTCTGCATGCATTGTTGGAAGCGAACACCAGGAGTGGATAAAATTTTTTGAAGAAGTCGTATCTGTCCTGTATACTTTCTCTCCTTTCATGATCCACCCCTGATTATGGCTTCCAAAACGTCATGCAGAAACCTGACCCTATGGTCATACCCTAGGGGCAGAGTCTAAGGGATCCCTTATCCCACACTGAGAGGTGTAGACTTTCCTGCAGAAAGATCCCAAGGTCACAATCCCCAGAATAGTCATGGATTGGCAGCAAGGTGCAGGAGTAGCATAGTCAGGAATTGAAGAATATGGCCAAGAGTTAGAGCCAAGAGTCATAACAACAGCTAAATAATCCAAAGGATGAAGAAGGAGCTAGGTCAGGATCAAGGTTGAGAATCGAATCAAGAACAAGCAGTAGTCTGCACTCAGCAGCAATGCAGTGGGGACCCTTTAAATAGGCCGCTGGGCCTTACATCACCCTCAGACGACCTTGCCTTTAGCAGCCATATATTTAGTCAATATGTCCTAAAATATACTGCATAGCACAATCTATTAGTTTTGACCATTTCCAGTTTTATTCTTAAGATTTGAGATTTTTCTTTTGATAAATTTCCATTATTATTCCAAAAACACATTGTGTGGAAATTGTAATTTATTTTCCTTTTAGGAATTGTAGGATGTGAGGATGGTTTTATCCCAAGACTTCTGCCACTAATGCTTTTTCATCATGATCGTCTTTCATGTTCCATAGATGCCGCAGATCAAGTCGTGATCCCGAGTTTCCCTTCAACATCACTTACAGTCCTTGGAACATGGTTCATGTTGACATTTTGCACTAATCCCCTGCTGATCTCTACAGTGAGGTAACATACATGCTCAGACCAGCTATAAAGAGCCATGGAATCAGGACAGTCTGATAGCCTGTGACTGGCTGCGGCTCAGGGATGACTCTCCAGGTAGTTACAGATAAATCCTGTAGCTGGACATCACCTACTAAGCCACATCTTTCTCTGTAGTGCTGTCAGTTATTTTTACTGTGCCTTTTTGATCTAGATAGACTTCAGCAATGTGCTTCCAGATTGCAAATGTTAAAAGTAATCAAAAGCTAAGTATGGGGCCATTATAGATACTGGGGGCACTATGGGGACCATTATATCTCCAGAGAGCACTACAGAGGAGCATTACACATAGTGAGGAGTTGGTATAAAAAAATAACGATGAAATCCACATGTTTTTAATTACTGTTTCTAACTTCCATTAAAAAATTGATACTCAGACACTAAATGTATGCAAATTGGCTATGAAAAATTATCAATGTATCAGTTGTTTATGGCCATAATTTTTTACTGTCGTATGAATGTAGCCTCAGTCTAGCGTCTCTAGAAGTAGCTATTGTGGCTCCTGCTCCTATGTCCAGTAGCTTATCATTAATCATGGCTCCTTTCTACCTTCTGTCTCTTCCTGCTAGTTAATTTTTGATTGCATAGTCTATTCAGTCCCTGCCGGGCCTAGTGTTTATGCAGAGGTGGGCTCTTCCTGCAGTCCCTTACTAGGCTCTTGACACACTCTCTAAAGCAGGCACCTCGCACCTCCAAAGAGAATACTGGCTAATTTTCTTGACTTCTTGTGCAAACGGGTAGTCTTCTTGACCACAACCATCTCACAATGGCAGGAAAACAAGGCCTACTATACTGCCCTAAGCGCCACCCATGTGGGAAATACAACAACTTTGCACCACTGCGCTGCCATGTGGTGCTGGCATACCCAAACCTCCATCAACATGGTGTCTGTGGCCAAAGTACTCCCCAGCTCCATGTTGGCCAACTGCATCCAGCATCTCATGGAGTACCACCACCTTTCCCTTCTCACAACATTGCAGTGAAACAACATTTCCCATCACAAGAGCTGATGACATACTGGAGACACCTAGTGTCGGACAAATAGAATCGGCAGCACATCCCACTCCTTACAGGACAAGGAGCAGGATCTTGAAGTAGAACTGTCAATCAACTTGCACAGCCAAATCCACCCCCAGACCCTTATAAGTACATAAGGTTTTGTTACAAATAGAGTTATTTTCCACCATAAGAAATCTTGATTGGAAGGCATCTATATTCTTGCCATCAAAAACATTGGAGATCTGATGAAGACCATTAAGGTAATGGGAGGGTTTGTCAGGGTCTGTATGGGTCTATTCAAAAAAGGATCTATTATAGCTCATCGATGTCAAATTGGTGGGGGGTCTGAATCCCGGGACCCCTGCTGATCAGCTGTTGGAAGAAGTTGGGCGCTCTGTGAGCACGTAAGCTTCTTCCTAGGCCAGTGATGACACATCCATTGGTCACTTGACCTAGGTGCAGTTCAGTCCCATTCAAGTGAATGGGGCTGAGCTGCAAAACCAAGCACAACCGCTATACAATGGACGGTGCTGTGCTTAGTAAACTGTGAAGAGACTGCAGCATCCACTGAGCTTCAGTGAGCACATTGGCCTCTTCAAGCAGCTGATCGGCATGGGTCCTGGTAGTCAGACCCTCACTAATCTGACATTGATGACCTATCCGGAGGATAGGTGGCCATCAATATCAAATTTCTGGAGAACCACTTTAAATATAACCACAAGTATAGTGCAAAAGTCAATACAAGAACTAAACTGTACAAAATGATAAAATACATCGCATATGACCTATAGAAAGTCTTCAGAAAACAAACACCCCCTACTGCAGCTCTTTATGGATATCCTGCTGCCAACATTACAAATGATAGGTGAAGTTCTTTTCTACTGATTAACAAGTGTTGTCTAAGGATTCATCCAGATAATGATCCAGTTTTTACACCGTTTAACTGTGACATTTTCAATCAATGGTCTCTGTGACAGTCACAAACTACAATATCAGGCCAAGTGCTTCAATTATCGCAGCATGTGATGCCAGCATACAATCTGAAAATAGCTGTGGACCTATAGCTGTGGACTTTGTAGTAATTATTGGAAGGAGTAATGAAGGCTTAAAAAAATTATATATATATATAGCCAATTAGCAGGTCATAAGGATCATCTTTCAAAGTGGTTTACATAAAAGATAAGGCGCAGCATAGCAAAGATCAAACCGCTCCCCACATTCTGGTGCTGAACTTTACCAAGCAAGGCAGAAAAACCTCATGTTTGTTTTTCCCTCAATTACTTTTCTAAGAACTGTGACCCAAATTCTTACATTTGTTTGCTAACAATGCAGTTCTTATCTAGAGGTTGGTCCTGTACAGGCTCTCTCAGCCCGATAGGGATGGTACCAAACAGGGATGGACACCCTTTTTCAAGGACCATATAGCACCTGTGTGGCTATTTATCTATTTCAAGAGTTAAAGGGGTTTTCCAGCTTTTAGATATTGAGGACCAATCTTCAGGACAGGATATGAAGAGCAGTGGGAGTCCGACAACCTGCACCCTTTCCGATCAGCTGTATGCAGCAGCCACCAGCACTGGACACACAATAGTGGATGGAGCTGGAGGCAGAAGGCTCAGTTCATTGTGTAGTGGCCATTCAATAAATGGGAACTGAGCTATAGTATTCCACTATGTAGTGGAACTTTTGCTTCCAGCTCCATCTATTTAGTATCTACCCCTATGGCTTCCGAGAAAGTGGCTGATCAGTGATGGTTCTGGGTATTGATGACCTGTATGGTCTGCAATGATGAACATGGCAATTGGGAGTTGCTATAATGCTGATAGCTAGAGTCTAGGCTGGATTCACATATGGAGGAGCATAGTATGGTATGTTAATTTAAGTTCTTTGAAATGTGCCTATAACTATTTCTATAGAAAACAAGAGACCAGAAAACCTAGGAAACCTATAATACTATGCATTAAATGTGTGTACTATACATTTTTTTTTACTTGCATCACAGTTTTCCTCATTGAAGTCAATGGGGACAAAAACATTTCCAAAACACTTTCAGGATGCTGCAATTACCAAAAATACTTATATTATGGAATACATAACTTTAGTTTCTTGACCCCAATGAAAAATCCATAAGAGGACTCCCGACTTACCATGTGCTATTTACAATGCTAACCCCTTAACGCATAATCATGTAAATGTATGGTACGTGATCAGTGTTAAGGTCGTGTGTGGAGTGAGGTTATTCGCTGAGCTTGCTCCATACATTGGCGGGTGCAATAGGGATAGGCGATGACTCAGATCCCGGTCATTTATCCCCTCTGATGCCAATGTCAATAGCAACTGCAGCATCTGTGGGCTTAAGCAGAGGAAGGGGGCTCCCTCTGCCTTTCAATCATAGCCCCACAGCTAAATTGTGGTGCTTTGATTGGTTGCCATGAGAGCCTGGGGCCTTTTAAAGGTTCCCAGGCCTGTCGTGGCTAACTGCCTGAAAAGCTATGCCAGTATCATGGCTCGGCAGGCAATCAGAATCCCATATACCGAAAAAGTATTCTATTGCAGTCTATGGGACAAGTGATCAGAATATCACATGTTCAAGTCCCCTAAAGGGACTAAAAGTAAAAAATATTTAGAATATTAAAGTACAAAATATAAAAAATTCAAATCACCCTCCTTTCTCAATTTTACATATGAAAAAAAATAAATGTAATATCGCTGCATCCCAAAAAATGACCAAGCTATTAAGAGGAATCTGTTGCCATTATTTTGGACTATTATCTGCAGTTATACATGAGTAGATCACAATTTTTTATTTTCTTACTGCCGCCTGTTCCCCTGCTGTCAGCTTTGAGCATTCACAGGGGGGGGGGGGGGGGCAGCAGGAGACAGTAGAAAAATAAAGAAGAGTGATCTGGCTTTATATGTACTGCGTAGTACTGCAGATATTACTCCAAAATTGTGGTGGCAGATTCCCTTTAAAATATAAAATATTTTTCCTGCCCCTGAATGCTATGACAGTAAAAAAAAAAAAAAAAAAATCCAGGATTTGCCATTTTTTTATTACCTTGTGTCCGCCCAAAAATGGAATTAAGGCTATTTTCACACTTGCGTTTGGTGCAGATCCGTTCAGATAATACGTCCGTCTGCATCCGTTCAGAATGGATCCGTTTGTATTATCTTTAACATAGCCAAGGCGGATCCGTCTTGAACACCATTGAAAGTCAATGGAGGACGGATCCGTTTTCTATTGTGCCAGATTGTGTCATAGAAAATGGATGCGTCCCCATTGACTTACATTGTGTGTCAGAATGGATCCGTTTGGCTCAGTTTCGTCAGACGGAAGCAAGCAGCATTTTGGTGTCCGCCTCCAAAGCGGAATGGAGACGGAACGGAGGCAAACTGATGCATTCTGAGTGGATCCTTTTCCATTCAGAATGCATTTGGGTAAAACTGATCCATTTTGGACCGCTTGTGAGAGCCCTGAACGGATCTCACAAACAGAAAGCCAAAACACCAGTGTGAAAGTAGCCTAAAATTGTATCAATAAAAAATCTAAACTATGCCCCATAAAAAAACAAGTCCTTATACAGCTCTGTAGAAGAAAATATAACAAAAGTTATGCACAGGATTTTATTTTTTTAAATTAGTAGAACAAAATAAAAACTATACAAATTGTTATCGCTGTAATGGTACTGACCCATAGAATAAGGATGTTAAGTCATTTTTATTGCACTGTATACGGCGTAATATCAAAACCCCAAAAACCAATACAAGATATGGTAAAATAAATGGTGCCATTTGTAAGTAATACTTGTCCCACAATAAAAAAAAAGCCCTCTTATGGTTTTGTGACCAGAAAATGTAAACAAGTTATGGCTTTTGGAATGTGGGGGGGAAAAGTCAAGAAATGCAAAAACCAAAGGCCTTAATCCTTAAGGGGTTAATGTCTTAGACTTCTTTGACACAGCCATGTTCATGGTGGCATTCGTGACAAGATGGTCAGTGGTTCATCCGCGAAGATGTCTGTGAAGAATCTGTGTTTGGTTCATGTGTCCATTTTTTGGCCTACGTGTGTCATCTGTATTTCATATACAGTGCTAAGCTGAAAATTAGTTATTGAAACATCTCCGGGCAATGATCCGTGAAAACCATGGACCCCATCGCTACCCCCGTAGCCATTAAGCACCTTTTTTCAATACAGTTTTCGACATCTAAAAAAATCGGAATTGAAAACAGCTGACTAAATGCTATACAAGATTCTAACAAATGTAAATATGAATATTTGTATTCATATTTATTTATTTATCTTTACACTTAGGGGGGAATTTATTATTATAGATGAATTTGAGGTCAGTTTCTAGATTGGAGTTGCTTGGCCGTCTTGCGCCAAATTTATGAAATTGGTGCATAATAATAATGAATTTGGAGCAAGCGTGATGTTGTTACTCATACCAGGGGACGGCCACACAGTCAGGTCTCTGCATGCAGTTTTGGAAGCCAAAACCAGGAGTGAATTCAAAAAAGAAGAGAGGTTGTATCTGTCCTTTCCTTTATGATCCACTCATGATCTTGGCTTCCAAAACGCAGCAGAAACCAGACTATGTGGTCGAACCCTAAAAGTATGTCATGCCTTACGTGGAGTTGCGACTCTTTAAAAAGTCTCAAAAAGATAAATGAGACATTTAAGTGATGTATGCAACAAACTTGGCACAGGGTGGTAAAGGAGGCCCAAATTTTACGCAACTGAAAATGTGCTCCAACAGAAGTGATAATTTTATGACAGAAAAAAACACTTGATTAATGTATTTCTCTGCCCTGACGAAAAGGAGAATGAGCAGTGAAAATGATGAACTGAAAGCCATTTTATATCATCTCGTTTCAATAAAAGATTAAAATAAAAAAAGCACAACAAAACAATACTAATATAAATCACTTCAAATATAACAATCGATTAGAGTTTTTTCCAGGGTATTTAAAACATTCTGCATTTGTTTCCATGTTATAATCCCCGGCATTATATGACTTTCCATTCTGCAATATTTGTTACCTTTTTCGGAATGGAAACTCACTTTTATGATCTGGATACAGCAGTGAAAGCAAAGGCATTTTAGTTTAAAAAGAAAAAAAAATCACGGTCTGAATAAATCCAGTCCTTTAATGTGGCAGCCAGGGCTCTCAGCCTGATAACATCCCTGTGTGTCTTGCATTTGGCCTTGTGCGGGAAGGTAAAGTTCTCTTATCTTATCTGTATCTCCACACAACAACCGGCCTCTCTTCCAATTCAGTCTTAATCTCCTTAGTAAATAATACAGATATTTTCCCCATAACAAAAATGGAGCTGCCAGATTGAGTTAGATAAAACCTCTCATTTACACACCATTCTCTTTCAGAATCTGCCTGATTTCTCATAATCTCTTTAGCTTATCAGAAAAGGCCTTTTCACATTTTAGCCATGGTGTGGTTGCCGTAACCAGGCTATTATTATTAAACAGAAATCTCGTAGGCTACAGCTGTCTTTTTGAATAGATATGTGACCTTATTGTCCCCTGCTCTATTTTCCAAATGGAAGACAAATTATTGTTCTTGTTGCCCAATTTTGCTACATATCACGGTACTGCAAGGAAGTGGCTTAAAATAGGTTATTAATTGGTCATAAGCCTAAAGGCGTTGCGCAGTACCGCACCAGTGTGCCTCGTAATTCCGAGACAAAAGACACATTTTTAATTAAAGAGGCATGCAATCTCTGTGTAAAATATACTGGAAGGAAGAAACAAAAAAAAAAAACTAGAGAGAAGGAAATCGAGGTATCAGAGAAATTAGTTCAGCCCTTGAACATCTGTAAGTAATTAAAATCATCATCAAGAATGGCGGCAATTACACAAAGTAACGTAAACAGAAATTAGCAATATTTTGACATTTCAGTTTGTTATTCCAAAGCAGCTTCTTTTTACGGTCTGATCGGGTGAAAAGGAAATGATAAATGGTATGTACATAGGCGCCCGACTTCTATTAGCCCTGTAAAGTCATTTTTGTGATTTTGTTACTGTATCCACTTAAAGGGATTGTCCCACTAACAATATTCTACATTTTTTAAACCAGCACCAAGATCTGAATACGTTTGCAATTGCATGCAATTAAAGATTTAATAGAGCCCCCGAGTTATTCAACAAAATGTATCTGTATAGCATCACCTGCTGTCTGTTCTCTTCCTTATCTCTCTGTCCACCTCACACAGGTGGACGCACATGCTCAGTTACATCCTTCAACTGCCACCAGTCGTGTCTGCTGTTAGAAGTTGTGACAGTTACAAGAAGAGAGCTGCAGCAGAAAAGGCCTCCCCCTGAGCTGCGACAGGAAGAGAGCCGCAACAGAGAGGACACTCTTGAGTTGTGACAGGAAGAGAGATGCAGTAGAAAGGACACACTCCCTGAAAAGGGCGCTCCTGAGCTGACGCTATAAAATGCAAAGAGGAGTGTTACTAAGATGCCATGCTGTTAGTACTGCCCAATATATATTTTTTTACAGAGGCCAAAGATGGCTCCTAACAGCCACAGCACTGTTGGCTTGGTTCCTTTGCAGCAGTATAGTATGGGCTATAGTCCTATTCTTGCCATTAAAACAATAGAAACCCAATGGGAACCTAATGCGCCCCATTATAGATCAATTGGAGCAATATATAAAACATGCTTATCTCTTATGAAAGACCACATCAGCTATGTAACATGTATTGTGGAGGACTCTGAATGAGCTCTAGTGTAATTTATGCCACATTTTTATTGCCCATTTGTTGGGCAGAACATTCATACAAGCGCTCATTTCTAATAGTTGACCTGTATAATGGTGCCACAAATCACCTGATAAACTAGCAAAATGCTCGTTAATCGGGTAAAATTATTTTTGGTGTGGACATCTCAATCATAGTTTCTGGGCAGCAGATCGTACAGTGTGAACAGTGATCTGCTGCCCAGAAACAATGAATCTGTATGAGTAGCCTTTGCCCGTCCCCATACAGTGGAGGAGATTGCTGCATGTAAATGCAGACCTTCACCTCCACTGAAAAGCAGGCAATTGTCGGGAAGGAGCTCTTTCTTCCCAAAAATTGTGTAAATTTGCCTTTACTCCTACATTTTCAGCAGGACCATCCATCAATCTAATGGGTATGAAAATTTAAAGCTACTGATGATGGGAAGGGAAGCTACCAACAGTGGAGAGAAGTGTAACGGATCTCCTGGCACCCCGACCAGGTACCTCCGTCCATGGATGCTCCTCTTTCCGAGGACTCCAAGCACTCAACTTGACACTGTACACACTGCAGACCCCACGAAGCGCCGAAGCTTGGTTGAGGTCTCACCGTCTCCTACCCACCCTGGACCTACGACAAGGCTCCAGGCTCCAGTGGGTGAACCTCTCCTACATCCAGAGAACAGGAACAGCTCTTACAAGAGCTAGTAGTTATGCCAGGGGAGTATAGCAAATCTTCAGCGTATAGCAATCCCCCAGTGTCGATCAGTTACCCAAACACCAGCCTCAACTTGCTAAAGGGTAAAACAGGAACTCTCTTTATTTGAACACACAAGCATTGATTTATACACATCTTCCAACAAGGTAACCACCCACAGGGTTTTGTAAAAACAGCCAATCACATGCATTTACAGTATTGACAACTCCCCAGCAATTGTACACAAAACCCCCTTCCCTCTGTCTGAGACGCAATCAACAAAATACAATGAGCATTGTCTTTGACGCAATTAACTAACACACTGGCATTGTCTGAGACGCAATCAACAAAATACAATTACCAAACGTAATGGGCTAACTTAATCACTCACAGACAGAAACCACACATTTTTCCCAAAAGACAGAAAACACCTCAAATCCCCATAATGTATACATCCATGGATTGCTCTCATCTGGGTGAACAACATATCCAAAAATCACCCAGATCCGAGCAGGGGTTCCCGAATTCCATGGAAGTCACATTTGGCCGGCCACAAGCATGGCTTTCCTGCCCAAGACAGTTCCACAGATTTAAGCTGTGCGGCCGGTCTGTCTTCTCCTTCAAAGTTAGTATGGGCCATAATCCTGGGGCAAGAGGCTGGCAAACAGGCCCCTCCAAAACCCAGTGGCGAGGTTGGTTTCGCCACAAGAAGGATTTGGCTTTTTGCTTTCCTGGAAGATAAGTGACCACTATAGGTGTCTTTCTCCTCTCTGCCCACTGAAAGCCGTACATGTATGTGTATGGGGGAGTCAGGAGAGATATCTGTTTCCCGAACGAGCATTCGTCCCTCACCAATTGACGATGCATGGACACCTGAAGCCCAAAGATACTTTGAGGATTCCCAGCAGAGCCATCATACTACAAAAATTGAATGTCCACAGTAAAAAAAATATATATCTTTATCCAATTTGGTGGTCAGACATGAAAAAAAGCATGAGGTGGGAGCTCTCTGCTACTTCACAGGACCTTTAATAGCTTTCATTTAACATTGAGAACCCTTGTCAAAGTCATATCTTGAAGATGCCTCAGAAATTTTACATTATATGAATTTACATTTTCAGTGACATTTGCCTTTTGACCAATTCACTGACCTCACTGCATATGAAGAGAAACTTAAGGGAAAGTGATTGACACCTCTAAGTAGAGACTTTTACGGATTGCCTTTAAAAAAATGTTAAGTAATAGTTGCAAAAGATGACACGCTGCTGTTAATCCTGTCCTCTTCAAGTCAGACAAGGTTGATCCACCCAAAGCAAGCTGAAGATCCAAGGCTCACACAATTACTAGAGAAAATGCCTACTGGGCTTAAATACGGGCTGAGTACTCCGCCAACAAGGAAAGCACAGTATTTCATATTCAGTTTTTGGGAAGTAAATTAGAAAATATGGTTTGACTTTGTTTCAATATGTTCCATGGTGTGAAGCAATTATTAACCTATCGTGGTCTATTCTGCACTGCCACCAATTTGGACTATTCTTAAGGATGTATTACACAGCCTGATGTGGCAGATGGTTGTCAGGACGGAAGCGTTTCTTCCCGGCAATGCCTGCTTTCTTGCGGAGGAGACCACTGCTATTACATGCAGCTATCTCCTCCACAGCATGGGAGGAGCGATCGCTGAGGCATTGTTCGTGCCCATGCTGTATAGTGGTTTTGCCAGTGGCAGATTGTTATTAGACAACCCAATCTGCTGCCTGCAAACTGATAATATTTTGACATGTCAAAAGATTTGCATTGCCCAATGATTAAGCATTTGCTTGTTCATCGGGCAATCGGCGGCCAGATGATCGCTAACAAGCGTTTATGCAAACACTTGTTAGCGTTCATCTGCCTAAGAATCAGGCGTATCATAAAGGTTTTATATCAGACCTCAGATCAGACCCCCCAATGTTAATAAGATACCAAGAAGACCTCATATGAGACCCCTATACCTCAGATCAGCCCGCCATGCCATATATCAGCCCCCCATGCCATTTATCATGTCATTTTACAGCCCACATGCCTTATATCAATCAGCCCCCATGCCACAGAGCAAATAAAATAAATAACACTTACCTCTCCTGCTCCAGACGCCGCCGCGCCTCACTGCCAGCGCTCTCTCTCTTCTTCCTGCCTTGGCTATGCTGTGACCTGACGGGCACAATGTAAGGTCAGAGAGCGCCCTCACGCTGTGCACAGCCACAGCACAGCCAAAAGCCGAGGACCAGGAAGTGGTGACTACAGAACCTTAACTGCTTCCCGATCCTCTAGTAGTAATGAGCGTTGCCATAATGGAAGCACTCATTAGTATTCACCCCATAAGAAGTAGTGACATTTCCCCCCCCCCCCCCACACACTTTGGGGGGGAAAGAAAGTGCGTCTTATAGGGAAAAAAATACGGTAATTTGATATTTGTTAATGGACAATATGGGCCCATAGCAGTCAATAGGGACAAAATTATGAAACTTTGAAGAAGGTTCTTTAAAATGAATGGAATATTTTCAGGATAGGTCAATACTAGATCAGTAGGGGTCCTACTTTTAGTTGCTGATCAGCTGTTTGAAGTGGTTACTTTATTGTCTACAATCCTGTACTTTTAATACCGGCTAGAGATGAGCAAAGTATACAAAACATAAATTCGGAATTTCACAAAGAAAGTTGCTTTGTGACGAATTAGGCTACTTTCACACTTGCGTTCGGGGCTCCGCTTATGAGTTCCGTTTGAAGGCTCTCACAAGCGTCTCCGAACGGATCCGTCCAGCCCTAATGCATTCTGAGTGGATGTGGATCCGCTCAGAATGCATCAGTCTGGCACCGTCTGTCCTCCGCTCAGCAGGCGGACACCCGAACGCAGCTTGCAGAGTTCGGGTGTCCGCCTGGCCGTGCGGAGGCAAACGGATCCGTCCAGAGTTACAATGGAAGTCAATGGGGGCGGATCCGTTCGAAGGTGACACAATATGGTGCATTTTTTGAACGGATCCGCCCCTTATTGACTTTCAATGTAAAGTCTGGACGGATCCGTCTGAATACAAATTGTACTTAGACTTTTTTAGTGAAATATAATGCAGACGGTTCCGTCTGAACGGATACCATCGTCTGCATTATAGGAGCGGATCCGTCTGTACAAATACCAGACGGATCCGCTCCGAACGGAAGTGTGAAAGTAGCCTTACTTCATCACAAAACACATTTCTTTGTAAGTAGCGGGCGCAGTGATGGGGAATGGCGATCGCGCTGCCCCTGTCATGCGTCATTGAACCCCTTAGATGCTGCATTCACCGCTGAACGCGGCATCTGAGATAAAAAATCAGGGCATTAAGGGGTTAATTGGTAAACAAAATTACTCACCTTATCCTTTTGAGCATGAAGAGGCGTGCGGTATCTTCACGCTCAAAAGGATAAGGTAAGTTTTTTTTTTTACTATCTTGATCGAAGATCCCTGTGAAATCTCGCGCAGTGAGTGACGATGACACTGGCCGGCGTGGTGACGTCATACGTTACCGCACCCGAAATTTCATGCGGGATCTTCAATCAAGATAGCCATGGTGGCCTTTTTCGCGCTCAAATAGATGATGTGAGTATGATTTTTTTTTTTTTACTTAATTGATTTGTAACCATGATGCACAAGGAAATTTGGCTTTGCAGCTAATTGAATTTTCTCTGAAATTCGGATCAAAGTCCACTTATGATACTTTGATTCGCTCAACACTAATACCGGCCATACTTTGCATTAAAGCTCAGCCTCATTCACTTTTGATGTGATAAGGCTGTAGGTAACTGTAAAGGTGCCTAGATTATCGGGAACCACCATACCTGCGAATAGTCATTCCCGATAATCTGGCTGTCTAAATGTGCTGCCGATCCCAATGAACGAGCGAAATGCTCGTTCATTGGGAGATCCTATCATTCATGCAGGCATCACCGATCATGGCTTCTGGGCAGAAGATCATGTGGTCTAATCAATGATCTGCTGCCCAGAAACAATGATTCTGTATGAGGGTGAGGGATAGCAATAGCGATCCTCTGTCCTCATACAGCGAAGGAGATCACTGCATGTAAATGTGTCTCCTTCACTGAACGAGCAGCCGACTGTCGGGAAGGAACGCTTCCTTCCTGACAATCGTCCCATCTAACTCCTCCCTAATACCAGGCTACTAAAAGTATTGAGCTGTGCCTGGTAAACAGTGAAGAGGGCAAGAAGTTGACTGGAGCGGGGCAGCCACTTCAAACAACAGATCGGCAGAGGTAAACCCCCACAAATCTAATATTGATAACCTAACCTAAAGATAGGCCGACAATTGGACATCCCTGGTGCCAGTGCACAATATTATCTGCAAATGCCAAAAACTGTTAAGCTAAATGCAGGGCACCCATAGGTGGACTGACCATAGACCCTACAGGGAAATTTCCCGGTGGGTAGATGCTGAGGTACAGTAAAGATCTGATCTTTCAGCATTAATGAATGTAGGAGCATCAGGCACTTATGGATGAAGATACAGTTTCATACTGTGGCTTGGAGGCAGTATTTTGTGTTGCACTGTGGTATTTGACTCTGCTGAGGCAGTATACTGTGCAGTGCTGTGGTATTTTGTTCTGCTGAGGCAGTATACTGTGCAGTGCTGTGGTATTTTGTTCTGCTGAGGCAGTATACTGTGCAGCACTGTGGTATTTGGTTCTGCTGAGGCAGTATAGATAAGATAAGATAAGATAAGATGCCTTTATTGTCACTGTACAATACAATGTAATACAATGTACAATACAATGAAATGTTGTTTGGAGCAATCCTAGATGCCATGGACAGAGGAACAAGAACTGACATTTAAACTAAAGCATTACACTAGAAAAAAAACATTGCACTAGAAGGCATTACTATTCACAGTTCACAGCATATATATAGCAAGAGCAAAGTAGGAAGTGCTTATGAGTATATATACACTGATTCAGACACCACTGCAGACAAGAGGTCATCATGGGTTCATGAATGCAGCAGTCACTTTCAGTCTGTGGTAGTTTCTATCCTAGGAAGGGGCAATAATCTCTGAGCATTTAGGAGACTGATTGCTTTGGGGTAAAAGCTGTTCTTCAGCCTAGTGGTGCGGGCATGTAGGGCTCTAAGACGCCTACCAGAGGGTAGGGGAATGAAAAGGCTGTGGCCGGGGTGAGTTGGAGCCCCGCAGATAATTTTTGCCCTGTTGCTGCAGCGAGCAGTGAAGATGTCATCCAGTGATGGTAACTGAGTACCAGTGATTCTGCCAGCCATTCTGATGATGCGCTTGAGGGTCTTCTTGTCCTCAGAAGAGCAGCCGGAGTACCACACTGTAATGCAGTATGTGATAACAGATTCTATGGTGCACCTGTAAAAATTGACTAGCAGCTGTTTTGGGAGTTGTGCTTTCTTCAGACTCCTCAGAAAATAAAGCCTCTGAAGGGCTTTTTTTGGTAATTTCTGTTGTGTTTTTTATACATGACAGGTCCTGACTAATATGAACTCCCAAGAATCTGAAACTTTGAACTATCTCCACATTCCACCATTTATGCTAATGGGATGGTGTCCATTTTGTTTCTTCTTCCTAAAATCCAGAATTAGCTCCTTTGTTTTCTTGGTATTGAGTATGAGGTTGTTGTTCTTACTCCATCTCTCTAGGTTCTCAACCTCTTTCCTATAGGCTGTTTCATCATTGCTGGAGATAAGGCCTATCACGGTCGTGTCATCTGCAAATTTTAGAATGGTATTGGTATTGTGAATAGGTTTACAGTCATTTGTGAAGAGGGAGTAAAGGAGAGGGCTCAACACACAGCCTTGTGGTACCCCAGTGTTTAGTGTTAAGGATGAAGAGAAGTGCTTGTCCATGCGTACGATTTGTGGTCTTTTTGTAAGAAAATCCAGTATCCAGTTGCACAGGTGTGAGCTGAGACCCAAGTTGTTCAGTTTCGTTGCCAACTTGTTGGGAGGGATGGTGTTAAAGGCCGAGCTGTAATCAATGAACAGCGTCCGCACATAGCTGTCTCTCTGCTCCAGGTGTGACAGCGCAGTGAAGGGTAAGCGAGACAGCATCCTCAGCCGACCTATGTGCTCTGTAAGCAAACTGGTATTGGTCCATGGAGGTGCAGATCTTGCTCTTCATGTGCCTGAGGACAAGTTGTTCAAAGCACTTCATAGCAATAGTATACTGTGCAGCACTGTGGTATTTGGTTCTTCTGAGGCAGTATACTGTGCAGCACTGTGGTATTTGGTTCTCTTGGGGCAGTATACTGTGCAGCACTGTGGTATTTGGTTCTCTTGGGGCAGTATATTGTGCAGCACTGTGGTATTTGGTTTTGCTGGGGCAGTATATTGTACAGCACTGTGGTATTTGGTTTTGCTGGGGCAGTATATTGTACAGCACTGTGGTATTTGGTTTTGCTGGGGCAGTATATTGTACAGCACTGTGGTATTTGGTTTTGCTGGGGCAGTATATTGTACAGCACTGTGGTATTTGGTTCTGCTGAGGCAGTATATTGTGCAGCACTGTGAGATTGGGTTCTGCAGAGGCAGTATATTGCGCAGCACTGTGGTATTTGGTTTTGCTGGGGCAGTATATTGTACAGCACTGTGGTATTTGCATCTACTGGGTTGGTATTTTGTCCTGCACTGTGGTATTGCTGGCTGTGCCTACTTCTGTTGTCCTGCCTTCTATCAATTCGGACCTGCCTACAACATGGGGCCACATTTAGTTTTTGTTTTTTTCCAGGGCCTCTTTAAGTTCCCAGTCTGCCCCTGTGAACACCACATGTTGGGCACCAAGACTCAGATTGGGAAAAACAGCTGTAATGTGATGATTCACAAACCAGATGGTTACTCAAAGACCCTTTTACATGGGTATCCAGGTGATAATAAACAAAAGAACGAACATTCCTGATTGTTGCATGATTGTGATTAGAGGTGCAACATTATCTGTATGAGGATGAATGATCACTACTACGATTATTCAATCTACACAAGTTCATTGTTTACAAGACGATACCCTGCCAGCAAGCAATGATTTTATGTGCTATATAGAAATACAATCATCCAAGCATTGGTTAATTTGCAGCACATTTACACTGGACAATTTTTGGAAGTGTGCATTTGTACATATGATAATTGTCCCAATCCTGAAATCTGATTGGCTGCAAAATGTCCAGTTCTTGCCAGCACCCAGTTTCACACATGATGATGTACAAGAATAAAAGGTATACATATCATTGAGGCAGCAACCCAGGCCCAGGAATCTGAAGGCCCTTTTTCCACATTAGAAGACACCAGTATTATAAGTGTCACGTGGTAGTTAATGTGCCTGTTATACATTTGTATCAAGGTCCATTTACACCTGTGGCAGCTGCTGTGGGCCCTTGACAAGGGAGGCCAGCTCAGGCTTCTATTATCTGCATTTCTTATAAAGCTATGTGAACCCCCCATAATTAAAGCAAATGTTGGCAAAATGAGGAGAGAACGGGCATAGGTTATTGCCACTCAGATGGCATGAACCAGCACCAATAGAGGGCCCTATACTATTTGTGATTTTAGGACCCTACGGTGTATACCACCGGCAACAATCTTAATAACTGTATAATTACGTTTCACTGATATAAAATGATTTTATTGACAGAACACTAATGCATGTTTTCACCTAAAATGACAGATTTCCTATTTACTTTAGGATTTTTTTTTTATTTTATTTATGTGCTGCTATTCAAGTTTTTTTTTATAATTTGCTAAAAGCTTTTCAAAACATTTTAAAAGAAATTCCTGAAAAAAAAAAATATTGACTTAAAATTAATCCAAAAAACAAAAATACAAGAAGAAAAAAACTACTGGGGAAATCTTCTAATAAGACCAACCTCTCCCCATTCCTTTGGCCGCCAATTAAAAAATACAGATGGGTCAATATCAAAGCGAAACCTTCAAGAACAAATACCAGTATCAAAAACAAAGTCTGGTGACCTCCAATTAATAATCTGTGTCCATAACGAATCATATAAATTGTACCTTTATGAAGAAATGTGATTGCTCATAGAGATTAGAATGGAAGGAAAATAATAGGGGGGGGGGACCAAATGGGAATTCAAAATCCTTTTTTTACTTATCACCACCCTTGATAGTAACTTCTTATTTCAAAGATGAAATCTTAAGTGCAGATGATCAATTGATGAAAAGTAAAATAACTAGGCCTCATCCACATAGGATAGAGAAGTGTATGGAGACTGTAGAGTGACCCACAGAGTCCCTACAGTTCCTTTATACAGACCTATAGGCACATAGGTGGATTTTATCATACCCCTACTCCACTTTTCTTGCATTAAAAAGTGGCAAAACCTGATTTAGTGACTTTTTAAATGCGATAGCGACTTATTTTGTTGTAAATGGCATTTTTACGCCAGGTTTCCTAAAAGGAGTGTAGCAAAAGGCAATGTGTGAGCAGTAAATAACTGGATGAAATTGGCATAAATAATTACTGAAAACTACAACAGCTACGAACTGGCGTAGAATTCTAGTCTGGCGCACAGACTGGGGGAGGAGGAAGTTCATTTATGACGAGTCCTGCTCCTTGTCATTAATTAAACTCCTCCTCCAGTGGCACAGAAGAACAGTATAGCGTAGGTCGGTCTTCAGGGGAAAACTGGGAACTTAAAGGGGTTGTCTAACTTCAATAAGTGGCATTGATCATGTACAGAATTTTAATACAAAAAACTTACTAATGTATTGTTATTATCCATATTGCTTCCTTTGCTGGCTGGATTCATTTTTCTATCACATTATACACTGCTCGTTTCTATGGTTACAGACCACTCTGCAATCAATCAGTGTTGGTCGTGCTTGTACAGTATAGGAAAAAGCACCAGCCTATGTGCACTCCCATGGTTCCTATAGAGTGCAAGCACGACCACCCCTGATGGATTGAAGGGTGGTCTGTAACCATGGAAAGGAGTAGTGTATAATGTGATGGAAAAATTAATACAGCCAGAAAAGAAAGCAATATGGATAACAGTATATTAGTAAGTGGTTTGTATGAACTTTCTCTACATGATAAATGCAACTTAGTGAAGGGAGACAACCCCTGAAGGGTCCAAATTGACAGAAGACAGGGAGAACAGAAGTAGGCGGGGCCAGCAATACCATAGTGCAAGACAAAATACCTCCCCTGCAGAACCAAATACCAGAGTGCGGCACAAAACACTGCCACCTTTGCCACCTGAGGACAGTGATACAGTGTAGTTCAAGAGGGCACTTGTGCATAATTCCCCTATAGGGTCTAATTTCAGTCTACTCCTGCCAGGGTTTTAGTGTGTTTGACAATGTTCTTGCATTGCATTCTATGTGAAATCAAAGGAGATACAGATTTTGATGGCTGAGGTTGGGTTTTCATGGGTTGCGCCCCTTAAGATTGATACATTTCTGCTCCTGCTCACAATAAATTTCCTTACAATGAATCTTGCTACAGTATTTTGTAGTCAACAACAATATATATATATATATATATATATAAATGTAATATCCTATCAGCCACTCCTAGCAGTTGGTGCCTTTCACAAGCCTTAAAAAAGCCTTCCAAGAAAGCCATCATATATCAAAAAGAGAAAATGGCAGAATTTGTGTGTAACGGCATGAGCCGCCAAGTAGAAGCCATCCTTCAGTCCTAAACAATGCCTAGATGCTAAAGCAGTTCAGAAGTCAAAAAGCTGCTACGACAAAGGAGAAAGAAAAGGGAAATGTGTATTTCAAGGTCAAATCTTGTGGAAATTTCATATTTCTTTTTCATTAATGTTTTTAGAAGGAGACTTCAGGATGCTCGGTGGTGGCACAATGGGATTTGATATGAAGATGTGACACCTCGTCTTAAATTTCATAAGCGCGTTTCTAAACTTGACAGAAATGTCATGAAGTGTAGCTGATAAGGTTTGCTGTCCTCTAAAAACTGACTAATCGTACATGATGTCTTGGCAACAGATAACCAGATTACAGTAGAGCCAAAATGACATCACATCAACTCCGTTTCAAATCCTGTAGACACCAGTGCCTATCATCACTCTAGCCTGCTAACATCCTTGACACACAAATGGTATTTTCAGTCTCGAACGTCTTCCTTTCACTCCGTGTATGTCAGGCTGGGGTAAATCACAAACAATTTTGTCATTAAATGTAAAGATCTATTAATTCACAGGCATTTGTCAGTCAGCACTTCATATACCGTGGGCGCGTTTCTACCCATCTGCCTCGTCGCGAATGCCACCTATTGTACGTGATGTTCTCCCCGCTGCTCCCTATCTGATAGAGATATTGCAATCCTTGTTAAAATTCCGCTCGGATCTGACTACAGCAAATGGACTGGTGCTTTAAGTCTTGGAGAGTTGTTCAGATCAGTAATGAATTTCAAATAATTTATTCACTTCGGGAGTAAGTGGCTGGCATTCGCTCCTTACAGCTGGTTTGTTGAGATAATTGATTTTCGTATAGTTTAAAGATGGGGGAAAGAAATGTGTGACAAGCACGGTGGATTTGGAGGCAATTCTGAATGCCATATCAGTTTAATTATAGTTCCCACTGACATAGGTTCTTCCTATTGGAATTAAAATATCCAGGCAACAGCGATGAATTTTTCATTGGCGCCTCTTACCTTTGCCTGCTAGCTGTGGGCACTTTTAACAAGTACACTCGTCGTTCTCTCCAGGACAAACATGACTTCTACGATGAGGGCTGCGTGACACAGATAACTCGAGGGAATTGCAAGGGAGCAAATGAGATTCATTAGTATGTGGATGTAAGTTATCAGAGCTCCTTGTTTAATTTAGAAGAGAATATATGTTTTCTATGAATACAATTTTAAAATGGTAATCGTCTTCGGGAAGTAAAAGTCCCCTTCTATTGCGAACGATTATCAATATGTAAAATAAAATCATTACCGGGATGTGCTGCTGAAGAGTCTGATGCATTTTAACATGATAATTGTGCAGATCGGAGGAGGAAGAGGGGGGCAAGAATCTGAGTTTTATTTATTTGTGATGTGGATTATTCATTTGGGCTGAGAGGATGTTGGGAATACGGCAGTTTGTCGGGCACAAAGGACTGTAATATCAGGGGCCGCGCTGCCTCTTTGGAAATGCAAAGGAGGGATTAATTTGGCCGACCCGGCAATCAGGCCACTGCATGGATAAACAGATTGGGGAACGGTATTAGTTAATCCGGCCAAGTTTGCTAGGGCAGGAGAAATGTGCAGAAAGTCAGGGCAAGGGAAATGGGGGAGGACTAAATCAAACTAATTTTGGTATTCTGATCTAAAAAAGGATGTGTGAATGGGTTCAGATGAGGATTCAAGACTGGAATAGCCAGTGCAACAGAAGAAAATATCTGGGGTTCCTGAACCAGACCAGAGGAAATTATTTTTAAGGCTCAACCTCTAGATCATTAATAAAGTTTAAATCACAGAAATAGACTCCAGTGGCAAGTGATTGGCTGGCACCTTTTATGTTTTTTTTTCTCCTGAATATTTGGCCCCATTATGGTGTCCACCAGTCTGACCCTGTAATATCTGACCTAGCCTGTGTGCATAGTGCCAATAGACAAGGTGGCCCTCCATCCTTAAAGTGTCACTGAACTTTAAGAAAACTTTTTATATGTTGTAGTGACATATCAAAGGTTTTGATTGGTGGTGGTCCAAGTGCTGACACCCCCACCTGTCGCTAAAATGAGGAGACACAAGTGCTCACACATCTCTCTCCTCGCATTTTACGCCGGTCTATGATATGCCCCGTGCTGCTGGATGATGTGCCTAATTTATGACGAAATGCAATCATAAATTAGGCGCATTCTCTTGCAGTCCATGTGCCTGGTCCAGGCTAAATTTAGGCAAAAGTGGCATTTCTACACAAGCCTCGCCACTTTCCAAATGGGGGGAGTGATGATGGCGGGTAGGGGGAGGGGCAGCAGGCCCAGCACATATACTCTCTTTTATGCCACTCTATTGATAGATTTCATAGAAGAGGAGAGCGAAATGGGAAGGACCATGCAGAAGAACTGGTGGAGCTCTGCAAATGGCTACTCACCTAACGCTGTTGTGCTGAGCGCACAACAGCTCTGCATATATGTAGAAGATTGAAGGACTTGGCTTCTGCACAAAGTCCCTCTGGCAGCCACACGGCCCCGATAATGTACAGAAGACAGCTGTCCCAATAGGAGAAGAAAAAGGGAACTGTGCGTTTCAAGATCGCACAAATCCCTTCCATCAGGTAAGGAAAGGTGTATCTTACCTGACAAAGGTATTTATGCAATCTTGGTTTTTTGCACCAATAAAATTCTCTTCTTATGCTCTTTGTAAACCCTCTTGTCCTTGGAGCACCACCAGAGGTTCCTGTTTTCTTCTGCTATTGGGACAGCTGTCTTCACTACTTCCTAGTTTGCATGTGATCGAGTGTTCTTATTCATTTCCATGGTTTATATGTTGCTTTCAGTTCACCTGCGAAGTTCCAGTGGAGCTAAAAAGGGCGCAGAGATAGCAGTTGTTCCTGGACCCTGATGCCTTGGCAACATAAGAAGACACCAGTATTATAAATGGCACATGGTAGGTGGAGGCTCAGACTGGGCACTGGAGCCCAGGGGCTACAAATCATGTCTTGACGATTTCTTAGAGCCTGATCATTGACAATGAGCACTTCAATTTGCCAACTAGACATTGGAGAGAGGGGAAATCATATGGAGTTCTGCACATGGGACTACTTGGAGTCCATGTCTGTGTCTGATAGTCAAATGTTTGCGAACCATGCGTTTGCGGCGGGCCCCATTGACTTTAATGGCAGGCGTACCTAAAAAACCTTCAGGTCATATTTGCAGCCACCAAATACAAACTAGAAGTGCACAAATAGTCCCACCACATGGACAGTAACATACCAGAGGGGGATAATTGACAAAAATTCCCACAAAAATATGTATTTTAATCAGGGGCTTTTTTTTTAAGTGAAACTCTCAAAAATGTGGCCTGCTGGAGCCTAGAAAATTTTTATTTTAGGCCACGGGAGTACAGGCCCCAAAAATTAGGCATTCACCTGACAGAAAAGAACCTGTGATTATGTGGCTGGAGGTACATTAGGCGGTCACTGGATACAAATTTTACTGTAGGCCAGTACAGGCCTCAAAAATAGGGCATTCACTTGACAGAAAAGAACTTGTGATTATGTGGCTGGAGGAACATTAGACGGCCACTGGAATTTTGTTTTACTGTAGACAAGTACAGGCCCCAAAAATTAGGCATTCACCTGACAGAAAAGAACTAGTGATGATGTGGCTGGAGGTATATTAGGCGGTCACTGGCTAAAAATTTTACTGTAGGCCAGTACAGGCCCCAAAAATTAGGCATTAACCTGACAGAAAGGAACTTGTGATTATTTAGCTGGAGGTACATTAGACGGTCACTGGATAAAATTTTTATGTCAGTGTCTTGGCACTGACACTGTGTGCCAAAAATATATTCACTTGCCGCTAAACATGGCCATATAGCTCTGGGATGCTATTCTGGGAGAAATATTTCCTTCCAGGGACCTTTCATTGCGGTGTGCCAATGGCCACAAATTTTCTAAAGGCCTCCGAGTCCACCAGTTTATATGGCAGTAATTGGCGGGCTAGCAGTTTCGACAAGCCAGCAGTCAGCCGTTGGGAAAGAGGGTTATCTGGCGGCATCACTTTTTACACTCGAACAATTGGCCCACAGAAGCCTGCCTTCTGCCTCATGAACGCGACAACGGCACGGTGGAAGGTG
Source organism: Bufo gargarizans (assembly GCF_014858855.1). Lineage (NCBI taxonomy): Eukaryota > Metazoa > Chordata > Amphibia > Anura > Bufonidae > Bufo > Bufo gargarizans. The sequence goes on along the minus strand of NC_058083.1, from coordinate 496,177,354 downwards.
GAGTGGAGGACAAATGGGAGGAGAGAGGAGAAGGAGAAGAGGCAGGACGTGGATTGCCGGGAGTGTGGCTTTGTGGGTTCTGACGGCGTTGCTCCCACTGGGCTCGGTGATGGAAGGTCAGGTGCCTTCTTAAGGCGGTCATCCCTAGGTGAGTGTTGGGCTTACCATGACTTTCGCTTTGACAGCACAGGCTGCAGATGGCAACACTATTGTCAGCAGCTGACACGTTAAAAAAAAAGCCCACACTGCGGAGCCATGTGCCGGCTGGATGGCTCGCTCCAGATACATTTGCAGTCTGCGTTTTACCTCCTGTGCCCCACGAGCTCTGCCTGCTTCTCCTCCTTCTCCTCCCTTTCTGCTGCTCCATCTCTCCCTGTGAACTCCCCTCCTTTTCTTCTCTTGTGGGCACCCATGTGACGTCCATCGACACATCACCATCGTCACCTGCATCTCACCGCTGACATTTGAGATCTCGGAGTAGGCAACAACAACGGGGACCTCCCTCCTTGGGCTGATATGGGTACTGTCGTCAGATTGCTGGGTGGCGGCCGTTGCTACCTCCTCTTTCTCATCCAATGTCAAGAATGACTGCGCATCGGTAAGGTCTGGGAATAGATGGGAAAATAATTCCTCTGATTCAAGTGGAGGGGCTATGGTGCTGGTGGTGGTGTATTTGGGGGTGCACATAGCAGAGAGTGAGAAGGGTGCAGATGCAGACGGGTGAGCGAGCCATTCAACCAACTCTGGTGCGTTCTTTGAAGTAATCGCACGCGCTTTCTCCAACTTCCCACTTAGGCTCTGGCCTGGTGCACCTGCCCGCCCCTACCACCCCTGCGGAAGGACCTGCCTCTTCCTCTGCCTGTCATTTTCAAAATGACCCTGTGCCTAAGTCCCTAGAGGAGAGCAGTATTTATGGAAGCAGGTATATCGCAGGCCTCAATCAATATTTGGTGGTAACAGGTATATCTAACCCCTTAATCTGTACTTTGTGGAAGCAGGAATATCTCAGGCCTCAATCAATATATGATGGAAACAGGTATAACGAACCCCTTAATCAGTATTTTGTGAAAGCAGGTATATTGCAGGCCTCAATCAGTATTTTGTAGAAGCAGGTGTATCAAACCCCTTTATCAGTATTTTGTGGAAACAGGAATATCGCAGGCCTCACTCAATATATTGTGGAAACAGGTATATCGAACCCCTTAGAACTCTTTCACACGACAGTATGTCCATTTCAGTGTTTTGCGGTCCGTTTTTCACGGATCCGTTGTTCCGTTTTTTGCTTCCGTTGTGGTTCCGTTTCCGTTCCGTTGTTCCGTTCCGTTTTTCCGTATGGCAAATACAGTATACAGTAATTTCATATTAAAAATTGGGCTGGGCATAACATTTTCAATAGATGGTTCCGCAAAAAACGGAACGGATACGGAAGACATACGGATGCATTTCCGTATGCATTCCGTTTTTTTGCGGACCCATAGACTTTAATGGAGCCACGGAACGTGATTTGCGGCCAAATATAGGACATGTTCTATCTTTAAACGGAACGGAAAAACGGAAATACGGAAACGGAATGCACACGGAGTACATTCCGTTTTTTTTGCGGAACCATTGAAATGAATGGTTCCGTATACGGACCGTATACGGACCGCAAAAAACGGCCCGCAAAACGGAAAAAAAAAACGGTCGTGTGAAAGAGGCCTTAATCAGTATTTTGTGGAAGCAGCTATATCGCAGGCCTCAATCAATATTTGGTGGAAACAGGTATATAGAACCCCTTAATCGGTATTTTGTGGAAGCAGGAATATCGCAGGCCTCAATCAATATACGGTGGAAACAGGTATAACAAACCCCTTAATCAGTATTTTGTGAAAGCAGGTATATCGCAGGCCTCAATCAATATTTTGTGGAAGCAGCTATATCAAACCCCTTAATCAGTATTTTGTGGAAGCAGCTATATCGCAGGCCTCAATCAATATTTGGTGGAAACAGGTATATCAAACCCCTTAATTATTATTTTGTGGAAGCAGGTATATCGCAGGCCTCATTCAATATTTGGTGGAAACAGGTATATAGAACTTCTTAATCAGTATTTTGTGGAAACAGGTATATCGCAGCCCTCAATCAGTATTTGGTAGAAGCAGGTATATCAAACCCCTCAATCAGTATTTTGCGGAAGCAGGTACCTTGCAGGCCTCAATCCATATTTGGTGAAAGCAGGTATATCAATCCCCTTAATCAGTATTTTGTGGAACCGGTATATTGCAGGCCTCAATCAGTATTTGGTTGAAACAGGTATATAAAACCCCTTAATCAGTATTTTGTGGAAGCAGGTATATCGCAGGCCTCAATCAATATGTGGTGGAAACAGGTATATTAAACCCCTTAATCAGTATTTTGTGGAAGCAGGTATATCGCAGCCCTCAATCAGTATTTGGTAGAAGCAAGTATATCAAACCCCTCCATCAGTATTTTGCGGAAACAGGTACCTTGCAGGCCTCAATCAATAATAGGTGGAAGCAGGTATATTAATCCCCTTAATCAGTATTTTGTGGAACAGGTATATCGCAGGCCTCAATCAGTATTTTGTGGAAGCAGGTATATCAAACCCCTTAATCAGTATTTTGTGGAAGCAGGTATATTGCAGGCCTCAATCAATATATGGTGGAAACAGGTATATCGAACCCCTTAATCAGTATTTTGTGGAAGCAGGTATATCAAACCCCTTAATCAGTATTTTGAGGAAGCAGGTATATCGCAGGCCTCAATCAATATTTGGTGGAAACAGGTATATTGAACTTTTTATTCAGTATTTTGTTGAAGCAGGTATATTGCAGCCCTTAATCAATATTTGGTGGAAACAGGTATATCAAACCCCTTAATCAGTATTTTGTGTAAGCAAATATCTCGCAGGTCTCAATCAATATTTGGTGGAAGCAGGTATGTCAAACCCCTTAATTAGTATTTTGTGGAAGCAGGTATATCGCAGGCCTCAATCAATATTTGGTGGAAACAGGTATATCGAACCCCTTAATCAGTATTTTGTGGAAGCAGGTATGTCGTAGCCCTCAATCAGTATTTTGTGGAAGCAGGAATCTCGCAGGCCTCAATCAGTATTTGGTGGAAGCAGATATATCAATCCCCTTAATCAGTATTTTGTGGAAGCAGGTACATCGCATCTCTCAATCAGTTTTTTGTGGAAGCAGGTGTATAAAACCCCTTCATCAGTATTTTGTGGAAGCAAGTATATCGCAGGTCTCAATCAATATTTAGTGGAAGCAGGTATTTCAATCCCCTTAATCAGTATTTTGTGGAAGAAGGTATATCATATCCCTCGATCTGTATTTTGTGGAAGCAGGTATATCGTAGGCCTCAATTAATATTTGGTGGAAACAGGCATATTGAACTTTTTATTCAGTATTTTATTGAAGCAGGTATATGGCAGCTCTCAATCAATATTTGGTGGAAACAGGTATATTGAACTTTTTAATCAGTATTTTGTTGAAGCAGGTATATTGCAGCTCCCAATCATTAATTGGTGGAAGCAGGTATATAGCAGGCCTCAATCAATATTTGGTGGAAGCAGGTATATCAATCCCCTTAATCAGTATTTTGTGGAAGCAGGTATCTCGCATCCCTCTATCAGTATTTTGTGGAAGCAGGTATATCACAGGCCTCAATTAATATTTGGTGGACACAG